>NC_080418.1:46345452-47545452 GCF_029873635.1 Malania oleifera
ATATACACCATTGAGCTTATTGTTCTTACATTACTAGTGTGCTTTGATTAATACTAGTGCAAAATCTGCTTGATTGAGAAGCAAATAATCTGTACGAAAATTGTATTGTGATTCTGTTGTATTCCAGGCATGGCCTGAAGGGGTGTTAATCCAGCTCAAAAGGATTGGTTGTAAAGGTTGAGGTCAATCCTGTGCTAATTTAACTTGTTGTGTTTAGGTGTCGCTCCACCCGTTAAGTTAGCTTTAGTGTAATCCTTGTGCTTGTGAGCTAAGGCGGGGATGTAGCCACTGTTGTCGAACCTCGATAACAAATTTGGTGTTATCTCTCTTTACGGCTTTATTGTGCATGCTTAATTAGATTAATTGCGTAGTTTTGATTTTTGTTGAATATATATTGATTTATTTTATCTGCACTACATTTACCTTAGGTTTGTACAATACTAGTGCTAGTTGATTGACCTAGGGGATTAATTTTTTAAAATACCAATTCAACCCCCTCTTGGGATTATAGTAAAGCTAACTCATGCTCTATTTCTTTCAAAATGATTTAATTCGTCTTGTATTGCTACTATCCATGAATCATCACTTAACGCTTCTTCAATGTTCTTAGGTTCTTCTTGGGATAGAATTACATAATGATTACATATGTTTTTCAATGAAGATTTAGTTGATACTCCTCATGATGGTTCTATTATGCTTTGATATTTTGGATGATATCTTACAAATTTCCGTTCTTTAGGTAACTCGGAATTTTCAGTAGGATTTCTAAGTCTTCTAGTTTTTGTTTAGAATCAACTTTAACTTCTTCAATATTAATTGCTTGTGTACATGGATTTACTTCATCAAAGGTTACATGGATTGATTCTATAATTGTGAGTGTTCTTTTATTATAGATTCTCAATGCTTTTCTATTCAACACATACCCTAAAAGGATTCCCTCATCTGATTTCGCATCAAATTTCTCGAAGCTATCTTTATCATTTAGTACAAAGCACTTGCATCCGGTTGGAATTGGTGTCCCAAAAGGGGCCTGAATTGGGTTTTAAAAAATTTTCAGCTAATTTAAATGTTTCACTGATTCACCATAGTTTATATCCCATTCAACATATATATATATATATATATATATATATATACGTGTATATAAATCGAGTTTAATAATAAAAGAAAACATACACGTGTTTAGTATCTTATTTAAATTAAATGTGTGCATGAAAATAATTTTGACATTAAATAATTATTCATACACATGTTGAAATTAAAGTGCAGGAATTTAAATAGGATAGAGAGAGAACGACACCAGATTTGTTATTGAGGTTCGGTCAAACCAGCCTACATCCCCACCTTGGGCTTATCCCCAAGGATTCGACTATAACATGCTCACTTAACTGGGCGGAGCAAAAGCCTTTTACATCCTCTCCTTATGTGGCGAGGAAAACCCCAACTCAATTACTAGGCTAATCCAAACTAGTCTCACTTGCGGGACTGAAACTCCCCAGTTCAATTTCGGGCTAAACCAACCTGGTCTCATTTACAGGGTTGAGACTTCCTAATTTAATTAACGGGTTGAACCCAACCATCACGCCTTACCAGGATGGCGCACTTAGCTTTCCTAATCGGGTCTAAGCCAGTCCGGGACTTTCTTAATCTAGTCGAAGTCTATTTGGGACTCTTCACAGGGCGAGTCTCCCTCTTCAAGCCATGCCTGGAATACAAATATATATTAATAGAATTTTCTTACAAACAAATGCTTGAAAACTAAGCAGGGATGTACAACATTAAAGTCTAATATGCACTCTCATTTGATTTTCAAATGAAACTCATGTAGTGTATGGGTTTTCTCTCAAAATATTTTTTAAGTAAAACTTGAGAGTTTGGAAAATGATTTTATTTTATAAAATGATTGACCTTTTTAAATTCAAATCACAAAGGTTACCAAGCAAAAATGAATATATGCTTTAGCCTTTTTTTTTAAGAAGCTTTTCAAGCCAATATATATATTAATGGATATATGCTTAAAGCTTTTAAATAACCCAAAGAGTTTCTCCAAAAATATACTTCAAGATAAGTAGGAGAAACTAGGATTTTGCTATCAAAATGATTAACCTTTATAAAATAAAAGGAGAAGCCTCTCAAGCAAGTATATATTAAATTGATATATGCTCAAGGCTCCCTCTTGTATAACCTAAAGAAATTCTTCAACAAATGTATTTCAAGATCAGAGTAAGAGAATATTAGGGTTTTCTTCAAAATGATTAACCTTAGTAAAATTAATCCCAAGTAGGCATTCAAGCAAAATATATAAGCAAGAATATTAGCCCAAGCATTCAAGACATTATTCACAAGAAATTTCCCCAAAAAGAATATTTTTCCAAATAAAAGAATATAGGAGAAATTTATTTTTTGAAAACATGAAAAATAGAAAGGCCTTCAAGCAATATACATATAGAGAATGTTATATGCTCAAGCCTCTTCAAATATAACCCCAAAAATATTTTCTCCAAAAATGGTTTTCAAAAGAAGAGAATATGAGACATTTTAATCTTTGAAAATATATCACAAATGAAAGAAGAAAGTCATCAAGCAATATATATGTATATGATATATGCTCAAGCCTCTTCACATACAACCCCCAAGAATATTTTCTTCCAAAATGATTTTCAAATAAAAGAAGAGTAGGAGAAAAATGAGAATTTAAAGAACAAATGGGGTATAGAAGTGTGGGAGAATCAAGTAATAATAAACTAAATTAACAAAGGGATTCTCCACCCATTTTCAAGTGTTTTGGGGTTGTATTTATAGGCAAAAACCCTTTGTGGCCGTTATATAGCCGTTGGGACCTTAAAATATATTTTTATTTTGAAAACTAGCTATTTTTCGGCCGTTGGGACACTTTCCTAAGAAGGACGGTCGACCAAGCCCAAGGAATGGTCGATTGAGGCTTGAAATCCGTGAGTTTCGGTCGACCATAGTGATGGTTCGGTCGACTGGCCTCGACTTTTCTGCACGGACACTGTTCAGTCTTTGACCCTAAATTTTTATATACAACTCCAACTTGGATGTTCTTGACATAAATAGAAAGGTAAGAGAAACCCACAACTTTCATGCTTAACACATTTTAAGATAATGAGTTTTGGTTTGATAAAAATGCCCATCAATGAGATGGAAGAAACATGACAGGAGTTTTTCTCTTACGGACATGTTTCAGTGTTTTAGCCATAACTTTTTTTGTGTAACTCCAATTTGGATGTTCTTGGTATCAAACGCAAGCTATTAGAGAAGGCCAGAATTTTAATGTTGAACATGGTTTGAGATGAGATCTAATTGAGTGAGAAAATTGCTCATTTCTAACATTCGGTCGACTAGCCAGTTGACCGACCCCTTGTATAAGTTAGACATTTTATGAAAAGAGCTTTTCATGTTATTTGGACGTCCTATGGTCAATCTAAGGTTAGGTAGAGCTTCAATTTTAAAGCATGTAAGATGCATGTAGATTCAACTCTAATTACTATTAGAAACCAGAAAATAGATAAAGTTTTTGTGTCTTCTGCTCCTCAATGCTCCATGGAATACGCCGAGTGGTGTTCTTCTCAATGCTCTTTACGGCTTCCATTTTGCATTCATTAATTGTAATTACAGAAATATAAACCTGTTCACACTCAGTTATACAAGTGGGATACTGTGGTTTGTCATTATCAAAACAGGGATCAGACTCAAAAAGTCAATAATCTCCTCCTTTTTGATGATGACAAACACATAAGCAAATTCGGATTGCCTTATAAGGCTCCCCCTTTACGACATGCATAAATTAAAAATGATATTAAAAAATGCTCAATCATAAACATGAAGACTTCATAAATTTTCAAGTTGACAGTTAAGCTCAGCGGTTCAAAGTGCAGTTTATATTTGAAGCTATTTTAACAAAATATTCAAGTTTGTGCATTTGTCATTTTCCATTTTGAATAACAAAAGGGAGAGAGATAAAAGGGGTTTACAATTTTTCTCAAGAAACATCTTCCCCTTTTGTCATCAGAAAAAGGGCTAAAATAAAATTTCTTTGAAAATAATACTATTTAAAGTCCAAAGGCCTTGAAAACTTTTAAAAAACCATGACACAAATGAATTTTTGAAACTAAGTAGTACATGTCATGCTTGCTTTTAAACTCATAGACAAGAAATAAGATTTAGAAATTATAAGATCATTCTTGCCAAAACAAATTCCTTTTGGATATTACTAATAAGTTCCGGGGACAATGCTTGCTGAAAAAGAAACTTTAATTTAAAAAGTCAAGCAAGCATTATTTTCCTTGTTTATCATTTAAGCACAAATCACAAAGTACAAGAAATATACAACCATATAGATCCAAGGATATTAAATAAATTCAAGAAAGGGGATCATATGGCAAAACCTAAAGCACTGTGGCAAACAAAATATTTTCATTGATTATATTCAAATGAAGACATTACAATTAAGCACAAGCCACAATGAATTCAAAAACCAAATCTAAGCTAGAAATATTGTGAGCACAACAGGATTGAAAAATAATTTCTAGGTGCTCCCCCTATCAGTTTGAATACGTGCTTAGATTCTTCTAACTACTTATACTGATATAATTCATGAAAAAAATCATTAAGTGTTGTTGACTTCATAGGTCACACCCGGTTTTGATTATGACAAATACTCATTGCAACTAATGAGTGTTTGAGATTTTGTGCAGGAACTTATATTAGGAAATCACAATGCACAAAGAGAGAGTGAAGTTGAAGACCTTTTTCTAATTATATTGTACTTTACATTTATTCAAAGGTCTATAATAGTAATTAGGATATTTGGTTTGTAATAAGCACACACAACACATGCATGGTTCATTATGTAAGCTCAAACCAAATACGAACTAAAAGTGACCGTAGAATGACCTTAAGGGTTCGATCAACCGACACCGGACTTTTTCGATGTCTTCAAAATTGGACATAAATGACCCTAAGACACACAAATTTACACCCATGTTTGATAGGCACTTGATTAGGGTTTGTGTGATGTATAACAAGACCCAAATGCACACATTGTGCACTTTTGGTCGACCGGAAAAGGTAGTTCATTTTGCCCGGGTTGATCAAAACAGGCCTGGGTCAATAGTTGACCAAGGCCCTGGTCGTCCGAACCAATGTAGTTCAAAAAGCCTCGGTCGACCGAAACCCCCTGGGTCAAAAAATTGACCATCTGGTCAATCGAGCCAAATTTTTACACCAACTACCTGGTCGATTGAGGGTCCTTGGGAAAAATCCCAACGGTCTAGTCGACCGAACCTGCCAGTTTAAAATGACCCGGTCAATCAAACCTCGGTAAAAATGGAAAATCGCCTTTGGAAAGACACTTTTGGTCGACCGACCATTCAGTTCAAAAATGACCTTGTCGACCGAACCATATGAGTCCTGGTCAATAGAACTTGTCCTGGCCGACCGGACCTCCTAGGTTGCTCCTCATTTTTTACTGCTGTTAATATTTTTAAATAGGGTTAAAATGTTTAAAATATCATTAAACTTTTCTATCAATTCCTAATAGGTCCCCAACAGTCAAAATTAAAGGGGTGTATATATATAACCCTTCATTTGGGAAAATTAGAGAGTTGATTAGCACATATATTCAAAAATTATCTCTCAAGAAAAAATACTCTCTTTTGTTCCTACTACTCATATTCTCTCTACAAACACTCTAGCTTACCTTCTCAAGTTCAAAATCCTTTGTAAGTGCTTTGAGTGTATATACAAAAAGGTTTTCTCTCATGTTTGAAGTGTTTGAATCGATTTTTCTTACGAGACCATAGCCTAAGTATTCTTAGGAGGCTTTGCTAATAAGCCTACCTTATGAAAACTTGTACTGAACTGTCGAGCGTTGCATTCTCATTGCAACATCTTAGGAAGCTTTTATTTGTTTTTGGCTTGGAAAAATATTTTCAAACTTACTCAACTATCTTGTGATATTCATATTGACATATTTGTGAAAAGATATTTGTGCGTGTTATATTAATCTTTGTGGCAATATCTATTCAAGTACATATCATTTGATGAATACAAAGATTATCTATTTTGCAATCCAAGCATATACATATTGACGTGATTAAGATATTCTGCTGATTGATATTCTTGAGGCTTGCTTGATATTCTATGTGAACACGTTTGATTGAATATTTTGAAATACACAGATTGTTGTTAACACTCTCACGTACGCTTTACACTAATAGAAAATATCTTTGAGAGTTGAACTATTTAGACCACACTGAGCTTACATTTTAAATCATCTGTGGTGTATGTGATTGAACGCATTTGGGTACAAATCTGCTTTATGTGAAAGCACTTTTATATTGTACCATTTGATTGTATATCTTAGTGATTCCAGGCATGGCTTAAGGGGGCAGTAATCCAACCCGGTAAGGATTGGTGTAAAGGTTGAGGTCGGCCCTGTGCTAATTGACCTGGTTTGTATAGGTGTCGCTCAACCCGCTTTAGTGAGCAAAGTATTGTGATAATCCTTGTGCTGGTTAGCCAACGCGGGTACGTAGGCAATTGGCGAACGTCGATAACATATCTGTGTGTCACCCACTCTTTACTGCTTTCTAGTGCGTTTGTGATTAATTAAACTGCTCTTTTTATTTTCTGATATATTTATATTACTTGCACTATATTGACCATAGGATTGTAAACATACTACTGTCAAGAGGAATACGTAGGGGTTAAATTTTAAAAACACCAATTCACCTCCTCTCTTGGGATCACGATAAAGCTAACAATTGGTGTCAGAGCCGCGAAACATAAACTAGTTGTTATTTTGCATAAAGATCACATATGACTCATAGTTTCGCGACCCCTTTCCTTCCCTGAGGGACCATCTTCCACATGACCCATTGTTTTTAGTGGTGTTAATTACACCTTCTGGAAACAGAGGATGCATATCTACCTTCAGAATATTGATTGGAAGGTGTGGAGGATTGTTTCTAAGGGAAACTATGTCCTTATGAAAACTAAGGGTGCAACTAGGGTTCCTAAAACTGAGGATGAATATGATGATAAAGATATGAAAGTTGTTAGTTTTAATGCCACTGCCATGAATATTTTATACTACAGTCTTGATGTAAATGAATTTAACAAGATTATGGCATGTTCTACTGCAAAAGAAATATGGGATAAGTTAGAGGTCACATATGAGGGTACTAGAGATGTGAAAGACAGTAGGGTAGATATGTTGACTAGTGAGTATGAGGCCTTTAGGATGAATGTGGGTGAGTCCATTCAGAGCATGTACACTAGATTCATACACATCATTAACTCACAGCATGCATTAGGAAAGACCTATCCAACTTATGAGATGATCAGGAAGATCCTCAAAGGCTTACCTCCTGCTTGGGAAGCCAAGGCTACGGCCATTGCTGAGGGTAGAGACCTTAAGGCCATGACCTTAGATGAATTGATAGGTTCCTCAATTACTTATGAATTGTCCATAAATGAGAGACTTAATTAGCATAATAGGGCTAAGAAAGTGACTACACTGAAAGCATTTAATTACACATATAGTGAGTGCAGTGAGTCTGATACTGATGATGAAATGGCTATGCTAACCATAAAGTTTAGCAGAATTTTTAGGAAGAACAGAAAGCCATTTAAAAAATATAGAGACTCTATTAATGAGAAGGGAGAGTCTAGCAAAAGAAAGGAAAAATCAAATGCTCCTATGTGCTATAATTGCAACAAGGTAGGACATATCAAACCTGACTGCCCACTGCGGAAAAAAGAGGCTAAGAAAAAGAAGAAAGCCATGAAGGCTAGGACTTCATGGGACCAATTCAGCAGCAGCGACTCGAATTCAGATCATAGTGACATGGAGATCGCTAATCTGTACTTGATGGCACACGAGGATGAGGTATTGTCTTCTTGTTCATCATCTTCTTATTATTAATCTGATGATTATGATTCTGACATCATGCCTACATTTAGAGACTTACAGTTTGAATATATTCGTGTTTCAAAATTGTTAGGCAAAATGACCAAAGATAATAATGATTTGAAAAAGAAATGTAAAAATTGGTCAAAATTGTTTAATATGGCAAAAACCTTTCATGCTTCTATTTTAAAAGAAAAGGATACAACTACTGTTGAGCTGGAGAGGAAATTGGAGGAAAGATCCAAAATCATTTTTAAATTCACCAAAGGCAAAGAAAATTTTGAAAAATGACTTGGTGCCCAAAGAAACTCCTTAAGTAAAGAGCATCTTGGTTTTAATGGTATTGAAAATGTTAAACAACCTAATCTTTACTTAGGACATTTTACACATGAATCAAAATCTCATTTTCCTCCTAAAGAATCTAAGTATAGATTGAAATGTTTTAAATGTAAAAAGATTGGTCACATTCAATTTGATTGTCCACTTAGGAATAAGCATGCTAGAATTAGGAAGGTATGGGTAGTTAAGGGAGATCTTTCTACTAACCCCCGTGGACCCAACAAAATTTGGGGCCAGCATCAGTCACTTAGCTTATTTTGTAGGTATGCCTAAGATCGTCCTCCTCCAAGGACCAGTGGTATTTCAATAGTGGATGCTCACGACACATGACCAGCGACAAGGAAAAATTTACTTCAATTGTTCCCAAGGATGGAAGCTATGTAACATTTGGCGACAATGCCAAAGGACGCATCATCGAGGTAGGTAAGGTTGGTAAGGATTCCTCTCCTACTATTGATAATTTTTTTTTTGGTTGATGGACTGAAACATAATCTACTTAGCATAAGTCAACAATGTGACATAGGATATAAAGTATCTTTTGAAAATGACAAATGCATAGTAGAAAATAAAATAGATCACAAAATGCTTTTTACTTCTGATAGACATGAAAATGTTTATACTACCTCTCTTGATAATCTAACTTCACAACAAGTAACATGATTTTCTGCAATAAATGAAGCTAGTTGGTTATGACATAGGCGTTCAAGACATGCTAGCATGGATTTACTGTCTAAACTTGTTAGAAAAAAATTAGTTAAAAGCTTGCCTAAGATGTCTTTTGTGAAGGATAAAATATGTGATGCATGTCAAATGGATAAGCAAACAAAATCTAGTTTTAAGAAAAAGAAATTTATATCTACTACTAGACCTTTGGAGATGCTTCACGTAGATCTTTTTAGACCTAATTCTGTGCAAAGTCTTGGTGGTAAATCTTATGCTTTTGTAATTGTGGATGACTTTTCTAGATTCACATGGGTGTTGTTTCTTGCACATAAAAATGAATTATGTGAACAATTCACAAAACTTTGAGGAGAATTCAAAATAAAAAAGGATATAAAATCACTCACATAAGAAGTGATAGAGGCACAAAAATAAAAAATGAAAGCATAGAAAAATATTGTGACTTAGACGGCATATCACATAACTTCTCTACACCTAGGACACCTCAACAAAATGGTGTAGTAGAAAGAAAGAATAGGTTACTGCAAGAAATGGGTAGAACTATGTTGAATGAGCATAACTTGCCTAAATGTTTTTGGGCCGAGGCCATTAGTACTGCATGTTATGTTATGAATAGGGTGTTGATTAGACCATCAATTAATAAAACCCCTTATGAATTATGGAAAAAGCATAAGCCTAATATTTCCTATTTTCATGTGTTTGGTTGTAAATGCTTTGTGCTTAGAGACAATGAACATCTTGGAAAATTTGACTCTAAATCTGATGAAGGCATCTTCCTAGGCTATGCACTTAATAGTAAAGCATATAGGGTTTTCAATAAAAGAATTTTAACTGTGATTAAATCTATTCATGTTGTGTTTGATGATTCTAATCCATTTTCTAATAAAGATGATGAAGATGATATTGATATTAGAAAATGCTTAGAGAAAATGTCTATTGAAAACAATGCAAGTGAAAATCAAGAAGCAAATGAAAAATTACTTGAAGATAATGAACATGAAAATCGAGAGTTGCCTAGAGATTGGAAATACATTAGAAGCCATCCTATAGATCAAATCATAGGCGAACCATCCCGTGGTGTAGCCACAAGATCCTCCTTGAGAAATATAGTGAATCATTCTGCTTTAAAGAAGCCATAGAGGATGAGTCTTGGGTGATTTCCATGCAAAAAGAACTTAACCAATTTGAAAGAAGCAAAGTATGGACCTTAGTTCCTAGGCCAAATGAGCATACCATCATTGGAACTAAATGGGTATATAGAAATAAGAAAGATAAGAATGGGGTAGTAACTAGGAACAAAGCTAGACTAGTTGCCCAAGGGTATAACCAACAGGAAGGGATTGACTTTGATGAAACATATGCTCCTATTGCATGATTAGAAGTCATTCATATGCTACTTGGCTTTGGTGCTTTTAAAAATTTTAAATTGTTTGAAATGGATGTTAAAAGTGCTTTTCTAAATGGCTACATAAATGAAGAGGTATATGTAGAACAACGACCCCGTTTTGAAAATCATAAATATCCTGATCATGTTTATCGGTTATCTAAAGCCTTGTATGGATTGAAACAAGCTCCTAGAGCTTGGTATGAGAGGCTTAGTGGTTTTCTACCAGAAAATGGGTTTACCCGTGGCAAAATTGACACTACACTCTTCATCAAAGCCAAAAATGATGATATGCTCCTTGTTCAAATCTATGTGAATGATATCATTTTTGGAGCAATTAATGATGAGTTGTGTAATGAGTTTACCAAATGCATGCAAAGTAAGTTTGAAATGAGCATGATGGGTGAACTTAGTTTCTTATTAGGTCTACAAATTAAGCAATCTAATCATGGAACTTTCATATGCCAATCTAAATACATTAGGGACTAGCTAAAGAAATTTAATATGGAAGATTGTAAAATTCTTGGTACATCTATGAACTCTTCCATTAAGCTTGATAAAGATGAGCAAGGAATCCTTGTTGACGTAAAATTGTATCATGGTATGATTGGGAGTCTCCTATATCTCACTGCTAGTAGACCTGGCATTATGTTTAGTGTGTGTATGTGTGCTAGGTTTTAGGATGCCCCTAAGGAATCTCACTTAAAAGCTGTCAAACGAATCCTCAGGTATCTAGTTAAGACTATAGAGTTAGGCTTGTGGTACCCTAGGCATACTACCTTTGACATTGTTAGTTACACTGATGCTGACTTTGTCGGTGGTAAGGTTGATAGAAAAACCACTAGCGACACTTGTCATTACTTAGGACAATCTCTTGTTTCTTGATTCTCCATGAAACAAAACTTAGTTGCCTTATCCACAGCCGAAGCTGAATATATTGCAGCTGGAAGTTGTTGTGCCTAAATTCTTTATATGAAACAACAACTTGTGGATTTTGGATTTCATTATGAAACAATACCGATTAAATGTGATAATACTAGTACAATCAACATCTGTAAAAATCCTATCTCACATTCACGAACTAAACACATTGAGATTAGACATCATTTTCTTTGTGATCATGTGCAAAAAGGAGATGTGGCTCTTGAGTTTGTATGCACTTATGAAAAGTGGGTTGACATATTCACTAAACCACTACCTGAGGATAGATTTATACAAATTAGACGTGAGTTAGGCTTAATGCATAGCAGAGAAGCTTCTTAAACTTAAATGTTTCATAACTTGCATAAATTTAGGGGGAGCCCTCTTATGGGAACTTTCCAAGTCTTAGCAACTAATTCTATTTTTGAATTATCTTCTTGCTTTAGACTTTGTGAAAGTTGATTGTTGATTGTGTGCATACTTTACACATCTATTGCATGCTTATATTGATTATCATCTGTGTTGCACAACTTGTCCAATTCATGTCTATATTGATATTTTATCTGCTTGATTGGACCATACTGAATTGTTTGAGTAGTTGTAGATAAATTGCTAGGAATTTTCAACTCAAACATGTTACACTTATAGAGGGTGTCTTTTGGAAAGTCCGATTTACAAACGGCGCTCTGCCGAAAATTTCAAAAATTCTTTCCAAAATTATTCTTGTATAAATGTAATAATCACCCATTGTCTAGGCTTTTAATTCAAATGACCCTTTTTGCTGTTGCCAAAAGGGGAGATGGAAGGGCAAAAGTAATGGGTTCATTTAAACATATATTGGATTCATATTGTGAGGGGGAGCCTTCTTAGGCTTAACCCTATATTTTTTTCCTGTTGTATTTGTTATCAACAAAAAGGGAGAGAATGTTGACCTCCAAGGTCACACCTGGCTTTGATTATGACAAATACTCATTGCACCTAATGGGTGTTTGAGGTTTTGTGCAGGAACTTATATTGGGAAATCACAATGCACAAAGAGAGAGTGAAGTTGAAGACCTTTTTGTAATTATATCGTATTGTACATTTATTGAAGGGTCTGTAATAGCAATTAGGATATTTGGTTTGTAATAAGCACACACAACACATGCATGGTTCATTATGTAAGCTCAAACCAAGTACGAACTAAAAGTGACCGTAGAATGACCTTAAGGGTTCGGTCGACCGACACCAGACTTTTTCAATGTCTTCAAAATCAGACACAAATGATCCTAAGACACACACATTTGCACCTATGTTTGATAGGCACTTGATTAGGGTTTGTGTGATGTATAACAGAACCAAAATGCACACATTGTGCACTTTCGGTCGACCGACGAAGGCAGTTCATTTTGCCCTGGTTGACCAAAACAGGCTTGCGTCAACAGTTGACCAAGACCTTGGTCCACTGAACCAATGTAATTCAAAAAGCCCTGGTCAACCGAGACCCCTTGGGTCAACCAATTAACCATTTGGTTGACTGAGCCAAATTTGTACACCAACTACCTGGTCGACTAAGGGTCCTCGGGAAATATCTCAATGGTCTGGTTGACCAAATCGGCCAGTTCAAAATGGCTCAGTCGACTGAACCTCGGTAAAAATGAAAAATTGCCTTTGCAAAGGCACTTTCGGTCTACCAACCATTCCGTTAAAAAATTCCTTGATTGACCGAGCCATATGAGTCCTGGTCTACCGAACTTGTTCTAGTCAATCAGACCTCTCGGGTTGCTCCTCATTTTTTATCGCAGTTAATAATTTTAAACAGGGTTTAAATGTTTAAAATATCATTAAACTTTTCTAAAATTTTCTAATAGGTCCCCAACGGTCATAATTAAAGGGGTGTCTATAAATACCCCTTCATTTAAGAAAATTAGAGAGTTGATTAGCACATATATTCAAAAATTTTCTCTTAAGCAAAAATACTCTCTTTTGTTCCTACTACTCATATTCTCTCTACAAACACTCTAGCTTACCTTCTCAAGGTCAAAATCCTTTGTAAGTGCTTTGAGTGTATACACAAAAAGGTTTTCTCTCATTGTTTGAAGTGTTTAAATCGATTTTTCTTACGAGAGCATAACCTAAGTATTCTTAGGAGGCTTTGCTAATAAGCCTATCCTAAGAAAATTTGTATTGAACTTCCGAGTGTTGCATTCTCATTGCCACATCTTAGCAAGTTTGTATTTATTTTTGGCTTGCAAAAATATTTTCAAACTTACTCAAATATCTTGTGATATTCATATTGACATATTTGTGAAAAGATATTTGTGTGTGTTATATTAATCTTTGTGGCAATATTTATTCAAGTATATATCATTTGCTGAATACAAAGATTATCTATTTTGCAATCCAAGAATATACATATTAACGTGATTGAGATATTCTGCTGATTGATATTCTTGAGGCTTGCTTGATATTCTCTGTGAACACGTTTGATTGAATATTTTGAAATGCACAGATTGTTGTTGACACTCTCACGTACGCTTTACACTGATAGAAAATATCTTTGAGAGTTGAACTATTTAGACCACACTGAGCTTACATTTTAAATCATCTGTGGTGTATGTGATTGAATGCATTTGGGTACAAATCTTCTTTATGTGAAAGCACTTTTATATTGTACCATATGATTGTATATTTGAGTGATTCTAGGCATAACCTAGGGGCCGGTAATCTAGCCCAGTAAGGATTGGTGTAAAGGTTGAGGTCAGCCCTATGCTAATTGACATGGTTTGTATAGGTGTCGCTCCACCCGCTTAAGTGAGCATAGTATTGTGATAATCCTTGTGTTGGTTAGCCAAGGCGGGGACGTAGGCAGTTGGCCGAACATCGATAACATATCTGTGTGTCACCCTCTTTTTAATGCTTTCTGGTGCTTGTGTGATTAATTAAACTGCTCTATTTATTTTTTGATATATTTATATTACTTGCACTAGATTGACCATATGATTGTGAACATACTGCTGTTAGGAGGAATACCTACGGAATAAATTTTTAAAGTACCAATTCACCCCTCCCTCTTGGGATCATGGTAAAGTTAACAAGAGTTCAAACAGTATAAGTATTAATTTCAGATTTTACTGGATAAGTGTTAGACGAATAAATTTCACTAGTAAAATATCCGTAAGCACACATGTGCTAAAAAATCAAACACTAATTCATGCATGGTGTTCATGTGTACCCGGAACAATCCATATCAAATATATTCAGTAGAGACTAGATATGTTGTTCAAGGTGCCTATAAAACCTTCGGACTCAAAAAGTAGAAGCAATAGAAATAATGTGAGTCCATAGGTCAGGTGATTCTTATCCTTTTTCAAGGATGGGGCTTAACCTACCCCATATAGTCTTAAGCATACAAAAGTGCATTAACATTCAAGGATGGATTTCATTTAAGCACACTTAACACATGTACATCCTTCTAAATATTACTTAGCATGTAGGAGATTATAGGCATTAAGTTCAGGATGACAGTCATTTAAGAGCATTCCTAAAAAATTTAAACGATCAAAATATTTCAGTACGCAACAAATATTAAACATTTAGCACATGACATGACATATTGCATTTCAATTTAAATACATAATAGCCAATCAAGGCTTCACTCAAGGGTAATGCAATAGGAGTTCAATAAGGATGACACAACTCAAAATTCACAATGAGTGTGCGTGAAATGAAAAACTCCCCCTAAGTCATGCAAATTCCTTAGTTAATGGACCATCATCAAAATTTGGGGCGTTCAATTTAAATGGGATGATGCTCTATCGTTTGGTTCCTGAGTGAAAGTACATAATCCAAAGAATTTGACCAAATGGTGTCCATGAACTAAGTTCATCCTAAGACACAACCTAAATGTGTACATATCTTCAAAATACATAGCAGTTTGGATTTCACATGTACTATCCTATGTAATTACTGTGCATCCTAGGAAGGGAAATGTGATGCTTATACTAATCAAAAATTGATTTCACTAGGTATACCAGATAGTATAAGCGGTCCTTTTAATGCAGCTATATTGGTTATCTGTTAAGAGATTTTGTCATATATTCAGTATAGTCTTCCCTATAAGACATAGATGCATCACAAAATATATATAAAGGCATGCAATAATGTTCATGACCTAAGAACATTTCATATCAAATCATCAGACTTTATGCACTGGATATAATGTTTAAGGTATTTTTAAGAGTCTCGATATTCAATAAATGAAGATGATGCATATGGATCATTTTTGTGCTTCTTATAGGGATGAAGTTGGGCCTTTCTAAACAATTGATGATTATGCTGGGATGAAGATTAATTATCTACTTGAGTTTTCACTCATCCTTTCAAAAACATTTTAAAGTTAATTTCATCATAATCATATTTAACACAAGGTTTTGGTTTGGGAAAAATCCTGTTGAAATTTCGGCAGCATGCCGTCTGTAAATCAGACATTTCCCAAATTTACCATGTACCTAAAACCAGATAGATTCATGCAATCAACAAGTAATAATCTAGTTTAAGCATGTGAGAACCTATTTCCACTACCAGCATGCAATTATCATCAACTACATCCGCCATGCAGGAGGCATTCTAGACTAAGCATGCAATCAGGTAGTTCAATCAATATATTGAATAAAATATAAACTATCCATATGAACATATGACCATTAGGCGAGCGATGGATAGTGTTATTCAATACAAATAAGTTATCCATCAAATATAATTACACTTAAATTAAAAGATGGATATAAGCATTTATTTAAAAACAAATTAGCCATTCATGAGACACTATAGTCATTTAAATAAGAATGGACATAGCCATTCAGCTCACATCAGATTATATTTAAACAATATCCATCCATCATAAAATATATTCATTTTGCACACATGGATATTTGCGCTCAACTCATGCAAAGCATCCAATATATATGAAATAATAAGCACAATACAACAAAATGCATATTGGATGAATTTTCAGAACATGCCGCTCCCCCTCAATTATGTAGCCAAAGAATTTTACATTCACAGTATTTGGCATAACAAAATTTTCGAATATGGGTATGAGCTTATGAATTTCTTGATTTTAATTTTATCATTTGAAAATGATTTATCGTTTAAGCTCCATAAAAAGTTTAGGATAGCATGGTATATAATATTATGATAGATTCCCTAAACTTTAATCTGTGTGATGGACAAAACATGCTATATTTAGATTTTTCAAATTATAGCGCGCGCGCACACACACACACACACACACATATAGCATTATGAATATAATGACATTTTAAAATCAATTTGTCCACTTGAATGGGACTTTATTTAAACATGCTTATGACATTTGAATTAAGAATTGATAGTTCTATATAAGCACGCACTAACCAAAATTATCATATATTAACCAATCATAGTTATATGTATACATATTAAGCTCAGACTGGATGTGATCACTAAAACTCAGTATTGGCTAGATTTCCTTAGGGTTCTCAAAATGATAATAGTGTATATTAAGGTTTTGAATTTTAAGCATTAAACACTATTTAGGCATTTAAAGTATTCTAACCCTATGTATAACAATTTCTAAAATCTTATGAGTATATGAAATTTCCTTTGAGGTGTAACTCATAAGACATCATGCTATTATCATAAAGGATTCATCATGATTTATACAAAGATTTTAGTACAAGATATATCATACAAATCATGACATGAAATTAACGCAAATGTCATATGATTCATAGCAACAAATAAATCAAACACAAGATATATCATGTAAATCATACTATGAGTTATTCAATATATTAGAAGGAGAATAGATATACCTTTATGTTTTACTCATTTTTAATCGTTTAAGCTCAGAGTGGTGTCATCTCTTTTTTGGTTCCTTATACCTCTTATGATTCCCAAAGGACCTTAGCACTCAAAAGAATGAACTTACAAAGGCATTAGTGACTAAGGCACACACAAAAAATATGCATGGTACACATATGATATGCATTAAAACAAATGTCATGCAAATTTAATTCCTTTTGAAAATTTGGGAAATTTGCAATTTGAAAACATTTTCAATGGGATATGATAAGCATAACAAACACAAATACTTTCCAAATCCACCAATCATTTGATTTTACAAACATATTTTCAAATTTAACACAGTAAAATCTATGCAATAAAATAGTGGAGGATTTGCAAAGCACTAACCCTCAAAATTAGGATACACCAAAAAGTTGAGCCATTGCGATCTTTATGCATAAGCAGTTAGACCTTTTGCAATGTGGCTCTGATACCAATTGTTGGAATTGGTGTGATCCCAGGAGGGGGGGGGGAATTGGGTTTTAAAAACTTTTCAGCTAATTTAAATGGTTCACCGATTCACCAGAGTTCATATCCCATTCAACATATATATATATATATATATATATATATATATATATATCTGTGTGTGTGTGTGTGTGTGTGTGTGTAAATCGAGTTTAATAATAAAAGCAAACATACACATGTGTAGTATCTTATTTAAATTAAATGTGTGCATGAGAATAATTTTGACATTAAATAAACATTCATACACATGCTGAAATTATAGTGCAAGAATTTAAATAAGATAGGGAGAGAATGACACCAGATTTGTTATCAAGGTTCGGTTAAACCAGTCTACATTCCTGCCTTGAGCTTATCCCCAAGGATTCGACTATAACATGCTCACTTAACTGGGTGGAGCAAAAGTCTTTTACATCCTCTCCATACGGGGCGAGGAAAACTCCAACTCAATTAATAGGCTGATCCAAACTAGTCTCACTTGCGAGGCTGAGACTTCCCAGTGCAATTCCGGGCTGAACCGAACCGGTCTCATTTACGGGGCTGAGACTCCCCAGTTCAATTAACGGGCTGAACCCAACCATCGCTCCTTACTAGGATGACACACTTAGCTTTCCCAACCGAGTCTAAGCGAGTTCGGGACTCTTCACAAGGCGAGTCTCCCTCTTTAGGCCACGCCTGGAATACAAATATATTTAATAGAATTTGCGTACAAACAAATGCTTCTAAACTAAGTAGGGACGTACAACATTAAAGTCTAATATGCACTCTTATATGATTTTGAAATGAAGCTTATGTAATGTATGGGTTTTCTCTCAAAATATTTTTAAAGTAAAACTTGAGAGTTTGGAAAATGATTTTCTTTTCTAAAATGATTGACCTTTTTAAATTCAAATCATAAAGGTTACCAAGCAAAAATGAATATATGCTTTAGCCTTTCTTTTTTTAAGAAACTTTTTAAGCCAATATATATTAATGAATATATGCTTAAAGCTCTTAAATAACCCAAAGAGTTTCTCCAAAAATATTCTTCAAGATAAGTAGGAGAAACAAGGATTTTGCTATCAAAATGATTGGCCTTTATAAAATAAAAGGAGAAGCCTCTCAAACAAGTATATATTAAATTGATATATGCTCAAGGCTCCCTCTTGTATAACCTAAAGAGATTCTCCAACAAATGTATTTCAAAAAAAGAGTAAGAGAATATTAGGGTTTTCTTCAAAATGACCGACCTTAGTAAAATTAATCCTAAGAAGGCATTCAAGCAAAATATATGGGCAAGAATATTAGCCCAAGCCTTCAAGACATTATTCACAAGAAATTTCTCCAAAAAAATATTTTTCCAAATAAAAAAATATGGGAAAAATTTAATTTTTGAAAACATGAAAAATAGAAAGGCCTTCAAGCAATATACATATAAAGAATGTTATATGCTCAAACCTCTTCAAATATAACCCTAAAAATATTTTCCCCAAAAATGGTTTTCAAAAGAAGAGAATAAGAGACATTTTAATCTTTGAAAATATATCATAAATGAAAGAATAAGGTCATCAAACAATATATATGTATATGATATATGCTCAAGCCTTTTCACATAAAACCCTCAAGAATATTTTCTCCCAAAATAATTTTCAAACAAAAGAAGAGTAGGAGAAAAATGATAATTTAAAGAAAAAATGGGGTATAGAAGTGTGGGAGAATCAAATAATGATAAACTAAATTAACAAAGGGATTCTCTACCCATTTTCAAGTGTTTTGGGGTTGTATTTATAGGCAAAAACCCCTTGTGACCGTTATATAGCCGTCGGGACCTTAAAATATATTTTTATTTTGAAAACTATCCATTTTTCGGCCATTGGGACACTTTCCCGAGAAGGTCGGTCAACCAAGCTCAAGGTACGGTCGACCGAGGCTTGAAATCCGCTAGTTTCGGTCAACCGTAGTGAAGGTTCGGTCGACAGGCCTCGACTTTTCTGCACGGACACTGTTAAGTTGTTTGACCATAACTTTTTTCTATTCAACTCCAAATTGGATGTTCTTGTTGTAAATATAAAGGTAAAAGAAAATTCCACAACTTTCATGTTGAACACATTTTAAGATAATGAGTTTTGGTTTGATAAAAAAGCCCATTAATGAGATGGAAGAAACATGACGGGAGTTTTTCTCTTACGGACACGTTTCAGTGTTTTGACCATAACCTTTTCTATGTAACTCTGATTTGGACGTTCTTGGTATCAAACGCAAGCTATGGGAAATTTCCACAATTTTTATGTTGAACATGGTTTGAGATGAGATTGAATTGAGTGAGGAAATTTCCCATTTCTAACATTCATTTGACTGGCCAGTTGATCGACCCCTTTGAAAAATTTAGTTTTTGCCTTCTTTTAACTTTAAAACAATTTATAAACCTTTGTATAAGTTAGACATTTTATGAAAAGAGTTTTTCATATTATTTGGATATCCTATGGTCAATATAAGGTTAGGTAGAGCTTCAATTTTAAATCATGTAAGATGCATGCACATTCAACTCTAATTACTATTAGAACCCAGAAAATAGATAAAGTCTTCATGTCTTCTGCTCCTCAATGCTCCATGGAATACGCCAATTGGTGTTCTTCTTAGTGCTCTTTATGGCTTCCATTTTGCATTCATCACTTGTAATTACAGAAATATAAACCTGTTCACACTCAGTTAAACAAGTGAGATACTGTGGTTTGTCATTATCAAAACAGGGATCGGACTAAAAAAGTCAACACATCCAAATACATCAAAGTTCACTATGTTAGGCCTTCTTCCTTTCCATAGTTCATAGGGGGTTTTATTTAAGGTTGATCTTATGGAAACTCTATTCATTGCATAACATGCGGTATTAACCGCTTCAGCCCAAAAGTACTTAGGTAATTTGTGTTCATTCAACATGGTCCTAGCCATTTCTTGAAGGGATCTATTATTTCTTTCAACCACTCCATTTTGTTGTGGAGTTTTGAGTGCTGAAAAGTTGTGTTTAATTTCATGTTCATTGCAGAATTTATCAACATCTTTATTATTGAATTCTCTTTCTTGATCACTCCTAATATTTAAAACACCATATCCTTTTTCATTTTGAGGTCTTTTACACAAGTTTATCAACATATCGCAAACTTCATATTTGGAGGCTAAGAAGAGTACGCAGGTAAACCTGGAGTAGTCATCAATGACGACGAAAGCATATTACTTTCCTCATAGACTTTGTGTTCTAGTAAGGCCAAATAAATCAAAGTGGATAAGATCTAAAGGCTTGCTAGTGGAAATATGTTTCTTCTTCTTATAGCTGAACTTAGTTTGCATTCCTAGTTGACAAGCATCACATATTTTATCCTTCACAAACTTAGTGCTTGGAAGTCCTCTAACTAAGTTCTTTCAACTAATTTTGATAGTAAGTCCATACTAGCATGTCCTCGTGTTCTATGTCATAGCCAACTTGCTTAATTCATGGCTGCTAACCATGTGATATCTTGAGATTCTAGATTTTCAAAATTTATGCAGTACATGTTATCAATTCTTTTAGTGGTGAATAGAACATTATGTTTTTCTTGGTTTTCAACAATGCATTTATCTTGTTTGAAGATTATGTCAAATCCTTTATCACTTAATTGACTTATACTTAAGAGAATATGTTTCAACCCATCTACTAACAAAACATCATCAATGGTCAAAGAAGATTCTTTACCTATTTTTTCAATTTAAATGATTTTACCTTTAGCATTGTCACCGAAAGTGACATTTTCACAATTCTTTTGCATTAGTGTGGTGAATTTGGATTTATCTCCGGTCACATGCCTTGAACACTCACTTTCCAAGTACCATTTGTCTTTTGATGGGGTTGTCCTAAAACAAACCTACAAGGGTTCAATGTGTTATAGGTACCCAAACCTTCTTAGGTCTTTTTATTTCAGATTATTTTCTTTGACTTTCCATACTTTCTTGACTTTAACATTTTTTCTTTTGAATGGGCATTCAAATTTTATATGTCCCTTTTTCTTACACAAAAAGCACGTAGTATGTTCATAGGTACTTATGGAAGATGTGCTTGCATAATACTTTGATTCCTTTACTAAGTATCCCATATATAAATTCTTTTCTTTTTGTTCTGAACTCCATTATATCCAATTCCTTCTTTATCTAATGACATTTTTTGGGTTCCAATCAACTTTTCAAAGTTCTCTAATCCTTTTGTAAAATTGTAGATGATTTTATCCTTATCCTCAATTTTACTTTTAAGATCTTTTATTTCTAACTCTTTCTTACTTTCACCATTTACTTGATGTTTTACCATATCTTGAGACATCTCTTTTATTTTCTTTATGAAATTATCAATGTGGTATTCCTTTTCTTTTTCAACTGATTTTGAAGTTTCTACCTGATTTTTAAGTGTTTCATTTTGTTCTTTTAAAGCTATGTTTACGGTGTACTCCCAAAAGTGGGGTGAATTGGGTTTTTAAAAATTTCTTTGTAAATTGTTGTTTTATAAGTTTTTTTAGTTAAGTATTAACCCCTTATTCAATTTCAATTAATTTACAACTGCTCTCTACAACACAACAACTTCACAAGTATAATTGATTTGCAATAACCCAAACTCAATCCCAAATTTAGTATTTTTTTTTAATGAATGATGATGATGATCAAAACTTCAATATTCAAATTCCAGCTTTTCAATATCAATCCAATCAATGAGGTGAGCTTGACATTGCAGTATGAAATAAAATAGAAAATTCAACCAAGTTTTCAAAATTCAAATATTGATTATCAAATATGTATCTTGAATTCAAGTATGTAACCAACCAATATATTATTGAGCTTTGGTATTAATCT
The DNA here is from genome assembly GCF_029873635.1 of Malania oleifera. NCBI lineage: Eukaryota > Viridiplantae > Streptophyta > Magnoliopsida > Santalales > Ximeniaceae > Malania > Malania oleifera. The sequence goes on from NC_080418.1 coordinate 46,367,895, forward strand.
ATCAACATACTCCCTTGCGGTTTCCACAATATTATATTGATCAATCAATGTACTCTCTTACAGTTTCCGCAATTTCCAAAAGCAAATTAATTTTCAGTAAATTAAGTATACAACCAAGCAATTTATAAATGCATAAAATTAGAGAGAAAAGGCAAGAGAGTGACATCGAGATTTTTACGAGGTTTGACTATACCTGCCTACATCCTCGCCTTAGGTAAACTAGCCAAGGATTTCACTATACAATTCGCTTGACCGTGAAGAACAAACCTCTTACACACTCCTTCAAGTAGGATAGAGCCCTCCTGTCCAAGTTATACCCCACTCTCAATAATCCAACGATTCAACAGTCTTGAACCGTTAACCCAACAAGAAAAAAAAGAGCAATTCTTATGTACAAAGAAACTCTCTGCAAGAGTAGATTAATACAATTTAAACCAAATATACTTCAAAAATATTCAATATAGAAATATGAAGCTCAATAATTTATCACCAAGGTTCTTTAGATTTTATGAAATCTCAGTTAGAGCACAAGAATCTCAAGCTTTAATTCAGCAAATACTCAGCAAATAACTTCTTTAAAAATATTCAGTAAGAATCTTTTAATGTGAAAGAACTTGATCAATAGGCAATTTTTTATCTTTGTTGGTGTATGTAATCCTTGAGTTTAGCATGTATTTATAGAGTTTAAAAAGTATTTTTGTGTTGCCCAAGTTGCTTGGAGTATTCTCCAAGTTTTCACAAAGTTTGGTGGCTAAGAAATCACCTTTGGAAAGTTTCCCAACTGTTAAAATTTGAATTTTATGAAGATCAATCACCTATCAAAAAGTGTCAACTGCCTATCACTTTAAAAATCTAGCTTATTTCAAAAGTTAGTGTAGTTTCACACGCCTTAGTGTGTTCAGTCAGTTGCCTGACTGAACCTCAGAAACTAGTTAAGTCGCCTAAGAATACTCAGTCAATCACCTGAGTTGTCACCTTTGACCATCTTTCAGTATTTTGGTCATAACGTTTTCTATATAACTTCAAATTGGACGTTATTGGTATCAACAAAAATCTAAGAGAAAATCGCACAACTTTTATGTTGAACACTTTTTAAGATGAGTTTTTTACAGTGAAAAGTTCTTATTTATTCATATGTAGAAAAAGGAAGGGAATTTGGAGAATAATGTTTGTTAGCTTTGGTGTATTCCCAAGAAGGGGGGGGGGGTGAATTTGAATTTGTAAAACTTATTCCTAGGTTAAACCATATGTTAGTAGAATATCACAACCTAGGGTCTTTCTATGTAATCCCAAATGCGCTGATAAATATAGTATGCGAAAATTTAAATAATGCATATCATTTACACCATAACATACACGTGCGATAAATGTAAAGTGCGGAAATCTAAACAGACACACTATATGTTATTGGGGTTCGGCCAACTGTTTCTCCATTCCTGCCCATAGCTCACAAGCCCGAAGATTCCACTAATGGCTCACTTAACGGGTGGAGCGACACCTAATACAACTAGGTCAATTTGCACAGGGTTGACCTCAACCTTTACAAATTCTTATTGCGGGGTGGAGAAGGCCTTAGGTCAAATTCACAGGGCTGACCCCAACCTGATCCTTTGAGCTAGATCAAACCCCCTCAGGCCATGCTTGGAAATACAACAGTATCACAATCAATTGGTAGAGTGATTATGCTTTCATGCAAAGCAGATATGTATCCAATATGCGCAATCACATACACATCAACAATGTAGATAAATGTAAGTTCAGTGATGTGTATATATGTGCAAATAACACTCAACAAGATATGGTCACAATAATGTTCAAGAGTGTTATAAACAAGCAATACATTGGAATTTAAGCAAAGCACAAATCAATAGCAAATCAGTATTCCAAAGATATCAATCAGATTTTCAATCTACTTCAAGAAGATTTTCTTTAATGAAATAGACACATTACTAGTTTGAAAATATTTTTCTTGTTTAATAATGTCTTTGCACAACCACAAACAAAGCTATTGGACACTTGAAATAACAATGCAAATATCCTAAACTTACTAGGTTGTCCCAACACAAGATTTATAGTATGAAAATCTGTGGGATAAGCTAAACTCCCTAAAAATAAAATCTTAATCATACAAGCACACTAGGAGTTTTTGCACTCACTAGCAATCACAAGCACACTCTATAAGCTCTCACAATCTTAGAATGTATCAAAGGAATGGAAATTTGAGAGTATTTTGACAATAAGAGTGTTTTCAAAAGAGAGGTTTTTTGGCTAATGATTTTTGCTAATCTTACTCTAATCCTCACAAATGAACCCATATTTATAGGCTAGGTAAAAAATATAACCGTTTGTGACCTATTGGGTATTATTAGAAAAGTTTCAAATAGTTAAAACACCATTAACCTAACTTAACCCATTTATACTGTGATTAAATTAATTTTGACCCGTTGAGGTTCAGGTGGCTGAACCGTGGTTTGGTCGCTCGAACAGATACAGGAATAAAATTAATTTAAATGAGTTTGGTCGCCCGTGTCATGCTTCAGCAGCCCGAATCAAAGTCAGTAGCATTGCTTCGTGACTTCGGGTGCCCGGTCCTATATTTTGTGGCCCAAACTTGTGTGTTCGGTCACCCGATGCTCTTTTTGAACTAAACCACTTGGTAACCCGAGTTGGTGAAATGTCCCTTTCAAAGGGTTTGGAAGCTCGTGGACAGTACGCACAAAATGGTTCAGTCGCCCGAGAGCCCAAATCAACTATTGACTTTTCAACAGTTCGGGCGCCCGAGGAGTCTTGAACTCCTAGGGTTCGGTCGCCCAAATTCTCTCAAAGTCCCTAAAAGTATTTAATTACATCACAGATTAAACACTCCTATATATTATATGATATGTGTGTGAGTGTTGGGATCTATAGTCATACTAGAGTCTTTACTGAGGTTGTTTTGAGATAGTCCCAAAAATCCAGCATCGGTAGACCGAAGGGTGCCCTAATGTCATTCAATTCCTATAGTAATTCTACGGTCATTTTGAGATTACAAAACCTACATGCATGACATGCAGAGATTATTACATACGATTTCTCCTAATTACTATTACAGACCCTCATTGAATTAAAATGAATTACAACATGAAAGAAGTCTTCAGGGTCTTTGGACTTTGAGTCTTCATGTGCCATTTTTTGATTTGCTAATCATATACCTGCACACAAACTCAAAAGTCATCAAATACCAAGAGTATTTGTCGTTATGAAAACTGGGTGTGACCTATAAAGTCAACATTCTCCCCCTTTTTGATGATGACATGTACTTTATGAAAAATTAGGTACAGCCAAGAAAGGCTCCCCCTAACTTTATGCATAAAGACAATTTAAGATCAAATTAAATGATTTATTAGTGGGTAATTAAATTTAGATTTTAGCAAAGTACCCAATTTTGCCTTTTCTCCCCCTTTTGGCAATAGCAAAAAGGGCTATAAATATAAAGCATGTAAGCAAGGCATTTGAGTATGAATCATTCAAATACACGATAAGATTGGGAAAATTTTTAGAAATTTCGGTAGAAGGCCATTTGAAAATAGAGAATTTTCCCAAAAATACCCGTATAGAAATGACCTGATTGAGTTTAGGATTCACATTATATTCACAACAATCAACTCAAATAGTTTAGTATTCTCAAAACATAAATATGACTATCAACATGCAAGAGATATGACAGTCATGCATTTCATGGAACAAACGAATTCATGGAGTATAAAGTTTTGATAGGTTTAGAAATTAAGCATACAAACTAAACAAATGGTCATTTAAATGATTTAAATGACATAACAAACGTAATTAAACAAGAATTATTTACAAACCATAGCAGTTTAAATTATATCATAAGACCCATGAAAAATTTGAGTTAAAAGCACACAACATATGATACCAAATAGAAGGTTTGAGTATAAAAATAGTCTAACTAGTTTGCATGCATTTTTATGTGTAGTTTACTGAACCAATTATGTGACTTGAAAACTATATATGTATATAACAATAACAATAATATTAAAGCAAGAAAAAAAATTGGTTTTGAAATTAGTTCTTGCCATAAAGTATTACAATAGGTATATATATATATATATATATATATATATATGTATGTATGTATGTATATAAATATATATCCCTTTATTATGTTTGCTTAAAGTACTGGGGGTTGCTTGCCAAAAAAAAAAAATTAAACATTATGCAAGCAAGCAACAAATTTTTGGGTATCTCCATTAAGCACATACTAAAGTATAACCATAAAATCACAACCACGATGATCCCAAAGATATTAAACAATTTAAAGCAAGGATCACATGGCAGACACAAACAAAATGTGCCAAAGTAATATATATCAACTTAAGATTAACACAAAAATCATTTCATTCAAGCATATGCCACATTTGATTCAACAACATATGTAAGCTAAAAATTTGTGAGCATAATATGATAGCCATTTTAATTTAAGATGCTCTCCCAATCAAATTGAATTCTAGCTTAGATGCAATAAGCTGCTTATACCCATTAAAGACCATTTCCAATATGCTTAGCAGTATAAGCCATCATTTTAAATTTCTTCAAATAAATATACTGGTAAAGATTAATTTACACTTCTATGCAACCAGTATAGCTATCCCTTTGTATTACATATGCATCAGAAAAGATATACTAAGGCATGAAATGGTACTTATAACCTAGAATAATTCATATATATTCATAGACCATTAAGCACATGATATGATGTTCAGGGTTTTGTAAAGAGCCTCGATATTCAAAAGGTGAATTGATGCATATGAGATCATTATTTTCTTTCTCTAGAGATGGAGCTGAGCTACTCTAAATATGTGATGATTACGCAAGGATGAAAGTTTGATATTTCTATTTAAGTTTTCACTCATCCTTTTAAAAAGATTTTAACGTTTATCTTAACATAATCATCTTTATACAAGGTTTTACTTTTGGGAAAAATCCAGAAAAATTTCGGCAGCATGCCGTATGTAAATTAGATGTTTTCCTATAAAACCTGTACTTGATAGGTTCAAAAAAGCAATTTATAATTCAGTTGAAGGCACACAAGAACCTATCCACTACCAACATGCAATTCTCATCAACTGCATCCTCCATGCAGGAGGCATTCTAGACTAAGCATGCAATCAGGTAGCAATCAACAAATGAAAGATAAAGTATACATTAAAAGATATACTAATTTAACACATAATGAATAGTATGAATTCGATGCTTTTCATATGAAGTCATATGGGCATAAAGGATAAAAATCATGAGAGCGTTTAATGTGTATATATATATATATATATATATATATATATTCATGAAGAGAAATGCTCCCCCTGAGTCATGCACTCAACTCATTTTATGACCTTTTCATTTTCTAATTACTTAGCCAAGTGTTTATATTTTTCATGATTCAATCTTGGTTAAACATTCTTAGGTTTAGAGGACCAAAGATTCACATGCAATACTTCTTTAGGGTCATAAGCCAATGTATGCCTCTTTACTTATGAATTTCAATATATGATAAAGGCCCAAGTTCAAATGGCTTTTCTTTATTAACATTCATGCATAAGTTTCTTAGTTATTTCGTTTTCATATATGTTGAAACCTATGCCCGTCATATTAGCCATTCAACTCATCTCTAATAATATAAAGCTCTAAAGGACATGACTTAACGTTTTGAGAGCTATGCGTGTGAAGTAGATTAAATACTCTTGAGAATTATTATTTCTATTAAGTTCGAAGAGTATTCAATATAAATGGACATGACTCACGATCTTTTCATGGAAGTGAATATTTCCAACCACTTAGGCAAAGATCATTTAGGATATGTGAATGTTGTCAACAATGCTCTTTGGAGATTGGGAAGTATCTTTCATATATGATCACATAGAGGAGCAAGGATACGAACCAAGGAATGTGTGGAACCTTACTGAATATGATCGTGGTTAGGTAAGGATTTCTTATGGATGAGACAAACCAAAATTAAAGGATTTACAATTTAAACTCAAAGGGACCAATCCCCTAGTAGATGGTTTAATTTTGTTATAGCTATGGGAAGCACTTAATATATATTAGTCATTTATGATCAATAGTGATTTAAGCCTAGAGTGATGACTTAATTTTGATTTAGCCTTTTCATATTCAAAAGTGAGTTTAGGGTATAGTGATATATGATATAAAATGGAACCCTAACACTCAATTTTGTGCAATGGACAATAGTGGCTTAACTTAAGGTGTTATACTTAAGCATGAGTTAAACAATTTGAATTGCTTGCCAAGAAAAAATGCTTTGTCCATTTTAAAAGTGGATTTTATTCAATTTTTGTATTGGCTTGGTTATCTTATCATTCTCAGTATGGCAATAGTGTATAGTGATTACATATACTAAGATTTTGAATTTTAGGCTTGCACCACTTCCCGAGCCTATAGTCATCACTACCCCGTAAACTTAGGAAATAAGGATGATTGAAAATATTTATGTAAAGTTAATTTAGATCCATTTAACTTTAGTTTAGTGTGCCCCTTTCTTTCACAGTGTAAGCAAGTTATGTATGTGCGTGACCGAGTATGCTTTCTTATTTTATGTTTGCACGAAGAAGCATGATTGTGGGATTTATAATATGAACTCTTTTTGAAAAAATGATTTCTTTTGAATCTTAAGGGTTTATTACGATTATTCTTTCCATATTTTACTTTGGGTGAAACTCTAGAATAATCACTTACTTCGTTCCTTATGCAGATAATTTTCAATGTCTTTTTAATGTTTCTCTTCTCAAGAATAGCATAATAATCTTTTAATTCTCTCAATTGTATAGCTATCATTTTGTTTTGATTTTTCATAAAAGTTTTATGATACGACATTCTAACTAGAGACTTATGAATTTTAAATGAATCCTTTTCTAGTTGTCTATTCAATGATATGCTTTCATCATTAAACACATTGCATGATTGAATACAAGATTTATCTCTATAACTATCATATGAATTCATGCATACAATATCCTTATCAGAAACAATTGATGATTTTATTATAAAATATATCATAGTTATTACATGAATCATTTCATGCTTTGTCAACAAGATTATCACAATGAATATCAAATGATTCATAAAATGAATTCATACAATAATTTTCACATGAATCTTTGCATGCAACAACAACAGTATTTTCACAAAGATCCATAGATGATTCTCCACATGATATTTCGCAACAATCAACATAAAATCATCAACTGCATACCAAACAGAAACAGAAGGTGAATCATATACCCCCTCATTGATTACTAGCTTATGATTCGCCACTACTAGATCATCTGATCTTGGAGCTTCTAGAGTGGCAAACTCCTTTTCCTGGGTCTCTCCATATCTCTTTTCCAGCTCAATCCAGATCTCTTGTGCACTACTACATGCCATAATCTCATGAAAAATATCAGCATCTAAAGCACAGTATAATCAATGGCATATGAATTTGCATGCACCAAAGTAATGTCATTTTCATTCACGGGCACACAAATTCCTTTGACAATCACCTGCCAAGCCCTTGAACTCATAGATTTTATAAGTGGTGTAATCGACACCAAAAAATAATGGAGGACTGGAAGGTGACTATCCCTCACCGAATGGGGATATACCAATGTGAGTCATTTCAATATTTTAGTAAAAACGTTTATGTCAATGCCACGATGCTTTGATACCAATTGTTAGCTTTGGTGTATTCCCAAGAGAGGGGGTGAATTGAAATTTCTAAAACTCATTCCTAGGTTAAACCAGATGTTAACAGAATATCACAACCTAGGGTTTTTCTATGCATTCTCAAATGCGCTGATAAATATAATATGCAAAAATTTAAATAATACACATCATTCACACTATAACATACACGTGTGATAAATGTAAAGTGTGGAAATATAAAGAGACATACGATATGTTATCGGGGTTCGACCAACTGTGTCTACCTCCCTGTCTCTAGCCCGCAAGTTCGAGGATTCCACTAATGGCTCACTTAACGGGTGGAGCGCACCTCATATGACTCACTTGAAAAATGAGCAGCTCGGAAGTTATCCCAAGTATAGGAGTTCTATCGTGTAATTTAAGCCCAAGGGCTAGATCGTCTCCTCAGGGAATGCGTTTAATCTCAAATTTTACGTTCTTCCAATCGAAATTAAAAATGCACTGAACTTGGTTCAGATTCGGGGTTTTTCAAAATCATTCATTTCACTTTTTATGAATTAAATGACATGTAAATTAAATTCCTAAAACTAACATTCACTAAATGAAAAAGCAAGAATGGAAACCCTATCCTACTTAAGGAAATATTAAAGCACGTGTCAATTAAAGAAGGAAACTTTGAATATAAATTTAAAACATGCAAAGGAAACTTAACTAGATATGAATACACACGAAAAAAAAAAACGAACCTTTAACAAGAAGAACCTCGAATTAAAACTAAATTATTAATGAATTAAACGAAAACAAGATACGATAAAAACACACACTTTAATAAAAACCGACCCTAACTAACCCAAGATTCAATAAAAAGACTAAATTTTGGAAAAACAATTTCAAACAAAAACTCTTTTTTTTAATTATTATTTGGCTAGAAGTAAAAAAGAATTTAAATTAAAGAACGATAAATAAATAATTGAAAGAAACTAAACTAAACTCTACCAATCTAATAACAATATTGATTGAGAAATCTCAAATAAGTACGAACTAAACATCAATAAAATAAGATAAAGTAAAAGTATTTAATATTCACTCAAACAAATTTTTAAAAACTCTATTTAACTAACTAACTAATTTAAAAACAAAGCACTTTCAATTGCAATAAAAGGAGAAAGAGAGAGAGTAAAACAGAGCAGCTTGAAGGAACTCCTCCTCGGGTCTGTCGAGCAAGATGGCTGGTTGCAGTGGTGGAACTCCTTCTCGGGTCTGCTGTGGAGTTGCTGGCCGAAAGTACTGCTCACAGGTTGCTGGAGTGGCCGTGGAGAAGGAACTCTGCTGGTGTTGTGGTAGCCGGCTGCTGCTGGAGAGTGGTTGGTACAAGGTTCTGTTGGAGTGCTGGCAGCAGCAGGGAGATGGCCTCGTGTTGGCCGTGCTAGTTCTGGAGCAACCCGAAGGCGGAAGTGAGGCTCTCGGGTCTTCAAGGCTTCTGGAATTTCTGTGCTTGCAGAGATGAACAGAGGAGGGTGTTGGTGCTTCCAGGTGAGTAACCGAGAGGAATAGGGCTGAGTGAGTATGAGAGAATGAAAGGGGGAGAAAGCAACCAAGGGGATACAGAGAGAGAGAACGAGAATAAGCAAGGTAGACAAAGAGAAGAAGAAGAAGAAGATGAAGAAGAAAGGATAGGAGAAAAGAAGATAGAATATAAAGGCTTAAGGAAAAAAAACAGAGAAAGAAGAAGGAGAAGAGAGGATGGGAGCCGACTCCTCACAGGGAAGAAAAGAATTTAAAGGAGAAGGGCGGTGCCCTAGGACCCAGCAAAGAAACCCTCGACCCGGCCATGCATGGCCGAGTCACATCAATAACCCATTCAAATATATATATATATATATTTTTTAACTTTATTTGTTCTCGGTTTGTCACAAATTCTGCTCTTCTGGAGCCTGTATCTCATAAAACTCAAAACATAAAAGTTGTAGATGATCCTTTCTTCTTTCTCCAGAAATTTTAATCATCTCAATCGGAGCCCAGACGGAAAAGTTATACATGAAGTACGAACAGGTGTCGGTTTTGATTCCCGGGAATTTTCCTGCGACAAAAAAAAAAATACCAAAACTTTATAAATAGTGCAATAAATTTCAAGAATGATGATTGTAGACACCCTATTTTTGCCCTAACTGAATAGAACAAAGGAGCCCCTTCTCATTATATTATTATTATTATTACCTTATTTTTATTATTATTATTTTATTATTATTAGTACTTTACTATTATTTTGCTAGTATTTTTATTATCATTATTATTATTATTATTATTATTTTTATTTTTATTATTATTACTAGTACTCTTATTATCTTTATTTTATTTTTACTTTACTGTAATTATTTTTGTTTCCCATTTATTTTATTGTTATTATTTTTGATATATTATTATTATTATTATTATTATTATTGTTATTATTATTATTATTATTATTATTATTACTTTTTGTATTATTACTTTATTTTTACTAGTATTGTTATTATTATTATTATTATTATTATTATTATTATTATTATTATTTTACTAATAATATCTTTATTATTTTTATTTTTACCATAATTATTTGTTATTATTTAATATTAAAAGTATTATTATTATTATTATTATTATTATTATTATTATTATTATTATTATTATTTGTATTATTTTGTTATTGTTCATTACTAGTATTATAATTAGTGTTGCTTTACTATTATTTTGGGTATATTTTCTTCATTTATTATTATTATTATTATTATTGCTATTATTACTATTATTTATTTATTTATTTTTTGTTATTATTATTATTATTATTATTATTATTATTATTACTATTATTATTTTTGTTTTCCTATATTATTATTTATACTTTATTATCACTATTATTTTGCTATTATCATTATTATTATTATTATTATTATTAGTAATACTATTATTATTATTATTATTATTATTATTATTATTATTATTGTTATTATTATTGTAATTAGTATTATCATTATAAAAAGAAGAAAAGAAAAGGGAAAGTTCATTAGGGTTTTCGTGGGAATGCCTATTTAAAGGCATGTTCACGGGGTGAAGTTGGGAGGGGGGCGCAGCGCAGCCGGAGACCAATAAACCAACCAAAAAAAAAAACCCTAACCATCTTCTTCTTCCTCCCTCATCTCTCTGTCTCTCTCGTCACTCACCATCCAACCTCGCCCGGCCTCTGCAGAATTTATCTACAGCCACAGATTCGCAGCAGCTGCTTCACAGCAGACCAGCTGAACCACGCCACCACCGCACCAGCCAAGCTCCTGCAAAAACTAGCAATTCCAGCAGCAACCAGCAATTCCGGCAGCCTTCTCCACCGTCACCGTCGTCGCCCTTCAGCATCACCTCACTGCAACACGCGGCGGGCCTTCCAACTACGATCATCAACTCCGGCAGCAAAACACAGCCCCGGCCACCCTCATTCAGCAAGCCAAGGCACTGCCTACTGCTCCTTTCGGCTCTTCGTAGAAGTGCCGAGCACCCACTCCTCACTGTAGGCTCTCCGGCTCTTCCATGGCTACTCACTGGACATCCACACAGTATCTCCAGCCATCCTCCCGGTGAGTCCTCTGCCTACACACGCACAACACTTTGTTTATATACACACGACACCCACGTTTTTATTTTTTTTAAAGTTCAAGTCTTTTTTTTTTTTTATATTAATATTGTATATATGTTAAATAATGCTTTATTGGGTAAACAAATTGTTGCTTAAATATGTATAGCCGAATGTTTAATATTTTGGATTAGGTGGTAGGGATTCATTATTATAACGTATTCATATACTTGTTTATAGTTTTGTTATTGTGTATATTAAATCAATTTAATACTGTTGATGTGTGATTTATTTTGTTTTTCTATTATTATAGGGATATTTGTTTTGTTGTTTAATGTTCAAGTTTAAGTTTTATTGATTAATATCATTATTGTAAAATTGTTGACGTTGTAATACTAGTTTTTGTTTTTTATTTTATTTTATTTTATTTTATTGTATTTTATTTATTTTTTACATGCTGTGTATACTTTTATTTATTTAAGTTTTCTTATTATGTGTTTATTTTGTTTTATTTGTTAAAACTATACTTGTTAGATAATTAATATAGTAATATTGTTTTGATTTTTAAATGGTAAATACTAATTAATTTTATTCTTCTTATTGCAGGATTTTTGTTCACATTTGAAATTTAATTATTTTTGTTTATGCATGGAAAATGCTAATTGATTTTATTCTTTCTATTGTAGGGTTTTTCTTCTTTTATGATAATATTTATTTGGGTATATCTGACATCAATTTTTATTTAGGATTTTCTTCCCTTGTGTAAGAATTTTTATTTAGGTTTTACATATACATATCTAATGTTATTATTATTGTTTTTTTTATTATTATTTCTTTCCGTGATAATGTTTATTCGGGTTTGTTTTCATTTTTTTATTTTAGGGCATTGACTATGCATATTTAATGATGAATATAGGTTAGGATACAGTATTTTTAGGGTATATATTTATGGTTTTTGGGATTATGACACATGTTTAAATGTTTAACATTTGTATATTTGGGGTGTATAATAAGTTTGGCAACCGTGCTGCATTGGTATATATTATTTTTGGTAATAACTTGTTTCCTTGATTTCATTACTTCCTTGGCTTCTCATTGGTTTCCATATTATTAACCTTAAGTTTGATTTGCTGCCTTAGTTAGCGATTTACCTATATGTGTAGTGTGCATATCTTTAATTGCATGTTAATATTAAGGTAATTATTATGTTATACATCATAGCCTTGTTATCATTATCATTATTATAAGTAAATTATTATTACTATTATTGTACATATTTATTTATATTATTATATTGTTATATGATTTATATGAGTATACTGCTATATCAAGTATGTTGTTATATTTAGTGTTCTTAGATTATACGTTTATATTAAGAATATTGGTATATTTCAGTATTACGTTATTTTTAGTATTTTATTCTACATTCTGCATTATTCTTATTATTTGATATTATTTGCTTTAGTATTTTTAGTATCTTAGGATGTATAGCATATGGTATTTTATTGCTTATTATATGTTAGCTTAATATGTTAATTTATTATCCTATTATCATGTATTGAAATCTCCCAGAGAATTTTGGAAAATATTTTAAATTATTTATGAAAAATCTAAATTTTGAAAATAAATCTGGGAGCTATTTTTGTAAAGTATTTTCTTGATTTTCATCCCTATGATTTTATTGCGGGGGTATGAGCCTTTGGGCATCACGTACCCTAAGCTCTGAGGGAATATATATATATATATATATATATATATGTATATATTGTATTTATTTGTTTATTTATTTATTTTTTATGTGTATTTATAAATTCATAAAAAGGAGTAATTTAAAGACTCATTAGATTAACTTAGGGATAATTTCAAATTAATTAGGTACCGTTCGTAAGAACGGGCGCGTAGGGGGCGCTTGTACCTTCCCCTCGCGAAACCGAACTCCCGAGCCCAACTCTGGTAATGTAGACCGATTCTACCCCTAACGGGGTAGTAATCATGTGTTCTAACCGCACTAAAGGTTAGTGGCGACTCCGATATCCATGTTTTTCCATGAAAGTATTAAAAATTGATTTTAATTTCGCCGCCCGGGGCACACGCGCTCCCGGGACGCCGCGACAACTTGGCGACTCCGCTGGGGACGTTAGAGAGTCAAGCCATTAATTAATTAGAAATTATCCCATGTTCAAATTTAATAAATCTTTTAATTACTCCTTATTTTGTGAATATTGTAATTCGTAAATAAGCTTAATTAATTGTAAATATCTTGCTTCCATAATTTACAAATAACCCTACTTAATTAAAAATATTTTGTTTCCTAATTGTGTGAATATTAATTGTAGATATTTTGTTTCTAAATATTCTGAATAGAGCCTATTAATTGTAAGATATTTTGAATAAGTAGATATTTTGTATACTAATCGTAAATATTTCGTTTCCTTATTTTTTGTTTCCAAATATTTTTTTTTTTAATAAACATATTAATTGCATATATTGTGTTTCCTTATCTTTTGAATATATATATTAATTGTAGATATCTTGTGTCCATATTCTTAATAGCATGCTAATAAATGTGGGGATAGCGGGATTAGGTTAAAATTTGAATTCACACACTCTCACTAGCCCTCTACCTGGGCTTCACCCTTTAGGATTAGAAAGGAGCACAGTACCGTTAGCCCTCATGGGACAAGGTCCTTGGGGGCGCGCACCACTCCGCTCAGTTTGAACTTTGTCCAAGCCCATTGGGTGAGGATAGGGCTTAGGCTGGGAACCTTTGTATATAGGGATTAGAGCTTACCCACACATATTTGTATATAGTTTTCCTTAACTAGGATAGTGCCATGACAAACCCTGTATATACATACCTACCCTAGGTTGGGACATCCTTATCCCCATACCGTCTATTGTATATATGCTGTGAGATACCTTGTATTATACCATGCATGCTGCATCCATTTTAAACTTACATACTACTTAGCCAGTATTCTAAAAAAGCCCAATAATGAGACCATGGCCCATCCTTTCAAAAAAAAAAAGGAAGCACTTGGCCCAAACATTTTAAAAATATAGGTCGGCCCAACCCTTTTCAAATAACTCGGGCCCAATTCTTTAAAAACAAATCTTGGGCCTGACCTTTTCCTAAGCAAAAACTCGGCCCATGCCTAAGTTTCAAAAAGGGGCAAACCCAGATTTCAAAAGAGGACTTCAACCCCATTGCCTAAAAATTTGGGCCAACATTTTTTCAAGTAATCCAAGCCCAATTCCTTTTCAACTAGGGCCTTAACCCATCATGAAATAGCTCGAAGCCCATATTTTAAAATACTTGAGGCCCAAGTGCACACTAAAGTCCACAAGTCCACATTGAATGAATCCAATGGGTTGACTAGCCTGGGTCAACCCCAATCTCAAAACATAATTTGACCCTTTATAGAATCTGAGGTGCATGGACCATCATCAAGGAAATGAATGGGTAAGGGAGAAATTGAATTGAAATCGTGACCCATCAATGGTCATGTTAATCTTGACCCGTTTCATTAGTGGGATTTTTTCTAAAATTCTAGCTAAGTAGTAATTTAGGACATCATATTCATGCATTTCATTTCATACATAGTCATGCACGATAGGCTGCATGCACGTTTATATCATTATTTGTATGTATAAGTGCACTAGTTGCATCCATGCATAAACACCCATTGCATAACCTTATCGTGCATTCCATGCTCAATTTCATTACTATACATGCATAGTCATCTCCAATGAGTCAGTAATCATATCCCAATTTCCTGTAAAACCAGTGTGCCAAGGTGGTGAAATCGAGATTTGAAATTCTAAAAGAAGGCGAAACAGAATGGTTTCTGCACATCCTTTTAAGTTCTTGACAAAGGGTTAGACTCACGCGGAAGGATCTAGAAGGTCAGATGTGCTCTCCCGCACCAAATCCTAAAGATGTCCATCAAGATGTGCGAAAAATTAAGAATCAAATGGAGGAGGTAGCCCCCTCGTGGAGCCAAACTACACGACTTCCAAAGCAGGCAGTTGAAAACAAGCCTTTATTCCAACCATGGTTAATGGAGTCGCTAGCTGGTCTAGGCTTAAGCCTACACACATTTGTCCTATCAACCCAGGATATGAAACCTCAACTGGAGAGAGATGTCCAAGTTCCGCCCTTCATCAATCCTAAGATTCAAGAAGGGGGAATAGCTAAAGAAATGGGCAAAGACCAGATACCTAATGAAGAAATGGATCATAAGAATGAAGTCTGGGAAGAACAGCTACAAGCTATGCAAAAGGCAAACATGTCTGGTTCATCGGATGCTTTCAATCCTTGTCTAATGTCAAATTCGATCTTACCCCAAAAGCTCAAAGTCCCAAATTTTGCAAAGTTTAGTGGGTCTGAGTGTCCACTAGCTCACTTGGGGATGTATTTACAGAAGATGGCCGCATATTGTGATAATGATGATCTGCTTATCCATTGTTTCCAAAGTAGTTTAACAGGGGAAGCTTTAGAATGGTGTCGCCAAGTAAAAGAACATACATGGAGAGATCTAGCTCGTGCTTTTATGACTCAATATCGCCAGAAGGCAGTTCTAATTTCAAAGAGTAGGGAGGAGAAGACGAGCGATTGCTCCTATCAAAAGAGGGAGATGACAGCCCAGAGTCACCCTATGATAGGAAAAGGGAAAGTAGTTTACCCATATCCATGTGTTTCCCATTTCCCTAAAAGGACCCCCAAGAATAGTCCCAATCGGGCAGTCATCCAAGAGCAAATTGAAGATGCAATCAATATGGGGAAAGCAAAGTGCTCGGAGTCAGAACGAAGCCTTGTTAAATGGGTTGATAGAAAGAAAAGTAAGAAAGCCCAAATGACACAAGAGCAATGTTGTCAGACAGTCTCGCACATCGAATCTAAAAGCAACCTCGTTTTTAGACACCATGATGATCAGACTGTACATGCAAGCACAAGGCCTTTGGTCATGCCCACCCATGTTCAAACACAAGATAGAGGTGTCCAGAGGAAAGTCAGAAAGATAGACCGTATCCCGATGACCTACGCAGAATTATTTCCACAATTGGTTGAAAGACATCTAGTTGCGCCTACGCCTGGAGCATTGGTACAGTTCCCTTACCCAAGATGGTACAACCCAAATGCTCATTGTGAGTATCATGCTAAGGCAATAGGTCATTCAATTGAAAAATGCTGGGCCTTTAAGCATAAAGTACAATCATTGAGAGAGGCTGGTTGGTTAACCTTCGATGTCAAGCAACCAAGGGTCCAGGGGAATCCTTTTCCCAAACACGAGGAAGGAAGTGGTTAACATATCAGAGAGGTTCCCAAATCAATGGTTTCTTATCCATAGAGGCTAAAGTGTTGGAGTACTGAGCTTTTTGACTATCTAATCCTTTTCAGTTGATATTCTTTTGTTTTCCCCATTGTTATTTGCATTTTGTGATCCGTGGACGCCTGTGTTTTGGAAGATTTTCTATATTCAATAAAATGAATTATGCATCTTACTTGCATCATGAGTCTAGTTGACAAATATTGTTTGCGTATGTTTCATGTGGGAATAGGGAAAGTAATATTGCCAGTGTTCATGAGCTAGAAAGAGATGTTAAAGGATGAAGCAATCATTGCATTCAGAGGTTATGAAGAAGTTTTTTTACTTTCCAAGGAGTTCAACAAGGTGGCTGCACTGTTTTGATAAATTAATCACTTATGTTTTGATCAAATGATGGATGACCCTCTTTGGCTGACCAGTTATCCCTAAAAGAACCCAAATAATGATTTACCATTTGTTAACCAAATTGAGCCTGAATGTTAAACCAGCTTTTTCTTAAAAGTCAGATCACCAAAAATTCAACCTGGGTTTGGGTCCCTTAGCGTTTGGCAAATCATTTGAGACAATAGTCATTACCGAATGGATGGCAGGCCATTATTCTGCTACCCAAAAGAAAGTCAAAAAAAAAAAAGAAATCCCTTGCAAACCCTGTTTGAGCCTGAAAGATTCATTTCTTGATTAACCCATCAAAGGATCACACCCCACACTGGGGCAGTTTTTTAAAAGATTGGTCCCAATTGAAGTTCAAATGAAAATGAAGGCAAGATTCCTTTATAAAAGAAAAAGTGAAAGTTGCAGGAAAATAAGGAAAAGAAGATTAAAAGAAAAAAAAAAAAAAAGCAGGAGGAAGAAGAAAGAGAATAAGGGACTTACTACATATGTGATCTTTGACCAAATTACCCTTGATGAAATTGATGATTTTGAGCCTTATGTGACTCCTTTCTTCTTTAACCCATATCCTTAGCCTACATTACGGTCCAAATGAAAGTCCTGACCAGATTGGTATACATTGTTGTCTTAAATGATTTGTCAGACTCAATATTGAGTCTGAACTACGTAATGACTTGATCCTAAAAAGGTACGTAGGCAGCTTGTTTAAATAACAAGTTCGGTCAACATCTTGCAATAGCGCCTCAACTCGAACTGGGAGCATAAAACATTATTTGGGGTGGTATTTTTGAGCCTTAGTTTTCCTTTTATTCTGAAATCCTACATCCCTAAGCCTACGTTTCGTCCCGAGTCTTAAAGACCATCTTGAGATCAAAGCATGGGTTGATGAAACTGGGGCAGTTGAAGAGGAGGACAATCATCTAGGCTGGGAAATCAATGTTATACGACTTTTGAATACTGGTATGAATTTTTCCCTATGATAGCATTGAAACATGGTAAAACATTTATTTTGTGCAAATGGCCTTTTGATTTAGCAAGTTGATGTCAGAGTTACATAATCATTCCTTGTTCCTTAAAAAAAAAAAAAAAAAAAATTTAACCCTTTTTATTCTTTAGAGCATTAGAAGAGGATGGATAGTCAAAGAGTTTCAGAATCACCAGAAATTTCTATAAAGAAGATCCTTGTGGAGAAAGAGCAGCAAATGTTAAGTCAAGTTCAAAAGGAATCCAACAATAGAGTCAAGATCGGTGGCAGATGAATTTAACTGGGGCAAATTCCGAGTTGAGTCTCAGTAGGTCCCATTCAAGCACTTTCTTATCGGATTGGAATAGGAAATCAGAGTCAAGATCAGTTGTAGGTCCATTCAACTGGGGCAGATTTTGTGATTTTTGAGCTGAGTTGATCACTTTCATGACTGGATGAATAAAGAAGATTAAGCCAAGATTAGTTACAGATCCATTCAAATATGGCGAGTTTCATGTAGAGACCAAAGATGAGGTCATTGACCACAAGTGCATTAGGAGAAAAGATTCATGCATTGTCATGCATTACCCCAAATTTCATGCATTGACATACATTTCATGCATTACCTAGATTTCATATATTGCCATGCATTCCATGCATTACCATACATCTTATGCATTGCCATGGATTAACCTATATTTCACACATTACCACACATCTCATGCATTGTCATGCATTTCATGTATTACCATGCATCTCATGCATTGTCACGCATTTCACGCATTATCATACATTTCATGCATTACCATACATCTCATGCATTGTCATGTATTTCATGCATCACTTAAATTTCATGCGTTGCCATGCAATTCATGCATTGCCTGCATTTCATGCATTGTCATTCATTGCATGCATTACCTACATTTCATGTATTACCATACATCTTATGCATCGCCCTGCATTACATGCATTGTCATGCATTTCATGTATTACCATGCATCTTATGCATTGTCATGCATTTCACGCATTACCATACATTTCATGCATCGCCATTGTGTGTTTTATACATTACACAAAAAATAAAAATGCATACATATAATCACAAGTTAGTAACATGCATATTAATAGCAACATATCACTGCATTATAAGTTAGCAACATGCATACATATAGCAGTATATCATTGCATTCTAGCATCACAAGCAGCAATAGAGCACCCTTCACACTTGTCTTGAGCTTTCAAATGATTATTTGACATCCTTGATGGAGAGATTTCAGTTGTATTGGGGTAACTGACCCTAAGCACACATTGATTTACTTGGAAAACTAGGGCAAGTTGACCCCAGACACACGTTGATTTATTTTGAACTGGGGCAACAAATCCCAAAGATAGGGGATTCATTCATTGACATTCGGATTTTTACCCCAAGTGCATTTTCCAAATAGAGTAACAACTTTCCCGACTTTGCATTCACATCTTGTTACTGGTTGAGATGGCTGGATCATCGTATCCCTACGGCTCGGATTCTTACATTCGAAGCAAGCCATCATTGTGTCTCATGGTTGGATCATCGTGTCCCTACAGCTCAGATTCTTACATTCGAAGCAAGCCATCATTGTGTCAAATGGCTGGATCATCGTGTCCCTATGGCTCGGATTCTTACATTCGAAGCAAGCCATCATTGTGTCCCATGGCTGGATCATCGTGTCCCTACGGCTCGGATTCTTACATTCGAAGCAAGCCATCATTGTGTCTCATGGCTGGATCATCGTGTCCCTACGGCTCGGATTCTTACATTCGAAGCAAGCCATCATTGTGTCCCATGGCTGGATCATCGTGTCCCTACGGCTCGGATTCTTACATTCAAAGCAAGCCATCATTGTGTCCTATGGCTGGATCATCGTGTCCCTATGGCTCGGATTCTTACATTCGAAGCAAGCCATCATTGTGTCCCATGGCTGGATCATCGTGTCCCTACGGCTCAGATTCTTACATTCAAAGCAAGCCATCATTATGTCCCATGGCTGGATCATCGTGTCCCTACGGCTCGGATTCTTACATTCGAAGCAAGCCATCATTGTGTCCCATGGCTGGATCATCGTGTCCCTACGGCTCGGATTCTTACATTCGAAGCAAGCCATCATTGTGTCCCATGGCTGGATCATCGTGTCCCTACGGCTCGGATTCTTACATTCGAAGCAAGCCATCATTGTGTCCCATGGCTGGATCATCGTGTTCCTACGGTTCGGATTCTTACATTCGAAGCAAGCCATCATTGTGTCCCATGGCTGGATCATCGTGTCCCTACGGCTCGGATTCTTACATTCGAAGCAAGCCATCATTGTGTCTCATGGCTGGATCATCGTGTCCCTACGGCTCGGATTCTTACATTCGAAGCAAGCCATCATTGTGTCCCATGGCTGGATCATCGTGTCCCTACGGCTCGGATTCTTACATTCGAAGCAAGCCATCATTGTGTCCCATGGCTGGATCATCGTGTCCCTACGGCTCGGATTCTTACATTCGAAGCAAGCCATCATTGTGTCCCATGGCTGGATCATCGTGTTCCTACGGTTCGGATTCTTACATTCGAAGCAAGCCATCATTGTGTCCCATGGCTGGATCATCGTATCCCTACGGCTCGGGTTCTTACATTCGAAGCAAGCCATCATTGTGTCCCATGGCTGGATCATCGTGTTCCTACCGTTCGGATTCTTACATTCGAAGCAAGCCATCATTGTGTCCCATGGCTGGATCATTGTGTCCCTACGGCTCGGATTCTTACATTCGAAGCAAGCCATCATTGTGTCCCATGGCTGGATCATCGTGTTCCTACCGTTCGGATTCTTACATTCGAAGCAAGCCATCATTGTGTCCCATGGCTGGATCATCGTGTTCCTACCGTTCGGATTCTTACATTCGAAGCAAGCCATCATTGTGTCCCATGGCTGGATCATTGTGTCCCTACGGCTCGGATTCTTACATTCGAAGCAAGCCATCATTGTGTCCCATGGCTGGATCATCGTGTTCCTACCGTTCGGATTCTTACATTCGAAGCAAGCCATCATTGTGCCCCATGGCTGGATCATCGTATCCCTACGGCTCGGGTTCTTACATTCGAAACAAGTCATCATTGTGTCCCACGGCTGGATCATCGTGTCCCTACGGCTCGGATTCTTACATTCGAAGCAAGCCATCATTGTGTCCCATGGTGGGATTATCGTGTCCCTACGGCTCGGATTCTTACATTCGAAGTAAGCCATCATTGTGTCCCATGGCTGGATCATCGTATCCCTATGGCTCGAATTCTCACATTTGAAGCAAGCCATCATTGTGTCCCATGGCTGGATCATCGTGTCCCTACAGCTCGGATTCTTACATTCGCAGCAAGCCATCCCTGTGTACCTCAACTTGGATTCTTACATTCAGTGCGGATCGTCTCTGGTTGGCAGAAATAAACAACTCTTGATTAACTTGAAAAGCCATAGGGAGTTGAACGACTTGGCTAAAATAGGTGTCTTTTATCTTTGCAGGCTTGTTGCTACAAAAACGTAGGAGAGTTCTTATTGTTACATTGAAGCAACTAAGCCTACAAAGAGGGGCAGCTGTAGACACCCTATTTTTGCCCTAGCTGAATAGAACAAAGGAGCCCCTTCTTATTATATTATTATTATTATTACCTTATTTTTATTATTATTATTTTATTATTATTAGTACTTTACTATTATTTTGCTAGTATTTTTATTATCATTATTATTATTTTTATTTTTATTATTATTACTAGTACTCTTATTATCTTTATTTTATTTTTACTTTACTATAATTATTTTTGTTTTCCATTTATTTTATTGTTATTATTTTTGATATATTATTATTATTATTATTATTATTATTATTATTATTATTATTACTTTTTGTATTATTACTTTATTTTTATTAGTATTGTTATTATTATTATTATTATTATTATTATTATTATTATTATTATTTTACTAATAATATCTTTATTATTTTTATTTTTACCATAATTATTTGTTCTTATTTAATATTAATAGTATTATAATTATTATTATTATTATTATTATTATTATTTGTATTATTTTGTTATTGTTCATTACTAGTATTATAATTAGTGTTGCTTTACTATTATTTTGGGTATATTTTCTTCATTTATTATTATTATTATTATTATTGCTATTATTACTATTATTTATTTATTTATTTTTTGTTATTATTATTATTATTATTATTATTATTATTATTACTATTATTATTTTTGTTTTCCTATATTATTATTTATACCTTATTATCACTATTATTTTGCTATTATCATTATTATTATTATTATTATTATTATTATTAGTAATACTATTATTATTATTATTATTATTATTATTATTATTATTATTATTATTATTATTGTAATTAGTATTATCATTATAAAAAGAAGAAAAGAAAAAGGAAAGTTCATTAGGGTTTTCGGGGGAATGCCTATTTAAAGGCATGTTCACGGGGTGAAGTTGGGAGGGGGGCGCAGCGCAGCCGGAGACCAATAAACCAACCAAAAAAAAAAACCCTAACCATCTTCTTCTTCCTCCCTCATCTCTCTGTCTCTCTCGTCACTCACCATCCAACCTCGCCCGGCCTCTGCAGAATTTATCTACAGCCACAGATCCGCAGCAGCTGCTTCACAGCAGACCAGCTGAACCACGCCACCACCGCACCAGCCAAGCTCCTGCAAAAACTAGCAATTCCAGCAGCAACCAGCAATTCCGGCAGCCTTCTCCACCGTCACCATCGTCGCCCTTCAGCATCACCTCACTGCAACACGCGGCGGGCCTTCCAACTACGATCATCAACTCCGGCAGCAAAACACAGCCCCGGCCACCCTCATTCAGCAAGCCAAGGCACTGCCTACTGCTCCTCTCGGCTCTTCGCAGAAGAGCCGAGCACCCACTCCTCACTGTAGGCTCTCCGGCTCTTCCATGGCTACTCACCGGACATCCACACAGTATCTCCAGCCATCCTCCCGGTGAGTCCTCTGCCTACACACGCACAACACTTTGTTTATATACACACGACACCCACGTTTTTATTTTTTTTAAAGTTCAAGTCTTTTTTTTTTTATATTAATATTGTATATATGTTAAATAATGCTTTATTGGGTAAACAAATTGTTGCTTAAATATGTATAGCCGAATGTTTAATATTTTGGATTAGGTGGTAGGGATTCATTATTATAACGTATTCATATACTTGTTTATAGTTTTGTTATTGTGTATATTAAATCATTTTAATACTGTTGATGTGTGATTTATTTTGTTTTTCTATTATTATAGGGATATTTGTTTTGTTGTTTAATGTTCAAGTTTAAGTTTTATTGATTAATATCATTATTGTAAAATTGTTGACGTTGTAATACTAGTTTTTGTTTTTTATTTTATTTTATTTTATTTTATTGTATTTTATTTATTTTTTACATGCTGTGTATACTTTTATTTATTTAAGTTTTCTTATTATGTGTTTATTTGTTAAAACTATACTTGTTAGATAATTAATATAGTAATATTGTTTTGATTTTTAAATGGTAAATACTAATTAATTTTATTCTTCTTATTGCAGGATTTTTGTTCACATTTGAAATTTAATTATTTTTGTTTATGCATGGAAAATGCTAATTGATTTTATTCTTTCTATTGTAGGGTTTTTCTTCTTTTATGATAATATTTATTTGGGTATATCTGACATCAATTTTTATTTAGGATTTTCTTCCCTTGTGTAAGAATTTTTATTTAGGTTTTACATATACATATCTAATGTTATTATTATTGTTTTTTTTATTATTATTTCTTTCCGTGATAATGTTTATTCGGGTTTGTTTTCATTTTTTTATTTTAGGGCATTGACTATGCATATTTAATGATGAATATAGGTTAGGATACAGTATTTTTAGGGTATATATTTATGGTTTTTGGGATTATGACACATGTTTAAATGTTTAACATTTGTAAATTTGGGGTGTATAATAAGTTTGGCAACCGTGCTGCATTGGTATATATTATTTTTGGTAATAACTTGTTTCCTTGATTTCATTACTTCCTTGGCTTCTCATTGGTTTCCATATTATTAACCTTAAGTTTGATTTGCTGCCTTAGTTAGCGATTTACCTATATGTGTAGTGTGCATATCTTTAATTGCATGTTAATATTAAGGTAATTATTATGTTATACATCATAGCCTTGTTATCATTATCATTATTATAAGTAAATTATTATTACTATTATTGTACATATTTATTTATATTATTATATTGTTATATGATTTATATGAGTATACTGCTATATCAAGTATGTTGTTATATTTAGTGTTCTTAGATTATACGTTTATATTAAGAATATTGGTATATTTCAGTATTACGTTATTTTTAGTATTTTATTCTACATTCTGCATTATTCTTATTATTTGATATTATTTGCTTTAGTATTTTTAGTATCTTAGGATGTATAGCATATGGTATTTTATTGCTTATTATATGTTAGCTTAATATGTTAATTTATTATCCTATTATCATGTATTGAAATCTCCCAGAGAATTTTGGAAAATATTTTAAATTATTTATGAAAAATCTAAATTTTGAAAATAAATCTGGGAGCTATTTTTGTAAAGTATTTTCTTGATTTTCATCCCTATGATTTTATTGCGGGGGTATGAGCCTTTGGGCATCACGTACCCTAAGCTCTGAGAGAATATATATATGTATATATTGTATTTATTTGTTTATTTATTTATTTTTTACGTGTATTTATAAATTCATAAAAAGGAGTAATTTAAAGACTCATTAGATTAACTTAGGGATAATTTCAAATTAATTAGGTACCGTTCGTAAGAACGGGCGCGTAGGGGGCGCTTGTACCTTCCCCTCGCGAAACCGAACTCCCGAGCCCAACTCTGGTAATGTAGACCGATTCTACCCCTAACGGGGTAGTAATCATGTGTTCTAACCGCACTAAAGGTTAGTGGCGACTCCGATATCCATGTTTTTCCATGAAAGTATTAAAAATTGATTTTAATTTCGCCGCCCGGGGCACACGCGCTCCCGGGATGCCGCGACAATGATTTTGGCACTTTATTAAAGGATTAGATAATTTTGGACATTTAATTAAAAATATAAACGGTAAAGCCCGGGTTAAACATCCAATTACGCAGTTTCGGCGCGTAATCACACCCCCCAACTAACGTTTTGCTAGTCTCTAGCAAATGACGTGAATGAATCTCAGGGTGATATCTACAACTACATACTCCAGTAATCATGAAATCAATGCACATGCGACATAATTATACCACTTCACATACAAGAACATAACTGAATTTCACACAAGCTCATTCATATTCAATGTACACGACTCCAAAGCACGTCACTCATGCAAGTTTCATCGTTTATATGTGATTTGAGAGCAGTAATATCACATGAGTTTAATTAGAGGCACATTCAGAGTTAATGCAATCATATAAGTTCGAGTATAAACAGGTAAACTCTCGAGGTGTGTGTGATGTGTGTGACTCAGTACACCTAGGACGCCAGTGGACACCTACAGAACAGTCGCTTTGACTAGGCCTAATTGGTATACCCTCAAGAATACTCAAAGAAAATGGGGTCACTCATCATATGTGAGGAGGAGTGTCGCGATCAAACATCCCACATATTAAAAGGAACAACGCTAAGTATATGGAATGGACTAGTCTGGAAGGGATCTAGCCTATCTATGAGGTGTCAGGTCCTTCACCCTAGCATCTTCTCACCTACTCGCGATATCCAACTGAGACCACCCTAGATCAACTTACTCACAAACTTGTCGTGAATACATCTGAGGCATTAATCAGTTGAAGAATCTTCATACGCGAAAAATGTGTGTCATGTCCTTGATTATTTGTGATATGTATGTGGATCAAGCATTAGCGTTTTATCTCATGCATATTTGTATTTCTTGTTCTTTTTTCTACTCATTCTTTATTTTCTGTCTTTTCTTGAGCAATAAGGACAATATTAACATTTCTTTTGTAATCTTTATACCATCAATGGGAATTGAGCTCGAATAGAAGTTCATGAATTAAGTCTATCTCTAGGGGTGGCTCAGCCTTCACATTTTGAGTAGGCTACAAGACCTAGGTTTCTATCTCCCCACTAGGTGTCACCTTTAAGCTAGCAAATCAAAACATAGATTAGTGTACAAGGAATCATCCAGAAAAAAAGAATTGAGTTCTGTGAACTCTGATTTGATATTAACGCTCAAAATGATGATAAATAGCTCAAGGATATCTCACAATGTGTCATAGTCTCCACGGGTGCTCTCTCAATGCTCACAAGGAAACCCTAAGTGCAATGAATCAAGTGAATGTGTTTATTTAGCCTCATGAGATGTCGTGTAAATACATGAAATTATATAGTCAAATTAACACGAATGTACTACCAATCGATTCTTCATGGAGTTATAAGATCATATAAAGAGAAAACTATGCATGATTGACTCAAGTATGTCATTCTTAAGTTATACGCAAGTATGTAAAGGGTATACAAAGTGTTAAGCATGACATAGTGTAGTATAACTCCTCAGTGCTCCTCCTTTCTTTCTCTCTTTGTTTTTGATTTTTTTTTGATTTTTTTGTTTTTTTGTTTTTAAAACTCAGTACGTTTACGTGCACAGTGTCATATGCGAATGCTCATCCCCCCCAACTAAAGTGGAACATTGTCCTCAATGTGAAAGCGCAGGGGAAATAAAATTGTGCACGGTAAACAACTAATGGAAAAGTACTACTAACTAATGTAACAAGAAAGAAAAGGGAAAAACACAACTAAAACAAATAAACAAAGAAAATAAAAAAGATAAAAAATAAAAATAAAAAAGATAAAAATAAAACAATAGCATAGAAAGGTCAGAAGACTCCCCTAGGGTCTTGCAGAAGCAAGACCTCTTTGTCAACATCGAATGGGGTCATGAAAGGCTTTAGGCGCTGTCCATTGACTGTGAAACGGTTGCCATTCTTTGGATTTACGATCTCTACCGCACCATGAGAATGAACTTTTTCAACAATATATGGACCACCCCATCGGGGTTTCAATTTCCCAGGAAACACTTGCAGTCGGGAGTCATAGAGTAGCACTTGTTAAGAAGGGAAAAGTTGCTTTTCCTTGATGTTCCTATCATGTAGCAACTTCATCCGCTCCTTAGCCAAACGAGCATTATCATAAGCGTCCCTGCGAGATTCTTCAAGCTCGTATACCTGCAATTTTCTTAAACCTGTGGCATCATCAAGTGAAAGGTTAATCTGTTTGATAGCCCATAATGCACGATGCTGAATTTCAACAGGTAAATGACATGTCTTACCGTATACTAACCTGTAGGGAGACATCCCTAAGTTTGTCTTGAAAGCTGTTCAGTAGGCCTAAAGTGCGTCAACAAGTTTTTCTGACCAGTTCTTACGGTTAGGATGCACAGTTTTCTCAAGTATCATTTTGATCTCTCTATTGGCCAATTCAATTTGACCATTGGTCTGAGGGTGGTAAGGGGCAGAGACTTTGTGGGTTACACCATATTTTTGCATGAGTTTTTCAAAAGGTTTGTTACAGAAATGGGACCCTCCATCACTAATGATTGCCTTGGGCATGCCAAAGCGTGCAAAGAACTCTTTGAGAAAACGTATGACAACCTTGTGGTCATTGGTTCGACAAGGTATTGCCTCCACCCATTTAGAAACATAGTCCACAGCGACCAAAATGTAAGAATTCCCAAAAGAAATGGGAAAAGGTCCCATAAAATCAATACCCCAACAATCAAAAATCTCAAGAGTCAATATAGGGGACATAGGCATTTCATTCTTGGCAGTTATTTTTCCTAATTTTTGATAGGCCTCACATGCTTTACAAAAATTTTCAACATCTTTAAACATGGTGGGCCAATAGAGTCCACTTTGTAATATTTTTGAAACAATTTTCTTAGCAGCAAAGTGGCCTCCATATATCCCACCATGGCAAAAATGCATCACAAAATTAAATTCATCCTCTGGAACACATCTACGCACTAATTGGTCAGAACAATATTTGAACAGGTATGGATTATCAAAATAATAATGTCTTACCTCAGCTAGGAACTTACGCTTGTCCTGGGTGAGCCAATGGTCTGGCATCCGGTCGGTGACGAGATAATTCACAATGTCAGTGAACCATGGAGCGCGTGACACAGCAAAGAGACGTTCATCAGGAAATTCGTCATTCAAGGGAGGGGACACCAGTACCTCGGGTAGCTGCAACCGAGAAAGATGGTCAGCTACAATGTTTTCCACGCCCTTTTTATCGCGTATGGTGATATCGAATTCCTGGAGGAGTAGAATCCACCTGATCAATCTAGGCTTGGCATCCTTCTTTGCTAATAAATATTTCAAAGTAGAGTGGTCAGTAAAAATAATGACAGGTGCACCAATGACATAAGAACGAAATTTGTCTAAAGCAAAAACAACAGCTAGCAATTCCTTCTCAGTGGTATTATAATTTCGCTGAGCATCATTCAAAGTTCGACTGGCATAATAAATAACCAACGGCTTGTTATCAATTCGTTGACCTAGAACAGCACCAAGAGCGTAGTCACTAGAGTCGGTCATGATCTCAAACGGCAAGTCCCACCGAGAAGGTTGCATGATAGGCGTAATAGTCAAATGTCGCTTGAGTGTTTCAAAGGCCTGTTGACAATCATCAGTCCACACAAATTCAGTTTCATTTTGCAACAAAGTACATAATGGTTTAGCAATACTACTGAAACCCTCAATAAAACGTCTATAGAACCCGGCATGACCAAGGAAGGAGCGAATATCCCGGACTGTCTTAGGGATAGGTAACTGAGAAATCAGCTCTACCTTAGCCTTGTCAACTTCTATACCATGCTCAGAAACCAAATGTCCAAGTACTAAACCACTACGTACCATAAATTGACATTTTTCCCAGTTTAGAAGTAAATTCTTTTCCTTACATCTTTTCAAAATCGCAATTAAATGTGTCAAACAATGATCAAAAGACTTACCGAACACAGAAAAGTCATCCATAAAAATTTCGCACATATCATCTAACATATCAGAGAAAATACTCATCATACAGCGTTGGAAAGTAGCAGGGGCATTACATAGACCGAATGGCATTCTGCAGAAAGCAAAGGTACCAAAGGGACAAGTGAAGGTAGTCTTCTCTTGGTCCTCAGGTGCTATGGCAATTTGATAGTAACCAGAAAATCCATCCAAGAAACAATAAAAAGAATTACCAGCTACTTTCTTAAATATTTGATCTAGGAAAGGTAACGGGAAATGATCTTTTCGGCTAGCCGAATTCAATTTACGATAATCAATGCACATTCTCCAACCCGTTACTTTCCTAGATGGGATCAATTCTCCATTAGCATTTTCAATGACAGTCAAACCAGATTTTTTTGGAACTACCTGTGTTGGGCTTACCCATTTGCTGTCGGAAATTGGATAGATGATGTCTGTAGCTAATAATTTCAGCACTTCGTTTTTTACCACCTCTTTCATGGCTAGATTCAGCCTCCTTTGTGCATCTCGAACTGGTTTAGCGTCTCCTTCGAGGAAGATGTTATGAGTGCAAATGGAAGGGTCGATACCCTTGATGTCAGCAATGGTCCATCCAATTGCTCCTCGATGTTCTCAAAGTACCTGCAATAATTTAGTTTCCTATTCATGAGTAAGGTGTGAAGAAATTACCACAGGGAATGTGGCGTCTACTGGACCCAACAAAGCATATTTCAGCTCGGCAGGCAATGGTTTCAACTCAAGGGTTGGAATTTCTTCTGCGGATGACTTTAGAATTTCTGGTAGGTCAATGGCCTCAAATGTAGGCTTACGCCAACTACTTCTATAACTCGCATCAAACATATGAGGACCACTATCTGGGATCTGCTCCTCGGATTCTAGTAATAATTCATCAATCCCTTTAAACTACGCAAGAGAGTCATTTTCAAGTGCGGCATCGACATCAAGTACCGACAGTAGCTCTGAAGTGTCTAAGTCATCTATCATATCAACTGTATGAGTATCTACGTCATCACACCCACTTGAAATCCTATGAGCATTAAAAACATTCATTTCCAGTGTCATGTTCCCAAATGTGAGCTTCAGGACTCCGCTCCGACAGTTAATCAGGGCGTTTGAAGTAGCAAGGAATGGTCGCCCCAAAATGACAGGAGCCTGATAAATGGTGGAAACAGGTTGCTGCATATCCAAAACAACGAAATCCATGGGATAGTAAAATTTGTCAACCTGAACCAAAACATCCTCAACAATACCTCATGGAGCCTTTACAGATCTGTCTGCCAACTGTAGCATCATAGTAGTACTTTTCAATTCACCTAAACCCAGCTGGTCATATAATGAAGACGGAAGCAGATTCACACTACTCCTTAGGTCAAGTAGAGGTCGCCCGATACGAGATTCACCAATCATAATGGGTATCGTGGGGGAGCCAGGATCTCTAAGTTTCTGTGGAGTCTGACTAAGAATTAATGCACTAACCTGCTCAGTTAAGAAAGCCTTTTTCTTCACATTCAATTTCCTTTTTACGGTGCATAGATCTTTCAGAAATTTTGCATATGCAGGGATCTGCTGTATGGCATCTAAGAGTGGAATATTGATTTTTACCTGCTTGAATATCTCTTGAATCTCCGTATGATACTTGTTCTTTTGTCCAGATGTCAAATGCTGAGGGTATGGGACCACCGGCTGGTACTCCTTAACTGGCTCATCCTCTTTATTATCTGACTTTGTTAAACTTGAACTGGCCTCATCTGATTTTTCTTTTCCTTTATCTGTCTCATTTGTCACCTTAGGTGTCGGCGTGGCTGTTTGTTGGTCAGTGGCCATTTCAGGATAGGGAACTTCCTTTCCACTTCGCAAAGTAATAACTGCTTTTGCTGACTCAAATGTATCCCCTGAAACATTGTGCACTGACTGTTGTGGTTGTCTATATACCTGGGGATTAGGCTGAGGCTGTGCAGGGAATTTTCCTTTTTCCAGGGTATTGAGCTGTGTACTCATCTTGCTTACGGCATCTTTCAGTTCTCCATTGGTCGTAACTTGAATGTGCATGAATTTCTGGAGCATGGTTGCCACCTGCGCTACATTATCATCTGAAGCTTTCTTTACTGGAATGGGAACTAACGGTGGTTGGAATCCTGGTGGTGTATAGCTCCGAGAAAACTGTTGCGGTTGATACTGTAGTGGAGGAGCTATGACTGGATTGTATGTTGGTTGCAGAGGCGGTGGATATGATTGAGGTGCCTGCTGATACTGTGAAGATGATGGACCAGACTGATCATTTCTCCATTGGAGGTTTGGATGATTCCGCCACCCCGAATTGTAAGTATTTGAGAGCGGCTGATTCTGCGTCATATTAACCCAATTTGTCGATGACACCTGATTAGATCTGCTTTCTTACAACATAGGTAAGAATTGACAATCCTAAGGTCTGTGGTTTGAAGTCTCACAAATCGTGCAAATCTCAGCTTTCGACTTTTCGGATTCCATGACTTCCAATTTTTTAGATAACGCAGCTACAAGGGCCTGTAAGCTAGTGTCCTCTTTGACCACATATCTGCCCTCGCCACTGATTGCTCGGATAGGTTGGGCAGCTATCGGCACCCGTTCTGGTCGTGCGTTCCACTGCTGGGCACTCTCAGCGAGATAGTCTAAAAATGATAAGCCCTCGTCTGGTTCCTTACGGAAGAACATCCCATTGCACATAGACTTGACAAATTGTTTGCACACAGGGGTTAAAGCAGTAAAAAAATAATTCACTAACCTCCACGATTCGAAACCATGGTGCGGGCATATGTTCATCAAGTCCTTGAATCTCTCCCAACATGCTTGGAATGTCTCGCCATCTTTTTGCATGAATTGACTGATCTGCTCTTGTAGGTACTGAGTTCTCTGAAGAGGAAAAAATTTATGTAAGAACTCACGCAGCATTTCAGCCCAACTAGTAATAGAGTTAGGGCGCAAAGAATTAAACCATATTTTTGCCCTGTCTTTCAGAGAAAAGGGGAACAAACGCAGTTTAATGTATTCATCAGTCCCAACCCTATTAATGGAAGTGGTGCAAACCATCTCAAAGTCTATCAAGTGTTGGTACGGACTCTCAGAGTCCATCCCATGAAATTGGGGAATCACAGATAACATGCCATGCTTAAGAGTGAAATTCGGGGCATCCTGGGGCAACACAATGCATGAAGGTGTAGATGTGCGTGCAGGCTGTAGAAAATCTTCAAGTGTACGTGGTGCATGTGCAGCCATAGCTTCTTCAAAATAATTGCCAAACAGATTATTCAGCTCAAATTCAGAATCACTAGCAGGACTAAAAGGTGAATAGTCAAACTCAGTGCTATGTGTATCCCTACTAGTGCTAGGTGAAAGTCTACACAATCGATTCGAATTATCTCGAACCCAGGGCATCAAACATCACAATCGCCAATAGAAATCCACTAACACGGCAACAGACAAAATTTTTTTTTTTTTTTCAATTTCTCAAATTTCAATTTTTTTTCTTTTTTTTTCTATTTAATAAAAGAAAAGCAAAAAAATAATTGGGAAAACGCAAAATTCGAAATTAAAACTGGCAAATCCCCGGCAACGACGCCAAAAACTTGACTCACTCGAAAAATGAGCAGCTCGGAAGCTATCCCAAGTATAGGAGTTTTGTCGTGTCATATTAAGCCCAAGGACTAGATCGTCTCCTCAAGGAATGCGTTTAATCTCAAATTTTACGTTCTTCCAATCGAAATTAAAAATGCACTGAACTTGGTTCAGATTCGGGGTTTTTCAAAATCGTTCATTTCACTTTTTATGAATTAAATGACATGTAAATTAAATTCCTAAAACTAACATTCACTAAATTAAAAAGCAAGAATGGAAACCCTATCCTACTTAAGGAAATATTAAAGCACGTGTCAATTAAAGAAGGAAACTTTGAATATAAATTTAAAACACGCAAAGGAAACTTAACTAGATATTAATACACACGAAAAAAAAAAACGAACCTTTAACAAGAAGAACCTCGAATTAAAACTAAATTATTAATGAATTAAACGAAAACAAGATACAATAAAAACACACACTTTAATAAAAACCGACCCTAACTAACCCAAGATTCAATAAAAAGACTAAATTTTGGAAAAACAATTTCAAACAAAAACTCTTTTTTTTTAATTATTATTTGGCTATAAGTAAAAAAGAATTTAAATTAAAGAACGATAAATAAATAATTGAAAGAAACTAAACTAAACTCTACCAATCTAATAACAATATTGATTGAGAAATCTCAAATAAGTACGAACTAATCATCAATAAAATAAGATAAAGTAAAAGTATTTAATATTCACTCAAACAAATTTTTAAAAACTCTATTTAACTAACTAACTAATTTAAAAACAAAGCACTTTCAATTGCAATAAAAGGAGAAAGAGAGAGAGTAAAACAGAGCAGCTTGAAGGAACTCCTCCTCGGGTCTGTCGAGCAAGATGGCTGGTTGCAGTGGTGGAACTCCTCCTCGGGTCTGCTGTGGAGTTGCTGGCCGAAAGTACTGCTCACAGGTTGCTGGAGTGGCCGTGGAGAAGGAACTCTGCTGGTGTTGTGGTAGCCGGCTGCTGCTGGAGAGTGGTTGGTACAAGGTTCTGCTAGAGTGCTGACAGCAGCAGTGAGATGGCCTCGTGTTGGCCATGCTAGTTCTGGAGCAACCCGAAGGCAAAAGTGAGGCTCTCGGGTCTTCAAGGCTTCTGGAATTTCTGTGCTTGCAGAGATGAACAGAGGAGGGTGTTGGTGCTTCCGGGTGAGTAACCGAGAGGAATAGGGCTGAGTGAGTATGAGAGAATGAAAGGGGGAGAGAGCAACCAAGGGGATACAGAGAGAGAGAACGAGAATAAGCAAGGTAGACAAAGAGAAGAAGAAGAAGAAGATGAAGAAGAAAGGATAGGAGAAAAGAAGATAGAATATAAAGGCTTAAGGAAAAAAAACAGAGAAAGAAGAAGGAGAAGAGAGGATGGGAGCCGACTCCTCACAGGGAAGAAAAGAATTTAAAGGAGAAGGGCGGTGCCCTAGGACCCAGCAAAGAAACCCTCGACCCGGCCATGCATGGCCGGGTCACATCAATAACCCATTCAAATATATATATATATATATATTTTTTAACTTTATTTGTTCTCGGTTTGTCGCAAATTCTGCTCTTTTAGAGCCCGTATCTCACAAAACTCAAAACATGAAAGTTGTAGATAATTCTTTCCTATTTTTCTCAAAATTTGAATTGTCTCAATCGGAGCCTGGACAGAAAAGTTATGCCCGAAATACAAACAGGTGTCGGTTTTGATTCCCAGGAATTTTCTTGCGACAAAAAAAAATACCAAAACTTTATAAATAGTGCAATAAATTTCAAGAATGATGATTTTGGCACTTTATTAAAGTAGTGGATAATTTTAGACATTTAATTAAAAATATAAACGGTAAAGCCCGGGTTAAATGTCCAATTACGCAGTTTCGGCGCGTAATCATCATACAACAAGGTCAATTAGCACAGGGTTGACCTCAACCTTTACAAATTCTCCTTGCGGGGTGGAGAAGGCCCTAGGTCAAATTCACAGGGCTGACCCCAACCTGATCCTTCCGGGAAAGATCAAAACCCCTCAGGCCATGCCAGAAAATACAACAATATCACAATCAACTGGTATAGTGATTATGCTTTCATGCAAAGAAAATATGTACCCAATACATGCAATCACATACACATCAACAATGTAGGTAAATGTAAGCTCAATGATGTGTATATATGTGCAAATAATACTCAAGAAGATATGATCACAATAATGTTCAAGAGTGTTCTAAACAAGCAATACCTTGGAATTTAAGCAAAACACAAATCGATAGCAAATCAGTATTCCAAAGATATCAATCAAATATTGAAACTATTCAAGAAGATTTTCTTCAATGAAATAGGCACATTACTAGTTTGAAAATATTTTTCTTATTTGAAAATATCTTTGCACAACCAAAAGAAAAGCTATTGGACACTTGCAATAACAATGCAAAAATCCTAAGCTTACTAGGTTATCCCAACACAAGATTTATAGTATGAAAATATGTGGGATAAACTTAAGCTAAACTTCCTAAAAATAATATCTCAATCACACAAGCACACTGGGAGTTTTAGCACTCACTAGCAATCACAAGCACACTATATAAGCTCTCACAATCTTAGAATGTGTCAAAGGAATGCAAATTTGAGAGTATTTCGATAATAAGAGTGTTTGCAAAAGAGAGATTTTTAGGCTAATTGTAGACCCCATTGGTCACACCTAATTTTGATTATGACAAATACTCTTGGTACAGATGATTGTACTGAGAATTCATGCAGGTTCACCTTGTGTGCGCTTGAGGACTAAAAGACATATCATGATGACGTAAGGTGTTTATGCCGAAGAACGAAGATCTATGCGTTGTATTTGGTATTTATTTGTTTATTTCTTCATTTTGGGATATAATTTATTATGAACTGTGCACGTGTATGGCTTGTAATAATTTGCATCATGCATGGTAGGTAGGTATGCTCAAAACGACCATAGTTGGATTTTAAGTACCTAGACAGACCTTAGGGATCACTCTTTGGTCGACCGACACCAGATTTCTTCTAGTAGGATAGAAAGTCCTTAAGTGTGTAAACAAATGCACAAAAAGTCCCCATTATCATCCTCACATTAGGGGAATTAAAAATTGGGTAAAATTGGACTGAAAACTAAAAAAGTTGAGAGGGTTCGGGCGACTGAACCTATGTCGTGTAAAGCGGCTCGGGCGACCGAACAAGTCAACATGTTGACTTAGCTTCGGGCAACCGAATCTCTTTTGAACGTATCTTCCTTGGGCACACAAAGGCTTGGCAGAGCACTTTTCAACTATTTGGGCGACTGAATGTTTACGTTCAAATAGACACTCGAGCAACCGAACTGCCTGGTTCGGTTAATCGGACTCAGCTTTGGGCACCCGAACCTCAGACATTTGGCTACTGACTTTGGTTCAGCTAACTAGTCCTCAACTCAGGCACCCAAACCTCTTAAAGTTGAATTTTTGACTGTGTCTGTTCGGGCACCCAAACCTCATGCCGGGCACTCGAACCTTGCGGTTAAAAATATTTTTTACTGATTTTTAAATGGGGTAAACTAGGTTAATTTTCATTATGGCTTTTGAAACAATTTTAATTATACCCATTTAGTCCCCAATGGTCATAATTTTGCCTTTGTCTATATATATCCTCTAATTTTCAAAATTAAGGGGAAATTAGCAAGATCATTAAGCAAAAAAAAAAAAATTCTCTTAACTCCCAAAACCCTAAAAACCCTATATTAGCCAAAAACTTCTTGAAAACACTTACATACTCCTAATTCTCTTTCTCTAAGCATTGTGGGTATCTCTATAAGGCTATTGTGCTTAAATTTCTCTAGCTAATACTCTCTCTTGATATATTGATTGATTGATTTTACTTGAGAGTATAGCCTAAAGTTTTTCCACCGATTTCATTTGATAAATCTAGTGTGGAAAGACTTTGAGGGTTTTGGTTGTTGCATTTTTGTTGCTAGTTACCTAAACCTAGATTTTTTGTGCAAAATTCTTTTCTCAAAAAGCTAGTCTGTCAAACAAATCCATTGTGCTTTACACTTTGAAATATACTTTTGAGTTTGTTTCATTTACCTTGCTTGACATATTTGAAACCCTGATATGATATTGTGACATTCAAATATTGTGGTTCAAATCTTGCTTAGATAAACACTCTAGATTTGGACTAAAAGTATATGCTTGATTGAGTGTTTAACACGCATTAGAGCACTAAGCATATTTGCATATCATTCGTGCTTGCATTATTGAATGAGCTATATTGGTGCACACATTTGCTTGTGTTGAAGTGCATTTTAGCGTACAAATATTTTTATACACATTGGCTATATTCCAAGCATGGGACTGAAGAGGGAGACTAGCCTTGTGGAATAGTCCTAGATTGGCTTAGACTCGGTTAGGAAAGTTAGGTGCGTCATCCTATTAAGGCGTGTTGTTTGAGGTCAGCCTCTTGAATTGACCTAGTTTGTATAGGTGCCGCTCCACTCGTTTAAGTGAGAATTATAGTGGGAATCCTTGTGCTGGTGTGGCTAAGGTGAGGACGTTGGCATAGTTGGTCGAACCCTGATAACATATCGTGCGTGTTCTTTACATTTCTGCAATTTACATTTACTGCACGTGTATGTTTGTTTGATGATTGCATAGACTGACCCTAGGTTAAATTCCATTGTTGGTAAAATCAGTAAACCTGGGCAACAAATTTTTAAATGCCCAATTCAGCCCCCCTCTTGGGGTTGCACCATAACTACCAATTGGTATAAGAGCCTCGTTACTTTGACTTAGAAGTTACTCAGTAAAAGATTGTGATGGCTCATGTTAGTGCATCCCCTTCTTGTGAGGGAAGATTAGTCACACACCCACCTGTATTATGTGGTATTGATTATGCTATATAGAAATTTAAAATGATTGTGTATGTAAAAGCTCTAAATTGGAAATTTTGGAAAGTCATTGATTAGGGTAATTGTGTGCCTATGAAGTCTATTAGGTGTACTGATGTCCCTAAATATGAGTTTGAAATGAATGATCACGGTAAGAACTCAGTACAAGTAAACTTTGATGCCATGAATACCTTACTGTATGCTTTAGATTCTAATGTTTTATGTGAGGTTATGGCTTGTAGTAGTGCTAAGTAGATTTGGGATGAACTTGAGTGGAGATATGGTGCGTTAATGCAAAAGGGAGTCATCTCTCCATGCGACTTAAGCTCCACTGATCTTAAGGAAGGTAACCAATGTTATGTAGCTTTAACCAATGGTGAGGTTATTTGAGTTCCTTCTGTCTTAGTAGATGAATATGAGCACGATTCTTGTGCTGAATTGAATATTGTATCTGATACTAAATCATATGATAGCACTGATAGTGAAAGCATGCCTACTTTTGAGGAATTGCAAATTGAATATCTTAGGACTCATAAGTTACTTGTTAAATGTAATAAGAAATATTCTGTTTTGGAAAAAAAGTATGAAGCATGCAGGAAAGAATGTGACTCTAATGTTCTTGCTGAAAGAGAAAATATTTTGAAAATCAATAGACTAGAAAGCAAGAATGAATCAATAGAAAATGAGTTAATTATTTTAAAATTTGAAGTTTCTAATGATGATAATAAAGATTACTTGATAGCAGATCTTGAACATAAAGCAAACAACATGTCTAAAAAAATTTTGAAACTTCAGAATGTTTGCAAAAATTTGGAAAACTAAAAAATTCAAGATCTAGAGAAGAAAATAGAAGACCAATCTAAGATCATCTATACGTTTACGAGAGGTAAGGAAAACTTTGATAAACTGTTACGTGCACAAAAGATGATCTTAAATAAAGAAGGTATAGGTTATAATGGGATTGAAAATAAGAAAAGAACCTATAAATGGGGTACATTGTAAAAGAATCAAAACACTATGCCAGTACCTCCTCTAGACCATACACTCACACCACATGCATCTTATGTAAAAAGAAGGGGCATACAAAATTTGACTGCCCATTTAAAAGGAAAGGTGTGAAACCCAAAAAAGTATGGAAAGTCAAAGAATAACCAACTCCTAACCCATAAAAAATAAAAAGAAGAAAAATGGTATAGGTGGTTAAGGAATAAAAGGAAGGACTTGCTCAAACGGGAATTACATAATCACATAACTCTTCCTTAGTAGTTAGGATTAGTTGTAGGGTGTAGCATTCTCTAAAGGGTTAGGTAGTGGCTTCGGGCTAGTTAATATGGAATCTTGTATATTCAACATTCAAAAGCATACCAAGCATCTTGGAGAATTAAGCCAATATGTAAACTTTAGTACAAAACCAATCTGGTCTAAATGAATATTCTTGTTCGTTTAAATATAAATCATTGGATGTTTAAGTAAAACTCCTGGACATGGCATGAGTGCCTTGCATTTAAACTTCAAATTTCTTAATCCATTGCTAAAATATGAACATCTTATGTTAAGTATACTTAGTCCATTCTTCAGATTTGAGGTTTGGAATTAAAGTCATAAATCCTGCCCTTATCTTACCTTGAAGTCACTTCAGTATCCTAACTCCTATAGATAATCCATAGGGTCTCTTGCATCAAGAAACAGATCAAATAAGAATAAATAGACCCAAGTCGGGCGACTGAACCCACAAGTACATTTGTACTTCGATTGACCAAACCAGAAGATTGACCAAGCCATTGACCAAATTTCGGGTGGTTGAATCTTCGTGTTCAAATCTGCTCGAGTTTTCGAACTGTCTTCGGGTTCCTAAACATATATTCGGGCTACTGAACTTAGCATTTTAGGTGACAATGAATTAGTTCAAAATCTGTTCGAGCGGCCGATCCTCGAAAATACAAAATGGTGCCTAAACTTTGGCCGACTAAACCTGTTTTCAAGCTGTCGAAAAGACTCAGTGAGCCCTTGTAATTAAAGTGGTTCGGGCGACTTAATGTATACTCAGGCGCCCGAACCGCGCTGATATATATGGTTTTTCGAAAAAAATGGTTCATTTCTTCCACACATTTGAGAGCCTCCTTAGCTTTTCCTCTCACATCCTTCCCAGTTGTGAGACTTATTTCCATGACTAGATATGAGAGATGTGTTGCCATGGATGTCCCATTGGATCAGTGATTTCCTACACCCGATCATAGAATAAAATATGGGAGGGTGTTTTGTCTCAAAGATCCCATTTTGGGAAAAATCCTTGATATCAAATTCATGCAAACCCACTTCAATAATGTTTTAGATATGTTTCGATATCAGGTATGGTATGAGCTCATCGCCTTTTAGCCCAGGGGGATGTACCTATTGCTTGTTCGGCTCTTTTGTGCCAATCTTGCCCAAGATGGCTAGGGCTACTACACCAGGGTGCTGGAGAAAAATATCCACTTCGATAATGCCTACCTGGTGGAGACTTTTGACATCCAGCATGGCAACTTCATCTGCCCCGATTCTTCCTCCACCTGGATGGCTGAGTAGGACTTCACTGTGAGTACCTTTGTTAATTTAGTCATGACAAACCCTATAGCTGACCTAACCAATACCCCCAGCTATAGATTCTTGACTTTGGATGCAAAGGTGGTACACCACCTGATTTCCTATAATATTTTGCCCAAGCTAGGATCGAGGGAACATGTGTCCTACTTGGACTACTTTGTCATTTGGTGCCTCTTCACCAGGCAAAAGCTAGACCTGCCTAGATTGATCCTACAGTGGATGTTTGTCAAAACCATGGGAAAGAGGATCATTTTTCCATGACTAGATATGAGAGACGTGTTGCCATGGATGTCCTATTGGATCAGTGATTTCCTACACCCGATCAGAGAATAAAATATGGGAGGGTGTTTTGTCTCAAAGATCCCATTTTGGGAAAAATCCTTGATATCAAATTCATGCAAACCCACTTCAATAATGTTCTAGATATGTTTCGATATCAGGTATGGTATGAGCTCATCGCCTTTTAGCCCAGGGGGATGTACCTATTGCTTGTTCAGCTCTTTTGTGCCAATCTTGCCCAAGATGGTTAGGGCTACTACACCAGGGTGCTGGAGAAAAATATCCACTTCGATAATGCCTACCTGGTGGAGACTTTTGACATCCAGCGTGGCAACTTCATCTGCCCCAATTCTTCCTCCACGTGGATGGCCGAGTAGGACTTCACTGTGAGTACCTTTGTTAATTTAGTCATGACAAACCCTGTAGCTGACCTAACCAATACCCCCAGCTATAGATTCTTGACTTTGGATGCAAAGGTGGTACACCACCTGATTTCCTATAATATTTTGCCCAAGCGAGGATCGAGGGATCATGTGTCCTACTTGGACTACTTTGTCATTTGGTGCCTCTTCACCAGGCAGAAGCTAGGCCTGCCTAGATTGATCCTACAGTGGATGTTTGTCAAAACCGTGGGAAAGAGGATCATTTTTCCCTATGGTGGGATTCTATGTAGGATATTTGTTAGGGAAAGGTTGAATAGGTCTCCTCTAGCTACCATCACGAAGGTGCGACCCTCCGATTTCTTCAACTCCCTCACCTTAAAGTTGATGGGATACGAGCTAACTGACAATATGTGGTTGCCTACTGCACATGACAGAGATCCAGGAGCTTAGAAGGTCCCACAGGAGCTGCCCCATGTACCATCTACCACCGAGATCATGGAAGCCATCACCGATCTCTCTACCTCTTTTGAAGAGTTCCGAGTCTCCATAACTGAGTAGGCATCTTCTTCTCAGGCTAGACTTAACTCCCTTTATAGCGAGTTCACTGATTTCTAGTCTGAGGTGCGGGCTAACTTCCACATCCTTGGTGAGCGACTAC
Organism: Malania oleifera; assembly: GCF_029873635.1. Taxonomy (NCBI): domain Eukaryota; kingdom Viridiplantae; phylum Streptophyta; class Magnoliopsida; order Santalales; family Ximeniaceae; genus Malania; species Malania oleifera. The sequence continues at coordinate 46,409,361 of NC_080418.1, forward strand.
GAGAGATGAATGACGAGGACATCAGTGAGGATGACCAAATGGAGTTGAGTGGGGAGGAGGGAGATGACGATCATAATGACAGAGAGACCTATGAGTGATTCTTGTGGATCCAGTCCATCATTCTACAACTCCTTATTTGATCATCTATTTTGTTTTATTTAGACACATTTTTATTTGATCTATATTTATGCTTAAAAAAACTTTTATATTTGCTCCTTTTAGCGATCACTTTCACCACATACACACAAATACTATGATATGGTGACTGTGCTTTTGATTATAATATATATCAGCAGTACTTTGATTTGCATGTGTTTGTGTTTAAATAGTTATTCTGTTGAAATACATGTTTAGTATAGAAAGCCTCCTACATGGCGGATGCAGTGGATGAGAATTGCTTGTTGTTAGATTATAGGTTCTCGCATGCCTTACGCTTGAAATACTGCCTATTTGAGAATCGTTTTTGTGCAAGTTAATTTTGGAAAATGTCCTATTTACAGCCGACATGCTGCCAAATTTTCTACAAACATTTGCCCAAAATATTTGAGATGATTTGCTTTGTTGTGTGCAAATGTGATATATACTTAAAGTCTAAATACTTACGCTTGGCTCATTTGTGTTAAACGGTTAAACTCTTTGGGGCTGGTTGTGCATATTTATTTAGAATACTAGCAAATTATTATGGATGGCTTACACCTTTGGACAAAATGTTTGCCAAAAGTTTTTAAACCTTTGCACTTAACCTAATATCGTTTTCTTAATACTAAACTCCTTAAAACTTGAGTGCATTTCTAAGATAATTTGTGAATTTTGCTCAAGTTGATTTATAATAAAAATGCATATTCTTAGGGGGAGTCCTTTATCTCAAATCATTAGGCTTTGAGAATATGTATATATATATATATATATATATATATTGCATTCACCGCTAAATCTTTTGGAAAATATAATAACAATTGGTATCAATGTGCACATCTTGGTAAATTTATATTTGATATCATGTTCCTTTCAAAACTATCAATATGTCCTTATAACTAGTGGTATTTTTTTTTTTAATAGTTGGTATCTTCTCTACCACGTAGTTATAACGATTGGTGTCAGACTCACATGTTTATTATACTATACCTTATGGGCTTACATGTTTGTTTTGGAAACCAGAAATGATTATGATAAAATTAACTTTAAAATATTTTTGAAAGGATGAGTGAAAACCAAATGAAAGATCAATCTTCATCCTTGCATAATCATCCATTTGGGAACATAGAACATTAAGATTGTTGACGTGTTGCATGCTACTTATACTTCCTTGATGCATATTCTATTTGGGCTAATTGATTGAAATATGCCATATACTATTCATTATAACTCCAAACAGGTCACTTAGGTGTGAAGTTATGATTGAGAATCGTCTACTTTCAAACGGCATACTACCGAATTTTTTAATCTTCGTAAGATACCTCTTGTATCTAATTGATGTTCTTTGCCTTTGCGCTTTATTGTTTAACCATTTTTGTTGTTGCCAAAAGGGGGAGTAAAGGCAAAAGTGGGTAATACTGTGTTTAATTATGCTTACATCTCTTATTGCCCATATCTCCCATATCTTTATGCATAAAGTCGGAGGGAGCCTTTCATGGCTGAACCTACTTTTGCATAAGGTATTTATCATCATCAAAAAGGGGGAGATTGTTGACCTCATTGGTCACACCTAGTTTTAATTATGATAAATACTCTTGGTACTGATGGTTGTACGAAGAATTGCATGCAAGTTCACCTTGTGTGCGCCTCAGGACAAAAAGACATATCGTGATGGGTAAGATGTTTGTGCCGAAGAATGAAGATCTACGCATTGTATTTTGTATTTATTTGTTGATTTTCTCATTATGGGATATAATTTATTATTAACTGTGCCCGTGTTTGGCTTGTAATAATTTGCATCATGCATGGTAGGTAGGTATGCTCAAAATGACCATAGTTGGATTTTAGGTACCTACATAGACCTTAGGGATCACCCTTTGGTCGACCGACAACGGATTTCTTCCTGTAGGATAGAAAGTCCTTAGGTCTCTAAACAAATGCACAAAAAGTCCCCAATATCATCCTCATATCAGGGGAATTATAAATTGGGTAAAATTGGAATAAAAATTGAAAAGGTTGAGAGGGTTCGGGCGACCGAACCTATGTCATGTAAAGTGGCTTGGTGATCGAACAAGTCAACATGTTGACTTAGCTTTCGGCAACTGAACCTCTTTTGAATGTATCTTTTTCGGGAATTCGAATGCTTGTCAAAGCACTTTTCAACTATTCGGGCGACCGAATGTTTACGTTCAAATAGAGGCTTGGGCGACCGAACTGCCGGGTTTGGTTAACCGAACTCAGCTTTGGGCACTCGAACCTCAGAAATTTGGCTATTGACTTTGGTTCAGCCAACCGGTCCTCAACTCGGGCACCCGAACCTCTTAAAGTTGAATTTTTGACTATGTCTGTTCGGGCACTCGAACCTCAGGTTGGGCACCTGAACCTTTCAGGTTAAAAATATTTTTTACTAATTTTTAATTGGGGTAAACTAGATTAATTTTCTTAATAGCTTTTGAAACAATTTTAATTATACCCATTTAGTCCCCAACGGTCATAATTTTGCCCTTGCCTATATATATCCACTCATTTGAAAAATTAAGGGGAGATTAGCAAAATCATTAAGCAAAAAAAAATAAAATTCTCTCAACTCTCAAAACCTTAAAAACCTTATATTAGCCAAATACTTCTTGAAAACACTCACATACTCCTCATTCTCTTTCTCTAAGCATTGTGAGTATCTCTGTAATGCTATTGTGCTTAAATTTCTCTAGCTAATACTCTCTCTTGATATATTGATTGATTGATTTTACTTGAGAGTATAGCCTAAAGTTCTTCCACTAATTTCATTTGATAAATCTAGTGTGGAAATACTTTGAGGGTTTTGGTTTTTGCATTATTGTTGCAAGTTACCTAAACCTAGATTTTGTGTGCAAAAATCTTTTCTCAGAAAGTTAGTCTTTTAAACAACTCCATTGTGCTTTACACATTGAAATATACTATTGAGTTTGTTTGATTTACCTTGCTTGACATATTTGAACCCTTGATCTGATATTGTGACATTCAAATATTGTGGTTCAAATCTTGCTTAGATAAACACTCTTGATTTGGACTGAAAGTATATACTGGACTGAGTGTTTAGCACAAATTAAAGCATTGAGCATATTTGCATATCATTAATGCTTGCATTATTGACTAAGCTATATTAGTGCACACATTTGCTTATGTTGAAGCGCATTTCTGTGTACAAACAGTTTTATACACGTTGGCTATATTCCAGGCACAGGCCTAAAGAGGGAGACTAGCCCTGTTGAATAGTCCAGGATTGGCTTAGACCCAGTTAGGAAAGCTAGATGTGTCATCCTGTTAAGGCGTGTCGGTTGAGGTCAGCCCCTTGAAATGACTTGGTTTGTATAGGTGCTGCTCCAACCATTTAAGTGAGAATTGTAGTGGTAATCCTTGTGCTGGTGTGGCCAAGGCGAGGATGTAGGTACAATTGGACGAACCTCGATAACATATCGTGCGTATTCTTTACATTTCTGCAATTTACATTTACTACACGTGTATGTTTGTTTGATGATTGCATAGACTAACCCTAGGCTAAATTACATTGTTGTTAAAATCAGTCGACCTAGGAAACTGATTTTTAAATACCCAATTCACCCTCCCTCTTGGGGCTGCACCATAACTATCACTAATGATTTTTGCTAATCTTACACTAATTCTCACAAATGAACCCATATTTATAGGATGGGTAAAAAATATAACCGTTTGGGACCTATTGGGTATTATTACAAAAGTTTCGAATAGTTAAAACACCATGAACCCAACTTATCCCATTTTTACCATGGTTAAATTAATTTTGACCCTCCGAGGTTTAGGTGGCTGAACCATGGTTCGGTCACCCGAACAGACATATGAATAAAGGTAATTTAAATGAGTTCAGTTGCCCGTGTCATGCTTTGGCATCTCGAATCAAATTCAGTAGAATTGCTTCATGACTTTAGGTGCCCAATCATATATTCGGTGGCCCGAACTTGTGCGTTCAGTTGCCTGGAGCTCTTTTTGAACTAAACTGCTCAGTAGCCTGAGTTGGTAAAATGTCCCTTTCGAAGGGTTCGACCGCCCATGGATAGTACGCACAAAATGGTTTAGTCGTCTGAGAGCCTAGGTCAACTGTTGACTTTTCGAAAGTTCGGGCGCCCGAGGAGTTTTGAACTCCTGGGTTTCAGTCGCCTGAACTCTCTCAAATACCCTAAAAATATTCAATTACAGCACAGATTAAACACTCCTATATATATTATATGATATGTGTGTATGTGTTGGGACCTAGAGTCATACTAGGTCTTTACTAAGGCCGTTTTGAGGTAGTCAAAAAAATTCGGCATCGGTTGACCTAAGACTGCCCTAAGGTCATTCGGTTCCTTTGGTCATTCTACGGTCATTTTGAGCTTACCGAACCTACATGCATGACATGCAGAGATTATTACAAACCGTTTCTCCGAATTACTATTACAAACCCTCATTGAATTAAAATGAATTATAATATGAAAGAAGTCTTCAGGGTCTTTAGTCTTTGAGTCTTCATGTGCCATTTGTTGATCTTCTAATTATATACCTGCACACAAACTTGAAAGTCATCAAATACCAAAAGTATTTGTCATTATCAAAATAGGGTGTGACCTATAAGGTCAACACTGTTTTGGTGTTTTTCATTCCAAAAATAATTTTAACCTTTTTGAAAGAACTTTTGACCTTATAAAAATATTTTCCAAGTATTTTAAAAGGTATCTAGGTCTAGGTAATGAACCTAAGAGCTTCATGTATCCATATTGGAATTGTTTGAAGTACTTACGTGAGACTTCTTAAAATACTATAACTTTCTAAGTGCTAAGTCTTCATATATTTGTTTTGCTCTAAGTATCTTCATGTATGTGCTTTGCCTTCTTTCGTAGCTCATCGACTTAAGTACATACTTCATCAAGTTCTTCTAGCTTTAAGTAATGGACTTTTCAAGCACTTGACCTTGGTTTTTTATCAACACTTTTGAGTCCTGAAACTTTACTTAAGCAAATATGTTAAGTTCCTTTACTTTGTTATCATAAAAACAAGATTCTAAGCCTTGTGAGGTCAACATCATTTGCAAACAACATACGTCATAGAACATCATTTTGAATACTTTTGGTTAGTTGATCCATCACTAAAGTAAAAAAGATAAGGGCTCAAAGCAAATCCTTCATGTACACCTATGATGATTTGCAAATTCTCTAATTTCTCCATCTGTAGTCCTTACACTAGTCATTACTCCATCATACATAACCTTAATCATGACATCAATTTACCTACTACATACACCCTTTTCTTATAACCTTAATCATTGTATCCTATCATGTGCTTTTTTCTAGGTAAATAAATACTACATACCAGTCGCTCTTATTTTCCCTAAACTTTTCCATTAATCTTCTTAAAATATATATAGCTTCTTCAGTTGATCTCCTAAACAAAAAACGAAATTGATATTCTGAGACCTTCGTTTCTATGCAGTAGCTTAACTGAGTTTCATACAATTCTAAAAAAAAATTACTTTTTGATTATTAACCCAAACCAACAGAACAAAGGATATAAAGTAGGCAAAAAATAAAAATAAAAAATTTATGAATGTGGCTCACATTCTATAGGGAAGGCATGAAGGAAATCAGGGTCCAGCAGGGCAAACCATCGACGGTTTGCCTTGGGATACCTTGTGTAGATTTTGAATTTTGAATATTTGAATGTTTTTTTGGTTTGGTTTTGGGAGGAAACCTCCGAGGAGGCTTATATATACATAGAATATGTTATATATAGTAAGCCAAGTGTGGTTGAGAGTGTCATTGAGAGGGCTCTTGTATTGTTCTTGTAATTTGGACAAGAAGATAGGGAATCCTTGTCGTTTGCTCCTATGTATGTAGGCATTGTCAAAACATGTAATTCCTAGTGCCATTGTTATTATTATTACTTTCATTTACTTGATGTGGTTGTGGAATTGTTCCATATTCACCATTTATATTGTTGTATTGTGTGTTTGGTCCTTATACAAATATATATTCCTTTGTGGATATTTGGGGGTTTTACACAACAATTGATATCAGAGTATTGTTGTAATGGCCTCTCCATTTTTGTTTGTGAAATTTGACGTTGTCAAGTTTGATGGAACTGAGAACTTCAGTTTGTGGTAGAGAAGGGTTAAAGATCTTTTGGTGCCGCAAGTTATGGTGAAGGTCTTATGTAGAATTCAACCGGATAACATGGATGAAGTGACTTGTAATATATTAGGGGCAACGACAATATCAACCATTCGAATTTGCTTGGATGATGACGTGTTGTATAACGTCATGGATGAGGATTCTTCAATAGTAGTTTGGAGAAAATTGTAAAGTCAATATATGTCTAAGGGTTTGTCAAAATCTAAAAATGGAGTGGAAGCACTCTCAGGAAGCAGTGATGGTGATATACTTTATGTGTTGTGATTATGCACTTAAACTGCGTAATTAGGTATTTTAATTCATGCATTACGAATTATATTTTTAATTAAATGCCTAATTACTCCCAATATTCTAACATTGTGTTTTATTTGTAATATTTGGGTTTTATTGAGTAATTTATGAATTTTTAGTATTTTTTTATTGCAAGGCAACTATTTGAAGCTAAAAACCGATGGTACTTCGTAATCTGTGTGTAACTCTCCCATCCGACCTCCAATTCAAATGATTCAAGATTTTTTTTGAAAGATAAGAAAACACTCTACAATTTTCACGTTTCAAGTTTTGAGAGATACTAGCTGCATCAAGGACAAATTGGACGTGACGTTACCATATGATATTTTTACGGACTATTTTAGCATTGTTTTGTAATCTAGGCGTAACTTTATAGTCCAAGTTTCGATCGAGACGATTCAAAATTTTGGGCAAATATATGAAAGAGCTCTACAACTTTCATGTTTTGAGTTTAGAGAGATACGAGCTTTAGTGTGGTTGAAATTGGCTTTGTGTGATGGGAAATAAAAGGGAAGAAAAGAAGAAGCACGAAAATAAAATTAAATAAATAAAAAATGAAGTGGGCTAGGTTTTGATGTGACCCAACCATGCAAGTGTGTATAAGGTGCTGCTCTTGAGTCTTCAAATTGAGGGGTGCTGGGTTTGTGTTAATTTAGGTGTAATCCCAAGAGGGAGGGGGGGTGAATTGGGTATTTTAAAAATTTTTAAGTTTGTGTTACCACTTAATCCTTATTTCAATATTTAAAAAATTAATTGCAGGGGCTTGAAATTAATTCAAATTATTATCTCAATAAATTATATTTTACCCAATTAATTATCAAGTGCGTATAATATAAATTAACATACAAACATGCAAAGGCTACTAAGGAAATGTAAGCAGAAATTAAAAAGATAAGGGAAGAGAAAAGACAAACACGATTTTACAAGATTCAGCCAACCCGGCCCATGTCCTCGCCTTAAGCAACCCACTCAAGGATTCCACTGAATCCCTGCTCCTTTAACCGAGATGGAACTTCCCTTACAATCCGCTGCTAATAAGAGGCACAACTTCCTTCTCATCTGGTTCACAACTCAAATCGTGACTAGAATATAAAATTTCAAATCTGCAAAAACTCAATGTTGCTTCTAACAAAGCTAGTGAGTAGAATGGAAAACCTAATACATATTCATATGATAAAACTTAAAGGTCAATATGTTTGTAACGATGATATCATTATATGAATGATACACTTTACAAATCAATCCTTTAAATGAATATCTCCCAAATATGATTTTATAAGTAAATGCTTTCGAGAAAAATAAGGTTCAATTTAATAATACTTTAAACAATATTAAAAAGTAAGATCCTTTCAAAAAATAATCTTTGATAATGTGCTGATCTATATTCTTTCTATCAATAATCTATAACGTTGGATCTTTGAATAAATAAACAACTTTGAATATAGCAAAGATTTAAACACTATGTTTGAAAAATAATATCCCTCAATAATATGTATTTAGAGGTTCTTAGGATTTGAAATCAAATACATCTTACACTAACCAAATAGCAACCCTTTGAATGAAGATGTATTTAAAATTTTCTTCAAGATTTTAGTTTTAAACAAAAGCTTTTTTCAGGTAGTGATCTTCCACAAATATATATTGATAATAACACAAGATGAACTTCTCAAAATGAATATTCAATGATAATTTTGTGAGATGAAAAACTCTTTGAGAACAGGCAAACACTTAGTTTAATCACCAAACCTCAATACCAAAATTATTTGCACAATAGTTATTTGAACCCCTTTTGAAAACTCAACGTAGCCCAAGTTTTAATATGATGTAAACGATTTGAAATTGCAGACAAGAGCTTAGTAATAAGTTCAACAATGTTCAGAGATATGTATATGTTCAAAGCTCCCAATTATATTACAAAAGTCGAGGCACTAGGGTTTAGAGGTTGATTATATAGGTAATCTCGGCCATAGGATAAGTTCAGACCGTTGGATTAATTTTATCAAGTTTATAACCCGCGTGTTCTCTTGCTAAAGATCATATTTCTAAAACTTTCCGTAGGTTCATACGACTAAAATTCAGGTTCAGACATCTGATGTTCCTTAAAGCACTGAAAATTATAGTCTAGACACAGGATCAGACAACTGAACTATGGGTTCAATCTTCTGAAGACCCAACTCAGATGATTGAACTGAAGTTTCAGACATCTAAAGATGCTCTACCTGTTTTGTATTTAAAAATTGATTCTTCAGACTTCTAAGGAAATTCTTCAGACTTCTAAAGTAAAACTTCAATCGTCTGAAGCTGCATCTTCAGACTTTTGAGGGTAATCCTCAGTCGTCTGGGCAGTCAAAAAACTGTGAAATATGTTAATTCAATTTACTTCTCCCCCATAGTAATGCAAAAAACTGTGTTGTTGAATTAAATTGCAATATGAACATACAGTGTGCTAGGTTTCATAGACATGGATAAGAAAAACCGTCACTAAAGTTCAAAGATTATATGAGGATTAACATGTGTTAGTTAACATGCACTCATCATGATATGAGTTTAATACCAAATGTGAACAAATGTGATACCAAATGGGAACAAATGAGCCGAATTTGGAATTTTTAACAATTGTGAATATTAAGTGATGTTACTCCTCCTGAATTATGTCATCTAATATAATTCTAGACAACTTATTGATTATGCATTAGGCCTAATTCACATCTAATTTGGATAAACCTATCCTCTACAAGTGGTTTCGTGGATATGTTTGCCCATTGTTCATCTGTGCCTACAAACTCAAGTATCACATCTCCTTTTTGCACATGATCACGAAGAAAATGATGTCTAATTTCTATATGTTTAGTTCATGAATGTGATATAGGATTCTTTGAGATGTTTGTTGTACTTGTATTATTGCATCTTATAGGAATTGTGTCATAGTTTAATCCAAAATTCGTTAGTTTTTGCTTCATGTATAGTGTTTGAGTACAACAACTTCCTACTGCTATGTATTCTGCCTCAGCTATGGAAAGAGCAACTGAATTCTGCTTCTTGGAAAACCAAGAGACTAAAGAATGTCCTAAGAAATGACATGTGCCACACATGCTCTTCCTATCCACTTTCCTACCAGCAAAATCAGCATCTGAATAGTTGATAATCTAAAAGGATGTATACTTAGGATACCATAATCCCAGTTCAATAGTTCCTATCTAGTATCTAAGTATTTGTTTGACAGCTAACAAATGTGACTCTTTTGGTGCAGCCTAAAATCTTGCCCACAAACATATGCTGAACATTATGTCAGGTCTACTGGTAGTCAAATATAGTAAGCTAGCGATTATTCCATAATAGAGTTTGACATCTACTAGTATACCTTGTTTATCTTTTTCTAATTTCAAGGAAAAGCTCATAGGTGTCCCTAGTATTTTTCCATCTTCCATATTAAAATTTTTGAGCGGATCTCTAATGTACTTCGATTGATTTATAAAAATTCTATGTTTCGCTTGTTTGATCTGATGTCCTAGGAAGAAATTTAGTTCAGCCATCATGCTCATCTCAAATTCACTTGACATAGTGCTTGCAAACTCATTGCACAAGTCTTTATTTGTTGCTCCAAATATGATATCATCTATGTATACTTGAACTAGGAGCATGTCATCTTTCTTAGACTTTATGAAAAGTGTTATGTCTATCCTTTCTCTAATAAATCCATTATCCAGTAGAAAACCACTTAGCCGTTCATACCAAGCTCTATGAGCTTGTTTTAAATTGTACAAGGTTTTAGTTAGTCAATAAACATGTTTTGGATACTTATGGTTTTCAAAACATGGGGGTTGTTCTACATATACCTCTTCACTTATGTAGCCATTTAAAAATGTGCTTTTGATAGCTTGAAATCCTCAAAAGCATCATAGGCTAAAAGCATTCGAATTACTTCCATTCTAGCTATAGGTGCAAAGGTTTCTTGAAAATATATTCTTTCTTCCTGGTTATATCCCTGAGCTACTAATCTTGCCTTATTTCTAACAACTATCCCATGTTCATATTTCTTGTTCTTATATATCAATTTTGTTTCAATAATTGTCTTATCATTAGGTCTAGGAACTAATGTACATACTTTATTTCTCTCAAACTGGTTTAACTCTTCTTGCATGGACATCACCCAAGATTCATCCTCAATTGCTTCATTCACATTCATAGGTTCTTCTTGAGACAAAAAGGTAAAATGACTAATCATATTCCTAGGTGAGGATCATATGGCTACTCCACGTAATGGCTCACCTATTATTTGATCAATGGGATGACTCTTATGTACTTCCGTTATCTAAGTAGTTCATTTACCTCATTTTCAATTTGACTAGCTTCAGTAGATGGTTCCTTAATTTTATTTCTATTTTCCGAATCATTTTCAATAGACAGTTTTTCAAATTCCTTATTTATCTCAATTTCATCTTCATCAGTCCTTTTAGAGAAGGGATTCGACTCCTCGAATACTACATGAATTGATACTATAACGGTTAATGTTTGTTTATTATATACTCTATAGGCTTTACTATCTAAGGCATACCCTAGAAAGATACCTTTCATCTGATTTCACATCAAACTTTCCTGAATGTTCATTGTCTTTAAGCACAAAACATTTACATGTTCAAATAAGACTTTATAGCCTCTATCATATAGTTGACTTATACTCAATAAATTATGTTTCAATCCATCAACTAATAGCATGTTATCAATAACAAGTGAAGGTTCCTTACCAACCTTACCAACAACAATGATTTTACCTTTAGAGTTATCCCCAAATGTAACAAATCCTTCATCTGTGGATATGATAGATGCTAATTTAGCTCTATCTCCTGTCATATGTCGTGAGCATCTGCTATCCATATACCACTTGTCCTTCAAGGAGGACAATCTCAAGCACATCTACAAGATATAATCCGATAACTACTTTTGGTACCAAGTTTTTCTTGGGTCCATGGGGGTTAGTACTAGATTCTCCTTTGACTTTCTAGACTTTCTTAACTTTGACACCTTTATTTTTGAAAGGAAAGTCAAATTTTATGTGACCTAACCTCTTACATTTAAAATATGTAATATTTCTATGATAGTCTTTAGTTGGAACATACGATTTTGACTCTCTTACAAAATATCCCATGTAGACATGTCTTTGTTTTAGATTCTCCTTCCTATTAAAACCAAGACCTTCCTTCTCTAGGAAGTTTCTTTGAGCTCCTAGGAGTTTTTCAAAATTATTTTGACCTTCTATAAATTGACAAATAATCTTAGATTTATCTTTCAAATTCTTTTCTAACTCTTCAATTTCCAAATCCTTGTCTTTCATGAGAGATGCATGAGATTCATTTTGACTTTCAACTAATTTTGAAAATTGTTTCAAATTTAATTTCAAACTAGAATATTTTTTATTCATTTTCTCAACATTTTAAGGGCATACAAATATTCCTGATGCAATTCATCATAAGAAAGCACACTATTTTCATTTTTTGAATCACTTGAATAGTAAGAAGAAGCTTAACAAAAAGATTGTACCTCGTGGTCATCATGAGCCGTCAGGCATAGATTCGCAATCTCGTCATCACTGGATTCAAATTCTGAACTACTGGTACTATGAGTGTTCCAACCCACCTTAAGAGCCTTCTTCATCTTCTTCTTAGACACTTTATTCAGTTGGGGACAATCTGGCTTGATATGTCCAAATTTTCTACAGTTATACACATGGGAGGATCATCCTTTTGCTTCCTTCTACTTGACTCTCCCCCTTTTTTTTTTTTTTTTTTTTTGAGCCCTTGAATTTTCTAGTGTATTTCTTGTTCTTTCTCATGAACTCTCCAAATTTCTTAGTGATAAGTGCCATGTTCTCATTCGATTCTGAATCACTTCCCTCACTAGAGTAGTGATATCACCTTAAGGTCTATGTCCAAATTTATTTGCTTTAATTTGCTCATTCTTCCTCTCATTTATTGCAAGCTTTAATTTGTGATGTGTGTGAATCTAGTGTACATGGATTGAATAGATTCCTCAGCAGTAATTTTAAATGCCTCAAATTCACTAGTGAGCATGTCTATCCTACTATTTTTTACTTCCTTAGTACCTTCATATGTGATTTTTAATTTTTTCCAAATCTCTTTAGCCGGGTTACAGACCATCACACTATGAAATTCATTTACATCTAGTGCACAGAATAACAAGTTCATTGCAGTAGCATTTATTCACACAGATTTCCAATATTCTTAAGTATACTCATCTTCAGTTTTGGGTACATTTACCTTACCAACTAATTTCATAAGGACATGGTTTCCCTTGGATACAATTGTCCACACTTTCCAATCCATATTTTGAAGATATATACCCATCTTACATTTCCAATAGGTGCAATTTACACTGTAGAAAATTGGTGGTCTAGTGGACGAGTGTCCCTCACCGAATGGAATTACAACGATGTGTGCCATGTGATTTTTTTACAAAATGAACAGTTAATTCTATGTAATTTATCTTTGATACAAAATGTTAATTCAGGTGTAATCCCAAGAGGGGGGGTTGAATTGAGAATTTTAAAAATTTTTAAGTTTATTTTACCATTTAATCCCTATTTCAATATTTAATAAATTAATTTCAGGAGCTTGAAATTAATTAAAATTATTATCTCAATAAATTCTATTTTACCCAATTAGTTATCAAGTGCATATAATATAAATCAACATACAAACATGTGAAAGCTGATAATGAAATGCAAGTGAAAATTAAAAAGATAAGGGAAAAGAAAAGGCAAACACGATTTTATGAGATTCAACCAACCCGGCCTGCGTCCTCGCCTTGAGCAACCCACTCAAGGATTCCAATAAATCTCTACTTCTTTAATCGAGATGGAGCTTCCCTTACAATCCACTGCTTATAAGAGGCACAACTTCCTCCTTACCCGGTTCACAACCTGAACCGTTGTTACAATATAAAATTTCAAATATGCAAAAACTCAATATTGCTTCTAAATATGCTAGTGAATACAATGGAAAATCTAACACATATTAATATGATAAAACTTGAAGTTCAGTATGTATGTAACGATGATGTCATTATATGATTTATATGCTTTACAAATCAATCCTTTAAATCAATATCTCCCAAATATGAATTTTTAAGTAAATGCTTTGGAGAAGAATAAGGTTCGATTTCAGAATACTTTAAACAAGATTAGAAAGGAAGATCCTTTCAAAAATAATCTTTGATAATGCATAGATCTATATTCTTGCTATCGATAATCTGTAACATTGGATCTTTGAATGAATAACCAACTTTCAATATAGCAAAGATTTAAACACTATGCTTCAAAAATAATATCCCTCAGTAATATGTATTTAGAGGTTCTTAGGATTCGCAATCAAATACTTCTTACACTAATCAAATAGCAACCCTTTGAATGAAGATATATTTAAAACTTTCTTCAAGATTTTAGTTTTAAAGAAGAGCTTTTCCTAAGTAGTGATCTTCCACAAATATATATATATATATATATATATATATATATATATATATAGAATAATAACACAAGATCAATTTCTCAAAATGAATATTCAATGATAATTTTGTGAGATGAAAAACTCTTTGAGAATAAGCAAAAACTTAGTTTATTCACCAAACCTTAATACCAAAGTTGTTTGCACAATAGTTGCTAGAACCCCTTTTGAAAATCAACGTAGCCCAATCTTTAATATGATGTAAATGCTTTGAAATCGTAGAAAAAAGCTTAGCAATAAGTTCAACAATGTTCAAAGATGTGTATACGGTCAAAGCTCCCAATTCTATTAAAAAAATTGAGGAACTATGTTTAAGAGGTTGATTATATAGGTAATCTCGGCCTTAGGTTAAGTCTTGACTATTGGATCAATTTGATCAAGTGTATAACCCACATGTTCTCTTACTAAAGATCCTATTTTTAAACTTCCCACATGTTCATACGACTAGAGATTCAGGTTCAGACATCTAATGTTCCATAAAGCATTGAAAGTTATAGTCTGGACACAGGGTCAAACGATTAAACTATGGGTTTAGTCTTCTACAGTTCCAGCTCAGACGACTGAATTGAAGGTTCAAATATTGTTAGCTTTACTGTGATCCCAAGAGGGGGGGTGAATTGGTATTTTTAAATTTTACCTTCTAAGTATTCCTCCTAGCAGCAATATGTTCACAAGCCTAGGGTCAATCTAGTGCAAATGATGTAAATGTGCCAGAGATCAGATGAAGCAGTTTAAACAATCACACAAGTATCAGAAAGCAGTAAAGAGAAGATGACACGCGGATATGTTATCGAGGTTCGGCCAACCGCCTACGTCCCCGCCTTGGCTAACCAGCACAAGGATTATCACAATACTTTGCTCACTTAAACGGGTGGAGCGTCACCTATACAAACCAGGTCAAATTACCACAGGGCTGACCTCAACCTTAACCAGGTCAATTAGCGGGGCTGACCTCAACCTTTACACCAATCCTTACCGGGCTGGATTACCGCCCCCTCAGGCCACGCCTGGAATCTCTTAGATATACAATCAAAGGTACAATACAATTGTGCTTTCAAGTAAAGCAGATATGTACCACAAATGCGCACAAACACAAACACCACAAGTGATTTAAAATGTAAGCTCTGTGTGGTCTAAATATGTCAATCTCTCAACTATATTTTCTATCAGTGTAACACGTACGTGAGAGTGTCAATAATAATCTGTGCACTTCAAAATATTCAGTCAAGAGTGTTCACACAGAATACCAAGCAAGCCTCAATATTATCAATCAATAGAATGCGTATGTGCTTGTATTGCAAAGTAGATAATCTTTGTTTTCGGTAAATGATATATATTTATAAAACTTGTACAAACAATACCACAAAGATTTATATATCACACACACACGAATATCCTTTCCCAAATATATCAATATGAACACCACAAGATATTCAAATATGTTTGAAAGTATTTTTGCAATCTCCAAACAAAAATGAACTTCCTAAGATATTGCAACTAGAGTGCAATACTTGGGATGTCACAAAGAGTCTTTCTTAGGGCAGGCTTATTGGCAAAGCCTCCTAAGAAAACTTAGGTTATGCTCTCAAAAATCGATTCAAATACACAGCAATATGAAGAGCTAATCAAAAATAAAAAACTCAATACACTTACAAATGTTTGGATAGATGAAGAGTGTAAGCTTGAGTAGGTTTTCAAAATAATGTAAGTAGTAGGAGGCAAATATGAGTATTTGGCTTTAGAGAAAATTTTTCTTAATTTATTTGCTAATCCGTGCTTAATCCACCAAATGAAGGAGTATATATAGACATACCAAGAATTTTGACCGCTGGGGACTTATTAGGAATTTTCAGAAAAGTTTAATGACACTTAAGAAAATTTAACCCTGTTTAAAAAATTTAATCGCGGTAAAAAAATCAGGGCAACCCGAGAGGTCCGGTCGACCAAAAGTGGTTCGGTCGACCGGGACTCAAGTAGCTCGGTCGACCGGGGGAATTTTGAACTAAGGGATCGGTCGACCGGGCAGGGCGATTTTTCAATATTCCGAGGTTCGGTCGACCGGACACTTTTTGAACTACATGGCTCGGTCGACCGGACCGCTGGGAATTTTCCCGAGACCCTTCGGTCGACCAAGTTGTTGACGAACAAAAATGGTCGGTCGACCGGGAGGTCAAACTGTTGACCCCAAGGAGGTTCGGTCGACCGAGGTCAAATGACCTATAAGTGCTCGGTCGACCGGGCCTGGGTCAAACAGTTGACTCCGACCGGTTTCGGTCGACCGGGCCAAATTGAACTGAGTTGGCCGGTCGACCGAAAGTGCACCAAGTGTGCATTTCGGTCCCTTCTTGCAACATTCAAACCCTATTCAAGTGCCTATTACATACAAGTGCAAAGGTGAGTGTCCTAAGGTCACTTGGGGTCCAATTTTGAAGACACCGAAAAAGTCCGGTGTCGGTCGACCGAAGGTACACCCTAAGATCTTTCTATGGTTCGGTTTGAGCTTACAAAGTAAATCATTCATGTGATGTGTGTGAGCTTATTACAATCCAGTACCCTAATTACTATTACAGACAGACTAATTACTATTACAGACAAAATTCACTTAGAGATATTACAATTGGGAATATGAAATTGTCTTCAAGCTTTCACGTGCCCTTGAATGTATGTTAGTATAAACCTGCACATGAACTGGATATTTATTAAATACAATTGAGTTTGTCATTATCAAAACCAGGGTGTGACCTATAAGGTCAACAAATATCTAAAGGTGTTCAGCCTGTTCCATATTTCAAAATTATTTCTTCAGATGACTGAACTAATTCTTCATTCTTCTGAGGAAATTCTTCAGACATCTGAAGTAAAATTTCAATCATTTGAAGTTGCATCTTCAGACTTCTAAGGGTAATCCTCAGTCATCTCGGCAGTCCAACTTAAGTTTTTTTTTTTTTTTTTTTGTCAAAAACCATTTTTGGTTTCTTGCTTTGCTTTTCATAAAATTTTTTTGAGGGTTTTAAATTGAGTCTCTAAGTCAATGAATTACCCTTAAAATATTTTCATAAGATGCATGAGTCCTAAGATTAGTGTAGGGTATATTTTGAGCTTTGAATTAAATCATACAAAATATGTAAATACATTCAGTTCTAAATACCCATTCCCATGACGATCTTCAACTTGACACTTGCTTCTTCATTCTTCTACTCTTTTAGCTTCATAGATTGTGCCAGGTTATATACATATATATGCTTTAATCCTTGTGGTTTCCATGAATCCTAACCTTCTGTGCATGCTAAATATTGTTCCTGTTTAAAATCTCAATGCACATATCAAAGGCCAAGTGATTTGTCATTATCAAAATAAGATTGGACTCATAGAGTCAACATTTTGGATTGCAAGAAAAGGAAGCTAACTTTTTAAGGCATTAAAGGGAAAAGGGGAAAAAGGGCATAGGGTATTTTTTTTTTTTTTTTTTTTTTTTATATAGCTTTTAGTGGGTTTTCTTTGAGGGTGGGAAGGGGGGCAGCAGCTTGCTGCTGTGGAGGACTCGAGCACTATGTTGTGAAGCTCTTTCATCTCCATCACGACTTGTTCTTTTCTCTTTCTCTCTCTCTCTCGCTCTCTCTCTTATGTCTATCTATTTCTCTTTTTTCTTAGTTTAGTGTTAGATTTATTTCCATTGTCAATATTATATTTTTCTTCAATTTAAAGTTGGGATTATTAATACTTTTAGTTTTTTTTAAAGTTTATGTTATAATTTGTATTATTCTCTTTTTCATTGTTGAAGCTTAAATTATGTTTGAGTTACTTTTGAAGTCAGTTCTTGATATCATTGTTGAAATAAATTTTTATTTCTTGATTGTGTTAAGTTTAAATTTATGTTAGTAGTTTATTAATGAATTTATGGTTGAATGCTTCACTTGTGTAATAAAGTTTTCGTTTTTAGGCTTTTGTCCGAAATTTCAAACGTAGGTTTTATTCCCTGTCTAAATGGTTAGATGTAGGATTATTTTTCCACAGTTAATTTTTTTTATCACATATTTTAATGTGCTTGTTTCCTATTTATTTTGTGCATATTAGGTTCATAAATTAAATTTCACGTTGTTTTAATTTGGTCACAAAATCTCGAAAATCCTAGGAAACTGAATATGAACTATGTTCGGTAAATTTTTATTTTCTTAATTTCTTTTGGAATTACATGAGTTTGGAATTAAAATGCATTCCCTAAGAAGACGATCTGACCCTTGTGCTAATTATTATACAACTAAACTCCTATACTTGGGATCACTTCCGAACTGCTCATTTTTCGAGTAAGTCAAGTTTTTGACGCCATTGCCGGGGAATGTCAAATTTAGTTTCAAACTAGTTTTTTCACCATTAGTTTAATTTCTCTTATGAAAAAAAAATAATAATAAATAATTTTAAAAAAAATTTAAGATAAAATAAATAATAATAATAATAATAATAATA
This sequence comes from Malania oleifera, assembly GCF_029873635.1. Taxonomy (NCBI): domain Eukaryota; kingdom Viridiplantae; phylum Streptophyta; class Magnoliopsida; order Santalales; family Ximeniaceae; genus Malania; species Malania oleifera. The sequence continues at coordinate 46,427,950 of NC_080418.1, forward strand.
AAAGCATTGAGTTTTGAAGAAAATATGGCTGCACCTGTACCACGCACGCTTATGGATTTTCTACAACCTACATGTACCACTGCACCATCTTACACTGCTTTACCTATTAACGAACTTAACTTCATGATGCAACGGGGGAGGACGTTATTGATACCATAGTTCTACAGGATGGAATCCGAGTGTTCTTATTGGCACCTGACGGAGTTTGAGTTGACTTGCAATATTTTTTTCACTCATGCTAGAACTGATGAATTTACTAGACTTTGTTTATTTCTTGCCTCTTTGAAGGGTAGGGATGAAGACGTGGTTTAATTCTTTGAGACCTCACTCTATCTCTAATTGGGCTGACAGGGAGCATGAATTTTTTTTTAAAGTTTTGTCCCTCACAGAGAACTCAATTTTTGTAAGAACAAATCATTCATTTTTATGTAGAAGGGCGACGAGACTTTTCGGGCTTGCTGGGAGAGGTTCAAGTATTTGGGAAGTACTTGTCCACATTACGGGTTTGAGTCAGGTTAGTCAATTACTTTTATACAACTCTTACTTTTGATTGCAAAGACTTTGTCTATACCATGTGTAATGGAGATTATGAGGAATACACAATATGATCAGGAACCCATGGCAGTACAACCTATTGATTTAGGTGTAATCCCAAGAGGGGGGTGAATTGGGTATTTTAAAAAATTCTTTCAAACTTATTTACCAATTAATCCCTCTTGCTATATTTAACAAATTACTTATCAAGATTTTCTGAGATTATTCAACATACATACATGCAATGTAAATAATGAAGTGCCTTGTGGAAATTAAAAGATAAGGGAAGAGAGAATGCAAACACAGTTTTTATGAGGTTTAGCCAACCTAGCCTACATCCTCGCCTTGAGTAACCCACTCAAGGATTCCACTATAATCCCTACTCCTTAAATTGGGACGAAGCTTCTCTTACAATCCGCTGCTTACAAGAGGTACAACTTCCTTCTACTTCATTGCTTACTAGAGATACAACTCTCTTCTCAAACCCGATTCACAACCCGAATTGTGATTACAATGAAATATGTAAAACAATCAAAGTTGCTTCAAAAAAAGGTCGTGAGTACAATTCAAATTCCTAATACATAATCATAGGATGAAACTTGAATCTCAAAATGAATAAAACGATACAATCGTTTATGAATGGATATGCTTCAACACAAAATTCTTGAAGACAAGATGCACAAATATCAAATATGATCTTGTCAATTGTCTTGAATATTGTAATGATCTAAATCAAAAATCTTTCTTTCAACTATTCAATTACAGCACGATCTTTGTATTATGAAAATATATATATATATGTATATATATATATGTGTATATATATATATATATATATATACGATATGTATTCTAAAGATAAAAAAATAAAAATAATGTTGTTGGCCTTACAAGGCTTAAAATATTGTTATCTTGTTTTGATGCTAACAAACAAGTCAAATTTAATGTATTTGTGTGAGTAATGATATTTCAGGGTTCATATATGTAAAAGTAAGGTCAAAGTGCCCACAAGGATCAAATATGATGGAAGCAAGGTTAAAGTGCACACAAGGATCAAATGAAGCTTAAATGAGCCAAGACATAAATTACTTGTTGAGGAACATGAGGACATGAATAAGTTGTTGAAAGTCAAGGCATATTAAAGTCAAAAGATCCAAAGAAATGCAAAGTAAGAAATCTTAAAGAATATGGAAGCTTGAAGAAAATATGGATTCAATCCAAGGACAAAGCATGAAGATTCAAGAACTTAGAATGTTAATATTTTAGAAGTCTCATGTAAGTGCTTTAATGTTTAAAATATCATTTGAAATATTTTAAAGCTCTTACGTTAACTTCTTAGACCTAGATACTTTTTAAAATACCTGAATAATATTTTTATAAGGTAAAAAATTATTTTAAAAAGGTTAGAATCATTTTTGGAATAAAGAGCACCAAAAAGAGTTTTTTCCCAAATGCTGTCAGTTTTTATATAGCCACATTGAGGTGAATGTTTCTCTATCAAAAACTCATTATTTCAAAGAGTGGTAAACATGAAAGTTGTATGACTTTATCTTAGCTTTCTTTTGATACCAAGAACATATAATTTGGAGGTATAAAAAAAAATTTATGGCTAAAACACTGAAATGGGGTCACTGCTGTCAGACATTTAAAAACAGTTCAACGGGCAAATTTTTAAATTCTAATGTTTCAAATTATAGCCGTTTGAACCTTAAATATTCTAATAAATAGGGAAATTCTTTAAGGAAGCTTTTGCAAGTTTGAAAGCCTATAAATACATGGTTTTACAAAACAAATAAAAATTAAAAAAAAGAATTGAAAAATCCGTTTTGAGGAGCTGAAAGTACTCTTGTTCTTCCTATGTTCTCTTTCTTACTCATTGAAAAATTCTTTTGTTGAGAATTTAGAAGTGCTGATCCTTCTTCCTTTGAATTCCTACTGCTAATCCTCTTCTAAGAAGGATATTGGTGAATTCTACACTTGAGCTTCATTCTATTTCCTATTGATATTTTACATTTAAGTATATAATGCTGAAATTGTACTAACTTGCTCTTTGAGAGAGTATACTTGTACGCAGATTTTATCTTATGTTTCTTGTAGTTCATTGACGTTCCAAGTTGTTTGGATCGTTAGCTAAGCAAGGGGATGTTGCTTAGAGAGGCGGACTCTAGCCTATGTAAGGAGTGACCGAACGAGGGAATATCGTTTGGAGAAGGCTGGCTCTAGCCTTAACCAAGGAATGTTGTAATCGATTTTGTTCCAACCATCAATGGAACTGGTTTAGTGAATCCTTTGGTTGTTTACGAAAGGCGAGGACGCAGGCTGGGTATAAGTGAAACCTCGTAAAAATCTTCGTCTCACTCTCTCTTTCCCTATTTTTTATTTTTAGTACATATTTAGATTGCGTGGATGATTTAAATTGAAAATCAAATATACGACGCATATTTGGAAATCAAGCAAACTTAAAGATTAATTTTGATTTGGGTTGCGAAAATCGAAAGGGAGTACGTTGGTGAAACCATATCTTGCGGAAACCATACGGGAGTACGTTTCTTGGTTAAACACTCAAAGATAAATTAACTGAAAGTTTATTTGAGTTTTGAATATTTGGAAAGAGTGATTGAATGTTGTATTGAACACCATATTAAGAAAATCCATATATACAGGGCTTGATTAAAATTTATATCTAGAGTTGACTACAAAAGCTTTATTGTGTTTGTGAAAGGATTGTTGAATATTAAATTACATTCTTCACAAGGTTTTCAAATTCATAATCACAGGGCTTATATAAACAAACAAACAATCTCAAGATCTTATATTACCAAAGTGCTGAATACCTTATATCTTGGTTTGCTTGTTTGATGATTAACTTGTACTTAGCAAATAAATTGATTGTTTTGTTTGAAGACTGTGTTTAATTGATTGGTTGTTTAATTGTGTTATTGATTGGATATAAGAACTGAGTTCTTGTGTGATTGGTGAAATTAAACAAACAAGTTAAAGAATTGGTTAAGTGTTTAAAGAAGTTAAGAATTCTTAAAAGAAGTCAAAATAAATTTTTAAAAAACCAATTCACCCCCCTCTCTTGGGAAGCTATTCCTAATTTCAATTGGTATCAGAGCGGGGTTATAGAAAATCTAAAATAGTAGCTATAAAAAGATCTAAATGGCTAACTTAGGCATAACTCTCTTTGGAGAAGGACAATCTTCAATTAGGCCACCTATCTTTTGTGGTTTGAACTACACTTTTTGGAAAAAGAGAATGCAAATATATCTTCAAACTATGAATTGGAAAGCATAGGAAGGTGACCAAATTCCCACTAAAATAGTTGATGGAAAACAAGTTCCCAAAGAGAAAAATGATATGATGGACCTAGACTATAAGATACTACAAGTTAATGCTAGTGCTATGAATGCATTATATTGTGCTTTAGATGCTAATGAATTTAATCGAGTAATGACTTGTAAATTAGTTAAGGAAATATGAGATAAGCTAGAAGTTACTTATGAAGGAACAACGGATGTTAGGGATAATAGGGTTGATATGCTCACAAGTGAGTATGAAGCCTTTAAGATGAACCCGGATGAATCAATTACAAATATGTTTACTAGGTTCACTCATATAATAAATTCCCTAAATGCCTTAGGAAAAACTTACACTACTTATGAGATGATAAGAAAAATTCTACAAGGCCTTCCCTCCATGTGGGAACCAAAAGCTACTGCTATCACGGAAGGTAGAAATCTGAAAAATACATCCTTAGATGAGCATATAGGTTCTCTCCTCACATACAAAATGGTAATGAATGAAAAGAGTGGGAAAACCAAAGCCCAAGAAAAAATAGCCTTTAAAACTTCACAAGAAAACTCTAGTAGTGAAGAGATGGATGAAGATGAAGCAGCCTTTATATATAAAAAGCTAGCAAGGATACTAAGAAAGAAAAACAAATTCAAGAGAAGAATTCAAAATTTTGAATCAGATGAAGAAGAAGAAGAAGTTAGTAAGAAATCAAAGAATAAAACTCCTACGTGTTACAATTGTAACAAAGCTGGACATATCAAACCAGAATGTCCACTACTAAAGAAAGAATCTAAGAAGAAAAAGAAGAAGGCCATGAAAGCCACTACTTGGGATAGTACAAGTAGTTTGAAGAATGAAATAAGTGACCAAGAGGTTGCTTACACGTGCTTTATGGCATGGGATAACAAAGAAAGCTCCTCAACTAAATCTTCAAATAATTCTTGTAGTGATGAATCAAGTGATGAGGGTATGTCATCTTATGATGAACTTCAAAATGATCTATTCAAAGTACATAAGATACTGATGAAAGCAAATAAACAAAACACCTCATTGAAGAATAAGAATGAAAGTTTAATGAAAGAGTTAGAATTCTTGAAGAATGTTCAAAGAGATAAAGACTCAAAACTCAAGCAATTATAACATAAGTATGAATCAGCAAAGAAAGAAATAGAATCCAAAAATTTTTCTAAAAAAGAAAACAACTTGAAAATTAAGAAACTAAAAATCAAGAATGAACAAATGATAGAAGACCTTCAATCTCTATCCTCTACCGTATATGAGAAAGATATGTATATTTCTGAATTAGAGGATAGAATAAGAAAATTATCTCTAGAGTTAGAGAAATTACAAAAGAAATTTGATAACAAGAAAGAGATAGAAAATCTCAAGAGTCAGATTGAAGAAAAAGATAAGATCATTCATAACTTCACTAAAGGAAAAGAAAATCTTGATAAAATGATTGGCTTACAAAGAATGTCTTTAAATAAAGAAAGCATTGGTTTCAATAGAATTGAAAATAAAAATAAAAAGAATTCTTACATGGGATATTTGTTGAAAGAATCCAAAGACTATACTTGCACATTTTCTAATGCTTACACGAACATCATACGCTATCAATGCAAGAAAAAGGGGCATATAAAGTTTGAATGTCCGTTTAAGAGGAAAAGTGTTAAAACCAAACAAGTATGGAAAATAAAAGAAACCTCTCTTGAAGAATCTTCCAGACCTAAGAAAATATGGGTACCAAAAAATGAAATAATGACTTCATACATATATAAAATGGAAAATGGCATTGTTGGCCAAAATCATAGGATGACTTTTTACAAGGCTTAACTTAAGAAAATATAAAGAAAATATCATATTTAAGCTTATTATATAAGCGCCTTGATGTTACATGCTACATGCTTACTTGCCTACAAGTGATGTATTAATATGCTACATGTGTATTAATTAACTTGACTTGATTTATATTGAAAAGTGTAGCTCATTATGTTGAAAATTGTGAATGAGATGATTGAGCTTAAGTATAAATTTTTTATATAAGGATAATTCTTGAACATGCATGATTTTAAATGAATCACATGGATAAACATACTACTCTTTATCTATGAGCTATGAAAGATAATAGTAGTTATATTGGTATCCATGAACTATACATTATGTGATATTAAGCTTTGGTATCTATAAAGTATTTTTGGTTTCACATTCTAAAAATCTCAATAGATATCAAACCTAAAAGCTTACTTGGTATCACAAAGTGAAATTATTCATAAGCATGATTATGTTTATAAGCATGATGTGACATTGATGGTCTTAGCATGATATTGATATTTGATATGTGATATGATTCAATATTTTACATGAGATGATAAAAGCAAAATTAATAACAAAACTGAATGTATTGAATTCAGGGGGAGTCTCATGAATAATTAATCAATTGATATCATGGATTATTATTATTTTTAAAAAATTTTAAATTGGTATCATAAAAAACCATCAAATTAATATTAGTTGGTATCTTGAATAAATGCGGTGAGCTACATACTACACATGCTATATTGAAAAACAATAACTTCAGTGTGTACATATGTTTGGAATACATGGTTATTGATATGCTCAAAATGATTTGTATTTGAATTTAAATCATTTCTTTTCTTTTTGATTGATGTCAAAAGGGGGAGAAGTTGTGAAGCAAAAATTGGGCATAATTGAGCATGAACATTATATCTATTCAAAAGAAGTATTTAAGTATTTAATATTGATTGAAAAAGCTTCTAAAACCAAAAGAAAGTGATGAGCATGATCGATGAAATTAATATTGATTTTATCAAGGTGAAACTTATTGAAAGGGGGAGCCTTTTTTTTTTTAAGGCTTACTCAAATTTTTGCTCCTAATTGATTATGCGCCGAAACTGCGTAATTGGACGTTTAACCCGGATTTTACCATTTATATTTTTAATTAAATGTCCAAATTTATTCAATATTTTAATAAAATGCCAAAATCATCATTCTTGAACTTTATTGCACTATTTATGAGATTTTGGTAATTTTTTGTCGCAGGAAAATTCCCGAGAATCAAAACCGACACCTGTTTGTATTTTGTACATAACTTTTCCGTCCGAGCTCCAATTGAAATGATTCAAATTTCTGGAGAAAGAAGAAAGGATTATCTACAACTTTTGTGTTTTGAGTTTTGTGAGATACGGGCTCTGGAAGAGCAGAATTTGCAATGAACAGAGAATGAAAAAAATAAAAAAATATAGCAATTCGGGTTTCCTATTCGGGTCTAGGGCTTTCCCCCCTATCCTATTTAACCCTTCTCTTTCTCTTCCTGCATAGGCAGCCCCCATGGCTCCCCATTCTCCTCTTCTCCTTCTTCTTCTTCTTCTTCTTCTTCTTCTTCTTCTTCTTTAGTTTGTTTTTTTTTGTTTTTTTCAATTCTGCTTCTCTCCCCTTGTCTCTCTTCCTTCCCTTTATCTTTCCTCCCTCACTCTCCCCCTTTCCTCTATTTCTCTTGGCATCCTCTGCCCTCTTGCAGTACGGCCAGCCTCCTCCACCATCTTCAGCAGTCCCCAAGCACAGCAGAACACTAGCCGACTCCATAGCAGGACCACCAAAGCGCAGCAGCAACTTCTCCAGCACAGCGGCAACTTCACGGCTCAGTGGATTTGTTTCTCTCTCTCTCTCTTTTCCTTTCTTTCTTTCTTTTATTTACTTTTCTTTGAATCTTGGAATATTGAAGAAAGTTTAGTTTTTTTTAATGTTATTGGAGTTTTCTTTCTTTTTGTTTAAGTTGAGTAATGTTGGGTATTTCATTATTGTTAAATTAATCTCTTTGTTTATCTAATTGATAGTTATTTTAATTTAGCATTCTTAATTAAATTCAGATATTTTTTTTATTTTGTCGAAATTCGATTTAGTTAGGGTCTATGATTAGTAAAGGTTGTGTTTTTATTGTGTTCCGTTATTGTTTACGTTTTTTAAATTTCCGTTGAATTCATGTTTGCATTTAAATTTTGAGTCTTGATTTGATCTCTTAATTGTGCTAAAGGTTCGATTTTTAGTAGGTTCGGTTTTTTTTAGTATGTGTCTAGTTTAGTTTCCATTGTGTGTTTTTAATTCCATGTTCTAGGTTGCCATTTTTAATTAACGCGTGTCCCAGTGTTTCCTTAAGTAGACTAGGGTTTTCATTATTGTTATTTTAATTCCATGTTTAAAGTTTCCATTTTTAGTTAGTATGATCTAGTGTTTCCTTAAGTAGACTAGGGTTTTCATTATTGTTATTTAATTTCGTGCGCGATAGTTTTAGGACTTTAATTTGTGTTTTCATTTAAGTCTCCATAATATTAAAAACCCGAATCTGAACTGAGTTCAGTACCTTTTTAATTTCGATTGGAAGAAAGTAAAATCTGAGATTAAAACGCATTCCCTGAGGAGACGATCTAGCCCTTGGGCTTAATATTACATGATAGAACTCCTATACTTGGGATGGCTTTTGAGCTGCTCATTTTTCGAGTGAGTCAAGTTTTTGGCGCCGTTGTCGGGGAATGTCGGTCTTAGTCTCAAATTTGCATTTTTCCCATCATTTTTGTTAGTTTTATGAAAAAGAAAAAAAATAGAAAACAAAAACAGAAAAAATTTGGAGTTTTGAAAAATGGCTACACCTGCACCGCTCACGATAATGGACTTTTTGCAGCTTGAATATGCCACTGCATCCTCTTCCACTATTTTGCCTTATGATGAGCTTAATTTCATGATGCAACGCGGGAGGACGTCACTGCTACCCGAGTTCTATGGGACGAAATCTGAGTGCCCTTATCAACACCTAGCAGAGTTTGAGTTAACTTGCAACATATTTTTCTCTCATGCTAGAACTGACGAATCTACTAGACTGAATTTATTTCTTGCTACTTTGCAGGATAGGGCACTGATTTGGTTTCATTCTATGAGACCTCACTCTATCACTAATTGGACTGATATGGAGCGTAAATTTTTACATGCGTTTTGTCCCTCACAAAAAACTCAATTTTTGCAGGAACAGATTCTTAATTTTGTGCAGCAGGATGACGAGACATTTTGGGCTTGCTGGGAGCGATTCAAGAATCTACTAAGCACTTGTCCACATCATGGGTTTCGACTCATGGAGGTTAGTTGACTGTTTTTATACTGCTCTTACCCCTGATTGCAAGTGTTTTGTCCAGACTATGTCTAATGGAGAGCCCGTCAGCGAGGATCCAGATCAGGTATTATCATTCTTTGATTACTTAGATGACAATGTCCCACAGTGCAACACACGATACACTCAGGCACCCATGACTGCACATCCTATCAGCATAATTAGTGGTGGTGATGCATATGAACCACCAAACTGCCTAAACAATCCTCCGCCTCAATATCAGCCACAATAGATCTCTCCGAGCTGTACGTTATCATACCTTTTCGAGGATAGCATAACACAGATGGCGAACATGCTCCAACAATTCATGCAAACTCAAGTCGATCATAATAATAAATTGCGGGATACCATTAATGCGATAAGCACACAGTTGGATATCTTAGAAAACGACGAATTGCTCGCAGAACCTTAGCCTAGTCCTCAAGAGTACCAGCAACCACAACAACAAATGCACGATGATCTCTTTGAGACAGTAGAGGCCACCACTACTTCGAGAAGCGAGAAAGAATTTTCCCAACCTGAGATGCTCATCGTTGGGCAAACAGTTGTCTTAGAACCGAAAGTTATGGCTGAAGTAGATGAATTCGAAGAAAAATCAGAGGAAGCGAACCCAAAAGCGGAACATTTAGTTGATGAGGATACTGATACTCATACGGAGTATCAACCTGTGGTACCTCATACTCCGAGCTCAGAAATCGTGAAATCGTCACTCCCGCCTGAATCAGATGTTAAGGAGCCTAGTGTGGAAGCAGACTCTTGTAATGGTATGATGATATGTACACCCGATAAAGAGGGTGACCAGTCTGGTGAGCATATAATTTTCAAAGAACCAGGTAAAACCTTTAATGTTAATGCTTTTGAAGAACTGCAGGTAATTATTCCGATCACTTTCTCTCAACCGTTAGTTCGTAAAGAAGCAAATTTCCTGGAAACGATGTTCAATAAAGACCCATTCTTGTCAACACAAGAGGGTCGACCTGCACACAAATTGTTTGGTATTTTGACACGCATTAATTCATTTGAGGTTGATTTTCGTGCAGGTATGACGACTAATCGATTGTGGCGGCTTAAATTTAGAAAACCGTCGATGCAATTTATAGACCTGCGGCCACCAGACGAAATTCCTCCTGAGCCTCCGCCAGACAATTGTGATGTTTTTCTTTCCCTTATTTTCCTTTTATTTTATCTTATTTTATTTTTAGTTAGTTTTCAGGACCATTTTCTCGTAGTTCAATTTTTGTTATTTCGCCACTCAGGTACGCTTTACTTTTTCCATGCACAGTATTTTCTATTTCCCCTATGCTTTCACATTGAGGACAATGTTCCATTTTAGTTGGGGGGGATGAGCATTCGCATGTAACACTGTGCACGTACACGTACTGGGTTTTATATTTAAAAAAAAAAACAAAAATCAAAAATACAAAAAAACAAAAAAGCAAAAAAAAAAAAAAAAGAGAGAAATAAAGGAGGAGCACTGAGGAATTAAACTGCACTATGCCATGCTTAACACTGTGTATACCTTTCATATACTTGCGCATAACTTACGAATTACACACTTGAGTCAATCATGCCTAGTTTCTCTTTATATGATCTTATGACTCCATGAAGAACTGATTGGTAGTACACTCGTGTTAATTTGACTATATAATTTCCTGTATTTACACGACATCTTACGAGGCTGAATAAACACATTCACGTGATTCATTGCACTTAGGGTTCCTTGTGAGCACTGAGAGAACACCCGTGGAGACTATGACACCTTGTGAGATATCCTTGAGCTATTTATCCTCCTTTTGAACGTTAATATCAAATCAGAGTTCACAGAACTCAATTCTATTTTTTTTGGATGATTCCTTTGTACACTAGTCTTTGTTTTTTTTGATTTGCTAGCCTAGAGGTGACACCTAGTGGGGAGATAGAAACCTAGGTCTTGTAGCCTACTCAAGATGTGAAGGCTGAGCCACCCCTAGAGATAGACTTAGTTCATAGACCACTATTCGAGTTCAATTCCCATTGATGGTATGAAGATTACAAAAGAAGTGTTATGATTGTCCTAATTGATCAAGAAACGATAGAAAATGAAGAATGAGCAAAATAAAGAACAAGCAATACACATGCGCATGAAATGAAATGTCAATGCCGGCCCAAATACATATCACAAAAAGTCAAGGACGACACATATTTTCCACGTACGAAGATTCTTCAACCAGTTAATGCCTCAGATGTGTTCACGACAAGTTTGTGAATAAGTTGATCTAGGGTGGTCTCAGTTGGATATGGCGACTTGGTGAGAAGATGCTAGGGTGAAGGACCTGACACCTCGTAGATAGGCTAGATCCTTTCGAGACTAGTCCACTCCATATACTTAGTGTTGTTCCTTTTAATATGTGGGATGTTTGATCGCGACACTCCTCCTCACATATGATGAGTGAACCCATTTTCTTTGAGTGTTCTTGAGGGTATACCAGTTAGGCCGAGTCAAAGCGACCGTTCTGTAGGTGTCCACTGGCGTCCTAGGTGTACTGAGTTACACACATTACACACACCTCGAGAGTTTACCTGTTTATACTTGAACTTATATGATTGCATTAACTCTGAATGTGCCACTGATTAACTTCATGTGAGTATACTGCTTTCAAATCACATATAAACGATGAAACTTGCATGAGTGACGTGCTTTGGAGTCGTGTGCATTGAATATGAACAAGCTTGTGTGAAATTTAGTTATGTTCTTGTATGTGAGACGGTATAATATTGTCGCATGTGCATTGATTTTATGATTACTGGAGTATGTAGTTGTAGATACCACCCTGAGATTCATTCACGTCATTTGCTAGAGACTAGCAAAACGTTAGTTAAGGGGTGTGATTACGCGCCGAAACTGCGTAATTGGAAGTTTAACCCGGATTTTACCATTTATATATTTAATTAAATGTCCAAATTTATTCAATATTTTAATAAAATTCCAAAATCATCATTCTTGAACTTTATTGCACTATTTATGAGATTTTGGTAATTTTTTGTCGCAGGAAAATTCCCGAGAATCAAAACCGACACCTGTTTGTATTTTGTGCATAAAGTTTCCGTCCGAGCTCCGATCGAGACGATTAAAATTTCTGGAGAAAGAAGAAAGGATTATCTACAACTTTTGTGTTTTGAGTTTTGTAAGATACGGGCTCCAGAAGAGCAGAATTTGTAATGAACAGAGAATGAAAAAAATGAAAAAATATAGCAATTCGGGTTTCCTATTCGGGTCTAGGGCTTTCCCCCCTATCCTATTTAACCCTTCTCTTTCCCTTCCTCCATAGGCAGCCCCCATGGCTCCCCATTCTCCTCTTCTCCTTCTTCTTCTTCCTCTTCTTCTTCTTCTTCTTCTTCTTCTTCTTCTTTAGTTTGTTTTTTTTGTTCTTTTCAATTCTGCTTCTCTCCCCTTGTCTCTCTTCCTTCCCTTTATCTTTCCTCCCTCACTCTCCCCCTTTCCTCTATTTCTCTTGGCATCCTCTGCTCTCTTGCAGTACAGCCAGCCTCCTCCACCATCTTCAGCAGTCCCCAAGCACAGCAGAACACTAGCCGACTCCATAGCAGGACCACCAAAGCGCAGCAGCAACTTCTCCAGCACAGCAGCAACTTCATGGCTCAGTGGATTTGTTTCTCTCTCTCTCTCTTTTCCTTTCTTTCTTTCTTTTATTTACTTTTCTTTGAATCTTGGAATATTGAAGAAAGTTTAGCTTTTTTTAATGTTATTGGAGTTTTCTTTCTTTTTGTTTAAGTTGAGTAATGTTGGGTATTTCATTATTGTTAAATTAATCTCTTTGTTTATCTAATTGATAGTTATTTTAATTTAGCATTCTTAATTAAATTCAGATATTTTTTTTTTATTTTGTCGAAATTCGATTTAGTTAGGGTCTATGATTAGTAAAGGTTGTGTTTTTTTTGTGTTCCGTTATTGTTTACATTTTTTAAATTTCCGTTGAATTCATGTTTGCATTTAAATTTTGAGTCTTGATTTGATCTCTTAATTGTGCTAAAGGTTCGATTTTTAGTAGGTTCGGTTTTTTTTAGTATGTGTCTAGTTTAGTTTCCATTGTGTGTTTTTAATTCCATGTTCTAGGTTGCCATTTTTAATTAACGCGTGTCCCAGTGTTTCCTTAAGTAGACTAGGGTTTTCATTATTGTTATTTTAATTCCATGTTTAAAGTTTCCATTTTTAGTTAGTATGATCTAGTGTTTCCTTAAGTAGACTAGGGTTTTCATTATTGTTATTTAATTTCGTGCGCGATAGTTTTAGGACTTTAATTTGTGTTTTCATTTAAGTCTCCATAATATTAAAAACCCGAATCTGAACTGAGTTCAGTACCTTTTTAATTTTGATTGGAAGAAAGTAAAATCTGAGATTAAAACGTATTCCCTGAGGAGACGATCTAGCCCTTGGGCTTAATATTACACGATAGAACTCCTATACTTGGGATAGCTTTCGAGCTGCTCATTTTTCGAGTGGGTCACTTGTTTGTCATCATCAAAAAGGGGGAGATTGTTTGCCTTACAAAGCTTAAAATCTTGTTATCTTGTTTTGATACTAACAAACAAGTGAAATTTAATGTATTTGTGTGAGTAATGATATTTCAGGGTTTATATATGTGAAAGTAAGGTTAAAGTGCCCACAAGGATCAAATATGATGGAAGCAAGGTCAAAGTGCTCGCAAGGATCAAATGAAGCTTAAATGAGCCAAGATATGAATTACTTGTTGAAGAACAGTAGGACATGAATAAGTTGTTGAAAGTCAAGGCATATTAAAGTCAAAAGAATGAAAGAAAGACAAAGTAAGAAAGCTTAAAGAATATGGAAGCTTCAAGAAAAGATGGATTCAATCCAAGGACAAAGCATGAAGACTCAAGAACTTAGAATGTTAATATTTTAGAAGTCTCATGTAAGTGCTTTAATGTTTAAAATATCGTTTGGAATATTTTGAAGCTCTTAGGTTAACTTCTTAGACCTAGATACTTTTTAAAATACCTGAATAATATTTTTATAAGGTAAAAAATTATTTTAAAAAGGCTAGAATCATTTTTGGAATAAAGAGCACCAAAAAGTGTTTTTTCCCAAATGCTGTCAGTTTTTATACAGCCGCATTGAGGTAAATTTTTATCTATAAAACACTTATTATTTTAAAGTGTGGTAAACTTGAAAGTTGTAGGATTTTCTTGTAGCTTTCTTTTGACACCAAGAACACCTAATTTGGAGTTATATAGAAAACTTTATAGCCAAAACACTGAAATGGGGTCACTGTTGTCAAACATTTAAAAATAGTTCAACGGGCAAATTTTTAAAATTCTAATGTTTTAAATTATAGCCGTTTGAACCTTAAATATTCTAATAAAAAGGGAAATTATTTAAGGAAACTTTTGCAAGTTTGAAAGCCTATAAATACATGGTTTTGTAAAACAAATAAAAATTAAAAAAAAGAATTGAAAATTTTGTTTTGAGGAGCTGAAAGTACTCTTGTTCTTCCTAAGTTCTCTTACTCACTCATTGAAAAATTCTTTTGCTAAGAATTCTACAGTGCTGATCCTTCTTCCTTTGAATTCCTACTACTAATCCTCTTCTAAGAAGGATATTAGTAAATTCTACACTTGAGCTTCATTTTATTTCCTATTGATATTTTACATTTAAGTATATAGTGCAAAAATTATACTAACTTGCTCTTTGAGAGAGTATACTTGTACGCAGATTTTATCTTATGTTTCTTGTAGTTCATTGACGTTCCAAGGTGTTTGGATTGTTAGCTAAGCAAGGGGATGTTGCTTAGAGAGGTGGACTCTAGCCTCTGTAAGGAGTGACCGAACGAGGGAATATCGTTTGGAGATGGCAGACTTTAGCCTTAACCAAGGAATATTGTAATCGGTTTTGTTCCACCCGTCAACGGAACAGGTTTAGTGAATCCTTTGGTGGTTTGCCAAAGGCGAGGACGTAGGTTGGGTATAAGCCGAACCTCGTAAAAATCTCCGTCTCACTCTCTCTTTCCCTATTCTTTATTTTCAGTACATATTTAAATTGCAGGGATGATTTAAATTGAAAATCAAATATACTATGCATATTTGGAAATCAAGTAAACTTAAAGATTAATTTTGATTTGGGTTGCAGAAACCGAAAGGGAGTACGTTGGTGAAACCATATCTTGCGGAAACCATACGGGAGTGCGTTTCTTAGTTAAACACACAAAGATAAATTAACTGAAAGTTTATTTGAGTTTTGAATATTTGGAAATAGTGATTGAATGTTGTATTGAACATCATATTAAGAAAATCCATATATACAGGGCTTGATTAAAATTTATATCTAGGGCTAACTACGAAAGGTTTATTGTGTTTGTGAAAGGATTGTTGAATATTAAATTATATTCTTCACAAGGTTTTCAAATTCATAATCATAGGGCTTATATAAACAAACAAACAATCTCAAGATCTTATATTACCAAAGTGCTGAATACCTTATATCTTGGTTTGCTTGTTTGATGTTTAACTTGTACTTGGCAAATAAATTAATTGTTTTGTTTGAAGATTGTTTTTAATTGATTGGTTGTTTAATTGTGTTATTGATTGGATAAAAGAACTAAGTTCTTGTGTGATTGGTGAAATTAAGCAAATAAGTTAAAGAATTGGTTAAGTGTTTAGAGAAGTTAAGAATTCTTAAAAGAAGTAAAAAGAAATTTTTAAAAAACCAATTCACCCCCCCTTTTGGAAAGCTATTCCTAATTTCAAATGTAATATCTTTTCAAAAAATATCTCTACATAAAATATATATTTATGAACACCAAGGATATTTAATCAAGTGTTTTAATATCTAAAGTATAGATCCTTTAACAGAACACACACTTGAATCAAATGTATTTAACCAATAATAAAACCCTTTATCAAGTAGTGAGTTTATCTAAATAATATATATATAAGAAGTATACTCACTATTTATCACTCAACCTATTTCAACAATAGATTTTGAAATGAGTAATTCTTTGAAAATTATATATCAATGGCAAAATAAAACTTTCTCAAGTAACAAACTTGTCAAGAAAAACAATCTTTATATAGTTAGGAACACTCAAGATCAAACTCTCTAACGATATTCAATAACACATGATGATACGAGAATCTCTTGAAAAACACTAAACGGATTTTCCAAACCTCAATACCAAGTTGAAATCAAAAAGTGTAAATAGATTCCATTTAATTTTCTGAGTTGATTTGCCCAAGCTTGATGATTGTAAGTTGAAGTGCAAGCAATTGTATATCAAGACGTTCAAGTTTCTTAATTTTTTTTTCAACAAGATGTTATTTTCTTTTGTCGTTTGTCTTAACTTCCACATTAGGGTTTAGATGTTCAATATATAGGTGCTTAACCTATAGAATCAATCTTGACAGTTGGATTAAAAAATATCTCGTGAGTTGTCTTAATAAAAATTATATTTTTAAGTTTTCCCGCAAGTTCACGAGACTGAAGTTGAGTGCCCAGGCGACTGACGTTCCTTAGTGCTTCAAAAAAATCAACCTGAATATAGGGTCAAGTGATTGAAGTTGAGTTCAAACTCCTGAAGTGACAACTTCAGGTGACCGAAGTCTCAGGTTTAGGTGACCGAAGTGCCTCGGCCAGATTATGTGTTTCACCATTAATTCTTCAAGTGACTGAACTTAATCTTCAAGGTTCTCAAAAAATTCTTCAAGCAACTGAGGTTGAGTTCAGGCTACAGAAGTGGCCATTTCCTTAACTTTTTTATTTCTAGTTTAAAATTCTGCTTTGGTCTCCTTTTTGGCTCTTTTATGAAAGTATTTTCTAGGGTTTTGAAAATATTTCTAAGTCCATGAATGTCCCCTAATGGTGTTCATGAAATGCATAAGTCCTAAAGTCATTCTAGGGTATATGTTGAGTCTCAAATTAAATCACATGAAAATGTAAATACATGAGTTCTAAATACCCATTCCCATTATGCTCTTGTACTTGGTGCTTGTTATCTTCATTCTTGTACTCTTTGAGTTCCATGGATCTTGCCTAGATATGTATGCTTTATTCTTTATGGCCTCCATGACTTGTTATCCTTTCGTGCATGCTAAACATAGTTCTTATTTACAATCTCAATGCATAGATCAAATACCAAGTGATTTGTTGTTATCAAAATAGGATTTGAGTCATAAGTCAACAATCTCCCCCTTTTTGATGATGACAAATACATGAACAAAAATACATAATTTGTTAAGCCTAATAAGGCTCCCCCTCAAATAATGCATCAACTAATCAATAAATGATGTATGCTAATGCCAAATGAAATATGCTCGCGTTCATACACACGCTGTTTAGCCTGATTCCAAGTGAAATGCTCATGTTCACACACATGATTTTTAGCCTGATTTCTCATATGAGCTAATATTTCTCCCCCATTACACAACTAGTGTTGCCAATAAATTTTTGCTCATTACAATTTTTGCCCTTTAATTTTCTCCCCCTTTTGACATCAACAAAAAAGGTGTATATAAAAAATAGTGCGTGAGTGTACATAACATTTTGTGCTTCTTCCATTTGAAATCGTAAAGTTTTAAATTTGTTCAACTATCGAATTTGACAAAAAAATTACTTCTCCCCTTTTTACATTAACCATTCCCTTTGCTAATGTATAAATCTATGTTGTGGAATGTAAATTACACTGTGAACATACACAGTGTGCCAAATTTGCAAAGATTATGTGAGGATACCAAATGTTGATTAATGTGATACCAACTATTTACATCTTTAAAATGTGATATCGAATGAGAAGAAATGAGTGAAATATGAAATTTTAAACAAATTGTGAATATTAAGCGACGTTGCTCCCCCTAAATTATTCCATTTACTATAATTTTAGGCAACCCCTCGACTATGTATCAAGCCTAATTCTCACCCAATTTGGATAAACCTATCCTTCGCAAGTGGTTTGGTGAATATATCTGCGCATTGTTCATTTGTGCAAACAAACTCAAGTGCCATATCTCCTTTTTGCACATGATCATGAAGAAAATGATGTCTTATCTCCACATGTTTAGTTCGTGAGTGTAATATATGATTCTTTGAGATGTATATTGCACTCGTATTATCACATCTTATAGGAATTGTTTCATAGCTTAATCCAAAATCCTTCAGTTGTTGCTTCATGTATAGCATTTGAGCACAATCACTACCTGCGGCTATGTATTCAACCTCAGTTGTGGAAAGAGCAACTGAATTTTTTTTCTTAGAAAACCAAGAGACTAAGGAATGTCCTAAGAAATGACAAGTGCCACTAGTACTCTTCCTATCCACTTTGTTACTCGCAAAATCAGCATCAGAATAGCTGATAATCTCAAAAGATGTGTACTTAGGATACCATAATCCAATTTCCATAATTCCTATTAGGTATATAAGTATTCATTTAACAGTTAGCAAATGTGACTCTTTTGGTGCAGACTGAAATCTGGCACACAAAGATACGCTAAATGTTATATCAGGTCTACTGGCAGTCAGATATAATAAGCTACCTATCTTTCTACGATAAATCCTTTCTTTAGTAGAAATCCGCTTAGTCTTTCATATCAAGTTCTAGGAGCTTACTTTAAACCGTACAAAACTTTTTTTAGTCTATAAACGAGATATGGATTCTTATGGTTTTCAAAATCTGGGGGTTGTTCTACATACACTTCTTCACTTATGTAGCCATTTAAAAATGCATTTTTGACATCCATTTGATATAATTTGAAATTCTTATAAATTGCATATGCTAAAAGCATTCGAATGGCTTCCATTCTAGCTACAGGTGGAACAGTTTCTTCAAAATCTATACCTTCTTCCTGGTTATATCCCTGAGCTACTAGTCTAGCCTTATTTCTAACAACTATCCTATGTTCGTCCTTTTTATTCTTATATATTCATTTTGTTCCAATGATTGAGTTATCCTCAGGTATAGGAACTAATGTCCATACTTTATTTCTCTCAAATTGATTTAACTCTTCTTGCATGGACAACACTCATGATTCATCCTCTATAACTTCACTCACATTCTTAGGTTCTTCTTAAGACAGAAATGCAAAATGACTAATCATATTCCTAAGAGAGGATTGAGTGGCTACTCCACATTTGCCTCTTATTTAATCAATGGGATGATTCTTAATATACTTCCATTCTCTAGGTGGTTCATTAACCTAATTTTCAATTTGATTAGTTTCATTGGATGGTTCTTTAAGTTTATTTTTCTTTTCTGAATCATTCTTAATGGATAGTTTCTCAAGTTCCTTGTTTATCTCAATTTCATCTTCATCATTTCTTTTGGAGAAGGGATTTGACTCATCGAACACAATATGAATAGATTCTATAACTGTCAATGTTCATTTGTTATATACTCTATAGGCTTTACTATCTAAGGCATACACTAGGAAGATACCTTCATCTGATTTCACATCAAACTTTCCTAGATGATCATTGTCTCTAAGCACAAAACATTTATAGTCAAAGACATGAAAATATGATATGTTTGGTCTATGGCCATTCCATAACTTGTGCGGGGTCTTATTAAGAGATGGTCTAATCAATACTCCATTTAGAACATAGCAGGCAGTATTCATTGCCTCATCTCAGAAATACTTAGGTAATTTATGTTCATTAAGCATTGTTCTAGCAATATCTCTTATAGACCTATTCTTCCTCTCAACTACACCATTCTATTGTGGTGTTCTAGGGGCCGAAAAGTTATGGGCAATTCCTAATGAATTACAGTAGTCTTCCATGCCTTGATTTCTAAATTCTCTACCCCTATCACTTTCAATTTTTGTGATAGTATATCCCTTTTCATTTTGGACTTTCTTGCACAGGTTTATAAATTGTTCACACGATTCATCTTTGTGACCTAAGAATGATACCCATGTAAATCTTGAAAAATCATCAACTATGACAAATGCATATAATTTTCCTCCTAAACTCTGAATTGGGTTTGAAGCAAATAAGTCTAAGTGTAGCATTTGGAGTGGCCTAGTAGTGGAGATTTTTTTTTTCTTCTTGAAGCTCATTCTTGCTTGTTTTCTTAGTTAACATGCATCACAAATTTTATATTTGACGAATTTTGTCTTAGGCAATCCTTTAACTAAGTCTCCCTTAACTAGTTTAGATATTAAATCTATGTTTGCGTGTCCTAGTCTCCTATGCCAAATCCAAATAATTTCATTCATAGCAGAGAAGCATGTCACACTCCGTGAGGTTAAGCTATCAAAGTTGGTGGTATAAACGTTTTCATGATGCCTAGCAGTGAACAATATTTTATTATCAGTTTTGTATTCAACTATACACTTGTCATGTTCAAAAGACAATTTTTAACCTTTATCACATAGTTGACTTGTACTCAATAAGTTGTGCTTTAAACTCTCAACCAGTAAAACATCATCAATAATAAGTAATGAATCATTACCAACTTTACCTACACCTGTGATCCTTCCCTTAGCATTATTTCCAAAAGTGACAAATCCTTCATTTTTGGGTGTGATGGATGTGAAATTCACTTTATTCCCGGTCATGTGACATGAACATCTACTATCCATATACCATATGTCTTCTGAGGATGATGATCTTAAGCATATTTGTAGGATACAATCAGACAACAAGCTTTGGTACCCAGATTTTCTTGGGTCTAGGGGGGGGGTTAGTGCTAGATTCTCCTTTTACCTTCCATACTTTCTTAATTTTAACATCTTTATTTTTGAAAGGGCAGTCAAATTTTATGTGACCCAACCTTTTACATTTAAAACATGTAATATGTATATGATAATCCTTAGTTGGAACATATGATTTTGACTCTCTTATAAAATACCCCATGTAAAGATGTTTTTGTTTTAAATTTTCTTTCCCATTAAAACCAGCACCTTCATTTTCCAGGGAATTTCTTTGACTTCTTAGGAGCTTTTCAAAATTATTTTGTTCTTCAGCGAACTTGCAAATAATCTTAGATTTATCTTTCAAGTTATTTTCTAATTCCTCAATTTTCAAATCTTTGTCTTTTATGAAAGATGCATGAGAATCATTTTGTCATTCAACTAGGCTTGAAAGTTCTTTGACTTTACTTTTCAACTTAGAAATTTTCTTTGTTTTCTTCTCAAGCATTTTAATAGAGTACATGTATTTTTGTTTCAAATCATCATATGAAATCATATCATTTTCATTTTCAAAATCACTAGAATAATATGAAGATGATGAAAATGACGATTGTACCTCAAGGTCATCATATGCCATTAGACACATATTGGCAATCTCATCGTCACTAGATTCAAATTCTGAACCGCTAATGCTTTATGTATCCCAACCAACTTTCAGCGCCTTCTTTTTTTTTTTTCTTTGAGGCTTTCACTAGTTTGGGACACTCGGGCTTTATATGTCCCATCTCTCTGCAGTTGTAGCACATTGAAGGATCTTCCTTATTTTTCTTCATGCTTGACTCTCCTCTTTCTAATTTCGAGTTCCAAAATTTTCTATTGAACTTCTTATTCTTTTTCAAGGACTTCATGAACTTCTTTGTTAGCAAGACCATGTCATCATCTGATTTTGAACATTGTCCTTACTGGAGTTAGTTGACGATGCCTTAAGTGTTGTGGCTTTCTTTGCCTTGCTTTGCTTTGCTCATTCTTTCTCTCATTTATTGTTAGCTCATAGGTGATGAGCGATCCAATGAGTTCGTCCACTAATATCTCCTTGAGATTTCTCCCTTCTGCTATTGCCGTAGCTTTCACTTCCCACACTGAAGGTAATCCTTTGGGTATTTTCCTAATCAACTCATAAGTAGGGTAAATTTTTCCAAGTGCATTTAAAGAATTTATGATGTGTGTGAATGTAGTGTACATGGATTGTATAGATTCACCAGCTGTCATTTTAAATGCTTCATATTCACTGGTGAGCATGTCTATCCTACTATCCTTGACTTCCTAAGTGCCTTCATATGTAACTTCTAATTTTTCCCAAATTTCTTTAGCTGAGTTACATGCCCTTACCCTATTAAATTCAATTACATCTAATGCATAGAAAAGCAAGTTCATGGCAGTAGCATTGATTTGTATTGATTTTCGGTCTTCCTATGTATACTCATCTTTAGTTTTAGGTACATTAATCTTGTCAATTACTTTCATGGGAACATGATTTCCCTTAGTGACTATTTTCCATACCTTCCAATCTATCTTTAATAGGTATATGCTCATCCTACGTTTCCAATAGGTGTAATTAACACCACAAAAAATTGGTGGTCAAGTGGATGAGTGTCCCTCATCGAATGGAGTTACATCGATGTGTGCCAAGTGATCTTTTTACAAATAAACTATTAAGTCTATGTAAACATGCTCTGATACCAAATGTTGATTTAGGTGTAATCCCAAGAGGGGGGTGAATTGGGTATTTTAAAAAATTCTTTCAAACTTATTTACCAATTAATCCCTTTTGCTGTATTTAACAAATTACTTATCAAGATTGTGTGGGATTATTCAACATACATACATGCGATGTAAATAATGAAGTGCATTGCGAAAATTAAAAGATAAGGGAAGAGAGAATGCAAACGCAATTTTTATGAGGTTCAGCCAACCTGGCCAACGTCCTCATCTTCAGCAACCCGCTCAAGGATTCCACTATAATACATGCTCCTTAAATTGGGATGGAGCTTCCTTTACAATCCACTGCTTACAAGAGGTACAACTTCCTCCTACTCCGATGCTTACAAGAGATATAACTCTCTCCTCAAACCTGGTTCACAACCCTAACCATTATTACAATGAAATCTATAAAACACTCAAAGTTGCTATGAACAAAACTCGTGAGTACAATTCAAATTCCTAATGCATAATCATATGATAAAACTTGAAGCTTAGAATGAATGAAACGATACAATTGTTTATGAATGAATATGCTTCAACACGCAAATTCTATTTTATCAAATCTTCCAAAATATTTGTATGAGTACTAGCCTCGAAGACAAGATGCACAAATATCAAATATGATCTTGTTAAAAAAATTTTGTCTTGAATATTGTAACGATCTAAACAAAAAATATTTCTTTCAACTATTCAATTACAACACAATCTTTGTATTATGCATATGTATATATATACGATATGTATTCCAAAGATAAAAAAAAATGTAATATCTTTTAGAAAATATCTCGAGATAAAGTATATATTTATGAATACCAAGGATATTTAATCAAGTGTTTTAATATCTAAAGCATAGATCCTTTAAAAGAACACACACTTGAATCAAATTTATTTAACCAATGATAAAACCCTTTATCAAGTAGTGAGATTATCTAAATAATATATATATATATATATATATATATATATATATATATATGAAGTATACTCACTATTTATCACTCAGCCTCTTTCAATAATAGATTTTGAAATGAGTACTTCTTTGAAAAATATATATCAACTGAAAAATAAAACTTTCTTAAGTAACAAACTTGTCAAGAAAATCAATCTCTATATAGTTAGGAACACTCAAGATCAAACTCTCTAATGATATTCAATAACAGATGACGATACGAGAATCTCTTGAAAAACACTTAAAAGATTTACCAAACCTTAATACCAAGTTGAAATCAAGAAGTGTAAATAGATCCCCTTTGATTTTCCGAGTTGATTTGCCAAAGCTTGATGATTGTAAGTTGAAGTGCAGGCAATCGTATATCAAGATGTTCAAGTTTCTCAATTCTTTTTTCAACAAGATGTTCTTTTCTTTTCTCGTTTGTCTTAACTTCCACACTAGGGTTTAGATGTTCAATATATAGGTGCTTAACCCTTAGAATCAATCTTGACTGTTCGATTAAAAAAAATCTCGTTAGTTCTCTTAATAAAAATTCAATTTTTAAGTTTTCACGCTAGTTCAACCGACTGAAGTCAAGTGCCCAGGTGACTGAAGTTCCTTAGTGCTTCGAAAAAATCAACCTGAATACAAGGTCAGGCGACTGAAGTTGAGTTTAGGCTCCTAAAGTGACAACTTCAGGTGACTGAAGTCTCAGGTTCAGGCGATCGAAGTGTCTCCGCTAGATTCTATATTTCACCATTAATTCTTTAGACGACTGAAGTTAATCTTCAGGCTTCTGAAGAAATTCTTCAGGTGAGTGAGGTTGAGTTCAGACAACCGAAGTAGTCATTTCCTGAATTTTTTTCTTTCTAATTTAAATTTTTGCTTTGCTCTCGTTCTTGGTTATTTTATAAAAGTATTTTCCAGGGTTTTGAAAATATTTCTAAGTCCATGAATGTCCCCTAATGGTGTTCATGAAATGCATGAGTCCTACAATCATTCTAGGGTATATGTTGAGCCTCAAATTAAATCATATGAAAATGTAAATACATGAGTTCTAAATACCCATTCCCATGACGCACTTATACTTGGTGCTTGTTATCTTCATTCTTGTACTCTTTGAGTTCCAAGGATCTTGCCCATATATATATGCTTTATTTTTTATGGCCTCCATGACTTGTTATCTTTTAGTACATGCCAAACATAGTTTTGTTCACAATCTCAATGCGCAGATCAAATACCAAGTGATTTATCATTATCAAAATAGAATTAGTCTCATAGAGTCAACACAACCTATCGGCACAATTAGTTGTGGAGATAAATATGAGCCAACATATTATCCAGATACTCTTCCACCTAAATATTAGCCACAACAGATCCCTCAGAACTGTGCACCATCAGGATTTCAATGTAATGGAGCACCTGCTCCACTAGAAAAGTCTCTTGAGGATTCTTTCCAGCAGTTCATGCAGATTCACAACTAACAATCAGTACACTCAAACCACAAATGAACTGCTGGACATTATTAATGCGATGAGCACGCAATTGGACATCTTAGAAAAAAGGGAATTTCTGGTAGAACATCAACCTAATCCTCAAGAATACTAGCACCAATAGCAACAAATACATAATGCTTCTTTTGAGACAGCGGAGACCGTTCTTACTTTGAGAAGTGTAAACAAAGTTTCCCAACCTGAGATACTTATCGACATACCAAAAGTTGTACCAACACCTAAAGTTACAACTGAGATAGATGAGGTCAACGAAAATTTTTGAGTTCTTTGACGTCAGCTCAGAGTTTATGAAACTCAACTTTCCTATTTTTTTTTTGGATATTCTTCATACACTAGTCTTTATTTTTGACTTGCTAACCTAAAGGTGACTTCTAGTGGGGAGATAGAAATCTAGGTCTTGTAGCCTACTCAAGACATGAAGGCTAAGCCACCCCTATAGATAGACTTATTTCATGGACTACTGTTCGAGATTAATTCACATGGGTGGTATGAAGACAACAAAAGAAATGTCATGAAGCATTATGAAGTGAAATAGAAATACACATGAAGTGAAAGATTAATACCCACTCTACACAAATACAACAAAAAGTCAAGGACATGACACATGTTCTCCACATATGAAGACTCTTCAACCACTTAATGCTTGAGATGTATTCTGTATTCACGCCAAGTTTGTGAATAAGTTGATCTAGGGTGGTCTTGGTTGGACATGGCGAGTAGTGAGAAGATGTTAGAGTGAAGAACCCAACACCTCACTAATAGGCTGGATCCTTTTTAGACTAGTCCACTCCAACATTTAGCGTAAGTTCCTTACAATGTGTTGGATGTTTGATTGCAACACTCCTCCTCACGTATGACGAGTGAACCCATTATTTTTTAGTGTTTTTTAGGGTATACCAGTTAAGCTATGTCAAAATGACCATTTTGTAGGTGTCCATGGATACTTTGGGTGTAACGAGTCATACACATTACACATGCCTCGAGATTTTTCCTATTTATACCTGAATTTATATGGTTACATTAACTATGAATTGTAATCGCTAGTTGATTCTATGTGAGCATATTGTTCTTAAACGATTTTATAATGATGAGACTTCCATGAATGACTTGTTTCCGAATTGCATGAATTATGTATGAGCTTTTGTGTAATCTGATGATATTCATGTATGTGAAATGGTATATTCGTGTTGCATGTACATTCATTTAATATTCATTAGAGTTGGTGTTTGTGGGTGTCACCTTGGAAATCCTCACGAGACTACAACTCGTCCACTAGGATCGATCTACGGGTTTAAAGCATTGTTGCACTTGGTAAATGCAACTGTGCTTCCCACGAAAGAGGAGGTAGATAGGATTTGGTAGTTTTCTTAGTTTTTTTTTTTTAATTTTATTTTGCTAGGGACTAGTAAAACTTTAGTTCGAGGGTGTGATTACGTGCTTAAATTGTGTAATTAGGTATTTTAATTCATGCATTATGAATTATATTTTTAATTAAATGCCTATTTACTTTTAATATTTTAACATTGTGTTCTATTTACAATATTTGGGTTTTATTGAGTAATTTAAGAATTTTTGGGTTTTTTTTTATTGCTGGGCAACTATTGGAAGCTAAAAACCGACAGTACTTTGTAATCTGTGCATAACTCTCTCATCTAACCTTCAATTCAGATGAATCAAGATGCTATAGAAAGATAATAAAACTTTATGCAATTTTTATGTTTCAAGTTTTGTGAGATACTTGCTGCATCAAGGTTGAAATTGGACATGAATTTACCTTATGCTGTTTTTAGGAACTATTTCGGCATTGTTTAGTAATTTAAGCGTAACTTTCTCGTCCAAGCTCCAATCGAGATGATTCAAAATTCTAGGGAAATCGGAGAAAGAGCTCTAAGTCTTTCAAGTTTTTACCTTAGAGAGATAAGAGCTTTAGTATGGTCTAAATTGGTTTTGTGCTATAGGAAACAAAAAGGAAAAAAAGAAGAAGCATGAAAAAGAAAAAAAAAAAAATGAAGTGGGCCGGGTCTTGATGTGACCCACCGAAGCAAGTGTGTGTGAGGCGCTGGTCTTGAATCTTCAATTTGAGGGGTGCTAGGTTTGGATTGCAAGAAAATGAAGCTAACTTTTGAAGGCATTAAAGGGAAAAAGGGAAAAAGGGCATAGGGTTTTTTTTTTTTTTTTTAATATAGCTTTTAGAAGGTTTTTTCTTAGGGTGGGAAGGGGGGTAGCAGCTTGCTGATATGGAGGACCCGAGCACTATGCTATGAAGCTTTTTCATCTCCAACACCTCTTTTTCTTTGCTCTCTCTCTCTCTCTCTCTCTCTCTCTCTCTCTCTCTCTCTGTCTCTCTCTCTCTCTCTCTTATATCTCTTTTCTTCTCTCTTTTTTTATTTTAATTCTAGATTTATTTTCATTATCAATATTTTATTTTTCTTCAATTTAAGTTGGGATTATTAATACTTTTAGTTTTGTTTAAAGTTTCTGTTAGAATTTTTATTATTTTCTATTTCATTGTTGAAGCTTAAATTTTGTTTCGGTTATTTTTTAAGTGAGTTCTCAATATCATTGTTGGAATTAATTTTGGTTTCTTGATTGTGTTAAGTTTAAATTTAAGCTGGTAGTTAATTAATGAATTTCTGGTTGAATGTTTCACTTGCATAATAAAGTTTTCATTTTTAGGCCTTTGTGTGAAATTTCGAAAGTAGGTTTTTTTGCATGTCTAAATGGTTAGATGTAGCATTATTTCTGCAGTTAATTTTGTTACCAACTATTTTAATATGCTTGTTTTCTATTTCTTTAGTGTGTGTTAGGTTCATAAATTAAATTTCACGTTGTTTTAATTTTGTCACAAAATCTCGAAAATCTTGGGAAACTGAATTTGAACTATGTTCAGTAAATTTTTATTTTCATAATTTATTTTGCAATTACACGAGTTTAGAAAAAAAATACATTCCCTAAGGAGACAATCTGACCCTTGGGCTAATTATTACATGAATGAACTCATTTACTTAGGATAGCTTCAAAGCTGCTCTTTTTTTGAGCGAGTCAAGTTTTTGGTGCCGCTGCCGGGGAATGTAAGTTTTAGTTTCAAATTAGTGTTTTTCTCGTTAGTTTAATTTTTCTCATGAAATAAAAAAATAAAAAAAATAAAAAAAAATAGATTGAGTTTTGAAGAAAATATGGTTGCACCTGCACCACGCACGCTTATGGATTTTCTGCAGCCTACATGTACCACTGCATGATATAACACTGCTTTACCCAATGAAGAACTTAACTTCATGATGCAGCATGGGAGGACATCATTGATACTGCAATTCTGCGGGGCAGAATCCGAGTGTCTTTATTGGCACCTGACGAAATTTAAATTGACTTGCAATATTTTTTCTCTCGTTCTAGAACTGATGAACTTACTAGACTTTGTTTATTTCTTGCCTCTTTGAAGGATAGGGCAAAGATGTGGTTTAATTATTTAAAATCCCACTCTATCTTAAATTAGGCTGACATGGAACGTGAATTTTTTTATAAGTCCCTCAAAGAGAACTTAATTTTTGCAAGAACAGATCATTCAATTTATGCAGAAGGGCGACGAGACTTTTCAGGCTTGCTGGGAGAGGTTCAAGGATTTGCTAAGTACTTGTCCATATCACGGGTTTGAATCATGGTGGCTAGTCAATTATTTGTATACATCTCTTACTATTGATTGCAAACAATTTATCCAAACCATGTGCAATAGAGAACTCTTTAGTAAGGAACCGGATCAGATACTATCATTCTTTGATTACTTAGCTAAAAGTGTACAACAATGAAATACACGATACAATCAGGTACCCATGGCAGTGCATCCTATTGGGGCAAATAGTGGTGGAGATAAATATGAGCCAACATATTATCCAGACACTCTTCCACCTTACTATTAGCCACAAATGATCCCTCAAAGTTGTGCACCATCAGGATTTCAATCTAATGCAGCACCCGCTCCACCGGAGAAGTCTCTTGAGGATGCTTTCCAACAGTTAATGTAGATTCAAATCACAACTAACAATCAATGCATGTAGAACAACTAACAATCAGTACACGACTGAGCTCCCGCAATACATTTGTGACCTGAGTATACTAATTGTTAGTTGTGATTTGAATTTGCAAGAACTGTTGGAAAGCATCCTCAAGAGACTTCTTCGGCGGAGCAAGTGCCGCATTAGATTGAAATCCTGATGGTGCACAGTTCTGAGGGATTTGTTGTGATTGATACTGAGGCAAAAGAGTGTTTGGATAATATATTGGCTTATATTTATCTCCAACACTGATTGCGCCAATAGGATGTACTACCATGGGTGCTTGATCATATCATGTATTTCATTGTTGGACACCTTCAGCTATGTAATCAAAAAATGATAATGCCTTATCCAATTCCTTGCTGAAGAGTTCTCCATTGCACATGGTCTCGACAAAGTGTTTGCAATCAGGCATAAGAACTGCATAGAAATAATTGCCTAACCTCCATGATTCAAACCCGTGATGTGGACAAGTACTTAGCAGATCCTTGAACCTCTCCTAACAAGCCCGAAAAGTCTCGTCGCCCTTCTGCATAAATTGAATGATTTGTTCTTACAAAAATTGAGTTCTCCGTGAGGGACAAAACTTATACAAAAATTCATGCTCCATGTCAGCCCAATTAGAGATAGAGTGCGGTCCCAAATAATTAAACCCCATCTTTGCCCTATCCTTCAAAGAGGCAAGAAATAAATGAAGTCTAGTAAATTCATCAATTCTAGTACGAGAGAAAAAAATATTTTTAGTCAACTCAAACTCCGTCAAGTGCCGATAAGGACGCTCGGATTTCGTTATGTAGAACTGTGGTATCAATGACGTCCTCATGCGCTGCATCATGAAACTAAGTTCATTATTAGGTAAAGCAGTGTAAGATGGCACAGTGGTGCGTGTAAGCTGCAAAAAATCCATAAGCGTGCGTGGCGCAGGTGCAGCAATATTTTCTTCAAAACTCAATTCCTTTTTTTTTCTTATATATATATTTTTTCATGATAAAAATTAAACTAATGGGAAAAACACTAGTTTGAAACTAAAATTGACATTCCCTCGCAACGACGCCAAAAGCTTAACTCACTCTAAAAATGAGCAGCTTTGAAGCTATCTCAAGTATAGGAGTTCATTTGTGTAATGATTAGCCCAAGGGCCAGATCGTCTTCTCAAGGAATGCATTTTAATTCCAAACTCATCTAGTTCCAAAACAAATTATGAAATGAAAAATTTACTAAACATAGTTCAAATTAAGCTTCCTAGGATTTTCGAGATTTTGTGACAAAATTAAAATAACGTGAAATTTAATTTACGAACCTAACATGCACTAAAAAAAACATGAAACAAACACATTAAAATAGGTGGTAACTAAATTAACTGTGGAAAAATAATCCTACATCTTACCTTTTAGATAGGCAATAAAACCTCATTTGAAATTTCGTACAAAAGCCTAAAAACGAAAACTTTATTACACAAGTGAAACATTCAACCATTAATTCATTAATTAACTATTAACTTAAATTTAAACTTAACACAATGAAGAAACCAAAATTAATTTCAACAATGATATTGAGAACTAACTTCAAAAATGACCCAAACAGAAATTAAGCTTCAACAATGAAAAAGGGAATAATAAAATTATGACAAAAATTTTAAACAAAACTAAAAGTATTAATAATCCCAACTATAAATTGAAGAAAAATAAAATCTTGACAATGAAAGTAAATCTAACATTAAACGAAGAAAAGAGAGAAGAAGAGAGATATAAGAAAAAGAGAGATAGAGAGAGAGAGAGAGAGAGAGCAAAGAACAAGCAGTGTTGGAGATGAGAGAGCTTCACAGCACAGTGCTCGAGTCTTCCACAACCTGTTTTATTAGGTTCGGAGTGCCTCACAGATGATTATTGGATCCTAGATACTGGATGTTCTTATCACATGATAACAAATGGAAAATGGTATGACACCTATAGGTTAGTTAATATATGTTGTGTTTTGATGACAAAAGATATTTCATGCAAAATACTTGGTATTGGAAATGTCAAAATCAAAATGTATAATGATATTGTAAGAACCATATGTGATGTAAGGCATGTACCGGACCTAAGGAAGAATATTATTTCATTGGGAACTTTAGATTGTAATGGGTATTATTATAAGTCCGAAAGTTGGGAAGTGAAAATGTGTGAAGGAGATTCATTAGTGAGAAAGGAGAAAAGCTAGTGGGAAATATCTATGCATTGCAGGATATTACAGTTGTAGGTGAAGCTACAAATGTAGAACATGAGTCAAATATTCTTGTGGCATGCGCGGTTAAAGCATATGGGTGACTACATGTAATCAGATGTTTAAGGACCGGTGAGGATAGCCTCATGGGGTAGACAAATGTTTTCCTAGGTGTATCACATAGGGTCTTTGTTTATCTCATGTGGCACAAGCCCCGATGTTAATGTGTTTACCAGGTTAAACTTGTGGTTGAGGTGGAGTACCAGATCGGGAGAGAGATCCTTAGGTCAGACATTGAGACTGATTACACTGATTTTGTTCAAGAATTTTTGTAAGCAAGGCAAGTTGTATGCAAGGCTTACATGGTACTTATTGGGGAAGTCAATGAGTATGATGCATTTCTCGTGTGACCGATCACTAAAGGTATCGCTAGATGCAAGAGTTGTAGGAGAATTGTGAGCAGGTGTTGTGGTAGACAACTCAGATGTGAGTGGATGTCCACTAGTGCACTAATCTAGTGATGGAAGATCTAGGATTTGTGTTATGTCCAGAAAGTACAATATTTATGGAGTATAAGAAATGTGGGTGCGAGTTGGGTGATCTTGTGGAAAACAAAGGGGTGATTGAGGACATGTCTTTTGGTGAGAAAGTTATGGGGTAGCATACTCGGGTAAAGGAAGAGAAACAAATGCCAGAAAATTGCAGGAGTAGCAAACATATAATTCAGGTAGTGTTTGATAATTAGGGGAGAAATATGGCAAGGTTTATCTCGAGTCAATAGCATGACAATTTAAATGGACATATAATATAGGTGGAGAAACATACTCAGGGCAGAGATAACATTGGTCTTATTTCTAGAAGTTTCAGCTCGGGAGACCAGCAGGATGACGATGGGCCCATGTGCACTATCAGACCACCACTCAGGTATAAATTTGGCATTCTGGTGTTTCATGTATTTATTACTACCAGCAGCAAGGTTTCTACTATTTTTTAAGTTGAAATGCATGGCAAAGGTAAAAATAAGTGGATAAGTGCTATAGTGGAAGAAATGGAGGTATTACATAAGAACTAGGAGTGGGAGTTAGTGAGGCTTCTAATGAGGAAGAGGGTGATAGGATGCAATAGAGTGATTCATTTCTTGTGTGTGAATGACTTGTTATTAGCTAAGAAGCCTTTAATTGAGGCTTATCAGTTAGGAATTTTGTTGAAAGGTTTTGACATGAATATGTTAGATACGACCAATAAGGGCCTTAGTTTGATGACTCTCACGAACAAGGCTGTAGGGAGATTAGTGTTATCTTAAGGTGGCTTTGTGGATGAAACTATAGGAAGACTTTGTTTTCCTTTTAAAAAGGATTCTGTAGAGAAACAAATATGGAATGTGTACTACTCAGTATCCAAGGACGGGTTGTGATGTTTGAGACATATCAAAGGTCCCCTATAATTGTGCAATCAGATGTTTTGGCAGGTGACAAAGTGGACCGTCAGTTAAGAGATTTTTTAAAGAATATGCAAAGGATTTTGGTGATAGAAGGCTTGCAACAACTTTTGTTTTTACTGTTGTGGGAATGCCTTGTTGGAAGCCTAGGGTGAAGTCATCGAGTGTAACATCTACAACTGTATCTAGGTTGATGGTAGAGGTTGAAGCTGCCATCAACAAGTTTAAGCGGCATTGCTTGGACTTGGTGTTTGTCTCCAGTTGCTAGATGAGAGAAGGTCCCAACCTAACGTCCCAAGTTCAAGGTGGAGGATCGAGTTCATGGTTTCGATTTCTCCTAAGTGACACATGTTTGCCAAGGTGGAGATTGTTGTGAATGTGGCTCACATTCTATAGGGAAAGCATGATGAAAATGAGGGTGTTGCAAGGCAAACCATTGATATTTTCCCTTTAGCCATCGATGATTAAGGGGCACTGTTATATTCTACCTCAAACCATCAACGGTTTGGCTCGGGACACCTAGCACAAATTTTAAATTTTGAATATTTGGATGTTATTTTGGTTGGGTTTCAGGGGGGAAACCTCTGAGGAGTCTTATATATGCATAAAATACATTGTATATAGTAAGCCAAGTGTCATTGAGAGTATTATTAAGAGGGTTCTTGCATTGTTCTTAGAGTTTGGTATGAGAGGCTTAGTGGTTTTCTATTAGATAATGGGTTTACTAGAGGAAAGATAGACACAACACTTTTCATAAAGGCCAAAATTGATCACATGCTCCTTGTACAGATATATGTCAATGACATCATTTTTGGAGCTACAAATGATGAGTTGTGTAATTAGTTTGCCAAATGCAAGCAAAATGAGTTTGAAATGAGCATGATGGGTGAACTTAATTTCTTCCTAAGACTTTAGATAAAACAGGCCAAACATGGAACATTTATATGCCAATCAAAATATGTTAGAGACCTGCTTAAGAAATTTAATATGGAAGATGGTAAAATTTTAGGAACACATATGAGCTCTTCCACGAAATTAGACAAAGATGAACAAAGTATATTGGTAGATGTCAAGCTCTACCATGGCATGATTGGTAGCCTGTTATATCTGACTGTGAGCATACCTGAGATTATGTTTAGTGTTAGTATGTGTGCTAGATTTCAGGTTGCACTTAAAGAGTCTAATTTGTTAGTAGTCAAGAGGATACTTAGATAGCTAATTGGAACCATTGAATTAGGATTATGGTATCCTAAACACACCTCATTTGAGATTGTCAGTTATTCTAATGCTGACTTTGCCGGTAGTAAAGTGTATCGAAAAAACATGAGTAGCACTTGTCATTAATGAGAACAATCTCTAGTTTCTTGGTTCTCCAAGAAACAAAACTCAGTTGCACTATCCACAGTCAAGGTTGAATACATAGCGGCTGGGAGTTGTTGTGCTCAAACGCTTTATATGAAGCAACAAATCATGGACTATGGATTGCACTATGACATTGTTCCTATAAAATGTGATAACACTATTGCAATTAATATATTAAAGAATCCAATTTCACACTCATGAACTAAGCATATTGAAAAAAGAGGTCATTTATTCGTGACCATGTGCAAAAGGGGCATGTGGCACTTGAATTTGTGTGCATTGATGAGCAATGGGCCGATATATTCACGAAACCTCTTTAGGAAGACAAATTCATACAGATTAGACGTGAATTAGGCTTGACACACACTCAGGAAGTTGTCTAGAGATATGATGAAATGCACAAATTGAGGGGGAGCAACTTAACTTAGAATCACTACGACTCTAAAAATTAAGCTTTCTCATAATTTTATCTTGTCTTATATGTTTTACGACTTGTGAGAAATTAAATTGCTAACCATCATATATTCATTACTTGATTTTGAATGGATGTTTAATATCTGGTATTGTGAACTATTGTTGATTATTCTAATTATAAATACTGGATTGCATGGGATGCCATCCGCAAGGCTGTTGCAGAACCTTAGGATTTGCATGATAGATATTCATTTAAGACACTTGCATGCTTGTATGGGACACCATCTACAACACAGTTGCAGAATTTGTGTATGCATGCTGGTAGTGAACTAGGTTATTGCATGCTATATTGAATGACAAATTTTTAACATACATGTTGCGTAGGTAAGTAATGTCTTAATGCTAGTCATATGGGTTTATGTACAATCTTGCCATACTGTTTTGTAAACAATATTGACATATCTTTGAAAACGGTTATAAAAAAAAAAAAACTTCTCTTGCTAAGGTCCATTTAAATGTTTATATTTTACACCTTCCTCCTTTTTTGTTGATGCCAAAATGGGGAGAAATATCTTTTTCAAAACTGGGCAAAACTGCGTAAATCTTTAGGAGAAAATTAACCAAGCATAATTTTTTATTCCCCCACTACTCTTGGTATTTCAGCTTCAATGACAAACGTAAATGCATATTTGTTTTTTAAATATCTTCTGTTATGAATATGCTTGATGAATTGTTCTAAAATTTTATTTTATGCATATTCTTAGGGGTACCCTTTTTAAGGCTATGCCCATTTTTGCTCTTGTATTTTTCATCATAAAAAATGAGAAGAATGTTGACTTGATGAGTCTTATCCCGTTTTGATTATGACAAATCCAATGTACCTCACTTGAAACATCTAGTACTTGAATATATATTTCTCTTAGAAGGCACGTAGAGTCAAGGTATGATCAAAGCTACGAGGATCTCAAAGCACACTACATGAAGGCAATTTGAAGAGCAAAAAGAAGAAAGATGTTTTATTTTGTATTCTAATGCCTTTAAGCATTGGTATGTAACAATGCATGAAAAGCAAGGTGCAGTCCCAAAAGGGGGAGGGGGGAATTGAATTTTAAAACTTTCTTTTAATTCCTATGAGAACTTCTTCTTGATTAATTAATTTTACACTTGTTTGTTTAATTCACCATCACACAAGAACTTTGTTCCTTTATTTAATCCACAACCACACAACTATTCAATCATTCAAGTAATCAATCAACCACAATTTGAAAAGCAAACAACTAATTGATTTGGCAAGTATAGGTTAACTACAACACTATTAGATTGATGAAAGCATTGCATGATTCCGCACTCACACATTCCAATCAATATCAACCTTTAAACCATTCAACAACAATACAATAGATTCAATTTTCAGCTTTTGTTGTTAGCCTTGGATATGTAAATTTGAATCAAACCCTGTATATATTAAATGATTTCTTTAATGCAATCCACAACTCAAATCCAAAAAAACTAGGAATTTAAATAACTTCTTGGCTATTTTTTTTTTTTGTGTTAACCAACCAAAGTACTTCCTTTTGAGGTTTCCACAAAAGTTTGATAAACCAACGTACTCCCTTTTCAGTTTCTGCAATCCCAAATCAAAATTAAACCTTAAGTATATTTAACTTCCAAATTATGTAGTTTGTATGATTTAGAAATTTTAAACATCCACTCAGTTGTATATGTACTGAAAATAAAGAGAGTAAGGAAGAGAGAGTGAGACCTGGATTTTTACAAGGTTCGGCTTATACCCAGCCTACTTCCTCAACTTTGGAAAACCACCAAAGGATTACTAAATTCAGTTCCTTTTCCTGGCGAAACATTACCATTTACACACTCCTTTAGCAGGCTAGAGCCCACCTCTCCAAACGATGTACCCTCATTCGGTCACTCCTTCAATTAGGCTAGAGCCCACCTCTCTAATCAATATCCCCTTACTTAGCCAACAATCTAAACAACCCTTCAAATCATCAATCTACAAGATACAAATCAAATATTTGTGTACAAAGAATTTGCTCCTAAAAAAGCTGATTAATACAACAATTCAGAACTATATACTTCAAAGTAAATGACAATATGGAATTTAACTTGAAGCTCAATGAAGTATATCACCAATTAATTATTTCAATGATTGAAAGATTTACAATTTGAAGCACAATTCTGGTGAAAGAAGATCAACAAAAACTCAGTTGAATTCGTACACAATATGTGAGCTTGAGAGCCATTGAATGATGAGAACAATTGAGTGAGTATTGAGTGCTGAATTTGATTTTTGGTTCTTAGTTAATTAATTCAATGATCTTTGAGGATTATTTATAGATGTATACAAGTATTTAACTTGTTCCCCAAGTGACTTGGAGTATTCCCCAAGTTTTGACAAAGTTTAAGCCCCAACCAACCTTAATTAAAAAAAAAATGACCGTTATGAAAATTTCAAAACAGCTGCGCGATAGTTGACTGTCCATTTTTGGCAATTAGATGTCTAGTTAAATTAAAGGGATAGAAAGGTGACGGTAACCTGTTTGAACACGGAAAAGCGTCTCAAAATGCACAAATAGTCGTCTGTCAAGTACTTGACAATCGTTTGTCATGTTGTGAACTTCACGCACCTTTTCGTATTTTTGTCATAACTTTTTCTGTGTAACTCTAAATTTGGCATTCTTACTGTCAAATGAAAACTAAGAGAAAATTATAAAACTTTCATGTTGAATATATTTTAAAATAAAGATTTTTTGATGGAAAAAAATGTACATCAATGCGGATGTAGAAAAATTGACAACAATTGAGAAATCTTCTTTCTGGTGTTTTTCATTCCAAAAATGATTCTAACCTTTTTGAAACAATTTTTGACCTTATAAAAATATTTTCCAAGTATGTTAAAAGGTATCTAGGTACAATAAATTAACCTAAGAGTTTCATGCATCCATATTAAATTCTTTGAAGTACTTACATGAAATTTCATACTCTTTCAAATTTTCAATTCTTGAATTCCTTAAGGATTTTATACTTGTTTCATCTTTCTTTGAGCTTTCATCAAGTTCTCCTTAATCCACATGATCTCCCGATCTTCAAGCTTTATCTTTTGTTGACCTTATAGGTCACGCCTGATTTTGATAATGACAAATACTAATTATATCTAATGGGTGTTTGAGGTTATGTGCAAGAACTCAAATTGGCAGATCAAGATGCATATAGAGAAAGTGAATAGTCAAGACCCAATCATTTTATGTTGTAATATATTTCTTCGATGTAAAGGGTCTATAATAGTAATTAGGGCTTATGGCTTGTAATAATTGCATATATCACCTGCATGATCTAATAGATAAGCTCATAATGCAAATGGCTTTAGAAAGACCTTAGGGATTACCCTTCGGTCGACTGACACTTAATTTTTTCAGTGTCTTCAAAAAGAAGCTAGAAAAGACCCTAGGAAACTCACCCATGCATACACATGTTTTATTATTTGAAATAGGGTGATTGTTGGATGAAATAGGACCGAAATGCACAAAATGTGCACTTTTAGTCAACCGGCACATGCAGATCATTCTGCCCTGGTCGACCGAATCTGGTCTAGGTCAACAAGTTGACCACTGCCTGGTCGACCGAACTCTTGTAGTTCAAAATGGCTCGGTCAACCAAACACTTCTGGAGTCAACAGTCTGACTTCCCAGTCGACCGAGACATTTTTGTATTGCACGAACCTTGTCGACCGAGGGTCCTCAAGAGATGCCCCATCGGATTGGTCGACCGAACCATCTAGTTCAAATTATCTTGGTCGACTGAATTGCGTTGATTAGAAAAATCCCCTGTCCAGGTCAACTGATCATACAGTTAATTTTTCTCCTAGTCGACCAAGTCCCAAGTTCAGAAATGGACTGATCGACCGAGCCATATGAACTTCGGATGACTAAAATGGTTTTGGTAAACCAGACCTCTGGGGTTGCCCTAATTTTTATCGTGGTTAAACATTTCTTAAACAGGGTTAAAATTTTGAAATGTCATTAAACTTTGCTACGAATTCCTAACAGGTTCCCAACAATCATAATTCATGGGGTGTCTATATATACCCCTTAATTTGGGAAAATTAGGAACTCGATTAGCAAACTAAAATAAAAAATTTTCTCTCAAGCAAAATATATCCCACTACTCATACTCTTTCTAAAACCACTCAAACTTACCTCCTTCATTTCTCTATATCATCTGTAAGTGTATTGAGTGTTAGTATTTAGAGGTTTACTCTCTCATTTGTTGAGTATTTGAATCAATTTTTTACGAGAGCATAACCTAACTATTCTTAGGAGGCTTCGCTAATAAGCCTACCCTAAGAAGACTTGTGTTAAACTTCCGAGTGTTGCATTCTCGTTGTAATAACTAAGGAAGTTTGTATTTGTTTTTGGATTGCAAAAATAATTTCAAACTTACTCAAATATCTTGTGGAATCTGTATTGATATATATGTGAAAGATATCTGTGTTTGTTACATTAATCTTTGTGACAATATTTATTCAAGTATATATCATTTTTTGAATACAAAGATTGCATAGCTTTTGCAAACCAAGCATATACACTATATTCGTGACTGAGACATCCTACTGATTAACATACTTGAAACTCACTTCATATTCTATGTGAACACATTTGATTGAATATTTTGAGATACACGGATTATTATTGACACTCTCACATACTCACTACACTTATAGAAAATATATTTGAGAGTTGAACTATTTAGACCACACTGAGCTTACATATTAAATCATTTGTGATGTTTGTGATTGAAATCATTTGGGTACAAATCTACTTTGCGTGAAATCACTTTTCTATTGTATCATTTGATTGTAAATTTGAGTGATTCTAAGTGTGGCCAGAAGGGGAGGTAATCCAGCCCGGTAAGGATTGTTGTAAAGGTTGAGGTCAGCCCCGCGCTAATTGACCTGGTTTGTATAGGTGTCACTTCACCCGGTTTAGTGAGCAAGTGATAGTTGTAATCCTTGTGCTTGTTAGCCAAGACGGGGACGTAGGCAATTGATCGAACCTCGATAACATTTATATGTGTCACTTTTACTTTACTACTTCCTGGTGCATGTTGTTTTGATTAACATTGCTTTACTTAATTTATTATATATTTACTTTACTTGCACTAGATTGTCCTTAAGATTGTGAGCATACTGGTGTTAGGTGATTGACCTAGAGTTTAATTTTAAAAATACCAATTCACCCCCCCTCTTCTTGGGATTACGGTAAAGCTAACAACTGGTATCGGAGCCACGTAGCATAGACTAGTTGTTATTTTGCTAAAAGATCACTCATGGCTCATAGCTCCGTGACCCCTTTCCCTGAGGGACCATCTTCCACATGAATATTTTCAGTGGTGTTAATTACACATTCTGGAAACAAAGGATGCGCATGTACCTTCAGAATAATGATTGGAAGATGTGAAGGATTGTCTCTTAAAGGGAAACTATGTCCCCATGAAAACTAAGGGTGCAGCTAGGTTTCCTAAGACTGAGGATGAATATGATGATGATGATATGAAAGTTGTTAGTCTTAATGCCATTTCCATGAATATTTTATACTGTAGTCTTGATGTAAATGAATTTAACAGGATTATGGCATGTTCTACTGCAAAGGAAATATGGGATAAGTTAGAGGTCACATATGAGAGTACTAGAGATGTGAAAGATGGTAGGATAGATATGTTGACCAGTGCATATGAGGCCTTTAGGATGAATGTAGGTGAGTCCATTTAGAGCATGTACACTAGATTCACACACATCATAAACTCACTACATGCATTAGGAAATACCTATCCCACATATGAGATGATCAGGAAGATCCTTAGAGGCTTACCTCCTATTTGGGAAGCCAAGGCTACGACCATTGTTAAGGGTAAAGACCTTAAGGCCATGAACTTAGATGAATTGATTGGTTCCTTGATTACTTATAAATTGTTCGTAAATGAAAGACATAATGAGCATAATACGGCTAAGAAAGTGACTACACTAAAAGCATCTAATAACACATCTAATGAGTGCAGTGAGTCTGACACTGATGATGAAATGGCCATGTTAACTCAAAAGTTTAGCAGATTTTTCAGGAAGAACAGGAAGCCATTTAAAAAATATAGAGACTCTACTAATGAGAAGAGAGAGTCAAGCAAAAGAAAAAAAAAATCAAATGCCCCTACGTGCTATAACTGTAACAAGGTGGGGCACATCAAACCCGATTGCCCACTACTGAAAAAGGAGGCTAAGAAAAAGAAGAAAGCCATGAAGGCTGGAACTTCATGGGACCAATTCAGAAGCAGCGACCTGGATTCAGATCATAGTGACACATAGGTCGCTAAACTGTGCTTGATGGCACATGAGGATGAGGTATTGTTTCTCTAGTTCATCATCTTCTTATTATTCATCTGACGATTGTGATTCTAACAGTATGCATACATTTAGAGAATTACAGTTTGAATATATTCGTATTTCAAAATTGTTAGGCAAACTGACCAAAGAGAATAATGATTTGAAAAAACAAATGTGAAAATTGGTCAAAATTATTTAATATGGCAAAAACCTCTCATGCCTCTATTTTAAAAGAAAAAGATGCTACTATTGTTGAGCTTAAGAGGAAATTAGAGGATAGCTCCAAAATCATTTTTAAATTCACTAAGGGCAAAGAAAATTTTAAAAATTTACTTGGTGCCCAAATAAACTCCTTAAGTAAAGAGGGTCTTGGTCTTAATGGTATTGAAAATATTAGGCGACCTAATCTTTACTTAGGACACTTTACACGTGAGTCAAAATCACATATTTCTCTTAAAGAACCTAAATGTAGATTGAGATGTTTTAAATGAAAACAGATTGGTCACATTCAATTTGATTGTCCATATAGAAATAAGCATGCTAGAATTAGGAAGGTATGGGTAGTTATGGGAGATCTTGCTACTAACCCCTGTGGACCCAAGAGAATTTAGGGACCAGCATCAGTCACATAGCTTAGTTTGCATGTATGCCTAAGATCGTCCTCCTCCAAGAACAAATGTTACTTGGATAGTGGGTGCTCACGGCACATGACCGGCGACAAGGGCAAATTCACATCAATTGTTCCCAATGATGGAGGCTATGTAACATTTGTGGACAATGCTAAAGGACGCATCATCGGGGTAGGTAAGGTTGGTAAGGATTCCTCTCTTACCATTGATAATGTTTTGTTGGTTGATAGACTGAAACATAATCTACTTAGCATAAGTCAGCTGTGTGACATAGTATATAAAGTATTTTTGAAAATGATAATGCATAGTAGAAAATAAAACAGATCACAAAGTGCTATTTACTGCTGATAAACATGAAAATGTTTATACTACCTCTCTTGATAATCTAGCTTCACAACAAGTAACATGTTTTTCTGCTATAAATGAAGCTAGTTAGTTATGGCATAGGCGTTTAGGACATGCTAGCATGGATTTACTGTCTAAATTTGTTATAAAAGAATTAGTTAAAGACTTGCCTAAGATGTCTTTTGTAAAGGATAAAACATGTGATGCATGTCAAATGGGTAAGCAAACAAAATCTAGTTTTAAGAAAAAGAAATTTATATCCACTACTAGACCTTTGGAGATGCTTCACCAAGATCTATTTTGACCTAGTTATGTGCAAAGTGTTGGTGGTAAATCTTATGCCTTTGTAATTGTGGATGACTTTTCTAGATTCACGTGGATGTTGTTTCTTGCACATAAAAATGAATAATGTGAACAATTGACCAAACATTGTAGGAGAATTCAGAATGAAAAATGATATAAAATCACTCACATAAGAAGTGATAGAGGCACATAATTCAAAAATGAAAGCATAAAAAAGTATTGTGACTTAGAGGGCATATCACATAACTTCTCTGCACCTAGGACACCTCAACAAAATGGTGTAGTAGAAAGAAAGAATAGTTCACTGCAAGAAATGAGTAGAACTATGTTGAATGAGCATAACTTACCTAAATATTTTTGGGTTGGGGCCATTAATACTACATGTTATGTTATGAATAGGGTGTTAATTAGACCATCAATTAATAAAACCCCTTATGAATTATGGAACAACCATAAGCCTAATATTTCCTATTTTCATGTGTTTGGTTGTAAATGCTTTGTGCCTAGAGATAATGAACATCTAGGAAAGTTTGACTCAAAATCTGATGAAGGTATTTTCCTAGGGTATGCATTAAATAGCAAAGCATATAGGGTTTTCAACAATAGAACTTTAACTGTCATTGAATCTATTCATGTTGTGTTTGATGAGTCTAATCCATTTTCTAATAAAGTTGGTGAAGATGATATTGATATTAGAAAATGCCTAGAGAAAATGTCTATTGAAAATAATGCAAGTGAAAATCAAGAAGCAAATGAAAAATCACTTGAAGATAATGAAAATGGAAATCATGAGTTGCCTAGAAATTGGAAATTCATTAGAAGTCATCCTATAGATCAAATCATAGGCGAACCATCCTGTGGTGTAGCCAAGAGATCCTCCTTGAGAAATATAGTGAATCATTATGCTTTCTTATCCCAAGAAGAATCTAAAAATATTAAAGAAGCCATAGAAGATGAGTCTTGGGTGATGTCCATGCTAGAAGAGCTTAATCAATTTGAAAGAAGCAAAGTGTAGACCTTAGTTCCTAGGCCTAATTAGCACACCATCATTGGAACTAAATGGGTATATAGAAATAAAAAAGATGAGAATGGGATAGTAACTAGGAAAAAAGCTAGACTAGTTGCCCAAGGGTATAACCAACAGGAAGGGATTGACTTTGACGAAACATATGCTTCTGTTGCTAGATTAGAAGTTATTCGTACGCTACTTGCCTTTGTCACTTTTAAAAATTTTTTATTGTTCCAAACGGATGTTAAAAGCGCTTTTCTAAATGGCTACATCAATGAAGAGGTATACATAGAACAACCACCCAGTTTTGAAAATCATAAATATCCTAATTGCGTTTACCGGTTATCTAAAGCCTTGTATGGATTGAAACAAGCTCCTAGAGCTTGGTATGAGAGGCTAAGTGGTTTTCTACTAGAAAATGGGTTTACCCATAGCAAGATTGACACTACACTCTTCATCAAATCCAAAAATGATGATATGCTCCTTATTCAAATTTATGTGGACAATATCATTTTTTGGGCAACTGATGATGAGTTGTGTAATGAGTTTGCCAAATGCATGCAAAGTGAATTTGAAATGAGCATGATGGGTGAACTTAGTTTCTTCTTAGGGCTACAAATTAAGCAAACTAATCATGGAACTTTCATATGCCAATCTAAATATATTAGGGATTTGACAAAGAAATTTAATATGGAAGATTGTAAAATTCTTGGTATACCTATGAACCCTTCCATTAAGTTAGATAAAGATAAGCAAGGGATCCCTGTTGACGTAAAATTGTATAGTGGCATGATTGGGAGTTTTCTATATCTCATTGCTAGTAGGCCTGATATTATGTGTAGTGTGTGTATATGTGCTAGATTTTAGGCTGCCCCTAAGGAATCTCATCTAAAAGTTGTTAAACGATTCCTTAGGTATATAGTTGGGACTATTGAATTAGGATTGTGGTACCCTAAGCATACTACCTATGGAGATTGTTAGTTACACTGATGTTGACTTTGCCGGTAGTAAGGTTGATAGAAAAAGTACTAGCGGCAC
Organism: Malania oleifera; assembly: GCF_029873635.1. Lineage (NCBI taxonomy): Eukaryota > Viridiplantae > Streptophyta > Magnoliopsida > Santalales > Ximeniaceae > Malania > Malania oleifera. The sequence goes on from NC_080418.1 coordinate 46,471,983, forward strand.
TTGTCATTATTTAGGACAATGTCTTGTTTCTTAGTTTTCCAAGAAACAAAACTCAATTGCCTTATCCACAGCTGAAGTTGAATATATTGCGGTTGGAAGTTGTTGTAACCAAACTCTTTATATGAAACAACAACTCGTGGATCTTGGATTGCATTATGAAACAATACTGATTAAATGTGATAATACTAATGCAATCAACATCTCTAAAAATCCTATCTCACATTCACGAACTAAACATATAGAGATTAGACATCATAAATTTAGGGGGAGCTCTCTTATGGGAACTTTCCAAGTTTTAGCAACTGATACTAATGATTAACTTATCTTCTTGCTTTAGACTTTGTGAAAGTTGACTATTGATTGTGTGCACAGTTCATATTTCTATCGCATGATTATATTGATTATCATTTGTGATGCACAACTTGTCCACTTTATGATCGTATTGATATTTAATTTGCTTGATTGGACCATACTAAACTATTTGAGTAGTTGTTAATAAACTGCTAGGATATATAATCTCAAACAGGTTACATGCTATACAGGACTTGTTTTGAAAAGTCCAATTTTCAAACGGCATTGTGCTGAATTTTTTTTTCTTCAAAATGTTTCCAAGACTTATAATGTATAAATGGAACATTTACCCATTGCCAAAAGTGTTAACTCATACGACCCTTTTTGCTGTTGCCAAAAGGGGGAGATGAAGAGGCAAAAATATTTGGGTTAAAATTGGTTTATAATTAATGCATATTGATTGGAGGAGCCTCCTTAGGCTTATACCCATATTTTTTCTGGGTGTATTTGTCATCATCAAAAAGGGGGATAATGTTGACCTTATAGGTCACACCCGATTTTGATAATGACAAATACTCATTATATCTAATGGGTGTTTGAGGTTATGTGCAGGAACTCAAATTGGTAGATTAAGGTGCATATAGAAAAAGTGAATAGTCAAGACCTAATCATTTTATGTTGTGATATATTTCTTTGATGTAAAAGGTCTGTAATAGTAATTAGAGCTTATGGCTTGTAATAATTGCATACATCACCTGCATGATCTAATAGGTAAGGTCATAATGCAAATGACCTTAGAAAGACCATAGGGATTACCCTCCGGTCGACCAACACCGGATTTTTTCGGTGTCTTAAAAAAGAACCTAGAAAAGACCCTAGGACACTCACTTATGCATACACATGTTTTATTATTTGAAAGAGGGTGATTGTTGGATGAAATAGGTTTGAAATGTACAAAATGTGCACTTTTGATCGACCAGCAGATGCAGTTCATTCTACCCCGGCCGACCGAATCTGGTCCAGGTCAACAAGTTGACCACAATCTGGTCAACCAAACTCTTGTAGTTTGAAATGGCCTGGTCGACCAAACACTCCCGAAGTCAATAGTTTGACTTCCCGGTCGACCAAGACATTTTTGTATTGCACCAAACTGCTCAACCGAGGGTCCTCGAGAGATGCCCCAATGGTCTGGTCGACCGAACCATCTTGTTCAAAATCTTTCGGTCAACCGAACCATGCTAATTAGAAAAATCGCCTATCCTAGTCGACTGACCATATGGTTCATTTTTCTTCTAGTCAACCAAACCTCAGAAAAATTGCCCTTGACACATATATCTGGTCGACCAAGTCCCAAGTTCAGAAATGGACGGGTTGGCTGAGCCATATGAACTTCGGTCAACCGAAATGGTTCTACTCGACCAGACCTCTCGGGTTGCCTTGATTTTTATCGCGGTTAAACATTTTTTAAACAGGGTTAAAATATTTGAAATGTCATTAAACTTTCTTAATAATTCCTAATAGGTCCCCAACGGTCATAATTAATGGGGTGTCTATATATACCCCTTCATTTGGGAAAATTAGGAACTTGGTTAGCAAACTAAAATCCAAAATATTCTCTCAAGAAAAATATGTCCAACTGCTCATACTCTTTCTAAAACCACTCAAACTTACCTCCTTCATTTCTCTATATCATTTATAAGTGTATTGAGTGTTAGTATTTAGAGGTTTGCTCTCTCATTTGTTGAGTATTTGAATCGATTTTTTACGAGAGCATAACCTAAGTATTCTTAGGAGGCTTTGCTAATAAGCCTACCCTAAGAAGACTGGTGTTGAACTTCCGAGTGTTGTATTCTCGTTGCAATAACTTAGGAAGTTTGTATTTGTTTTTGGATTACAAAAACATTTTCAAACTTACTCAAATATCTTGTGGAATCTGTATTGATATATTTGTGAAAAGATATTTGTGTTTGTTACATTAATCTTTATGACAATATTTATTCAAGTATATATCATTTGTTGAATACAAAGGTTGCGTAACTTTTGCAAACCAAGCATATACACTATATTCGTGATTGGGACATCCTATTGATTGACATACTTGAAACTCGTTTGATATTTTGTGTGAACACGTTTGATTGAATATTTTGAGATACACAAATTGTTATTGACACTCTCACGTACTCACTACACTTATACAAAAATATATTTGACAGTTGAACTATTTAGACCACACTGAACTTACATATTAAATCATTTGTAGTGTTTGTGATTGAGCGTATTTGGGTACAAATATGCTTTATGTGAAAGCACTTTTCTATTGTACCATTTGATTGTAAATTTGAGCGATTCCAAGGGTGGTCTGAGGGGGCTGTAATCTAGGCCAGTAAGGATTGTAGTAAAGGTTGAGGTCAGCCGTGTGCTAATTGACCCGATTTGTATAGGTGTCGCTCCACCCGGTTAAGTGAGCAAGTGATAGAGGTAATCCTTGTGCTTGTTCACCAAGGCAGGGATGTAGGCAATTTGCCGAACCTCGATAACATTTGGGTGTGTCACTTTTACTTTACTGCTTCCTGGTGCATGTGTTTTTGATTAACATTGCTTTACTTAATTTATTACATATTTACTTTACTTGCACTAGATTGTCCTTAAGATTGTGAATATACTGGTGTTAGGTGATTGACTTAAAGTTTAAATTTAAAAATACAAATTCACCCCCACCTTTTGGGATCACGGTAAAGCTAACATCTTTAAATCCATTCTTGAATCCATGCTTTAAGCTTCATATTGATCATCTTTCTTTGAAATATAAGCTTTCATAAGTTCTTTAACCTTGCATTCATCATTGAGTCCTGAAAATACATCACTTAAACAAAGCATGTTAAGTTCTACTTGTTTGTTAGCATCAAAATAGGACATTAAGCCTTGTAAGACCAATAATCTCCCCTTATTTGATGATGACGAACAAGAAGCAAAAAATGGAGTGAACCTTAAAAAGACTCCCCTTTTCAATAAGCATCTTCTAAACAATATTCGTCTTTAAGCTTCATATTGATCATCCTTCTTTGAAATATAATCTTTCATGAATTCTTAAACCTTACATTCATCACTGAGTCTTGACAATACATCATTTAAACAAAGCATGTTCAGTTCTACTTGTTTGTTAGCATCAAAATAGGATATTAAGCCTTGTAAGGCCAAAAATCTCCCCCTTTTTGATGATGAAAAACAAGAAGCAAAAATTGGAGTGAACCTTAAAAAGACACCCCCTTTCAATAAACATCATCTTAACAATATACGCAAGATCAATATTAACTCTTTTATAATCATGGTTATCACTTCGTTCAAGTGCAAGTTTATCAAACAATATCAAATACTTCTCCTCCTTTCGATATATATTATGTTCGTGCTCTATTTTTGCAATACCATGCTCAATTTTTGCTTAAAACTGTTCCCCCCATTTGACATCAATCAAAAAGAGAAAAAAAAAATGATTAAATTCAAATAAAATCATATTCTAAGCATATCATTAAACATGCATATCAAATAGCTTTTTAACATTATTTAAGATACCAATTTTTGATTTTATGATACAAATTTAACAAAATATGTGATACCAATTTAAAATTTAATTCATGATATCAATTGATTAATAGGGAAACGATCATAATATAAGCAATAAGCCATAACACTCTCCCTGAATTTAATGCATTCAGTTTTATTACCAATTATGCATTTATCATCCCATGTTTCAAAACATTGAATTACATCATATATCAAATATCAATATCAAGCTAATATCGTCAATGTTATATCATGCTCATGGATATAATCATACTTGTCATGCTCAAAAACAAATTGAACTTTTAGATTGTGATATCAAGTGAGCTTTTAAATTTTGATATCAATTAAAATATTCATGGATACCAAAGTAATTTATAGATACCAAAGTCATATTCACATTATGCATAGCTCATGGGTACCAATATAACTATTATATCTTTCATAGCTCATAGATATCAATATAAAGAGCAGTAAGTTTATCCATATGATTCATCAATAGCAAGCATGGTGAAGAATTAATCTCATATCAAAATTTATGCTTATGCTCAATAATCTCATGCTCAATTTTTCAACATAGTGAGCTATAAAATATCAATATAAGTCAAGTCAAGTAAAGTCATACATATGAAGCATATAGCATATAGGCTTTCATTCTCAAATATCTTTTTCCTAATCAAGGCACTTATGTAATAAGCTCAATTTGGTATTTTTTAAGTTAAGCCTTGTAAAAATAATCCTATGATGTTTGCGAACAATGCCATTTTGAATTTGTTATAATAACCTTTTAAACTCATTTGTTGATCATGAATTAAGTTACTTTCTCAAATTTTAAAGAGGAATAACTTAATCCATGGAGTTTTTCATTTATGAACTTAGTCTTTTATCTTGGTACCCATACTTTCTTGGATCCGGTTGGTTTAATAAAGGATGTTTTTTTTACTCTACATACTTCTTTAGTTTTCACACCCTTTTTCTTGAATAGACATCCAAACTTGATATGTCCCTTTTTCTTACATTGATAGCATATTGTATTACTGTAGGCATTACTAGATGTGGTAGCATAGTTTTTGGTTGCTTTTGAAAAATATCTCATATAAAGATTATTTTTCTTTTTATTTTTAATCCCATTAAATCTGATGCCTTCTTTATTTAAGGTCATCCTTTGTGAGCTTATCATTTTTTCAAAGTTTGCTTTTCCTTTTGTAAAGTTATAAATGAATTTTTTTTTTTTTATCTTCAATCTGATTTTTGAGATCTTTTATTTCTATCTCTTTCTTGTTGTCAACATTCTTCAGTGATTTTTGTAATTCTTGAGATAGTTTTCTGATCTTATCCTCTAGTTCAGAAATATATATATATTTCTTATATTCTATAGAGGATAGGGATCGAAGGTCTTCTATCATTTTTTCGTTCTTGCTTTCTAATTCTTTGATTTTCAAGTCTTTTTCTTCTTCAGCAAGATTTTTGGATTCTAATTCTTTTGTCATAGCTTCATTCTTACTTTCTATTTTCTTGATTCTTGAATCATTTTCTCATTAAATAGTTCTAAGAGATTCTAATTCTTTCATTATACCTTCATTCTTATTTTTCAATGAAGTATTTTGTTTAGTTACTTTAATTAACATCTTATGCACCTTGAATAAGTCAGTTTGAAGTTCTTCACAAGATGGCATACACTCATCATCAGATTCATCGCTACAAGAATTATTTAACGATTTAGATGAGGAGCTTTCCTCATCGTCCCAAGCCATAAAGCACGTGTAAGCAACCTCTTGGTCACTTGATTCATTTTCCGAACTACTTGTACTCATGTTGTCCCAAGTAGTGGCTTTCATGGCCAGCTTTGTTGCAATTGTAACACGTAGGAGTTTTATTCTTTGATTTCTTGCTAACTTCTTCTTCTTCTTCGGCTGATTTAGATTTGGATTTTCTTTTGAATATATTTTTCTTTCTTAGAATTTTCGCTAGCTTCTTTGATATGAAGGCTACTTCATCTTCATCCATTTATTCTTCAGTATTAGAGTTTGAGGCTTTTGAGGTTTTGAAGGCTATAGATTCTTGGACTTTAGTTTTCTTCTAATTTGTCTTATATTTCTTCAGCTGATTTGCAAGCCATTACTCTATTAAATTCATTGGCATATAAAGCACAATATAGAGCATTCATAACACTACAGTTTATTTGCAACATTTTATAATCTCTTTCAGTCATGTCTTTCTTTTCCTTAGGTATTTTTTTTCCATCTACTAATGTGGTAGGAATGAGATATCCATTCATGACAACCTCCCAAGCTTTCCAATCCATGGTTTGAAGGTATATTTGCATTCTCTTTTTCCAAAATGTATAGTTGTGTCAACAAAAGATTGGTGGCCTAGTTAAAGATTGTCCCTCTCCAAAGTGAGCTATGCCTATTTAAGCCATTTAGATCATTTTGTAGCTACTAATTAAGATTTGCTATAACCCCTCTCTGATACCAATTGAAAAGCAAGGTGTCGTCCCAAGAGGGGGGGGGGGTGAATAGGATTTTAAAACTTTCTTTTAATTCCTATGAGAACTTCTTCTTAATTAATTAATTTTAGACTTGTTTGTTTAATTCACCGATCACACAAGAACTTAGTTCCTTTATTTAATCCCCAACCACACAACTATTCAATCATTCAAGTAATCAATCAACCACAATTTCAAAAGCAAACAACTAATTGATTTTCCAAGTATAGGTTAACTACAACACTATTAGATTGATGAAAGCTTTGCAAGATTCAGCACTCACACATTCCAATCAATATCAACCTTTAAACCATTCAACAACAATATATTAGATTCAATTTTTAGATATTGATGTCAGCCCTAGATATGTAAATTTGAATCAAGCCCTGTACATATTCAATGGTTTCTTTAATGCAATCCACAACTCAAATCCCAAACAACTCAGAATTTAAATGACCTCTTAGTTAATTTTTCTTTGAGTGTTAACCAACAATGTACTTCCTTTTGAGGTTTCTGCAAAAGTTCGATCAATCAACATACTCCCTTTCAGTTTCTGCAATCCCAAATCAAAATTAAACCTTAAGTTTATTTAACTTCCAAATTACGTAGTTTGTATGATTTAGATATTTAAAACATCCACGCAATTATATATGTACTCAAAAATAAAGAGAGTAAGGAAGAGAGAGTGAGACCAGGATTTTTATGAGGTTCGGCTTATACCTAGCCTATGTCCTCACCTTTGGAAAACCACCAAAGGATTACTAAATTCAGTTCCTTTTTTGGGCGGAACAATACTGCTTACACACTCCTTCAGTAGGCTAGAGCCCGCCTCTCCAAACGATGTACCCTCGTTCGGTCACTCTTTCAATTAGGTTAGATACTGTCTCTCTACGCAATATCCCCTTGCTTAGCCAATGATCCAAATAACCCTTGGAATCGTAAATCTACAAGATACAAATCAAATATTTGTGTACAAAGAATTTGCTCCTAAAAGAGCTGATTAGTACAACAATTCAGAACTATATACTTCAAAGTAAATAAAAATGTGGAATTTAACTTGAAGCTCAATGAAGTATATCACCAATTAATTCTTTCAATAATTGAAAGATTTAGAATTTTTAGAGCAATTCGGTTGGAAGAAGATCAGCAAAAACTCTGTTGAATTCGTGCACAATATGTGAGTTTGAGAGCCTTTGAATAATGAGAACAATTGAGCGAGTATTGAGTGCTGAATTTGATTTTTTGTCCTTAGTTAATTAATTCAATGATCTTTGAGACTTATTTATAGATGTAGACAAGTATTTAACTTGTTCCCTAAGTGACTTGGAGTATTCCCCAAGTATTCACAAAGTTTGAGCCCCAACCAACCTCATTTAAAAAATTTGACCGTTATGAAAATTTCAAAACATCCGCGTGATAGTTGACTGTCCATTTTTGGCAGTTGGATGTCTAGTTAAATTGAAGGGTCAACAAGGTGGCAGTCATTTTCTGAACATGGACAGACGTCTCAAAATGCGCAGACAGTCGTCTATCAAATACTTGATAGTCATCTGTCACGCTGTTAGCTTCAAGCACCCTTCAGTCTTTTTATCATAATATTTTTTTTTTAACTTCAAATTTGGCATTATTAGTGTCAAATGAAAGCTAAGTGAAAATATTAAAGCTTTCATGTTGAACATATTTTATAATAAAGGTTTTTTAATGGAAAAAATGGTACATCAACACGGATGTAGAAAAATTGACAGCAATTGAGAAATCCTCTTTTTGGTTCTTTTCATTCAAAAAATGATTCTAACCTTTTTGAAACAATTTTTAACCTTATAAAAAAAATTTCCAAGTTTGTTAAAAGGTATATAGGTCAAATAAATTAACCTAAAAGCTTCATGCATCCATTTTGAAATTCTTTGAAGTACTTACATAGAATTTCCTAGTCTTTTTCAAATTTTCAATTATTGAACTCCTCAAGGCTTTTATACTTGTTTCATCTTTTTTTGAGCTCTTATCAAGTTCTCTTTAATCCTCATGATCTCATGATCTTCAAGCTTTATCTTTAAATCCATTCTTGAATCCATGCTTTAAGCTTCATATTGATCATCCTTCTTTGAAATATAAGCTTTCATAAGTTCTTTAACCTTGCATTCATCATTGAGTGCTAAAAATACATCACCTAAACAAAGCATGTTAGGTTCTACTTATTTGTTTGCATCAAAATAGGATATTAAGCCTTTTTAAGGCCAACAATGCATTTCATGCATGATGGGATTTGACAGCTTTACCGTGATCCCAAGAGGGGGGGGGTGAATTGGTACTTTTAAAATTTAAGCCCTAGGTAAGTATCCTAACAACAGTATGTTCACAACCCTATGGTTAATCTAGTGCAAGTAATGTAAATCAAATATAATATGTACTAGAAATTAAATAGAGCAATCTAATTAGCAACACGTGCACCAGAAAGAAGTAAAGGAAAATTGCATGCAGAAATGTTATCGAGATTCGACCAACTGCCTACGTCCCCACCTTGGCTAACAAGCTCAAGGATTGCCACTATAATTGCCCACTTAAGTGGGTGGAGTGGCACCTAAACAAACTAGGTTAATTAGAATGGGGCTGACCTCAACTTTTACAACAAATCCTTACTAGACTGGATTACCGCCCCCTTAAGCCACGTCTGGAAACACTCAGTAATTTCACAATAATGAAATTGGTACAATGATTATGTTTTCACATAAAACAGATATGCACCCAATACTCGCATCACATACACATTAATGATATGGATATAGTGTAAGCTCAGTGATGCAAATTATTATGCTATCTACACTCAGGATAATATAATCAGTGATATGCTTAAGAGTGTTCAATACAAGTAATATCTTGGAATCAATGCACACTACTTCAATAGCAGATCAATATTTCAAAGATATGAATCAGATAATCAAACTAGTTCAAAAAGGTTTTCCTTAATGAAATATGCACAATACTAAGTTTGAAAATATTTGATTATTTGAAAAAATATTTGCACAGAAAAAACCAAGCTATTGGATACTCGCAACAAAGAAGCAAATATCCTAAGCTTCCTTAGTCTATCCCCACACAAGATTTATAATATGAAAATCTGTGGGATAAACCTAAGCTAAAACTCCCCAATAAAAATATTACAATCAATCAATCAATCAATCAAATGGGAGCTTCTAGCAATCTTAGCAATCATAAGCACTCTAGAAATGTTCTCACAATCTCAGAATAAATCAAGGAAGTGAAGATTTGAGAGTATTTGGCCAAAGAGAGTATTTTCAAAAGAGAGAATTTTTGCTAATCTAATTTTCTAATTATTATCTAATCTTGCAAATGAGCTTATATTTATAGGGAGGGGTAAAATTATAACCGTTCGGGATATGTTGGGAATAATTAAAAAAGTCTAAAATAGTTAAAATACAATTAACCCAATTTAACTTAGTTTTACCGTGGTTAAAATAATTTTAACCCACCGAGATTCGGGTGGCTAAACCGAGGCTGAAACGAGGTTTGGCCGCCCGATCAAACTTAGTAATAAAAGTTATTCAAGGTCATTCGATCGCCCGGATTTAGGTTTGGTGATCGGAATCAAACTCGGTAGCATTGCTTCATGACTTCAGGATGAGATTCATCATCTTTCTTAGAAAAAGGATGAGATTCATCAAACACAACATGAATAGATTCAATGACAGTCAATATTCTTTTATTGAAAACCCTATATGCTTTACTATTAAGTGTATAACCTAAGAAAATACATTCATAAGATTTAGAGTCAAATTTCCATAGGTGTTCATTATCCCTAAGCACAAAGCATTTTCAACCAAACATATGAAAATAGGAAATATTAAGTTTATGGTTGTTCCATAATTCATAAATGGTTTTATTAATTGACGGTATAATCAACACCCTGTTCATGACATAATATGTAGTATTTATGGTCTCGACCCAAAAGTAGTGACTTATTCTTTCTTTCTACCACACCGTTTTGTTGAGGTGTCCTAGGTGCAGAAAAGTTGTGTGAAATGCCTTCTAAGTCACAACAATTTTCTATGCCCTCATTTTTAAATTTCGTGCCTCATTCACTTTTTATATGAGTTATCTTATAGCCCTTTTCATTATGAATTCTCCTACAAAGTTTGGTAAATTGTTCACATGACTCATTTTTATGTGCAAGAAATAACACCCATGTGAACCTAGAAAAGTCATCCACAATTACAAAAGCATATGATTTACCACCAAGACTTTGCACATAATTAGGACCAAACAAATCTAGATGAAGTATTTCAAGTGGTCTAATGGTAGACATGAATTTCTTTTTCTTGAACCTAGATTTTGTTTGGTCACCCATTTGACATGCATCATAGACTTTATCTTTTACAAATGACATTTTAGGAAAGCCTTTTACTAATTCTTTTCTAACAAGGTTAGACAACAGGTCCATGCTAGCGTGACCTAAGAGCCTATGCGATAATTAACTAGCTTCATTTATAGCAGAAAAGAAAGTCACTTGTTGTGAAGCTATGTTATCAAGAGAAGTAGTATAAGCATTTTCATGGCGATCAACAGTAAAAAGCACTTTGTGATCTGATTTATCTTCTACAATGCATTTTTTATTTTCAAAAGACACCTTATATTCTTTATCACACAATTGACTTATGCTTAGTAAATTATGCTTCAGCCCATCAACTAATGAGACATTATCAATAGTAAAAGAGGAATCCTTACCAACCTTACCTAACCCAATGATGTGTCCTTTCGCATTGTCACCGAATGTCACGTATCCTCCATCCTTAGGAATGATTGATGTGAACTTTCCCTTGTCACCGGTCATATGCCGTGAGCACCATCTATACAAGTACTACCTGTCCTTGGAGGAGGATGATCTCAGGTATACTTGCAAAATAAGTTAAGTAACTGATGCTAGTCCCCAAATTTTGTTGGGTCCATGGGGGTCTGTAGTTGGATCGCCCTTAATTACCCAAACTTTCCTAATTCTCACCCGTTTGTTCTTAGGTGGACAATCAATTGAATATGGCCAATTTGTTTGCATTTAAAGCATTTTATTCTACACTTAGGATCTCTAGGAGGAAAATGATATTTTCTCTCACATGTGAAATGTCCTAAGTAAATATTAGGTTGTTTAACATTTTCAACACCATTAAAACCAAGACCCTTTTTACTTAAGGAATTCCTTTGGGCACCAAGTAGTTTTTCAAAATTGTGTTTGCCCTCAGTGAATTTAAAAATAATTTTGGAGTTATCCTCCACTTTCCTCTAAAGTTCAGCAATAATCACATCATATTCTTTTAAAATAGAAGCATGCGAGGTTTTTGCAATACCAAACAATTTTGACCAATTTTCACATTTCTTTTTTAAATTATCATTTTCTGAGGTCATTTTACTTAATAGTTTAAATACACAAATATATTCAAATTTTAATCTCTAAATGTAGGCATGCAATCAGAATCACAATCATCAGATGGATAATATGAAGATAATAAACTAGAAGACGATACCTCATCCTCGTGTGCCATTAAGCATAGATTAGCAACCTCTGAGTTGTTGTGGTCTGATTTTGAGTCACTGCTGCTTAGTTTATCCCATGATGTCCTAGCCTTCATGGTTTTCTTCTTTTTCTTAGCCTCCTTTTTCAGTAGTGGGCAATCCAACTTGATGTGCCCAACTTCGTTGCAGTTATAACACGTGGGAGCATTTGATTTTTATTTTATTTTGCTAGACTCTCCCTTCTAGGATATAGAATCCCTATATTTTTTGTATGGCTTTCTATTCTTCTTTAAAACTCTACTAAACTTTCGTGTTAGCATTGCCATATCATCATCAGTATCAGGTTCGTTGCATTCACTAGATGAGTTAGTGGAGGTTTTTAATGTTGTCACTTTCTTTGCCCTATTATGTTCATTTAGCCTCTCATTTATGGCTAATTCATAAGTTATCATGGAACCTATCAATTCATCTACAGTCATAGCCTTAAGGTCTCTATCCTCGGCAATGGTCATAGCCTTGGCTTCCCAAATAGGAGGCAAGCCTCTAAGGATCTTCCTTATCAAGTCATAGGTGGCATAGGTCTTCCCTAATGCATGCAGTGAGTTTATGATGTGTGTGAATCAGGAATACATGCTATGAATGGACTTACCTACATTCATCCTAAAGGCCTTTTACTCACTAGTCAACATATCTATCCTACCGTCTTTCACATCCCTAGTACCCTAATATGTGACATTTAGCTTATCCTAGATTTATTTTACCGTAGAACATGTCATAATTTTGGTAAATTAATTTACATAAAGACTACAATACAAAATATTCATAGTAGTGGCATTTAAACTAACCTAGTTTTATATCATTTTCATATCATCATCATCATATTCTTCCTCAGTTTTAGGAACACTAGTGGTACCCTCTATTTTCATGGGAACATAATTGCTCTGATAGACAATCCTCCACACCTTCCAATCAGTATTCTGAAGGTAGACGCACATCCTATGTTTCTAGAAGATGTAATTAACACCGCTGAAGACAGGAGGTCGTGTGGAAGATGGTCCCTTAGGGAAAGGGGTCACGGAGCTATGAGCCATATGATATCTTTTGCAAAATAACTACTAGTCTATGCTATGTGGCTTTGATACCAATTGATAGCTTTACCGTGATCCCAAGAGGGGGGTGAATTGGCACTTTTAAAATTTAAGCCCTACGTAAGTATCCTAACAATAGTATGTTCACAACCATATGGTCAATCTAGCGCAAGTAATGAAAACCAGTTATAATATGTACCATAAATTTAATTGAGCAATCTAATTAACAACACATGCACCAGAAAGCAGTAAAGGAAAGTGACACACAGAAAATTTATCAAGGTTCAGCCAATTGCCTACGTCCCTGCCTTGGCTAACAAGTATAAAGATTACCACTATAATTGCTCACTTAAACGGGTGGAGTAGCAACTAAACAAACCACGTTAATTAGCACAGGGTTGACTTAAACCTTTACAACCAATCTTTACCGAGCTGGATTACTGCCCCCTCAGGCCATGCTTAGAAACACTCAGTAATTTCAAAACAATGAAATTGGTACATTGATTATGCTTTGACGTAAAGCAGATATGCACCCAATGCGCGCATTCACATATACATCAATGATATGGATGTAATGTAAGTTCAGTGATGCAAATTATTGTGCTAGCAACACTCAGGATAATATAATCAACGATATGCTCAATAGTGTTCAATTCAAGCAATATCTTGGAATCAAAGCAAAGTACTTCAATAGCAGATCAATATTCCAAAGATATGAATCAGATAATCAAACTAGATCAAAAAGGTTTCTCAATGAAATATGCACAATACTAGTTTGAAAATATTTGCTTATTTGAAAAAATCTTTGCACAGCAAAAACCAAACTATTGGAGTGCTTGCAACAAAGAAGCAAATATCCTAAGCTTTCTTAGTTTATCCCCACACAAGATTTATAAAATGAAAATTTGTGGGATAAACCTAAGCTAAAACTCCCCAATAAAAATATTGCAATCAATTAATCAAATAGGAGCTTCTATCAATCTTAGCAATCACAAGCACTCTAGAAATGTTCTCACAATCTCAGAATATATCAAGGAAGTGAAGATTTGAGAGTATTTGGCTAAAGAGAGTATTTTGAAAAGAGAGAAATTTTTATAATCCAATTTTCTAATTATTATCTAATCTTGAAAATAAGCATATATTTATATGCAGATGTAAAATTATAATCGTTTGGGATATGTTGGGAATAATTAAAAAAGTCTAAAATAGTTAAAATATAATTAGCCTTATTTAACCCAGTTTTACCACGATTAAAATAATTTTAGCTCGTTGAGGTTCAAGTGGCTGAACTGAGGTTCGGTCGCTTGATCAGACTTAGTAATAAAAGTCTTTCAAGGCAATTCGGTCACCTAGATTCAAGTTCAGTGATCCAAATCAAAGTCAGTAGCATTGCTTCGGTACTTCGGGTGCCTGGTCCTATATTCGATGGCTCGAAACCATGAGTTTGGTCACCCGGGGTTCTCTTTGAACTAAAACAATCTTTCGCCCGAGTTGGTGAACTATCCCTTTCGAGGGGTTCGTGCGCCCGAGGAAGGTATGTACATTATCGGTCGGTCGCCCGAGAGCCTAGGCCAACTGTTGATTTAACAATAGTTCGAGCACCCAAGGAGTTAAAACTTTAAGGGTTTGGTCACCCGAGCTCTCTCAAATTCCTTATAATTATTCAATTTAAAGCACAATTTTAACACTCCTCTATATCAATGAGTGTTGGTACCAATAGTCATGTTATGGTATTATTGAGCTTACCGTATATCCTATATGCATGACGAGCAGGTAAGATAAATACAAATCATATCCTAGGTTACTATTACCGACCCATATTACAATCATTGAATTTACAATTACAAAATAAAGTCTTCAAGGTCTTCTAATTGTTTCAAGTGTCAATTCTTGGGATATTCATTTAAGCCTGCACAAACACTTGACAATCATCAAATACCTGAGTATTTGTCATTGTCAAAACCGAGTACGACCTATAAGGTCAGCAGGATTGAAAGCTTATCAAAGACCATAGATTGATTTTACGTTCCAAAACTTTTCATACAAAATCCTCTAACTAAAAAGCCATACTCTTGCACATAGGGTTGAAAATGTTAAAGTCATTTCTTGGACAAAAATTTAGGTGTTCAAAGACCTCAAACAACCGACCTTTACTAGTTAAAACTAGCTCTATCGACTGACCATGACTTGATGACAAAATTGTAATTTTGCCCAAGCTCGACCGACTTGCCAATTTTTCTCTTAATACTCCTTAGCTGACCAAACCTACTAAAACTCGGAGCTGATTGACTATTTGCTCAGTCAACCGAACCTACGAAGATTTGGAAATCACCTTTTTCTCAACCAAATACCCTTTGCCCACCCAAACGAGTCTCTTAGGAAATCTGAAAAATATAGTTTGGTCAGCTGACCGATGCGTTGCTCAGTCGACCGACCTTCTTGGGAAGAATGAATTTTTCCTTTGGTCAGTCGATCGACACCTTCGCCAGTCGACCGACCCTCTTGGGTTGCCCTATATTTTAAACACTAAACACAATTGTTTTCGCCATTAAGCTTTTCTAAAATTCCCACCATGTCTGTAACGATCACAATTTTTGGGAATTCTATATGTCGCCCATTCAAGAGTTTGATTAGCACATTGATTAGCTAGAAATTCTCTCTAAAATATTTGTGCTCTCATTTCATATATCCTCACATACTCAAAGCATACATTCAATCTTTTTCTCTTATACACTTGTTTTTATCATTATAGAAAGAGATCATTAAGTTCATAAACTTGATGTTAGATTGAATATTCATTATTGCGAGCACTATACATATCATTGCTAAGCTTATACTCTCTCTCATTCTTTCATATTTGAATATCAATTTTTTAGAGTGTGAGCTTGAGTTCTTCCCATACTATTTGATTAATAAATATTGTTGGGAAAACACTCTACACCTTGGGAATCTTTGCACACTCTTTACAAGATTCAAAACCTTATTTTTGTGTTTATGGGAAAATAGTTTTTGTAAAGCTAATCATCATTATCTCCTATAATTTATTATTGAATTTTTTTTGGATATATTACTTGAAGTTTAAAGATCTTTGTTATGCACTTAGCAAATATTATATTTGAAACAAAGATCATATTTATCATAATCCCCCACAACATTTCATAAATACGTTTTTGAGAGATATCTTATAATCTCTATTGAGCTTAATCTCCCATCATACAAGAGTGCATATAAGCTTAAATTTGTACATCATTTTCTTATTGTCGAATAACTTTACTTGTACGCAAAATTTTATCATCTTTGTATTCCTCGCATATGGTATCGTCGGAAGAGGAATACACCATTCTATAAGGTGTACCAGTTTGGCTTTAGCCCGATTAGGTGAGCTAGGAAGCACCATCCTATAAGGTGTAGGTTTGGCTTTGTCTGTAAGTAAGCTGAGGAGACTTTGCCTCATAAGGAGTAGTGTAAACAGCGTCGCTCCTCCTAGTTAAGTGAGCATTTAGTGAATCATTAATGGGTTGGTTTGAGCTGGGGACATAGGCACGGTTGCCCAACCTTGATAAAAACCAAGTGTCACTCTTTCTCTATACTCTTTATTTTTCATATTTGCCTACTTATCTTTATCTATTGAGATTACTACATTTATTTTAAATATTGATTTAGAAGTGTTTGAGAATTACTAGAACTGTTATAATTGTTTAAATTATCTAGACGCTCATATATCTATTGAATTTATAATTGATTAGATGACCCTAGGTTGTGAAGTACTGATTGCTAGTGTAATTTGGCCTACGATTTTTAAAATATCCAAATCACCCTCCTTTTGGGATTACACCAAAAATCACATGTTTTATGGTGTCCTGGAGATACAACCTTTGAGATGATTAGCTATTTGGAGGCGAATTATGCCGGATGTAAGATAGACTAGAAAAGTATGAGTGGTACTGGCCACTTCTTAGTATGATCTTTGGTATCTTTGTTTTCCAAGAAACAAAATTTCGTGGCATTGTCTACTATTGAGGCTGAATACGTAGCAACATGTAGATGTTATGCACATACATTGAACATGAAACAACAACTCAAGGATTTCAATTTGGAATATTCGGTTGTACCGATTAAATGTGATAACACCAACACCATCAATATTTCCAAAAATCCTCTTTCTCACTCTAGGACTAAGAACATTGACATTAGAAATCATTTCCTTAGAGATCATGTGCAAAAGGGAGACATCATTCTTGAATTCGTAAATACAGATGAATAATGGGCAGATGTTTTCACTAAACCTCTTACAGAGGATAGGTTATTTCTATACGAAGAGAATTAGATCTGTTGCATAGTAGAGAGGATAACAAAGAAGGATAAGTTAATGAAAATTAGTGGTTGGGTTAAACCATCAAGTAAGTCAAAAATCATAAAGGCCATGCAACTAACTACTTACCATTAGTCGACTGAACTTACACGGACTTATGAATATCTAAGATTTAAGCTTATTAGGCGACTAACTCTTTGAGGGCAATCGACTGACTCTTCAAGTGCAATCGACTAACTTGCTACTAACATGTGTGATTTTAATAAAATACACAGGTCAGGCGACTAACAGTATCAGGTGACTGACACTATTAGGTCAGTCGAGTAACCTGCGGCAATATATAAACTTTATTTTTGTAAAACCCTAACTTTCACAAACTTGAGTCTTCTGACCCTACTTCTCCACTCTCCTAAAGCTTATGTCCTTTATTTCCAATAGTTCCTCCATGAAGATTCCTCTAATTAATATTTGAAATACCTCTCCATATTTCATTATTTTCTCCTTCTATAGGATTTTACCATTTATTTTCCCTAGAATCATGCCATGAACAAAGCATGCGGCTAACTGAGGCTCCACCTCCGAAAACGATGATACTTAAGATATTGAATGATGGTTGATATTGCCTTATGCCAAAAAAATCTATCAAGATCATATTCGTTCTACCAAACCTATTTTCAGTAAGGTTTTAGATATTGATTTCTTTAGAGATGATTTTCCTGACATTTTGCCGATGTTTAATACCATAGGTTGGGAAAGATTTATTACTTATCAAGCACAAGGCATGTATCCAAATCAAGTTAGGCTATTTTATATGAAAATGGTAAAGGGATAAACTTTGTGCCCCACCCAGGTTTTGAACAAATCTTTTGTGGTCACTCCTCAAACCTTAGTCATTAGCCTTAAAATCCAGCATGGAGAGTTTGAGTGTCCACCCATTGGATAATCTTGGTTAATGGCCCAAGATTTCACTCCAGAGGAGTTTTTGCCCTTGGTTATGACTGAAGCACCCGTATATTTTGGTCATCCTCCTTTCTATCATCAGCTAAACCTGCAATTTGCAAAAATTCATTAGGTATAACATATTGCCTAGGGTAAGGTCTCAAGACCATATCTTCTACCTAGATTGCTTTGTGATATGGTGTCTGTTAAAGGGTAAGAAACTTTATTTGCCCAACCTGATGTTAAAATGGGTCATTTCAAGAGAAGAGACTAGAAAGGTAATTCTTCCATGTGGAGGAATTTTAAACCTTATCTTTGAACATATCAGAGTTACCACACCATCCACCTTAATTGTAAAACGAACCCATTATGATATATTTTCTTCTACTATGGTTAAAAAAAATAGGTTATGTAAAATATCAAGAACATGGATAATTGCCAAAAGGTGGTAGGGCACATAGAGAACCACAACAAGCTCCAGCTTAACAACAAGCACAAGAACCTCAGCAAGTTGCACCACTAGCAGATGATACTCCATCATGGTTTACACATTTTCAGCAGTACACGAATTTATAGCTCAATGCATTTCATGGCGATATGAACACATCTTTTAGTGCACTTCAATCCAGTTTCACTTCTTACTTCACTACTTTTGATCAAAGACTCATACCCATAAAGAGTTATATAGGCGGCTCCTCCTCTTCATGAGGAAAGGCTCCAATGGAGATGAGCTCAAGAGGTGATGAAGATGAAAATGATGATGATGATGAGGGTACATAAATAGATGATGTTCATCTCACAGAACAAACTTGGGTTGTAATATTTAAGTCGCTACAACTCTTAACACTGTTTTATTTTGTTTTGTTACTTTTGTTTTAATGTCTATTTTGGATATGCTATTTTTCATATTGCATTTGTACTACGTTGAATATCTTTTACATGTTGAATGATGGATATCTAGATTAGACATCTTGAAGGATGCTTGACTTGAGAATCGCATGCTTACTTGTGGACCATGTACTTGTGAACTGAATGTTGATTTTAGCTCCTACATAGTTTACATGTTATCTTTCTTCGTTAATCCTTATTTTATTTTTTTTATGTCAAAAGGGGGATAAGCATTTGCTAAATGAGAACATGAAATTGATGACATTGATATAGGGAAGAAGTATTTGCAAAATGAGAACATTAGCACATGAAATGGTTTTGCAAAACATGATCATGAAACTGTGCTTATATATATATATATATATATATATATATTGAAATCGACATATACCTATATAAATGAATTTCTAATCGTATTGAACATTGAACATTCAATGTGTTTAGAGAAATAGTTCATGGAGGGGGAGTTATACCATGATATATGTTGAAAGTGTTGAACGTTTGATTTATATTCTGATATATGTTGAAAGTGTTGAACGTTTGAGTTATACCAGGATATGCTTCTTGTAAGGGGAGTTTTTCTAAGGCTTTCTCATTTTTGCTTCTTATTTGTCATCATCAAAAAGGGGGATATTGTTGGCCTAACAAGGTTTAATCTCATTTTGATGATTACAAATCAACGATACTTAACATGTTTGTTTGAATTAAGTTTCTCGGCTCAAGTGTTTTTGAGAAATCAATTTCGTATGTTTGAAGATAAATGAAGCATTGATTAAAGCTCATAAGGATATTGGAAGCTTCACAACATGAAGACTTAGGAACTTATGTACATTCATCTTGTTAAAGTTTCATGTAAGTACTTCAAATTTCAATATTTATGATTGAAACTCTTAGGATATATCATGGACTTAGAGACCTTTTCTTATATATGGAAAATATTTTCATAAATTCCAAATTAAATTTTCCAAGTTATACATTTAAGTTTTTGTACCAAACTTCGAAAAACATTAAGTTGCCAAGTGGTCAAGCGACTGATAGTTTATCATCAAGCAATAGATATGCTACGAACCTTGTTTTTAAACAAACAGAACAGGAACATAGGATTGACCTATCGGGACCAGTCAACTGAGCCACTACTGAATTTCAGAGTCTGCTATTTTTGAAAGAGTTCAGCCGACTGACCAATCATGTCTAGTCAACTGATGTTTATGTTTAAACTGTTAACAACGTTCATTTTTGTTCCCAAATTTGATTGAATGGTTTCCAAACTTAGAGAAAAATTGGGGAAAACATTTAGAAACACTTGTGAGGAATGGTGTAATCCCAAGAGGAGGGTGAATTGGAATTTTAAAAAACTTTTGCAAATACTTTTTTCAATTCACCAAACAATATCCCAATCAAAATTAAATGTATGTATGTAAAACAATCATAACACTAAATAAATAAACATACATGTGTGGAAATATAAAGGAGATAAAAGAGAGAGAGAGAGAGAGGGAGAGGGAGAGACCAAGATTTTAATGAGGTTCGGCTACCCCCGCCAGCGTCCTCGCCATGAGCCAACCACTTAAGGATTTACACTGTAACAACTCCTTCAAATCGGGTGGAGTCTCTCGATACACACTCCTTCAAATAGGGTGGAGCCCCCCCTCTCCAAGTGATATCCTATACTTGGTACGATTCACAATTCGAGCCATACTCCCTCCTTACAGGCGGAGAAACCTCTCTAAGCAATATACCCTCGCTATACCCTCGCTCAGTACGAATCACACTGTGAACCACTCCTTCTAGGCAAAGCTACCATTCCAAGTGAAGTACCCTCACTTAGCCACAGTTCACAACTCGAACCACGAAGAGCTTGTTTTGAAAAACAATTTTTTATACAATGAAATACTCCTTCAAGAGTTGATTTGTACAATTGAAAAACTATATGCAGTCTCAAATGATTTTAAAAATCAAGCTCGGTAGAGTTAGGGTTTTCTTCTTAAAGATATTTTTCCAATAAAATTGTGAGTATAGAAACTAATTTTCCTCAATATTGACATGTTGTAATATCAAATGTGAGAAGCTTTTCAAGCAAGTATATGTGAAATGAATATATTCTCAAAGCTCTCTTAAATAACTCAAATATTTTCCCCAAATAGAAGTTTCGAAAATAAGAGTATGGGAGAAATTTAATCTTTGAAAATATAACAAGAATAATAAAAGAAGGCCTTCAAGATATATATATATATATATATATATATATATATAAATGAAAGTGAATATAAGGCCAAGCCTTTCCAAGAAACCCTTAAAAAAAATTCTCCAAAAAGTATTTTGAAAAAGGAATGTTGGAGAAATTGCAATTTGATCTTGAAAATGAGTTTGAAATAAGGGAAAGAACCAAAGAATAATCAAATATGACTTCAATATATTTCTCCAACATTTTCAAAGTGATTGGGCAAGGTTTATATAGGCAATTTCAAAATATGACCATCATATGGCCGTTGGGCGTCTAAATAATAAAATTTTTTTTCAATTTTTTTTGACCGTTGGAAGCTCAAAGTGGCTTCAACCCGAGAGGTCTATTCAATAGGCCCGAGGTCGAGTCGACCGACCAAAGGGGATTTTCCATTTTTGCGCACTTTGGTCTACCGGGCCAACAATCCTGTCTACCGTATCATCACATATATGAAGTCCAGTCAACTAGGGCTTTTGATCTGGTCTTCTAGGCCTTTATTAAATCAGCCATTTGCATTATCCGATCGACTGGGCTTTAAGAGTCGGTTGATCAACCCCTTTGTAAAAATGAGTTTTTGCCTTCTTGTAGGCTCAAAAATCACTTCAAACCTTTTGTGTAAGTTTAACATTTTGAATAAAGTGGTTTTCATGAAAATCTTTCGTTTCTTAAGGTCAATCCATGGTTAGGTATGAGCTTCAATTTAATTCAGATGAAATGCATGCACAACTAAAACCTATAAATATTGCAACTAAAGAATACAAGGTCTTCAAGCTTTTGCTCTTCTGAATTCCCATGGAATATGCCAATTGATATGTGCATGTAGTTACTTCATGGCTTCCATTTTGCATCTATTACTTGAGTTTTTCGAAATATAAACCTATTTATACATTTAATGCATAAATGAAATGTTGTGATTTGTCACTAAAAAAGCAGAGAAAGGATTCAAAAAGTCAACAATCTCCCCCTTTTTGATGATGACAAACATAGGAGCAAAATGAGGCTAGCCTGAAAAGGCTCCCCCTTACAATATGCATATTTTCCAGATAATATTCAATATAATTCAAGCATATTCAAACATGATGACTTTTGAATTTTTAATTTGAGCAATTTAGTTCAGTTTGGTTCAATGTGCAATCCGTATTGAAGCTGATTGAAAGAACATTTAGTTGAAAATCAACGTCTTATGATACATAAGTGATTACAATAACAAGTATCATGTCAGTTATTTTCCAATTGTGAATAACAAAAAGGGTAGGAGGATACCGATTGTAAATGAAAAGAATTAAGAATTTTTCTCATAAACCTTCTCCCCCTTTTGTCATCAGTACGAGGGCTAAAAAAATTTTCCTTTGTTATGAAGATCATTTAGACAAAAATGCCCTAAATTTTCAAACTTCATGACAGAGATTGAATTTTAAAAAGTTACATATGTCATGAGTGGCTTTAAGCTTACCAAATTGAAGCAAAATGTAAGACTTATCTTTTATAAGTTCATTTCTTGCCATAAAATATTTCATTTTGAAGAATATTTCCCCTTGTGAATTCATCAATAAGTACATAGGACTATGCTTGCTATATGTATATAAGATAGTTTTAACACAAGGAATCAGCAAGCTCAAATTTTTCTGGTAAACATTTAAGAATAGAACATTACGTATTCTAACCAGAAAAAAAAAAAAAAAGACCATATAGATTCTTAAAAATCAAAAAAATTATTGCAAGATTATATGGCAGAGCCTAGAATAATTGAGCTTGGGAACCATATTTTCATTTAAGATTTACTATAGGAAAAAATTATTATGCTAAAACATACATGCCACAATATGCTTTTAAAAATAGGGTTCTAAGCTAAAAGTTGGGTGAGTGTCAAAAGATAGAATCTAAATTTCAAAAGCTCCCCCTCTTTATCTGAGAACTAGCTTAGACAGAATGAGCTACTTAAACATATACCAATTGTGAAGATTCATTAAGGGTTAATCAATATAAGCAACTAGTTTGAGTCTTTTAAAATAATTTTACTGGATATTGATTAAGACATTTTATTCAACGAGTAAAAAATATTTCCATAGAACACACACGTGTCAGAAAATTGAAATTAAGTCGTAAAAGATGTTAATAAACCCCAGGAACAATCTATAACAATTTATGACTCCACAAAAGCAGGATATGATGTTCATGATTTTCTGAAGAGCCTTAGGACTCAAAAACGAAAACAATAAAATTATTATTCATTTTAAAAGGCAACCAAGAACTCAAAAAAAATTAACTCTTTAACAACCTAAACTAAAATGAACACGATAAAAATACGTACTTTAATAAGATGGACCCTAAACTAAATCTAGCTTCAATAAAGAAATTAAATTTTAAAAGGACAACAAATTTAATTTTTAAAAAACAAAAACAATTTTATTCTTTTTGTATTTTATTCTCTTGTTTTTTTCTTTTAGAACCAAATCGGACATAACAAAAGTAATTAAATACTGAACTACTAACTAAATACATTCAAAATTCAAACTTTTCAAATAACATTAATAAAAAATAACAATATTCAATTTAATAATAAAAGAAAAAAGAAAAGAAGAGAGAGAGAGGAGAGTTGAGTGTTGCAAGAATCAAATAACATTAATAAAAAAATAACAATATTCAACTTAAAAAAAAAAAAAAAAAGAGTGAGAAGATAAAGGTTTGTTGTAGTGGAGGACTGGTTGTGTCTGCAAGAAAGGTGGAGCTTCTTTCAGGATGGTGGCTAGCTCTCGTTAGTGGTGGAATAGCAACAACAAGAAGCTGGGTATCCTCACGTCTGTGGGGCTGGTTGACAGTAGCAGAGGTGGTGTGTGGCTGGAGCAGGTGGCTCTATTGTAGCAATGGCTTAGCTGGAGATCTCGGTGGCTATGGAGCTGAAAACAGCTGGAGTGGTGGAGTTTTAGAGGGAAGGAGACTTCGTGTGTTCTGGCAGTGGCTGGTGGCTTGAGGGTGCTGGTAGCACAGCAGGTTGGCTAAAATAAAGAAAGCACGAAAGAGAAAGGCGAGAGAGAAAAGAAGATAAAGAAAGAGCCGAGAGACATGGAGAGAAAGAGAGTTAGGGAGAGATTATGTGAGAGTTTGAAGAAGAGAGAGGGAGAGAAGGGAAGCTAAGAGAGTGGGAGAGGGAATGAGAGGTAGGAAAGGGTAAGGGAGAGTGAGAATAGAAAAGGAGCCCTGGGGGCTGTGGCTAGAAAGAGGAAAAAGAAGAAAATATAAAGGGGAGGGGGAATAATAACCCTAGCGCATGGGCATACCCAGCAAGACGACCCGACCCAACCTACATGGTCGGGTCACATCAAACCTTTTCTTATTACTATTATTATTATTTTTAATTCTCTTTTCCTTTTTTTTTTTTTTTTTATTTCTTGGCGAACAAAGGTGATTTTGACCCTTATGGAGCCCGTTTCTCTCGAAACTCAAAACACAGAAGTTGTAGATAATCTTCTCTCTTTCTCACTAATTTGAAATCATCCTGATTGAAACTCGGACGGAAAAGTTATGCGTGAATTATGAATTGATGCCGGTTTTAGCTCCCAAAAATTTTCCTGCGATAAAAAAAATGCCATAAATTTATAAAAATCTTGATAAAACCCAAAAATTATAAATAGGACACTTTATTAAAATATTGAGGGTAATTAGGCATTTAATTGAAAATATAAGCCCTAATGCACGATTAAAATGCCTAATTATTCAATTTAAGTGCATAATCAGCCGATTAATAACTGAACGCTGAGATGTGAGACATGCCAGAATAATACCATAGGCAGCTCAGTCGATTAACTACCATAGGCTCAGATATCTAGCTTGAGGCCGAGGGTGTGAAATATCACCTATGATTCCGATTGGTCACCGAAGGGTGTGAGTTTGCACCATATTCACACTAGTTGAACGCTGTGGGGCTTAGGCTATGCCAAGTTACCGAGGGCACCGTGTCGTGCGGCCGGCTTAGGCCGAGAGTGTGATGACACTAGATCGAGGTTTTTTATGAGATATACTAGAGCTGTGTTGTGAAAGTACATGAATTGTGAAATGTTTATGTTTTACTGTTGAAATAACACTCAGGTATGCATACACCGATATAATTTGTTTCTCCCTTACTGAGAGGTGTCTCACCCCTATCATACAAATTTTTTTGCAATCATTTGAGTAGCAGACACTAGCGACCTAACATTTCAGGAGCATGGTTGTTGGCTAGTTTTGTAGAAGTACTCATGTAAGTTCTAATCTTTGGTTGTGTTGTCATTTTGGGTTATGTAGACACCTGGGGTATGTTTTGTATTTTGGGAATTAAACTATGGTTTTGTATGGACTCTGGTATGTTATGATGGTATGGTATTATGATGTAATAGGTTGAATTATTTTGCTACGTGTATTGTGTACGTGATTGTGGATAGGGTATACGTGAACCCTATGGGGTCGAACCCTTATATTGTGTAGTATCATGGATGGTTGTATGATACAGGGATAGGTTAGGTTACTAAATCACACCCTGTGGCCCATTTTCAAGTTCAGGGAATGACATGTTGTGATTACCGCGGTGGATAAACTTATATGTTTGGGTGATGTGTGGTTATTCGTGTATTTCGCAATGTAACATTGGTAGGCCTGAGGAGTTTGCTATATTGTCGTTGATATAAATCATAATATAACATTGGTAGGATATGAGGAGTTTGTTATATTGTCATTTATATAAATGGGGTAAAATGTTGGCAGACTTGAGGAGTTCGTTTTACCAATTTACTATGAATATGTCATTGTGAAAGGGTAACAATGGATGTCGATTGTGAAGTACGTGCTAAGAACAATTAGGAGGAATGATCAGTACGTAGAGGGAACGATGGGGAGGGATGCCCCGAGAACCACGGGAAGCGAAATATTTGTGCATTATCCTTTGTGGGTGTAAGTACATATATGCGAATCAAATGTATTGTGATTGTGGATGTGTTATGGTATCACTTATAATACGTGTATGCAGATTTCTGTGGTATGAATGATGATGCATGTGTGAGTACAATTTATGAGTTTCCTTACAATTGCAATTGATTAACAAACGATTATGTTTTGTACACACTAAAACTCATGTTAGCCACACACTGGTAATAATCTATTCCATTTAAATAAGAAGTGTCTCGCCCCATTATACGACTCATTTTTTTGGACCTTATGGTGATCGAGCTTAGC
The DNA here is from genome assembly GCF_029873635.1 of Malania oleifera. Lineage (NCBI taxonomy): Eukaryota > Viridiplantae > Streptophyta > Magnoliopsida > Santalales > Ximeniaceae > Malania > Malania oleifera. The sequence goes on from NC_080418.1 coordinate 46,498,496, forward strand.
CAACTCCATGGCAGGGTTGGATAGTTTAGAATATAGTGAGTAGTTATAAGAACTTGAAGTATTTAAGTTTATGTTTTAAATTCATGGTTATGTAATTTGGTTGAATGGACGCACCTTTTTGGATGCATAGTATAGTGCTCTGGTATTTTATTTAAGGATGTTTAGTTATTATCTGATACTTGGATGATATTTATGGTATCAGAGATCTGTGAATGGAACACATAACACCTCAAGCACCACTCTCAGGTTCAGGGCATTACATCACATGATATGACTTTGGTTTGCTCATCAATGCATGCACATTCTAAAAGCCCATTTCATTGCATATTGGACATTTGGAAGTTAAACTAGGTTCTCATGTATTTTACTACATAATATGGTTTTTTTACTGAAAAAAAAAAAATGAGGAAAAGTCTTTACAAATCCCATAGAATTTTATACAAAATGTTGAAAAAATTTTGAAAATTTCTACAAAATTTTTGAAAATATGGGAATGTTTATAAATATTCTTTCGCTAAAAAAAATTTTCAATGATTTTATTTGATTTTTGTGTGTGTGTCAATATGATTTGAAAAAGGGCAATGATGTAGTTTAGACATCACTTGTATTAGCTCTAAATGGGGTTTATCTAACAAGATCTATTTTTTTCGAGGTCTTATTAAACATTCCTAGATCACACTGAGGGTTTTTTTTTTTTTACTTCCTGTTCATTTTTTTCATTTTGCTTATTTATTAATTTATTAATTTATTTGTTTATTTTAAAGGATTTAATTTAAGGTTATTTGTTGACCTTATAGGTCTGGCCCGGTTTTGGTAATGACAAATACTCTTGTATTTAATAAATATCTAGTTCATGTGCAAGTTTACATTAGCAGATACATTGACATGACAAAGATAAAGAGAAATAGAAGACCACATCTCTTTTTGTAATGCATTTCATATCTATTTGGTCTGTAATAGTAATTAGTATATTTGGTTTGTAATAAGCACACACAACACATGCATAGTTTATTTTGTAAGCTCAAACCAATCACAATGCAAAATGACCTTAGAGTGACCTTAGGGTTTTCCCTTCGGTCGACCTTCGATCGACCAACACCGAACTTTTTCGGTGTCTTCAAATTGGACCCCAAGTGACCCTAAGACACACACATTTACACATATGTTTATTAGGGACTTGAATAGGCCTTGTATGTCTCAAAATGGGACCGAAATTCACAAATGGTGCACTTTCAGTCAACCAAACCAGGCAGTTCATTCTGCCCTGGTTGACCGAACCAGGCCTAGGTCAATAGTTGACCAAGGCCCTGGTCGACTGAACCCGGCAGTTCAAAAACTCTTAGTCGACCGAAACCTCCCTGGGTCAACACTTTGACCATCTGGTCGACCGAACCCTTTTTGTACTCCAACTACCTGATCGACCAAGGGTCTTCAGGAGAAATCCCGGTGGTTTGGTCAACGAAACCAGCCTGATCAAAATGGCCTGGTCGACTGAACCTCAGAAAATTGAGAAATCGCCCACTCCTGGTCGACCGAGCCTTCAGTTCAAAAGTCACTTGGTCGACCGAACCATATGAGACTTGGTCGATCGAACTTGTTCTGGTCGACCGGACCTCTCGGGTTGCTCTAATTTTTTACCGCAGTTAAAATCTTTAAAAGGGGTTAAAATGTTTTAAATGTCGTTAAACTTTTCTAACAATCCCTAACAGGTCCCCACCGGTCAAAAATTTTGGTATGTCTATATATACTTTTTCATTTGGGAGAATTAAGGATCGATTAGCAAATATATTCAAAAATTATCTCTCAAGCTAAATACATCCTACTTCTCATACTGTTGCTAAATCCACTCAAACTTACCTTCTTCATCTCTCTGTATCATTCGTAAGTGTATTGAGTGTTATTGTTTAGAGGTTTGCTCTCATTGTTTGAAGTGCCTTGAATCGATTTTTCTTACGAGAGCATAACCTAAGTATTCTTTGGAGGATTTTCTAATAAGCCTATCCTAAGAAGACTTGTTAAACTTCTGAGTGTTGCATTCTCATTGCAATAACTTAGGAAGTTTGTATTTGTTTTTGGCTTGCAAAAATATTTTCAAACGTACTCAAATATCTTGTGGTATTCATATTGATATATTTGTGAAAAGATATTTGTGTGTGTTATATTAATCTTTGTGGAAATATCCATTTAAGTTTATATCATTTGATGAAATACACAGATTACATATATCTTGCAAACCAAGCATATACATTATTCACGTGATTGACATATTCTGATATTTGGGATATTTGAATCTTGTATGACATCTTTGTTTAAGCACCTTGATTGAGAACATCTTGAAATACAAAGATTGCTTGTTGACACTCTCACGTATGTACTACACTGATAGAAAATATATTTGAGAGTTAAACTATCTAGACCACACTGAGCTTACATTTTAAATCATCTGTGGTGTTTGTGATTGTGCGCATCTGTGGTACAAATCTGCTTTATGTGAAAGCACCCTTATATTATACCTTTTGATTGTATATCTGAGAGATTCCAGGCGTGGCCTGAGGGAGCAGTAATCTAGCCCGGTAGGGATTGGTGTAAAGGTTGAGGTCAGCCCTGTGTTAATTTGACCTGATTTGTATAGGTGCCGCTCCACCCATTTAAGTGAGCAAGTTATTGTGAGAATCCTTGTACTAGTTAGCCAAGGCGAGGACGTAAGCAGTTGGCCGAACCTCGATAACATATCTGTGTGTCACCCTTCTCTTTACTGCTTTCTGGTGCTTGTGTAATTGATTAAACTACTTTATTTAATTTTTGATATCACTTGCACTAGATTGACCATAGGATTGTTAACATACTGCTGTTAGGAGGAATACCTAAGGGATAGATTTTTAAAATATCAATTCACCTCCCTCTTGGGATCGCGGTAAAGCTAACATTATTAATTTCAATTTGAGCATAATTCATAATTAATTAAGTACCATTCATTGAAAGGGTGTCTAGGAAGTGCGAATACCTTCCCCCCGCATAACCAAATTCTCGTTCCCAATTATGGTATAAGTAGACCAAGATCACTAGTTCCTTGGCCTAGGTTTAGTCTGGTGACAAATTAAATGAGTAGTAATTATGTGTTCTAACTGCACCAAGGAAAAATGGGTGAGTGACGACTCCAAATCAAAATTTCAATATCATATATCATGATCCCTAGCAGTCCAGGGCTAGTGCTCCCAGGACGCCGCGACATGTTCCCTGTCAGATTTCTTGCTTTACGTTTTTATCTTTTCTTTTTTTTTTGGTAAAATTAATGTAATGGATGGTCTATGGATAATGTAAAAGAAGAGGATTAGTTAAACCCTAATTTGCTCTGATGAGGTGGGAGAAATTGGGAAAATTTAGAAAAAGAAATATAGTAAGAGAAAGTTAGGTTTAATCACTTCAAGGGGATATGCCTCCAAATTAGCCAACGGTTAAGAATTTTGTTATTTCTTCCTTATTTGAATGCCAAACTTCAATAGGGTTAACTCATATATATAGAGCAGAGAAACTTACTCCTATTGGGAATGTAAAATGTCCCCTCGAATCTTAATTGGTTTGGAAATCCTAACAAGCTTTAAATAACCCTAACATTAAGTAGAATCCTAATGGATTTATAAATCCTATTAATTAAAACGTTAAGTAGAATCCTAATGTATTTAGAAATCATATTAATTAAAATCTTAAATGATTGGGGAATCCTAATAAACATTAAATAATCATAACATTAAATAGAATCCCAATTGATTTGAGAATAATATCAAATTATTCAAAAATCTTAATTGATTTAGAAATCTTAAAATTCTTGCTTCATTCAAATTAACCTTGTCCTCAAGGATCAGAAACAATAAAATATGAGAATATCTCCACTTTGTAGCTATATACGTAATGGTTAGCATCTCTTTGTCAATCACACCGATGTTGGATGGAGAAAAAGCCTTAATAGTAAAAGCAATCAGGCATATGCCTTGGATTAAAACTACACCAACACCAACTCCTGATGCATCAAAATCAATGATGAATACTTTGTCGAAATTGGTAAAGCAATAATTGGTGCAGTGGACATTACATGCCTAAACTTGAGAAGAGCTTGTTTAGCTTCTTTACGCCATTTGAATGCACCCTTTTTCAGTAGAGTGATTAGTGGAGTGCTAATCATTCTATAATGCTCGACAAACTTGTGGTAGTAATCAATCAAGCCCAAAAATCTTTGTACCATAATTTTATTTTATTTTAGTGGAATATGCTAGTCTATTATCATTTGTATTTTACAAAGGTCAATTGAAAACCTTCTTCCGTAATAAGATGTTGAAGGAATTCCATGTGCAGTCAAGTGAAACTACATTTAGATTTCTTCATGAAGAAGTGACGATCACGAAGAATGGTGAGTACAGTTTGAAAATGACCTAAATGATCAAACAATAGAGGAATGCAGTGATCATGTGTTTGTTGAGGTGATGATTCCTATGGCTCTGCAAATAGGTCAAAAATTCTAAAATAAGAGAATCTTGTCTTTCATCTTGGTCAGATTTATGTTGTCACTCCATAAAGCAAGGTGTAGTCCCAAGAGGGGGGGTGAATTGGGTTTAAAAATTTTCTTTTAAATCTTTTTAGAAATTCTTAACTTCTTGTTGATTTTTCAAACTTCCAGCAAAATTTTATTTCTTACTTCAATCCATAACCACACAACATTCAATCATTCAAGTAATCAATCAACCAAACCAATCAACCACAATTTTGAAAGCAAACAACCAAACCAAGATTAAAATATACAGTACTTTGGTATTATAGGAACTTGAGATGGTTTGTTTGTTTATATAAGCCTTGTGGATATGAATTTGAACCAATCACTTCATTCTTGCAACAATAACCCTTTATCAATCCATGAAACTTGCTGAATATGTATAAGCTTTGTGTCAGAATTCACAAACACACTTCTTCCCAATGTTCAGCTTTTAAATAAACTTTCAGTTTAATAAGCTAAGGATGATCAACCAACATAGTCTCTTTCGGTTTCCGCAATCAATGTTTATCAAACCAAAACAAATTATCTTCTGGTCTATTTAACAACCAAACACTCAGAATTCAGAGATTTATAAAGCATCAACGCAATTTATAAACTTTTCTAAAAAGTAAAGAGTAGGGAAGAAAGAAATAAGAACACAAGGTTTTACGAGGTTCCGCTTCAACATAGCCTACGTCCTCGCCTTTGGCAAACCACCAAAGGATTCACTAAACCCGTTCCTTTACTGAGTAGAACAATACCTTTACTCACTCCCTTAGTAGGCTAGAGTCCGCATCTCCAAACTATGTACCCTCGTTCGGTCACTCCTTCAAATAGGCTAGAGCCCGCCTCTCTAAACGATGTCCCCTCATTCGGTCACTCCTTTAATTAGGCTAGAGCCCGCCTCTCTAAGCAATATCCCCATGCTTAGCCAACGATCCAAACAATCCTTGGAATCTTTAATCTACAAGATACAAATCAAATAATTGTGTACAAAGAATTTGCTCCTTAAAGAGCTGATTAGTACAACAATTCAGAAACTAATATACTTCAAAGTAAATTCACAATACAAAATTCATATTGAAGCTCTAGAAATTTTTCACCGTATGATTCTTTCTATGGATGAAAGAATTTGTTCGTTGAAGCACAATATCAGTGAGAAATCAGCAAGACTTCAGTAGCTTTATGCCAATTTACATGAATATGTGAGCAATAGAGAGCTTTTGCAATTTTAGAATGCTTGAGAGAAATTTGATTGTTGAATTGATTTCTTGATTTTCTCTTGGCTATGAAATCAATGTATCTTGAGGGTATTTATAGATGTAGAAATTTTTTTAACTTGTTCACCTAGTTTACTTGGAGTAGGGTCCAAGTTTGTATCGGTTTGGGCTTCAAGTAATTGATATTTTAAAAATATGTCCGTTAAGTATTTTGAAATCTTCTGCGAGCCAGATGACTGTTTGCTCTTTGGCAGTCGTATGTCTATGCATTTCAAGAATAAATTTTACAAACAGTAAGGTGGCAGTCGCCTGTCATCAGGATGGCAGTTGTTAGTCACTGAACAACCAAGTTTTTAACAACATACAGAAGAGTGGTAGTCGACTGGCAAAACACACCCAGTCATCTCAGTTGTCACTGGCAGTCATCTGTCAAGTACTTGACAGTCATCTGTCAAGCGCTTGCCTACTTGTTTAAGTCCTTTAATATGCTAGTCATCTGTCTATAGACAGACAGTCATCTATAAACCAGTTATTTCTCATTTTAAGGCATTTTTAATTTCACTCTTTATTGCTTAATTTATCTTGGAATATTAACTTGTTTAGCTTTGAAAAAGTATGTTCCAGGACTTAAACTAAGGTCTCTAGGTCTCTTTTCCTAATGATCTTCAAAATTAAAAATCATATTTGAATCTACTTGAAGTACTTACAAAGACTTATCTTAAAGACTCATTTGATTCTTGTTTGCTCTGAGTTATCTTGATCTTCTTTTGCTGAGCTTCAATGATCCTAAATTTGATGTGAGCTTTCAATTCTTTATCTCTCTTCATCTTTCATCACTAATTTAGACTTTGAGCTTTCCATGTTGATCACTCGAGTTTTCATTCTTGAAGCTTTTCCTTTAATATCAATGTTCTCATGATCTTCAAGTTTTAATCCATGCCTCGAGCTTGATATAATCATCGTTATTTGAAGTACAAGCTTTCATGAATTCTTTAACCTTGCATTCATCATTGAGTCCTGAAAATACATCACTTAAACAAAACATGTTATGTTCTACTTGTTTGATAGCATCAAAACAGGATATTAAAGGATATTAAGCCTTGTAAGGCCAACAACTCCTCTGATGCTCGAAGTTGTATTAGTCAACCATGTTGTTTCTTTTTAAAGAGCTTCTCTATATGATGGCTTGAAACTAGAGTGGCATTACCACGCACAATGTTTGCCTTTAAGAGCCGCTCTCTAGAAATTCATGACAAACTTCAAGCTAGTTTGGAGAAATTCCAAGCTATATCACTAAATGTTCTTAACTATTCAATACCCAAAACCACTTCATAATCTTCTTAGGGTAGCAAAAGGAAATCAACATACAACCTATAATTTTGCGTAGTAAGTTCAATCTTTAAACACTTACTCTAACATGTGAAGGTCCTTCCATCCACATCCTTCACATCAAAATGTTCACATTGCTCCACATGACAAGCTAGCCATTTAGTAATTTTAGTGTTTATGACATTATTAGCCATATAGCAACATGTTGACGTCTTAGGAAGCCACTAATTTTCATGGTTCGATGATTAGTATAATAAACTAAAATATGAACTAATGAAATGTTAGATTCATCATTATCATCAAATTCCACCCCTTCCTAATTAGAATAAGGGGGTTTGTCCTTAACTAATTTTGGCTCCTCCACGAATCCAATCATTAACAGTCATCCCTTTTCACAATGGTGCCCTCTATGTCACTTTTTGTCATAATGCCAACACAAATCTTTTGTCATTTTTTCTATAGGTTTCTCGTGAGTAAATTGTTTGGAATGAATATGAAGAGCAAGTGGTGTTGTTGACTTAATAGGTTACACCTAGTTTTAATCATGACAAATACTCTTGGTACTGATGGTTGTACTAAGACTTGCATGTAGGTTCACTATGCACGTGTATTCGAACTGAAAGACATACCATGATGGTGTGCGGTGTTCATGCCAAAGAATGAAGTTATGTGTTATATTTGTATTTATCTTTCATTTTCTTCATTCTAGGATGTAATATTTATTATGGACTGTACACCCTAAGGCCTTTAATATTTTGCATCATTCATGATAGGTAGGTATGCTAAAAAATGCCATAGATTGACCTTAAGGACCAAATGACCTATGGGTAGGTCAACCGACGCCAGGTTTTTGGGCCTACTTGAAAAGACCTTAGGTCCCAAGAAATATGCACTAATAAGTCCCCATATCACATATTATATCAGGGGAACCAATTTTAGGCAAGAATGGACTCAAATTTAAAATCTTGAGAAAGTTTGGACGACCGAACCCAAATCGTGTAAAATGGCTCAAGCGACTGAAGAGGTCAATATGTTGACTTCATATTTCGGGCACCCGAACCTATATTGAGCATATCTCCCTTGGGCACCCGAGCCTGTCTTAGGTTCCTTTTCAACTACCCGGGTGCCCGAACGATCACGTTCAAAATGGGATCGGGCGACTGAATTGGTTGGTTTCATTAACCGTACATGGAGCCATGCACCCAAACCTCAGCTATTTAGCTGCCGAAATTGGTTTAGCCAAACGGTCCTCAATTCAAGCACCCAAACCATTAAATAATGGTTTTGAGACTGAGTCTGTTCAGGCACCCGAACCTCAGGCCGAGCACCCGAATCTCTCAAGTTAAAACATTTTTAATGATTATTTTAAAGGGGTAAATGGGGTTAATTTTTGTAAACGTGTTTTAAAATTTTCTAATTATTCCCATTTAGTCCCTAATGGTCAAAAAATCCTCTTTGCCTATAACGACATGTTCATTTGTAATAATTAGCAGGGGATTATAAAAATCATTAAGGCCAAATTCTCTCAAATTTTCAAAATATTTTTTTAGCCTATACTACTCCCAAACACTCATACACTCTATTTTGTTTAATCTTTCAAGTGTTTTGAGTATTTCTAAAGTACTTGTGTCTAATCTGGCCTGCTCATACTCTCATTAGATTATATTGATTGTTTGATTTTATTGAGAGTAGAAGCATCAAGTTCTTCCACTGATTTAACTGGATAAATCTTATGTGGGAAGACTTGGAAGGTCGTGGTTCTTGCATTGTTATTGCAAGACACCAAACCCTATATTTTTGTGTGTAAAATCATTTTCAAAACTTGTATTCAAACACTCCTTGTGCTTAGTACATTGAGAAAATCTTGTTGAGTTTGTTTGAATCAATTTGCTAGCATATTTGAAACTTTTATCTGATATTGTGATATTCACATAGTGTGTTTCAAATCTTGCTTTGATATACACTCTAGATCTAGACTGATAATCTACACTTGATTGAGATTTTAGCACACATTAGATCACTGAGCATATTTACATATCATATGTGCTTGCATTATTGCTTGAGCTATGCTGGTGTACATACCTGCTTGTGAACAAGTGTATTTCCATGTACAAAATTTTCATATCATTTGTTGTATTCTAGGTGCGGGCCCGAAGAGGGATACTACTCCTGTGGAATAGTCCTGGATTGGCTTTGACCTGATTAGGAGAGTTAGGTGCACCATCCTGGTAAGGTGTGTTAGTTCAGGTCAGCCCCTTGAATTGACCTGATTGTAACCAGTGTCGCTCCACCTGTTTAAGTGAGTCCTAGTGGAATCCTTGTGCAGGTGTAGCTAAGGAGGGGACATAGGCAATTTGGCCAAACCTCTTTAACATTTCGTGTGTACTATTTACCTTTCCACACTTTACTATTACTGCATGTGTATGTTTATTTATTGACTGCATAGATTGACCCTGATCTTGTGTAATACTGATGTTAGTGAATTTACCTAGGGGACAAAATTTTTAAATACCAATTCACCCCCCTCTTGGGATTGCACCAAAGCTAACAATTGGTATCAAAGCCTCGTAACTTAGACCTAAACGTCATTTAGTAAAAGATCATGATGGCTCATGTTAGTGCATCTCCTTCATGTGAGGGAAGATTGGTCACACACCCACCAGTATTCTGTGGTGATAACTATGTTGTATGGAAATTTAGAATGACTGTGTATGTGAAAGCTTTAAATTAGAAATTTTGGAATGTCATTTATCAAGATGATAGTGAGCCTGTTAAATCCATTGGCTGTACTAGTGTTCCTAAATCTGAGTATGAATTGAATGATCATTATAGGAACTTAGTGCAGGTCAATTTTGATGCTATGAACACCCATCTGCATGCTTTAGATTTTAATGTTCTTTGTGAGGTTATGGCATGTAACAGTGCTAAGGAGATATGGGAGCTACTTGAAAGGAGATATGGAGCAACTATGCAGGAAAAGGTGATCACTCCTGGTGATTCAAGCTCTATAGATCTTGAAGGAGGTAAACCGTGCTTCATAGATCTAACTGATGATGAGGTAAACTCGTCTCCTTTTGTGTTATTAGATAATCCTGGCAAAGATTCATGTCATGATTTGAATGATGCATCTGGTTCTGAATCATGTGATAGTAGTGATAGCGAGAGCATGCCTACATATAAAGAACTACAAATTGAATATGTTAGAATTCATAAGTCACTTCTTAAAACTAATAAAAGATATACTGCTTTGAAGAACAAGTATGAAGCATGTGAGAAAGAATATGAATAAAAAATTCTTCTTGAAAGGGAAAATGATTTTAAAATCAAAGAGTTAAGATCTCAAACTTCAAATGACAATAATAAAGATCTTCTTATTGCAAAACTTGAATGCAAAGCAAACAATATGACTAAAGAATTTATGAAACTTCAGAATGTTTGCAAAGGTCTAAAGAACTTCAAAATTCATGATCTAGAAAAGAAAATAGAAGACCAGTCTAAGATCATCCACATATTTACTAGAGGTGAAGAAAATTTTGACAAACTCTTAGGTTCACAAAAGATGACCTTAGACAAAGAAATTATAGGTTATAATGGGATTGAAAATAAGAGAAGAAATAACCTATACATGGGGTACTTTGTAAGAGCATCAAAACACTATGCTAGTACCTCCTCCAGTCCTTACACTCACAGCACACGTGCCTTGTGTAAAAAGAAGGGGCACATAAAATTTGATTGCGCATTTGAAGAAAAGGTGTGAAACCCAAACGAGTAGGGAAAGTTAAAGAATCACCAACTCCTAACCCACCGAGAATAAAAGATAGAAAAATGGTATAGGTGGTTAAGAAAGAAACCCCTTGAAACTCAAGGCGGAATTTACTCAAATAGGAATTACATGATCACAAAATTCTTCCTTGGCATTTAGGATTGGCCATAGGGGGTAGTGTTCACTAAAGGCTTAGGAAATGGTTTGGGCTGAAAATGTAAAATCCTAGTATATGTCCATTATTTAAAATTTTACATACTAAGTATGAAAATCAAGTCAATATGCAAATCCAACTTTATAACCAACCTGATCTTGAAATTAGGAATAGCTTCCCAAGAGGGAGGGGGGTGAATTGGATTTTTTTTAAAAATAGCCCCTTTAGAATTAGTTATTTTAAGTTGTAAATCTTAGAAAAAATCACAATCAATCACAACAAGATTAAACACTCAATTTATGTAACAATATATGTGAAAATTTGCTGCACTCAGTATAAGCCCTGTATCACAATTATTCTTCATCCCAATGTTTAGTTTTTAAATTAACTTTCAGATTAATAGGTCAAGATAATCAACCAATGTAGTCCCTTTCGATTTCCGCAATCAATGCTGATTTATCCAAAAAGAATTACCTTCCAGGCTATTTAACAACCAAACATTCAGAATTAAAAATTCATAAAACCACGCAGATTATATCCTTAAAAAATAAAGAGTAGAGTAGAGAAAGAAGAACACAAGGATTTTTACGAGGTTCGGCTTCAACACAGCCTACGTCCTCGCCCTTGGCAAAACTGTCAAAGGATTCACTATTACCATTCCTTTATCAGTAAAAAAAAATTAGTTACAAGCACTCCTTGACTAAGGCTAGAGCCCGCCTTCTCCAAACAATCTCCCCTTGTTTCGTCCAACGATTCAATACTCAAATCTTCAACAAATCCTGTTACAAAGATAGAAAACAAGACATACAAGAACTTGCTCCTCAAAGAGCTGATTAGTATAAATTTGAAACACTTATACACTTCACTAAATTCAGAATATGAATTTCAGAATGAGGCTCTAAGAAACTTATCACCATGGGTATCTTTCAATAAAAGAATCAGCAACTTAATGATCAAACATAGTGAGAGATTCAGAAAAAACTTCTCTTAATTTTGAGTAAAGATGAGAGCAATTTGAAGACCCTTCAGAAATTCAGAATGAGAGAGAGTATGGCAGTAGAATGTGATTTCTTAATGATCTTGATGTAGAAATCAATGCGTCTTAGGGGTATTTATAGATGTACAAAACCTTCTTGCTTATTCCCTAAGAATACTCATACTTGTTTTCATATATTAAACTTACTTAAGTTTCCAAATATTTGAATTTCAAAAATTATATTCGTTGGAAAACAGAAAAATGCCGTGAGACAGACAACTGTGAAGTCCTGGCAGTCGTCTATCCATTTAATATAACTGTAAAAATCATAGGCAGAATGGTGTCAGTCGTCCGTCCCTTGAGTGGAAGTCGTCTATCACTAAAATATGAGGTGACAGTCGTCTGTCCATAAGGTGACAGTCGTCTATCCCTGTGTAAATTTAAGTCTTTTAGTAACATAGAAGGTGGATAGTCGTCTGGTGAAACCTACACAGTCTTCTCACTTTTTACTGACAGTGGTCTGTCAAGCCTCTGTGTTTCAGTTTTAAGCCTTATTAATTTAGCCAGTCGTCTGTCTATTAACAGATAGCCGTTTGTCCACACACTAATTTTCTTTTCTAGTCAAATTTTGATTTGTCTCTCACTGTTGCTTGGCATATAAATTTGTTTTAATTTTAAAAACATGTTCCAAGCTTTTATCTTAAGGTATCTAAGTCTCTTTTCCTAATGAACTTCAAAATGAAAACTTCATACTTGAATAAACTTAAAGTACTTACAAATACTTGTCCTAAGTACTCAAAAATTCTTCTTTACACTGAACTTTCTTTTGTTGCTAGTCTTTGATCTCTCAGAATTGTCTGATCTTTCATCTTCTTTAAATCCTTTTGATATTTCATCATTGAGTCAGACTTTGAGCTCTCATGTTGATTTTCTTTAATCTTCATGCTCTTATGGTCTTCAGACTTTCATTTATGCTACATGAGTACTTTCAATATGGATTCCTGACAAAACACAACACTCACCGAAGCATGTTAAGTCCTAGTTGTTTGTTAGCATCAAAATAGGATATTAAGCCTTGTAAGGCCAACAATCTCCCCATATTTGATGATAAAAAACCAGAAGCAAAAATTTTGAGTGAGCCTTAAAAAGACTTCCCCTTTCAATACACTTCATCTTAATAGAATCAATATTAATTTCATAACATACATCATTCATGCTCGTTTCAAGTTCAAACTTAAGTTCAAGCTCAATTTTTGCTAAACACTTCTCCCCCTTTGACATCAATCAAAAAATATAATTTGAGTATATGTGATACCAGTGTTAATGTATTAACATCAATTGATTAAGGATTATTCTCAAGTGATAACTCATAATAATCCCCCTGTCAATCGGCATACTCAATAATTTCTTGTAATTCATAAGGTCAGAAGTTGCAAAGTTTTCAAAGTTATCATTTACATTAGAACTTATAATACATCAAACTCATAACAAAGCATTTCAAAAGTTCAAGGTTTTAGAGCTAGAACAAATACTTTGAAAGACTTATAGCCTTTTCTTACACATACTCCCCCTTTTTACAGAAAAAAAAAAAAAATACATTCAAAATTTAAGCACGTGTAGCATACAAAATAGCAAAACACCAACAAAAGTCTATATGTCAAAGTTAGTGTCACTGTCTTCAGCAATTCTTTTTCCTTTGGATTGCTATGATCCTACTTCTTCTTCTTCTTCTTAAGTGGCTTCTTCATCATCTCTTGCATTTTCTTCTTCTTCTTCTTCTTCTTCTTCTTCTTCTCCTTCTGCATCTTCAGCTTCTTCCTCAGCAAAATTTTTACCATCCTCATAATTTGAATCAGTGTCATGTTTAATGACATTATGCTCTATCTTAGCGATACGAGTGTCTAATGAGGTATACTTGTCATCAATGGTTGAGAGTTTATCTTGAAGAGAAGCAAAGTTTTCTCGCATTTCGGAACTAAAGTTAGTATAATTATGATAAAATGGAACAAACCAAGGTGGCATATCAGCTTCTTCAGGAGCTGGACTCCTTTCTTCATGTGCAGGTCTTGCCAGTTTATCACCCCAAAACATCCAACCCTCAGTATACTTTTTGTAACCCATTCGTTTCAATGTAGTAAATGAGAAAACATGGTAATAGGTTCTTTTTACTATTTTTTAGGCTGGAGAGAGGACTTGAAAATAGGCAAAGATTAAGGAAAGAATACTTTTGTATGGAAGCCCAATTCTAGGAGATTCAAGCTGCATCACCATCCACTTCAGTATAATACTGGACAAGTCTAATTTCTTCCCTTTTAGTATGCACCACATAACAAATTAATCAAAATGTGACACATAATCAAAGGATCCAGACCTTCGAATTATATTGTGTGCAATGATCTTATGTAAGATTTGTGCGTGAAGATTAAGCTGCTAATATGGTGGAGGATGTCCAAAATACACAGGTGCATCATTCATCACAAGAGGCAGAAATTCTTGTGGTGAAAATCCTTGTCCCATGGTCCATTGCTTCTCAACAGGTGTACACTCAAAATTTCCATCCTTGATATGAAGAATTTTCCGTAATCAGTGTGGGGTAAGTATAATCCTTTGACCATAAATCTCAATAGAAATTCCATCTTCCTTCTTAACCAAGTTAGAATAAAAAATCTTAATCCAATCTGGGTAATACCCTTTTACTTGATGAAGAATGAACTTGTCCCATCTTATAGCTTTGAACATTTCAATAATTTCAGGAAAATTTTCTTCAAAGAAAGTGATGTCTAAAATCTTACAAAACATTGGTTCAATTGCAAATATGTGATTCTGATACATTGATTTCACATGTGAAGAGACCAGCCATTTTTCTATGTCATCGTTGCTTGTAGGCTTTGAAGAAGATGAGGAGGCTTTTTCCTTCTTTCCCACAATTTTGGTATGAACCATCTTGATATGCAGAAACCCTAGATATGTATGGAGTTGGTGTGTGATGGATAATCATTGTGTGTAGCTTGGGAAAGAAAGAACTGAGAATAAAGAGAAGAGAAGATGTTTTAGAGGAATGAAGATGAATGGACAGACATCTATAGGGTTTAAAAATCATGTTTTTAAGTGAAAGGAACATCACCCGCTACGAGACAATCGTCTGTCACTAATTAGATAGCCATCTATCCACAGATAGTAGCCTGCCAGTCATCTGCTAGCTCACTGGCAGTCATCTGTCTACTGTCTTTTACATAGACAATAGCCTGCCAGTTGTCTGTCAGCTCTCTAGCAGTCGTCTGTCCTGACCAACTAAACTTCTCCTTTTTAGTTAACTTTTCTTACATGTAACATGCCAAATTCTAGTCGAATAAATACAAATTGATCCTCAGCTAATGGTTTAGTAAATATATCAGCTAATTGAGCATCAGTATTGACAAAGTCAAGAACTATTTCTTTCTTGTCTACATTATCTCTTAAAAAATGATGACGTATATCAATATGTTTATTTATTGAATGTGATACTAGATTCTTTGAAATATTTATCATGCTTGTATTATCGCATTTTATGAGGATTGTTTGGTACTGAATTTTGAAGTCCCTTAATTGTTGTTTCATATATAAATTTTTAGGAGAGCAGCTCCCAATTGCTAGGTATTCTGCTTCAGCCGTAGAAAATGCTATGAAATTTTGTTTTTTTGAAAACCATGAAACTAATGAGTGTCCTAAAAGTGGCAAGTCCCACTAGTGCTTTTTCTATCTATTTTACATCCCGCATAATCTGCACCTGAATAACTCATCATTTTGAAATCAGTTCCTTTTGGATACCATAACCCTAAATCTAGTGTGCCTAGCAAATATCTATGGATCCGATTGGAACCTAGCACACATACACACATTGAACATTATATCTGGTATACTTGCTATTAAGTAAAGTAAGCTTCCTATCATACCTCAATAATGCTTGGTATAAACTCATTTCCCTTTTTCCTCCTTGTATAGACTTGTTGAAGTACTCATGGGAGTTCCTATGGGTTTACTTTCTTCCATATCAAACTTCTTTAACATGTCTTTAATATATTTAGTTTGATTTATGAAAGTTCTATTTTTAGCTTGTTTGATTTGCAAACCTAGAAAGTAATTTAATTCTCCCATCATGCTCATTTCAAACTCTCTCTACATAGTTGTAGCAAAGTCATTACACAAGTCTTCCTGAGTAGCTCCAAATATGATATCATCAACATAAATTTGTACTATAAGCATATTGTTATGTTTGGTCTTTATAAATAAAGTGCTATCTATCTTTCCTCTTGAAAATTTATTTTGGAGTAGAAATTTGCTTAGCCTATTATACCAAGTTCTACGAGCTTGTTTCAATCCATATAGGGCCTTAGTTAGCTTAAATACATGATTTGGATTTTTAGAGTCTTCAAAAGCTGGAGGTTATTTAACATAAACTTCTTCATTAATATAGCCATTTAGAAATGCACTTTTTACATCCATTTGGTATAATTTGAAGTCTTTATAGGCTGCACAGGCAACAAGCATCCTTGTTGCTTCCATTCTTGCTACAGGGGCAAAGGTTTCTTCATAATCAATGTCTTCTTCTTGATTTTAACCTTGTGCTACAAGCCTAGCTTTATTTCTTACAACTACTCCAGTTTCATCCTTTTTATTTCTAAACACCCATTTAGTTCCTATGATTGACTTGTCTTTGGGTTTAGGTATAAGTTTCCATACTTGACTTCTTTCAAATTTATTTAGTTCCTCCTGCATAGTTATGATCGAAGAGTCATCTTTTAAGGATTCTTCTGTATTCTTGGGTTCATCTTGAGACAAAAAGGCATAATGAATGCAAATATTTTTTTAATGAGGCTCTAGTGATTATTCCTTTTGATGTTTCACCAAGAATTTGTTCTTTTCGGTGATTTTTATCATATCTCCATTCTTTAGGAAGCTTCTGATTTTCTATAAGGTTTTCATTTAGAGCTGCATTATTGTTTTCTTCTTTTATTTCAAGATCTTCTTCTTTTTGTGGAGTATCTTCTTCTTCATCATTCTCATTTTTATTGTTATGATTGTTTGATTCATCAAATGTTATGAGTATTGATTCCATAATAGTAAAAGTTCTTTTATTATAAACCCTATAAGCTTTACTATTTATAGAGTACCCTAGGAAGATACCTTCATCAGATTTTGCATCAAACTTTCTTAAATAATCCTTAGTGTTAAGGATAAAACATTTGCACCTGAATACATGAAAGTAGGAAATATTAGGTTTTCTACCATTCCAAAGTTCATATGGTGTTTTGTTTATTTTTGATCTTATTGATACCCTATTTACAATGTAGCATGTTCTATTTACAGCTTCTGCCCAAAAGTATTTAGGTAGATTATTTTCATTCAACATTCTTCTTGCCATTTCTTGTAGAGTTATATTTTTTTCTTTCTACAACTCCATTTTTTTGTGGAGTCCTAGGTGCAGAAAAATTATGGTTTATTCAATATTCATTATAGAATTTTTCAACATTTTTCTTTTTAAATTCCCTACCTTGATCACTCCTAAAGTTTGTTATATTATAGCCCTTTTCATTTTGTAATTTCTTACACAATGTAATAAGCATGTCATATACTTCATCTTTGTTTGCTATAAATAATACCCAAGTGAATCTTGAATAATCATCCACTATTACAAAAGCATATTGTTTACCTCATAGGCTTAAGGTTCTAGTTGGACGAAATAAGTCCAGGTATAAGAGTTCTATAGGTCTTTTGGTGGGTATGTATTTTTTCTTTTTGAAGCTTGTTTTTACTTGTTTTCCCTTTTGACATGCATCACACGTCTTGTATTTTATGAATTTAATATTTGGTAGTCCTTTTACAAGATTTTTCTTAGATAATTTGGATAGTGGGTCTATGCTTGCACGTCCTAGTTTCCTATATCATAACGAACTTACTTCATTTATTGCTATCAAACAAGTTATGTCTTGATTTACTAATTTTTTAAGATTTATGCAATAGACATTATTTATTCTATGAGCTATAAACAGAGTTTCTTTGTTCTTAGGATTTTGGATAACACACTTTTCTTTCATAAAGATTATTTAGAACCCTTTGTCACTTAATTGTCTATTACTTAAAAGGTTATGTTTTAATGCACACTATCTACAGTGAGTGAAGGTTCTTTACCAATTTTTCAAATGCCAATAATTTTATCTTTGGAATTATCACCAAAGGTGACGTATCCCCCATCCTTTTGTTTTAATGTAGTGAACTTGGTATTGTCACCGATCATGTGCCTTGAGCACCCGCTGTCCAAGTACCATTTATCCATTGACGTTGTTGTCCTAAAGCAAACCTACGATGAGGGATACTATGCGTTAGTTTTTGGAACCCAAATTCTTTTGACTTTCTTTGTTTTTTTGTTAGTTCCATTATTGCCTTTCCATTCCCCTTGAACTTTAACATACTTTCTTTGTAATGGGCAATTGAACATTATATGACCTTTAGTCTTGCACATATGGCAAGTGGTGTGTTCATGTTTGTTGTTTGATGAAGTGCTAGCATAATACTTAGCTTCCTTAACAACGTATCCCATGTATAGCTTTTTATTCCTTTTATTTTTTTAACCATTATAGCCTATACCTTCTTTGTTCCCATGAAGCCTTTGCTGTCTAATCATCTTTTCAAAGTTTTCTTTTCCATTGGTAAAGTTATAGATAATTTTTCTTTATCCTTTACTGCCATTTTGAGTTAATTTACTTCTAGATCCTTTTACTCAAATTATCTTTGTGAGTTTTGCCTAACTCTTGAGTTGCTATATTTATTTCTTCTTCCAACTTCTTAATGTAAGAGTTTTTTTTCTTCTTCAATAGCTTTGAATGATTCAAGTTGCTTCACAAGTTCTTTATTTTGATCTTTCAAAGTTATATTTCTCTTAGAAATTTTTATAAATCTCTTATGCAAAGAAAACAACTTAACTTGCAATTCCTTATAGGAAGGCATGCTATCACATGACTCATTGTGAGATTCTGTAGAGGAATAGTAGTAGTTTACCTCTTCTTCATTCGCCATGAAACATATTTTTGCCATCTCTTGTCCACTTGATTCATTTTCTGTCTCGCTAGAGCTTGAATCATCCCACGTAGATTTCATAGCTTCCTTCTTTTTCTTTTTGTCTTTCTTGAGCAACGAACAATATGGTTTGATATGCCCTGGTTTCTTGCAGTGATAACATATTGGAGGTTCATTCTTACTTTTATTTTCCTTCCTACTTGTCTCTCCTTTTTCAGGCTTATTTTTATTGAACTTCCTAGGAAATCTCTAATTTCTTCTATAGAACTTACCTAGTCTCTTAGTGATGAATGCTAATTCATCTTGATCTAAGTCACTTGTCTCACTTTCTTCTTCACTAGAGTTGTGGCTAGATGCTTTTAGTGCAAAGGATCTTTTATGCTTTGGTTCAGGATTCCTTTCTTTTAAGGTCATTTCATAGGTAAGAAGTGAAGTTATGAGTTCATCTAAAGAGGTAGTCTTAAGGTTTCTACCTTCAGTGATAGTTGTAGCCTTAGGTTCCCATATTGTGGGAAGGCCTCTTAGGATTTTTCTGATCATTTTGTAGGTAGTATAAGTTTTCTCTAAGGCACTTAAGGAGTTTATTATGTGAGTAAATCTGGTATACATACTTGATATTGTTTCATCAGAATTCATCTTGAATGCTTCATATTCGCTTCTTAACATGTCTATCCTATTGTCTCTAAAATCAATAGTTCCTTCATATGTCACTTCTAATTTGTCCCATATTTCTTTAGTCATCTTGCATGTAATGATCCTATTAAATTTGTTAGCATCTAAGGCATAGTATAAAGCATTTATAGCGCTTGAATTGATTTGAATCTTTTTTATAGTCTCAATCGATCATATCCCTTTTTTTCTTTTGGAATCTATTTTCCATCAACTATTTTAGTGGGAATAAGGTCTCCATCCATAACTACTTCCCATGCTTTCCAATCCATGTGTTGGAGATAGATTTGCATTCTTTGTTTCCAAAACATATAATTATGTCCCCAAAAAATTGGTGGATGGATTGAGGATTGGCCTTCACCAAAGAGTACTACTCCTATATTTTTCATTTAATCTTTTTATAATTTCTTGTTAGGAATTATAACTAGGCTCTGATACCAATTGAAATTAGGAATAGTTTCCCAAGAGGGGGGTGAATTGGATTTTTTTTAAAAATAGTCCCTTTAGAATTTGTTCTTTTAAGTTGTAAATCTTAGAAATAATCACAATCAATCACAGCAAGATTAAACACTCAATTTATGTAACAATATATGTGAAAATTTTCTGCACTCAGTGTAAGCCCTGTATCACAATTATTCTTCTTCCCAATGTTCAGCTTTAAATAAACTTTCAGATTAATAGGTCAAGGATAATCAACCAACATAGTCGCTTTTGGTTTTCGCAATCAATGCTGATTTATCCAAAAAGAATTACCTTCCAGACTATTTAACAACCAAACATTCAGAATTAAAAATTAACAAAACCACGCAGATTATATCCTTAAAAAATAAAGAGTAGAGTAGAGAAAGAAGAACACAAAGATTTTTACAAGGTTCGGCTTCAACACAGCCTACGTCCTTGCCCTTGAAAAAACCCCAAAGGATTCACTAGTACCGTTCCTTTATTAGCCGGAACAAAATCAGTTACAAGCACTCCTTTGGTAAGGCTAGAGCCCGCCTTCTCCAAACAATCTCCCCTTGTTTGGTCCAACGATTCAATACTCAAATCTTCAACAAATCCTGTTACAAAGATAGAAAACAGGGCATATAAGAACTTGCTCCTCAAAGAGATGATTAGTACAAATTTGAAACACTTATACACTTCAGTAAATTTAGAATATGAATTTCAAAATGAAGCTCTAAGAAACTTATCACCATGGGTATCTTTTAATAAAAGCATCAACAACTTAATGATCAAACACGGTGAGAGATTCAGCAAAAACTTCTCTTAATTTCGAGCAAGGATGAGAGCAATTTGAAGCACCTTTAGAAATTTAGAATAAGAGAGAGTATAACAGCAAAATGTGATTTCTTAATGATCCTGATGTAGAAATCAATGTTTCTTAGGGGTATTTATAGATGTACAAAACCTTCTTGTCCATTTAATATAATTGTAAAAATCATAGGCAGAAAGGAGGCAGTCGTCTCTCCCTTGAGTGGAAGTCATCTGTCACTAGAATATGAGGTGACAGTGGTCTGTCCATAAGGTGAGAGTCATCTGTCCCTGTGTAAATTTAAGCCTTTCAGTAACATAGAAGGTGGACAGTCGTCTGGTGAAACCTACACAGTCTTCTCACCTTTCACTGACAGTCGTTTGTTAGAGCCTTGACAGTCGTCTGTCAAGCTTCTGTGTTTTAGTTTTAAGCCTTATTAATTTAGCCAATTCTCTGTCTATTAACAGACAGTCGTCTGTCCACTTACTAATTTTCTTTTCTAGTCTATTTTTGATTTCACTCTCATTGTTGCTTGGTATATAGATTTTTTTTAATTTTAAAAACATGTTCCAAGTTTTTATCTTAGGTCTCTAAGTCTCTTTGCTTAATGAGCTTCAAAATGAAAACTTCATACTTGAATAAACTTAAAGTACTTACAAAGACTTGTCCTAAGTACTCAAAAATTCTTCTTTGCTCTGAACTTTCTTTTGTTGCTAGTCTTTGATCTCTCAAAATTGTCTGATCTTTCATCTTCTTAAAATCCTTTTGATATTTCAGCATTGACTCAGACTTTGAGCTCTCATGTTGATTTTCTTTAATCTTCATGCTCTTATGGTCTTCATACTTTGATCCATGCTACATGAGTACTTTCAATATGGATTCCTGAGAAAACACAACACTTAACCAAAGCATGTTAAGTCCTACTTGTTTGTTAGCATCAAAATAGGCTATTAAGCCTTGTAAGGCCAACAGAACTTAATGCATATATTCATTAGTTGAAATATGAAATTATTGACTGCTTGAATAAAAATCCACTTCCAAATGGACAAGACAATTGTGCCTGGCATATTATTCTCAAATGCTTAATTCATACTTGAATATACAAATCTTAAGTTAAGCATATCTTGTCCATTGCACATATTTGAGCTTTAAGGAATCCATCTCGATATATATTATTTAAACCTAAACTCTCTTTTTTTTTAATATAAAAGCCTTAACCATAGCTTAGTCATTACTCCAAGCTTAAGCACTAATGATTATTAGTCCCTATTCTAACTAGTGCTTACTCAAAGAAATCCTTCCATAATCAAAATTAGAGGCAATCATTAAGGGATTGTAGTTTCACTGTTTAATCAAAATATTCCCTTTTGTACTTAAAATATAAAAATCTTCTAATTTTAGTTAACTATATCCTCCACAGGAAATTCTTACCAAACCACGATCATATTCGGTAAGGTTTCACCCATTCCTTGGTTTGTATATTTGCTCCTCTATATGATCATACCTAAAGGATACTTTCCAATCACCAAAGAGCAATGCTCCCAAATTCATACTCTTCTAGTTGCTCTTTATCTAAATTGTCTGGAAATTTCCTTTTCATGCAAATAACTTGAATCATGTCCATTCATAATGAATACTCTTTGAACATAACTTAAATTTTAATTTTTCAAGAGTATTAATCAAAAATTTCTTTCATAAGCTTTCAAACATTAAATCAAATCCTTTAGAGCTTCATATTTGTGAATTAAGTTAAATGGCTAATATGATTGCCATTGGTTTCAACATATATAAAAATGTAATAACTGTGAAACCTATGCATGAACGATAAGAAAGACAAGCCATTTGAACTTAGGCCTCTCACGTATTGTAAATCATAAGAAAAGAGGCAAATATAGGCTTCGAACTTTCAACGAAATATTCATTGTGACTTTTTAGTCCATTAAGCCTAAGAACTCAAAGTCAAGCATATATCATTAAAATTCTAGATCTCTTGGCTAAATGATTTGAAAAATAAGAAAAATACATTAAATGAGTCGAGTGCATAATTGAGGGGGAGCATTCATCTTTCATATCTATATTCATTAAAATGCTCTTAATTTTTGTCTATGCTTATATGTCTGCATGGTCCTATGAGAACAACTCTACACTAATCTCATAACTATCCATTGTTAGTTATTGTTCATATCATCTATTGGATAGTTCATTTTTTTATGAGTTGTTGATTGAACTACCGGAAAGCATGCTTGTGTTGAAAGCCTCCTGCATGGAGGATGCAGTGATGTAATTTGCATACAAGTTGTGGATATTAGGTTGTTTCTTGCTTTATATTATTTATCTTTTGTAAACAACCCATTATCATGTACAATTTTAATGGGAAAATGTCTAATATACAGACGAAATGTTGCCAAAATTTCGGTAGATTTTTCCCAAAATAAAAATTTGTATAAAGATGATTATGATAATAAAAATGTTAAAATGTTTTTGAAAGGATGAGTGAAAACTTAAATAGAAATATCACACCTTCATCCTTACATAATCATTACATACTTAGAAGAGCTAAGCTCTATACCTATGGAATGATCATAAAAGAACTCATTTGCATCATACATTGAATTTTGAATATTGAGGCTCTTCTAAGAATCTTGAACATCATATCCAACTCTTAAAGCTATATATTTAGATATGGATTGTTCTCGGTTATATGCTTTATTTCACGCCTTAATAGATATTCTATGATGCATTATGAAGGTTTTGGGGAGACTATACTGGTTGCCATGTTTGAAATAAATCAGCTAATATCTAGTGCAGTTATGTTAAAAGTTTTAAAATGATGGCTTATACAACTAGGCATAATGAAATAATTCTCTATCTGGTATAAGCTATTTATTGCATCTAAAGCTATAATTCAAATTGATAGGGGGAGTATCTTAAATTAAAATGCTCATCTTATTATGCTCTTAAATACTTTTGACGAAGATTTCTTATTTAATCAAGTATGGCATGGGTTTGAATGAAATACTTTATTGAAAATCTTATGTTGAAATATGTTAATTTGCCACAGTCATTTGATTTTCCATTTGATCTTGCTTGTGATTGTTAAATTTTTAGGATCATTATGGTTGTGCTTTTCTAGTTATATTTTAGCATGTGCTCCATTGACAAACCAGAAAATTTGCGCTTGCTTGTTTTAAATTAAAAATTCTTTTTTTTGGCAAGCACTCCCACAGTAATTTTTACAAATATCAAAGGGGGATATATTTATTATATATATATATATATATATATATATGTTATAAAATTGCATAACTAGTTTGGTAACTTCACATAAAAATGCCTACGAACTAGTTAGACTGTGTTTATACTCAAACCATCTTTTTGGTATCATATGTCATGTGTCTTTAACTCAAATCTTCCACGGGTCTTATGATATGTTTCAATTGTAATGGTTTGTGTATGCTTATAGCCTAATCTTGCTTTCATGTCATTTAAATCATTTAAATGACAAGTTATATAATTTGTGCGATCAAATTGCTATACTTCATACTTTGTCATTCGTTGTGCATTGCATGATTATATTATATTTTTGGATGCTAAAAGTTATAATTCTTGATTAT
The DNA here is from genome assembly GCF_029873635.1 of Malania oleifera. NCBI lineage: Eukaryota > Viridiplantae > Streptophyta > Magnoliopsida > Santalales > Ximeniaceae > Malania > Malania oleifera. Next base: position 46,523,051 of record NC_080418.1, read on the forward strand.
ACTAGACTATTTGAGTTGGAAGTTTTGGATAATTTGTTAATCTAAAATTCAAAATAGGTCACTTGTGTACAAAGTTAATTTGGGAATGCTCTATTTTCAAATGGCATGCTACCGAATTTTCAAAAATCCTCCCAGTATATCTTTTGAATCTAAATGACTTTTTTTGCCTTCATGCTATATTTCTTAGCCTTTTTTCTATTGCCAAAAGGGGAAGAAGAAGCAAAATTGGGTACAACAATAAATTTAAATTGAGTACATTGGGCTTTAATTGTCTTTTTGCATATATTCAGGGGGCACCTTTTTTGGTTGTAACCACTTTTACATAAAGTATTTGTCATCATCAAAAAGGGGGAGAATGTTGACTTGATAGGTCACACCCTATTTTGATTATGACAAATATTCTTAGTACTAATGGTTGTACTAAAGCTTGCATACAGGTTCACTATGCACGTGTATTTGGACTGAAAGACATACCATGATGGCGTGCGGTGTTGGTGCGCAAAAATTAAGTTTTCTGTGTTATATTTGTATTTATTTTTCATTTTCTTCATTCTGGGATGTAATATTTATTATGGATTGTACAGCCTATGACCTGTAATATTTTGCATTATGCACGAGAGGTAGGTATGTTCATAAATGCCATAGATTAACCTTAGGGACTGAATGATCTTAGGGCACCCTTTGGTCGACCGAAGGTAGACCAACGCCATGTTTTTAGGCATACTTTAAAAGACCTTAGGTCCCAAGACATATGCACTAATAAGTCCCCATATCACTTTGTTAGCTTTACTATGATCCCAAGAGGGGGGTGAATTGGTACTTTTAAAATTTATGCTCTAGGTGAGTATCCTAACAGCAGTATATTCACAACCCTATGATCAATCTAGTGCAAGTAATGTAAATCAATTATAATATGTACCAAAAATTAAATAGAGCAATTTAATTAACTACACATACACTAGAAAGTGGTAAAGGAAAGTGACATGCAGAAATGTTATTGAGGTTCGACAAATTGCCTATGTCCCCGCCTTGGCTAACAAGTACAAAGATTACAACTATAATTGTTGACTTAAATAGGTGGAGCGGCACCTAAAAAAACCAGGTCAATTTGCACAGGGCTGACCTCAACTTTTTCAACCAATACTTATCTGACTGGATTACTTCCCCCTCAGGCCACACCTAGAAACACTCAGTAATTTCACAACAATGAAATTAGTACAATGATTATGCTTTCATGTAAAGCAGATGTGTACTCTGTTACGTGCAATCACATACACCTCCAAATGATATGATGAAGTAAGCTCAATGTGGTTTAAGATATCTACTCTTAAGTATATTAGCAATCGTTGTAACATAAGAGTGCAAACCATATGATCTTTGTATCACAAAATCTATTCAGTCTAAATGCTCAAACAAAGATATTAGTCAAACTTCATATATTTCAACTAACAAGTTTTCTCAATGAATAAAGCTCAAGTAATGTATGAGTTTTGTTTGCTAAAAGGATTTAATCTTTGTATTCAACAAATGACATATCTCAATGAATATTGCAACAAATATTTTTATCACATAAACAAATATCTCTTCATAGATTTGTCAAAATGAAACGCACTAGATATTTGAAAGTAATTTGAAAAGATTTTGCAACCAAAATCAAATACGAGCTTTTCATATTCAAAAGTTAGTTTTAGGGTATAGCGATATATGATACAAGATGGAACCATAACACTCAATTATGTGCAATGGAAAACAATGGCTTAACTTAAAGTATTATATTTAATCATGGGTTAAGCATTTGGAAATATTTACCTAACAATGATGCCTAGTCAATTTGGAAGTGAAGTTTATTCAATTTCTTAGTATGGAAAAAGTGTATAGTGAATACATATACTACGAATTTTCATTTTAAGCACAAACCACTTCCTAAACCTACAATCATCACAACCCCCTTAACCTACAAACTAAGGAAAAAATGACTAGAAGATGATTTCAATTTGAATCCATTTTTCCTTGAGTCCTATGGGCTTTGCTTTGCTAATTATTCATTTCATTTCATTTTCTAAGCCTCTGACACTTCTAAGTAAGCAATTAAACCATACGTGCCACATAGTTTTGCAAAATAAGCAGGTATTGAATATATATAAAAGATTGTGCTTATTTATTCTATTTTTTCTTCAATGAGGCTAGACTATTGGTTTTATGCAAACAACCTGAATCCTTTCTGAAATGAATTTTCTTTTTAAGTCTGAAGGGGTTGTTTAGGTTATCTTTCTCATTTGAGGATATGAAAAACATTTTAGAATAATTTTTAATTTTTCTTTTTAAGTAAATGATTTTCAAAAGCTTCTCAATTTTTCTCCTTTCTAGAGTAGCTTGATATTCTTTCAAATCATTTAAGTGCTTTGCCACCTTTTCATTTTCATTTTTAAAAAATGTTTTCTTCTTTGATATCTCAACTAGAATTCTATGCATTTTAAATGAAGTCTTTTCTAGTTTTCCACATGAAGGCATTTCATCAAATGATTTATCATAGGATTTATCAAAAAAAATAACACATGACTCATTGCATGCATTCATACCATCATCATCACAAAAAACATTTGAAGGTTTATGGTAGTGCACAGGAGATATGGGTTGAGCTGGAAAACAAATATGGAAAGACCCAGGAAAAGGAGGTAAATCATGAGCATGTAGCATTTACAGTCAGTGAGGTATATGATTCTCAGTCTATCTCTTTTGATGACCCCTTTTGTGAATGTTGCTATATTACATGTACTGAATCTAATGATAAATCGATTGATGATTCATGTGCTAAATGCTACGTTGTGTCACATGTTGAATTGTCTATTGAACATAATGATAATTTTGTTAACAGTGCATGTGATGATTCATCTGTTGTAATATATTTTGTGATGAATCTTCAAATGTTTCTTGTGATGATGATGGTATGAATGCATGCAATGATTCATGTGTTATTTTGTTTGATAAATCATGTGATGAATCATTTGATGAGATGCCTTCATGTGGAAAACTAGAAAATACTTCATTTAAAATGCATAGAATTCTAGTTGTGATATCAAAGAATAAATCATTTTTGAAAAATGAAAATGAAAAGTTGGCAAAGCACTTAAATGATTAGAAAGAATATCAAGCCACTTTAGAAAGGAGAAAAATTGAGAAGGTTTTGAAAATCATTTACTTAGAAAGAAAAATTAAAAATTATTCTAAAATGTTTTTCAAATCCTCAAATGAGAAAGATAACCTAAGGGACCCCTTCAGACTTAAAAAGAAAATTCTTTTCAAAAAGGATTCAGGTTGTTTGCATAAAAGCAATAGTCTGGCCTCACTGAAGACAAATATAATAAATAAGCACAATCTTTTATGCATATTCAATACCTGTTTATTTTGCAAAATTATGTGGCACGTATGGTTTAATTGCTTACTTAGAAGTGTCAGAGGCTTAAAAAAGAAAATGAACTGAATAATCAGCAAAGCAAACCCCGTTGGACTTAAGGAAAAATGGATTCAAATTGAAATTATCTTCTAGTTAATTTTTCCATAGTTTGTAGGTTTAGGGGGTTGTGATGACTGTAGGTTTAGGAAGTGGTTTGTGCTTAAAATGAAAATTCTTAGTATATGTATTCACTATACACTTTTACCATACTAAGAAATTCAATAAACTTCACTTCCAAATGGACTAGGCATCATTGTTAGATAAATATTTCCAAATGCTTAACCCATGATTAAATATAATACTCTAGTTAAGCCACTGTTGTCCATTGCACAAAATTGAGTGTCAGGGTTCCATCTTATCATATATCGCTATTCCCTAAAACTCACATTTGAATATGAAATGCCTAATAAAATGGTTAGTCATCATTCTAGGCTTAAAGCACTATTGACCATAAATGATCGACATATATTGAGTGCTTTTCACAAGACATCCTTCAAATCAAAATTAGAGGCAGTTTAAAATATAAATCCTCCGATTCTAGTTCTTCGCCTCCATAGGAAAAGTTTTACCACATCATGATCACATTTGGTAAAGACTCATTCTCTCATTGGTTTGTATCCTTACTTCAAAATAGTGATCATATCTAAAGGATACTTTTCATTCTCCAAAGAGCATTGTTCAAGAACATTTAAATACTCATAAAATATCTTGAACATATCCACTTCCATGAAAATATCTTGAATTATGTCCACGTATATTGAATACTCTTCGAACTTAACAGAAATTATAATTCTTAAGAGTATTTAATCTACTTCACACGCATAGCTCTCAAAACCTTAAGTCATATCCTATAGAGCTTCATATCTTTAGTGAAGTTAAATGGATATAATTTCTATAGATTTCAACATATATGAAGTTGCAAATGTCTGAGAAATTTATGCACGAACATTAAAAATGAAAAGCCATTTGAACTTGGGCCTCTTTCTCACATTTTGAAGAATGTAAGAAAAGAGGCAGTTATATGCTTTATTCATTGAAGGAATATTGATTGTGACTCTTTGGGTCCTTTAAAGCCTATCCATCTACCGCCAAGATATAATCACTGAAAATCTTAAAACGCTTGGCTAAAGAATTTGAAAAATATAAAAGGCATGATTTGGTTGTGTGCATAACTCAGGGGGAGCATTACTCTTTCATGACTATTTTACGAATTGTTGCTTGATCACCTGATTGCATGTTTAGTCTAGAATGCCTCCTGCATGGCGGATGCAGTTGATGAGAATTGCATGCTAGTAGTGGATACTGGTTCTCGTGGGCCTTCAACTTAATTATAAATTGCTTAATTGAACCTATTAGATATAGGTTTTATGGAAAAATGTCCAACTTACAGACAGCATGTTGCTGAAATTTCGACAGAAATTTTCCCAAGATAAAACCTTGTGCTAAAGATGACTATGAAAAAATTTATATTAAAACATTTTTGAAAGGATGAGTGAAACCAAATAGATAATTAAACTTCATCCTAAAATAATCATCAACTATTTAGAAAGGCTAAAATCCATCATTATAAGAAGCGCATAAATGATCCATATGCATCACTTTCGTTTACTGAAGATCAAGGCTCCTGAGAATACCCTAAACATTATATCCAGTGCTTAAAGGCTTACGATTTGATATGGAATGTTCTTGGGTCATGAACATTATTGCACGCCTCAATATATACTCTCTGATACATCTGTGGTCTATAGGGACAACTATACTGGTAGGGGTAAATAGAGTGATTAATATTCAGTATAGTTGATTTTAAAGTGTGAGAATGAATGGCTTATACTAGTGAGCAAAATGAAATTAATCTTTGGATAGTATAAGTAGTTAAAGAATCTAAGCACGTACTCAAATTGATAGGGGGAGCATCTAAAATTAAAATGTCTATCATGTTATGCTTAGCAAAAAAAATTTTAGCATAGATGTACTTTAAGTTGTATTGTGGCATATGCTTAAATGAAATAATATTATTGAAAATATTAATTTAAAGCATGATGTTTATTGCTGCCACAATCATATGTTTTTCCATATGATCCTTGTTTTGAATGTGCTATATTCTTAGGATTTATGTGTTTGTATTTTTCTAGTTATATTATGAATTGTACTTAAATGCTAAAATCAAAAAAATATTGCTTGCTTGCATGTTCTTCAAATTTTTGTTTTGGCAAGCAACCTCCAATACTTTAAGCAAACATCATAAGGGGATATCTATTGATATACATACATATATATACTTATTGTAATACTTTATGGCAAGAACTAATTTCAAAACCAATTTTTTTCTTTTGCCTTAATATTATTGTTATTATTATATACATATATAGTTTTCAAGTTGCACAACTGGTTCAGTAAACTACACATAAAAATGCATGTGAACTAGTTAGATTATTTTTATACTCAAACCTTCTATTTCGTATCATATGCCATGTGTTTTTAACTCAAAATTTTCACGGGTTTTATGATATGATTTAAACTACTATGGTTTGTGGATAATTTTAGTCTAATTACACTTGTTATGTCATTTAAATCATTTAAATGACCAGTTATTTAGTTTGTGTGTCAATTGCTAAACTTGTCAATATTTTATACTCCATGAATTCGTTTGTGCCATGAAATGCATGACTATCATATCTCTTACTTGTTGATAGTCATATTTATGTTTTGAGAATATTGAACTATTTGAGTTGATTGTTGTGGATATAATGTAAATCTAAAACTCAATCAGGTCATTTATACACAGGTTTTTTTGGGAAAATGATATATTTTCAAATGACATGCTGCCAAATTTTCTTAAAATTTTCCTGAACCACATCTTGTACATGAATGATATTTTCCTTTTATTTTCTTATATACACTTTAACATTTTATCTAGGCCCATTTTCCTATTGCCAAAAGAGGGAGAAGTAGGCAAGTATTTGTCATCATCAAAAAGGGGGAGATTGTTGACCCAATTAGTCATATCCCGTTTTAATCATGACAAATACCTTGATATTTAATGTCTGTCAAGTTTGTGTGTAGGTTCATATTATCAAATTATATGCTGGCACATGAGAAAACTTAAAGGCTAAAGACCCTAAACACTCATTGTAATTTATATTTTGTGTAATTTGGGTCTGTAATAGTAGTATAGGGGAAAGGTTTGTAATAATCTGCATTGCATGCATGTAAGAACTTATAAGCTCAACAAACTGTGTGAGGTTCCTTTTCAACAACCCAGGCGCCAGAACGATTACGTTCAAAATGGGCTCAGGTGACCGAATTAGTCAGTTTGATTAACCGAACTTGGAGCTGGGCACCTGAACTAATGAGTAAATGCTACTCAATTTTGTTCAGCCAACCGACTCACTCTTCAGGCACCTGAACCACTAAAAGTTGGGTTTTTGACTATGTCTATTCAGGCACCCGAACCTCAGGCTGGGCACCCGAACTTTGTGGGTTAAAATAATTTTTACTGATTTTTAAATGGGGTAAACTAGGTTAATTTTCTTAATGGTTTTTGAAACAAATATAATTATACCCATTGTGTCCCCAACGGTCAAAAAATCTTCTTTGCCTATAAATACCTATTCATTTATCATAATAAGCAAAAGATTAGCAAATTTGATTAGGGCAAATCTCTCTCAAATTCCAAAACCGTATTTTAGTCTGTACTAATCCAAAACACTCATACACTTCATTTTCTTAGATCTTTTAAGTGTTGTGAGTATTTCTAAAGTTCTTGCGTCCAATCTAGCCTGCTCATACTCTCATTAGATTATATTGTTTGTTTGATTTTATTAAGAGTAGAAGCATCAAGTTATTCCACTAATTTAACTTGATAAATCTTATGTGAGAAGACTTGGAAGGTTGTGGTTCTTGCATTGTCATTGCAAGTAACCTAAGCCTATACTTTTGTGTGCAAAAATCATTTTCAAAGCTTGTTTTCATACAACTCTTGTGCTTGCTACATTGATGAAAATATTTTTGATTTTGTTTGAATATTACTGCTAACATCTTTGAAACCGTAATATGAGATTGAGATATAGTTTATCTGGTTTTCAAAGAATAGCTTGTTTGATATACACTCTTATGCTTGATTAGATAAAGTTATTATTCTGAGTGTTGATTGCATATGTAGAGCACTGAGCTTATAGTTCATACATCATTGGGTGCATTGATTATATTGCGTGTATTTGGGTACATATCTACTTTACATGAAAGCATAATCACTATACAATTTGATTGAGTGAATACTATTGTATTTCCAGGTGTGGTCCAAGGGGGCGATAATCCAGCCCTGTGAATTTGACCTAAGGCCTTCTCCGCCCCGCAAAGAGAATTTGTAAATGTTGAGATCAGCTCCGTTCTAATTGACCTGGTTGTATTAGGTGCCGCTCCACCCGTTATGTGAGCCTTTAGTGGAATCCTCGAGCTTACGAGCTAGAGGAGGGGACGTAGGCATAGTTGGCTGAACCCCGATAACATATTGTGCATGCTTTTTATATTCCAACAAGTTTATTTTTTGCATTTTTATTTTCAGCATATGTATGTTGTATGCTTGATTCATTATATTTAGTACATGTGTTGATTGAATTTATAATTAAATAGAAAGACCCTAGGATTGTGTAATGCTGCTATTGAATTAGTTAAACCTAAGAATAAAGTTTTGATACCCAATTCACCCCCCTCCCCTCTTGGGAATACACCAAAGCTAACACTCAAGATGTTGCAATGAATATGCAATACTCAGAAAATCAAACGAAGTCTTCTTAGGAAAGACTTATTAATGAAGTCTCCTAAGAACACTTAAGGATTTGCCCTCAAATAAAATCGTATCAATCAAGCAGAACACTTAGGAGAGCAAACCTATAGAACAATCAACACTCAAATCAAACTTACAAAGGATTTTTGGCAATATGGCAAGGTAAGAATTAGTGTATGGAGCTTAGAAATGAGTAATATGAATTTTGGAATTGAGAGAGAATTCACTAATTGGGTTTGCTAATCGTGTAGCTAATCATTCCAAATGAAAGGATATATATAGACTTCCCCCTGATTATAATCATTAAGGACACAAATGAAATAATTATAAAAGTTTTAATATTATTTAATTAAATTAACCTCGTTAAAAAAATGTTAACCATGGTAAATTTTTTGGGCAACCTAAGAGTAGTGGTCGATCAAGCCAAGTTCGGTTGCCGAGTTGCTTGAGGTTTGGTCGACCAGGCATTAAATGAATTGTAAGTTCGGTCGACCGGACTTGTAATTCCAAGGGCGATTTTTTCCCTTTTTGCGCGGTTTGGTCAACCGGTGACATTATGAACTACCTTGGTTGGCCGACCAGACTGTTGAGTTCTCACACGTGGGAACTTGGTCGATCAGGGTGTTGATATGCAACTTATACTTGGTCGACCAGAAGGTCAATTAAGTTGACTCCTAGGGGGTTCAGTTGATCGCGTTCAAATGAACTAAGTGAGTTCGGTCGACTGGGTTGTGGTGCATGTGTTGACCCGGTGCTAATTCGATCGACCAGGGGCATTTTGTACGTGGGAGTACGGTCGACCGAACATGTAATTTTCATACATTTCGGTTCTTTTCAATTTATGCAAACATCCTAATCAAATGACCAACCATATAAATGCATAAGTGAGTGTCCTAGGGTCATTTCTAGTTCATTTTTAGTTATGAGCTAACTTATCACATCATGCAGCTGATGCATTCAATTACTACAAAACAAACATGTTTACTATTACAAACCCTTTAGATAATAATAAAATGAAATACAACATATGTGTTGGTTCTTTAACTTCAATCTCTCTTTGTGCTATCATTATGATCTTCCAATTAGAATACTTGCACATAACCTCAAACGTACATTAAATATAATAGCTATTTGTCATTATCAAAACCAGGCGTGACCTATAAGGTCAACATTCTCCCCCTTTTTGATGATGACAAATACATCAAGTAAAAATATGGGCTTAGCCTTCGACGGCTCCCTTATCAATATGCATTAAAGAAAACTAAATTTTTAACCCAATCATTTTTGCCCTCTTCATCTCCCCTTTTTGACAAAAGCAAAATAGGCCATAAAAAATAAAAGCTCTAGGCAATGGGTAAACATCATTTTTATATATTATAAGTCTTGGAAGTTGTTTGAAAATTTTCAACAGAGTGCCTTTTGAAAATAGGACTTTCCAAAACAAATCTAGTATAAACAATGACTTGTTTGAGTTTATAAATCCTAGAAATTTATCCACAACTACTCAAACAGTTCAAGTATGATCAAAGCAATAAAACATAAAGTCCAACATTATCATGCTTTAGATATTAACTGTATAGATTACAAACAACAAGCAATGATCAATTTTTACTATGTCTAAACTAATAGAAAATATCAACAATTATATATTGTAGTTAAACTTGTAAATTTTACTTGAAAGCTCCCCCTAAATTCATGCAAACTGTGAAATATATAAGAAGCCTCTCTACTATGCATTAGACCTAACTCATGTCTATTTTGTATGAATCTATCTTCAGGAAGTGGTTTAGTAAATATGTCCGCCCACTGCTCATTAGTGCATACAAACTCAAGTGCAACATCCCCTTTCTGCACATGATCATGGAGGAAGGGATGTCTAATCTCAACGTGTTTAGTTCGTGAACATGAGATAGGATTTTTAGAGATGTTGATTGCACTAGTATTATCACATTTAATCGGTATTGTATCATGGTGCAATCCAAAATCCATAAGTTGTTATTTCATATAAAGAGTTTGAGCACTATAACTTCCAGCTGTAATATATTCTGCTTCGGCTGTGGATAAGGCAATTGAGTTATGTTTCTTGGAGAACCAAGAAACAATAGATTGTCTTAAATAGTGACAAGTGCCACTTGTACTCTTTTTGTCAACCTTGCTACCGGCAAAGTCAGCATCAGTATAACTCACAATCTCAAAGGTAGTATGCTTAGGGTATCATAAACCTAACTCTATAGTCCCAAATAGATACCTAAGGACTCGTTTAACTACTTTTAGATGGGATTCCTTAGGAGCAGCCAAAAACCTAGCACACGTACACACACTAAATATAATATCAGGCCTACTAGCAGTGAGATATAGGAGACTCCCAATCATGCGACGATACAATTTCACATCAATAGAGATTCCTTGCTCATCTTTATCAAGCTTAATGGAAGAGTTCATGGGTGTACCAAGAATTTTACAATCTTCTATATTAAATTTCTTTAGCAAGTCCCTAATATATTTTGATTGGTATATAAAAGTTCCACATTTAGCTTGCTTAATTTGTAGCCTTAAAAAGAAACTAAGTTCACTCATCATGCTCATTTCGAATTCTCTTTGCATGCACTTGGCAAACTCATTACACAACTCGTCATTAGTTGCTCCAAAAATGATTTTATCCACATGAATTCGAACAAAGATCATATCATCATTTTTAGATTTGATAAAGAGTGTAGGGTCAATTTTGTCATGGGTAAACCCATTTTCTAGTAGAAAACCACTAAGCCTCTCATACCAAGATTTAAGAGCTTGTTTCAATCCATTAAAGGCCTTAGACAACCGGTAAACATGTTATGGATATTTATAAATTTTAAAACCGGGTTGTTGTTCTACATATACTTCTTCATTAATATAGCCATTTAGAAAAACGCTTTTAACATCCATTTGAAACAATTTAAAATTTTTAAAAGCGACATAAACAAGTAGCATACGAATGACTTCTAATCTAGCAACGGGAACATATGTTTTATCAAAGTCATTTCCCTCCTGATGATTATAACCTTGGGCAACTAGTCTAGCCTTATTCCTAGTTACTACCTCGTTCTCATATTTCTTATTTCTATATACCCATTTAGTTCCAATAATGGTATGATCACTAGGCCTAGGAACTAGGGTCCATACACTGCTTCTTTCAAATTCATTAAGTTCTTCTTGCATGGACATCACCCAAAACTCATCTTCTATGGCATCTTTAATATTTTTAGGTTCTTCTTGGGATAAGAAAGCATAATGACTCACTAGGTTTCTCAAGGTGGATCTTGTGGTTACACCACGGGATGGTTCACCTATGGTTCACCTATGATTTGATCTATAGGATGTTTTCTAATAAATTTCAAATCTCTAGGAAATTCTTGAATTTCATTTTCATTATCTTCATATGATTTTTCATTTACTTCTGAATTTTCACTTGCACTTTTTAAATAGATAATTTATCTAAGCATTTTCTAACATCAATGTCATCTTCATCGTCTTTCTTAGAAAATGGATTAGATTCATGAAGCACAACATGAATAGATTCAATGACAGCCAATGTTCTTTTATTAAAGACCCTATATGCTTTGCTATTAATTGCATAACCTAGGAAAATACTTTCATCAGATTTAGAGTCAATTTTCCCTAACTGTTCATTATCCCTAAGCACAAAGCATTTGCAACCAAACACATGAAAATAGGAAATATTAGGCTTATGGTTGTTCCACAATTCATAAGGGGTTTTATTTATTGATGGTCTAATCAACACCCTATTCATGACATAACAAGCAGTATTAATGGCCTTGACCCAAAAATATTTAGGTAAGTTATGTTCATTCAGCATAGTTTTACCCATTTCTTGTGGTGACCTATTCTTTCTTTCTACCACACCGTTTTGTTGAGGTGTCCTAGGTGTAGAAAAAGTTATGCGATATGCCTTCTAAGTCACAATAATTTTCTATGCCCTCATTTTTAAATTTTGTGCTTCTATCACTTCTTATATGAGTTGTCTTATATACCTTTTCATTTTGAATTCTCCTACAAAGTTTGGTAAACTATTCACATGATTAATTTTTATGGACGAGAAATAATACCCGTGTGAACCTAGAGAAGTAATCCTCAATTACAAAATAAAATGATTTACTACCAAGACTTTGCACAGAAACAAATCCAAATGAAGCATCTTAAGTGGTCTAGTGGTAGATATAAATTTATTTTTCTTAAAACTAGATTTTGTTTGTTTACCCATTTGACATGCATCACAAGTTTTATCTTTTACAAATGACATTTTAGGTAAGCCTTTTACTAATTCATTTCTAACAAGTTTAGACAACAAGTCCATGCTAGCGTGTCCTATGTGCCTATGCCATAACCCACTAGTTTCATTTACAGCATAATAGCAAGTTACTTATTGTGAAGCTAAGTTATCAAGAGGAGTAGTATAAACATTTTCATGGTGATTAGCAGTAAAAAGCATTTTGTGATATGTTTTATTTTCTACTATGCATTTATCATTTTCAAGAGATACCTTATATCCTTTATCACACAATCTACTTATGCTTAATAAATTATACTTTAACCCATCAACCAATAAAACAACATCAATAGTAAGAGAAGAGTCCTCACCAACCTTACCTACTCCGATGATGCGTCCTTTTGCATTGTCGCCAAATGTCACATATCCTCCATCCTTGGGAATATTTCTTTGTCACCGGTCATGTGCCGTGAGCACCCACTATCTAGGTACCACTGGTCTTTGGAGGAGGACGATGTTAGGCATACCTGAAAGTTAAACTAAGTAACTGATGTTGGTCCCAAAGTTTTGTTGGTTCCACGGGAGCTAGTAGCTAGATCACCCTTAACTACCCATACTTTCCTAATTTTAGCATGCTTATTCCTAAGTAGACAACCAAATTGAATATGACCAATTTGTTTACATTTAAAATATTTTATTCTACACTTAGGATCTTTAGGAGAGACATGAGATTTTGATTCATGTGTGAAGTATCTTAAGTAAAGATTAGGTCGTCTAACACTTTCAACACCATTAAAACCAAAACCTTCTTTACTTAAGCAATTCCTTTGGGCACCAAGTAGTTTTTTGAAATTGTGTTTGCCCTCGGTGAGTTTAAAAATAATTTTGGAGCTATCCTCCCATTTCCTCTCAAGTTCTGCAATAGTCACATCTTTTCCTTTTAAAATGGAAGCATGAGAGGTTTTCGCAATACCAAATAATTGTGACCAATTTTCACATTTCTTTTTCAAATCATCATTTTCTTTCGTCATTTTTCTCAACAGTTTATACACATGAATATATTCAAATTGTAATTCTCTAAACGTAGGTATGCAAACAGAATCACAATCATTAGATGAATAATATGAAGATAGTGAACAAGAAGACGATACCTCATCACCGTGTGCCATCAAGCACAAATGAGTGACATCCGAGTTGCTGTGGTTTGACTCTGAATCATTGCTACTTAATTTCTCCCATGAGGTGCTTGCCTTCATGGCTTTCTTCGTTTTCTTAGCCTACTTTCTTAGTAGTGGGTAGTCCGACTTGATGTGCCCAACTTTGTTGCAATTGTAACACGTGTGAGCACTTGATTTTTTTTTTCTTTTTCTAGACCCTTCCTTCTTATATGTAGACTCCCTATATTTTTTGTATGGCTTTTCGTTCTTTCTGAAGAATCTGCTAAATTTTCTTGTTAGCATAGCCATATCATCATCAGTGTCAGGTTCGCTGCATTCACTAGATGTGTTAGTGGAGGTTTTCAATGCAGTCACTTTCTTTGCCCTATTCTGTTTATTTACTCTCTCATTTATAGCTAATTCATAGGTGATCAGGGAACCTATAAATTCATCTAGAGTCATGGACTTAAGGTATCTACCCTCAGCAATGGTTGTAGCCTTGGCTTCCCAAATAGGAGGTAAGCCTCTAAGGATCTTCCTAATCATCTCATATATGGGATAGGTCTTTCCCAATGCATGAAGTGAGTTTATCATGTGTGTGAATCTAGTGTACATGCTCTGAATGGACTCACCTACATTCATCCTAAAGGCCTCACACTCACTAGTCAACATATCTATCTTACTATCTTTCACATCCCTAGTACCCTCATATGTGACCTCTAAACTTATCCCAAATTTCTTTTGCAGTAGAACATGCCATAATTTTGTTAAATTCATTTACATCAAGACTATAGTTTAAAATATTCATAGCAGTGACATTTAAACTAACAGCTTTCATGTCGTCATCATCATATTCATCCTCACTTTTAGGAACTCTAGTTGTACCATCTGCTTTCATGGGAACATAATTTCCCTTAGAGACAATCCTCCACACCTTCCAATCAGTATTTTGAAAGTAGATGCGCATTCTCTGTTTCCAAAAGGTGTAATTAACACCACTGAAAATTGGAGGTCGTGTGGAAGATGGTCCCTCAGGGAAAGGGATCATGGAGCTTTGAGCCATAAGAGATCTTTTGCAAAACAACTACTAGTCTATGCTACGTGACTCTGATACCAATTGTTAACTTTACCGTGATTCCAAATGGGGGGGGGTGAATTTATACTTTTAAAATTTATGCCCTAGGTGAGTATCTTAACAGCAATATATTCACAATCCTATGGTCAATCTAGTGCAAGTAATGTAAATACATTATAATACGTACTAGAAATTAAATAGAGCAATTTATTTATCTACACATGTACCAGAAAGCAGTAAAGGAAAGTGACACACAGAAATGTCATCGAGGTTCGAAAAATTGCCTACGTCCCCGCCTTGGCTAACAAGTACAAGGACTACTACTATAATTGTTCACTTAAATGGGTGGAGTGGCACCTAAACAAATCAGGTCAATTGGCATAGGGCTGGCCTCAACCTTTACAACTAATCCTTACCAGGCTGGATTACTGCCCCCACAGGCCATGCCTAGAAACATTAAGTAATTTCACAACAATGAAATTGGTACAGTGGTTATGCTTTTATGTAAAGCAGATGTGTACGCTGTTACGTGCAATCACATACACCACCAAATAATATAATGAAGTAAGCTCAATGTGGTTTGAGATATCTACTCTCAAATATATTTGCAATCGTTGTAATCAGTGCATAAAAGTGCAAATCATATGATCTTTGCATCACAAAATGTATTCAATCTAAATGCTCAAACAAAGATATCACTCAAACTTCATATATTTCAACTAGCAAGTTTTCTCAATGAATAAAGCTCAAGTAATGTAAGAGTTTGGTTTGCAAAAAGGATTTAATCTTTGTATTCAACAAATGATATAACTCAATGAATATTGCAACAAAGATTTTTATCTTATAAACAAGTATCTCTTCAAAGATTTATCAATATGAAACACACTAGATATTTGAAAGTGATTTGAAAAAAATTTGCAACCAAAATCAAATACGAGCTTCTCAAGATGTTGCAATGAATATACAATACTCAAAAGATCAAATGAAGTCTTCTTAGGAAAAACTTATTAATAAAGTCCCCTAAAAACACTTGAGGATTTGCTCTCAAATAAAATCGTACCAATCAAGCACAACACTTAGGAGAGCAAACCTATAGAACAATCAACACTAAAATCAAACTTACAAAGGATTTTTTGCAATATGACAAGGTAAGAATGAGTGTATGGAGCTTAGAAATAAGTAATATGAATTTTGGAATTGAGGGAGAATTCACTATTCAGGTTTGCTAATCTTGTTGCTAATCATTCCAAATGAAGGGGTATATATAGACTTCCCCCTGATTATAACCATTAAGGACACAAATGGAATAATTATAAAAGTTTTAATATTATTTAATTACATTAACCCCGTTAAAAAAATGTTAACCGCGGTAAATTTTTGGGCCAACCCGAAAGCACCAGTAAACCAAGCCAAGTTTGGTT
Organism: Malania oleifera; assembly: GCF_029873635.1. Classification (NCBI taxonomy): domain Eukaryota; kingdom Viridiplantae; phylum Streptophyta; class Magnoliopsida; order Santalales; family Ximeniaceae; genus Malania; species Malania oleifera. The sequence goes on from NC_080418.1 coordinate 46,539,211, forward strand.
GACTGAGTTGCTTGAGGTTCGGTCGACCGGGCATTAAATGAACGATATGTTCGATCAACTTGACTTGTAAGTCCAAGGGCGATTTTTCCATTTTCGCGCGGTTCGGTTGATCGGGGACATTTTGAACTACCTCAGTCGGTTGACCAAACCGTTGAGTTCCCACATGCGGGAACTCAGTCGAATAGGGCGTTGATATGCAATTTATTATCAATTGAAGAAAAGGTCAATTAAGTTGACTCCTAAGGGATTCGCTCGATTGGGGTAAATGAACTAAGTGAGATCAATCATCCGAGCTGTGGTCAACCTGTTGACCCGATCCTAGTTCGATCGACCAGGGGAATTTTGTACATGGGAGTACGGTCAACTGAACATGTAATTTTCATACATTTCGGTTCTTTTAAATTTTTGCAAATACCCTAATCAAATGACCAACCATATAAATGCATGAGTGACTGTCTTAAGGTCGTTTCTAGTTCATTTTTAGTTATGAGCTTACACATCACATCATGCAGGTGATGCATGCAATTATTACAAGACAAGGGCTCTATACAATTACAGACCCTTTAGATAATAATCAAATGAAATACAACATATGTGTTGGGGCTTCAACTTTAATCTCTCTTTGTGCTATCATTATAATCTGCCAATTAGAATACCTACACATAACTCGAAATGTACATTAAATATAATAAGTATTTGTCATTATCAAAATTGGGCGTGACCTATAATGTCAACACACTTATTATATCAGGGAAATCAATTCAGACAAAAATGGACTTAAATTGAAAATCTCGAGAGAGTTCGAGTGACTGAATCCAAGTTGTGTAAAATGGCTCGGGTGACCGAACAAGTCAACATGTTGACTTCATGTTTCTGGCACCCAAACCTATATTGTGCGTATTTGCCTTGGGCACCCAAACCTGTGTCAAGTTCCTTTTCAACTACTCGAGTGCCCAAATGATCACATTCAAAATGAACTCAGGCAACCAAATTGGCTAGTTCGATTAACCAAAATTGGAATCAGGCACTCGAACCTCGGACATTTAGCTACAGACTTTGGTTCAGCCAATTCAGGCACCCAAACCATTAACTAATGGTTTTGTGACTAAGTCTATTCGGACACCCGAACCTCGGGCTAGGCACCCGAACCTCTCGGATTAAAACAATTTTTCTCATTATTTTAAAGGGGAAAATGGGGTTAATTTTTGTAAACCTGTTTCACTATTTTCTAATTATTTCCGTTTAGTTTTTGACAGTCAAAAAAACCTTGCCTATAAATACATGTTTATTGGTAATAATTAGCAGGGGATTAGAAAAATCATTAAGCCAAATTCTCTCAAAATTTCAAAATCTTTTTTTAGCCTATAATATTCCCAAACACTTATACACTCTATTTTCTTTGATCTTTCAAGTGTTGTGAGTATTTCTAAAGTACTTGTGTCTAATCTAGCTTGCTCATACTCTCATTAGATTATATTGATTGTTTGATTTTATTGAGAGTAGAAACATCAAGTTCTTCCACTGATTTAACTTGATAAATCTTGTGTGAGAAGACTTGGAAGGTTGTGGTTCTTGCATCATCATTGCAAGACACCTAACCTTATATTTTTGTGTGCAAAATCATTTTCAAAACATGTATTCAAACACTCACTGTGCTTAGTATATTGAGAATATCTTGTTGAGTTTATTTGAATCAACTTGCTAGCATATTTGAAACTTTGATATGATATTGCAATATTCACATACCGTACATATTTCAAATCTTGCTTTGATATACACTCTAGATTTGGGCTGATAATCTATACTTGATTAAGTGTTTAGCACACATTAGAGCACTGAGTATATTTACATATCATACGTGTTTGTATTATTGCTTGAGCTATACTGATGTACACATTTTCTTGTGAAGAAGCATATTTCCATGTACAAAAATTTGATATCATTTGTTGTATTTCAGGCGCGGGCCTAAAGAGGGAGACTAGGTCTGTGGAATAGTCCCGGATTGGCTTAGACCTGGTTAGGAAAGTTAGGTGCACCATCCTGGTAAAGCGTGTTGGTTGAGGTCAGTCTCTTCAATTGACCTAGTTGCAACCGGTGCCACTCCACCCGTTTAAGTGAGTCGTAGTGGAATCTTTGTGCTAGTGTAGCCAAGGCGGGGACATAGGCAATTTGGACGAACGTTGTTAACATTTCACGTGTACCGTTTACCTTTCCGCACTTTACTATTACTGCACGTGTATGTTTATTTATTAATTGCATAGATTGACCTTAAGCTTGTGTAATACTGATGTTAGTGAATTGACGTAGGGGATAAAATTTTTAAATACCAATTCACCCCCCCCCCCTCTTCTTGGAATTGCACCAAAGCTAATATGTGTGATAGTGTTGTTAACATTCTGCTTGCTTATAGTATTACTGGAGTGATGTCGTTCTTCTCCCAACTACTCTTGTTCTAGTCATGTAATTAATGAAAATTGTAGTAGTCATAGTCCGTGGCCAACACACTTTGACCTCACTTTGAATGTCAGGTTGAGGACCTTCAATAAGCATCATATAATATTCCTAATATTAAATAGAATCCCAATTGATCTGGGAATCATAACACATTAATTAGAAATCTCAATGTATTTGGGAATCCTAACAATATGCAAAAGAATTTGATATTCTTTTTAGTGGTACCACAATTACTAGGAAAGCATTTTTAGGCATAGAGAGGACACACCCATAATTCAATTTCAAAGATTCTATGCACATAGAGGGGACTCCTCGGTTGGATCATTGTAGAAAACTATAAATAGAAAATTATTAAGTAAGATATTTTTTGTTAGGAAACTAAAATTGAATTTTCATTTCTAGCAAATATCACTACTATTCATGTAATATTGAGTTTTAAGGATTTAGGACCATTGTTAGCAAACTATAATTGATTTTCCTTTCTCTTTAAATCAAAACTTTTTGTCTTACATAAATTTTATCTTTTATGGAAATTATATGCCATATGAGATTCTTTATGTTGCAAATGATTCTTTTACTAATACTTTTTGTGTAAAGTGACTTTTGCTTTTGCAATCAAATAACTGCCATTTCAAGAAAAGAAGTACGTTTTTAATTTGAACGCCAATCCCGTATTATTATATTATAAGATAATTGTGATATAAAAAAGGTATTTATTGATTAGTTGAATCTAATAAATAGGTAAACTAGGTAGAACGTAGCGAACCAATTTCAAATAAATTAGTCGAAATTGAAATAGTTGTTGCTAAAGAAAATTGTTCGGGTATGTCAATATTGATTGAAAATATTAAATTTTGAAGAGCTATATTTGAAATGAGAATCACACTCATCAATTAATCCACAAAAAAAGTTTCAATTTTTTTAGGCAAATTAAGCACAAAGTAATAATTGGTTGGACTTTTTCTCATTCTTCGTAAATATGCGTATTTCTATGATATGATTTCTAGTCATCTACTTTGGGCATATTGATTTGTGTTTACAATCCCCTAAATTATTTTTTATGCTCTTGAATTAACCTAAATTTCAGCTTAAACCTTGAACATTCAATATACCTCAGATCTTAAGATTACAACTTCTCCCACTTTATAATATTATCTAATCATCTACTTTTAGTACCAACGGCAGTTGATCACCCTTTTTCTCTCTGATTTGAGCATCATATTCAATGTATTACTGTTACGATTTAATTTGTTTATCTACTGTATATTCAATGAAAAGGTAAAACTTTTTGTCATTTAATCCATGAAATAGGTGTGGACTGCCGGCAGTGTTTTTGGAGTGAAAATGATGGCTCTCAAATTATATTAATTCGTAATATAGAACAAACAAAAAATAACTTCCAAATTTTATATATAAATATTTTGTAATATGTTATTAAATATTTTGAAGGAATGTCGAAATGTTGTTTGGGTAAATTAATATGTTGTGCTATGCTCGGGATCAATGGTTAGATTGAGCTTAGGATTTGCGCTTTATATATGTTTACTAACTGTATATTTCATTTCATGATGTTGTGCGTCTACTGTTTAATATTTTATTATATATTTTCGTCTTCACTCTTCATTTTTCTTCTCCCTAATTTTGAATTATCAATCCAACTTGTCCCATTGTTGGGATCTTGCTTTCTTTTACTTTAAAATCACATACAAATTGACGAAATTAAAAAATAAATAAATCATGGAAAAGAATAACTTTATACCCCAAGAAATTCATCCAATTAAGCATTTGATATGATAGTACTTATGATGTTGCTGTTACACTATATATATAAGAACGCAATTACCCATTTTTCTAACCCAGCTCTACTTCCACCTTCATGGAGAAATACAAGAATTGGGGTCTCTGGCCAAAAATGGCCAACATCTTTCCTCTTTTCCTGCCTTTCATGCTTAGTTTTCCTCTAGCAATCTCCCAAGTGAGGGACACTTCAAAGACAATCCTTGGAAATGAAGTTGATGAGCAGACCAACTTGCAGACATACATTGTTATCGTAAAGCAAGCACCAACCACAGCCGATGCTCATGGAAATTCCACACAAATGGCAGATTACCTCCAGAAGTGGCATATGTCATTTTTGCCGACCAGCACAAAGAGCCTTCCCCGACGAGAAAGAATGGTCTGCTCCTATCGAAATGTAATATCTGGATTTGCTGCTAAATTTACTCCACAGGAAGTGGAATCCATGTCAGCAATGGACGGGTTTGTGCTAGCCTATCCCGAGAGAAAACTACCTCTACACACAACCCACTCCCCTCAGTTCCTGGGGTTGCACCCTGACATGGGATTCTGGAAAGATTCAAATTTTGGTAAAGGTATCATAATTGGAGTCATGGACACCGGAATACACCCAACCCACGTTTCATTAAATGATGAAGGAGTCCCACCCCCACCATCTAAATGGAAAGGGAAGTGCGAGTTTAACCAAACAGTGTGTAATAACAAGCTTATTGGGGCGAGAAATTTCAAAAATTATAGCCAAAATGATGAGGACAACATTAGTAGAACTGCTCCATTTGACGTGGTCGGCCATGGCACTCATACAGCAACAACAGCAGCTGGCAATTTCGTTGCGGGCGCTAATGTGTTTGGCAATGCCAATGGCACAGCTGCTGGCACGGCACCTTTAGCTCACTTGGCTATTTACAAGGTATGCGCCGAAGGGGCCTGTGTTGATAGCGATGTCCTGGCTGCTTTTGACGCAGCCTTGGAGGATGGGGTGGACATACTTTCGCTGGCCTTTGGCACGGGTTCTGCAGCTTTTTTCAACAACTCAATCGCACTTGGCACATTTCGCGCAATGCAGGAAGGAATTTTTGTTAGCTGTTCAGCAGGGAACTCTGGTCCAAACAATGGTACGATAGGTAATGAAGCCCCTTGGTTTCTCACCGTCGGGGCGAGCACCATCGACAGAAGCATAAGAGCAACAGTGCGCCTTGGAAATGGAGAGGAGCTTGACGGGGAATCTGCTTTCCAACCCACGGATTTCCCTTCTACATTACTACCTTTAGTTTACCCAGGCATGAACGGTAACCAGTCTTCTGCACTTTGTAGCACAGGATCATTGGGAGGAATCGATGTGAAAGGAAAGGTGGTATTGTGTGAACGAGGCCTGAATGCCTCGAGAATCGCCAAAGGGCACGAAGTGAAAGACGCCGGTGGAGCTGCCATGGTTTTGGTGAATCGAGCGGTCCATGGATTTAGTACGCTTGCAGAAGTGCATGTTCTTCCAGCAGCACAGGTTAGCTATGAGTCGGGGTTGAAAATCAAAGCCTATCTAAACTCCACATCACAACCTACAGCAACGATCATGTTTAAGGGAACAATTTTTGGGATTACTTCAGCTCCATCAATTACTTCCTTCTCTTCTAGAGGCCCAAACAAGCCAAGCCCTGGCATTTTGAAACCTGATATTATTGGGCCTGGGGTGAGCATTTTAGCTGCATGGCCATTTTCTTTGGAGGGCAACACAACCTCTACTTCAAATTTAGCATATAACATGATTTCTGGTACATCAATGTCATGCCCCCATCTTGGCGGCGTTGGAGCTTTGCTCAAAAGTTCCCATCCAGACTGGTCACCAGCTGCCATTAAGTCTGCAATCATGACTTCTGCGAATGTAGTAGACCTTGAAGGGAAGTTGATCACTGATGAAACGGGTCTCCCAGCTAGCATCTTCGCCACCGGCGCTGGCCATGTGAACGCTTTAAAAGCAAACGACCCAGGACTCATTTACGACATTGAACCTGACGACTACTTGCCATATTTATGTGGTTTAGGTTATACTGACAATGAGGTTTGGGGCATCACTCGACGTGTTGTGAATTGTTCACAAGAAACCAGTATACCTGAGGCACAACTTAACTATCCTTCATTTTCTATCATGTTGGGTGACGCACCAAAAAATTATACTAGGACAGTGACAAATGTTGGCCAAGCTAATTCCTGTTTTATGCTAGAGGTAACTACACCAGGAGGAGTCGATGTGTGTGTGAAGCCTGACAAGCTTGAGTTCTCCATGTTAAACCAGAAGATAACGTATGCAGTGACCTTTAGTCGAACCAATAGTTGCAACACTAATGGAGCATTTGCTCAGGGATTTTTAACATGGGTTTCGGGCAATCTGTCTGTTAGAAGCCCAATTTCTGTCAAGTTTGAGTGAGTAAGGATTTATATGATCCTTACGCGCACGTTGCAATGAATAATATGAATATTAATAATAAAAGTATTCAAATTAAGTTGAAACAAGAAAATGTTTTGCTGCAAGCCATGTTACCTAGTATACGATGATTCAAATTGGTTATCTAAAACGTAATGTACCTGGGGAGTTAAAGATGGATCTACACTTCTAGAGGGGGAAGAGTTAGTATACGACACTTGCCCAACACATATCAAACATACGTATGAAAAAAATTTATTTTTTCTTTATTTTCCAAAGCTTTTCCAATAGACATTCATAACAGGTAGACATGTTAAGAACGTGGGTATGGGTGAAGACCGATAAAGTCAAAATAGGTTGGGTGGTCATTTAGGATCCATGTATGATCCATCAGTAGAAAATATTTGACTCATTTTCGTACTAAATTTTAAATCATGTAAAATCAATTGTTGAATATCGGATGAAACCAATAATCATATATCTTCAAACATTATCACTGTCATATCTTTCCACCACCTTTGAAAGGCATTCAATCCATTACTCGACTGAAAAATACGTACCTAATTATGTGAATTAGGTACATGCATATTAATTTGTTAACAAAACCAAATCAAATTAATTGCGTACGCTGATAATTGCATATATATATATATATATATATATATATGCATATTTGAATCGAGGTGTCAATAGTTATAAAATATGTTTTTTCCTTGATTTTATTTGATAAATTAGTGTGTGGGAAAAATCTTGTAACTAGTGAGTCTTTACATCCTCATTGCAAGACTCATTGAGTTTGTGATTTTTGAGTGTGCAAAATCTTTTTCACAGACTCATTTTCCAAATATCTACTGTGCTTGAATATCGAGAATATATTTTTTGGAGATATTTGGATTACTTTGGTGGAAATCTTTGAAACCCTAAATCGTTATTGAGATTTGCATATATATGTTGGTTCAAAAATTATCTTGGTGATGCACTCTATGTGCTTGATTGAATATAGACATTACTTTGAGTGCTAGCACACAAATTGCACTGAACTTATAGTTCACATCTATTTGAGGTGCATTGAATATATTATGCATAGTGGTACATATCTACTTGTGCAAGAAGCATTTGTTTGTATGCAGATAATTATATCTTTTGTATTCCAGACGTGGGCATAAAGAGAGAGACTAGCCTTGTTGAATTTTTTTGGATTGGCTTAGATCCGGTTAAAAAAGTTAGGTGCACCATTCTGGTAAGGTGCGGTTCTAGGTTGAGGTCAGCCCCGTTAATTGACCTGGTTGTAAAAGGTGCCACTCCACCCATTACATAACGACCTGCTTATCTAATCATTTAATAAAACATAATAAGTAAAATAATCAACCTGAATCCGTGGATAACGGGGACATTTGTCATACAAAGCAGAACCTATGCAGCAGTAAATGTAAATCATCAACCTCATTACCACAAAATACATAATACAGGAGTTAACAATAATCCAAAACACTGTCTTTATATACAATCTCCCAAAATATCCGAAAATACCAAAAGCATTTCCTAGGATCCTACAACAAGGCCATTAATCATAGTTCACACTTTCCCTCCTAACGGGGTCCTACAACGGGCTTAACGGCGGCCACGACCCGCCGGTCCTTCTAGGTTTCCCAAAATTATTTAAGTTCGAGGGGTGAGACACTTCTTAGTAAGGAAAAATAAACTAAATACAGTTGTATGACGACATGAATATTTGGTGCAATTATACTTATGCAGTACATTTCATACACATGAAACATTTGTCATAACATACTGAATAATCATATACTTTCGTATTTTCTAATAAATCACATAGTTTATAAAATGTCTAGTATAGCTTACAATACTGAAAAACATACCCAAGATGAATAGTTAGCTAGTGTCATGTATTACCCCCCCACGACAGGCTGTGCAGGCCGAAGGTGGGACCCGACAATGGCTAGCCAACCACTGCCTAGTCAATAATGTCTGTAGGTATGATGGGTCCGCCACACCTTGGTCCGTACTACCAGGTGTACTTCTACAACTCTACAATGAAGGTCACATCGATAATCCATCTCTCACCCCCTCGTGGGGTGGATAGCACCAATCTAAACATAGATATCCTATCAATTTAGTTACAGTACCGTCCTCCTGAACTAAACTAAACTAACATCTCGGTTCTAATAACATATAGTACATGATGATATTGCATTTAATATAAGTGGATTGAAACCATTTCCATAATTTCATAAAAACGGCCTTGCACTGAATATTTCGTAAATACAACCTTGCGCCGAACATTCCATAAACACGGCCCTGCGCCGGAAACGTATAACATACACGGCCTTGCGCCGACTATCAATCACGACCTTGCGTCGAAAATCTCAAACATAACATTTTGAGTAAATAAGTCATTTATCATGTATTTCAAAATCATCATATACTGCATTATTTCATAATTCCTAAAAACATGCTTATTCGTAAAATTGTCATAATATGCTACATATCATGTAAAAATAATATTCATGCACACAATGCTGAATAAAATAACACATTTCTTTCAAAAAACGTAATTCCTGTATAATAGTAGTATTTTCCCAAATATGCATTTACTCCATAATATTTAGATATAATACATGTTTTTTTGAAAATTAATTTGCTGATAAATAATAGTAATTCACATGGAAAATAGCTGCATTAGTTTATTCCTTTACTTGACTCCGGAAAAAAATCCCCAAAAAATTCCACTTATCATGCACCCGCAAGGTTTCCGTTCAACACCCTGAATTCAACAACTCTCAAAACTAAATTTCAGTATTTTCACGTGAATATCATTTCCTATAACTATGAAAGACTAAATTTGGCATAAAAAGTCTTACCTCAACTTGGGGATGAATTTCAACTCGCTTCTACCAACGATCCGCTCTGGCAAATTTGGAGAGAACTTCCCCAAAATCATTGTGTTGGTCTCAGATTATCGATTCGGCAAACGACGGAGTCGAAATCGAAGAGAGAGGAGAGAGAAACTGTAGGGAGGAGAGATAGAGAGAGAGAGATAGAGACAGAGAGATTTCTGCCGATTTTCTACGTAAAAATTAGGTTTTAGGCAATTTATACTAGGGTCTTCGTCAATGAGTCACATCACCTTGTCGACAAGGTTATGAGGAAATTCATCGACGAACTCTCCCATTCGTTGACAAAATTCAAAGCTGCCCAAAACAACCTCTCGATATCTTCTCGTCGATAAGGCACTCCTTTGTCCATAAATCTATACTACCTCCTTCTGTTTGAATTCAATTTTACCCTTTTCTTTATTATTGAAATACCATTATTCCTTGGGTCAGTAAATTCTCCCCTCCTTAAAAATTTCGTCCTCAAAATTTACTATTCATATAATTCATCATCCCTTAAAGGCAAAATGGTCTACTTATTTTATTACTTACCCCCACCTATGGCAGAGGAATCTTGTGTTTACATTTCGAGTTCTAGAAGATTACATATACAAAAGAAAATTTCCCCCAAAACTAAAATATAACTTACTAACTAAAGTATTACATGTACCTACAAAAGAAATACTGCATACTTACATTTCCTACTTACATTTGAACTTCTTGGAACAATTGCAGGTACTTTTATCTAATTTGTTCCTTGAGCTCCCAAAAAGCCTCTTCTATTGCGTGATTCCTCCATAGAACCTTTACTAGAGGAATCTTCTTATTATGTAGTTCCTGTTCTTTTCTATCCAGAATTTGCCTGGGTACCTCCTCATAAACTAGTGAATCACTGAGCTCTAATTCGCCATAACTGATAATATGATAAGGGTGTGGGATGTGTTTCCTCAACATAGAGACATGAAATACGTCGTGCATCCTCGATAACACAGGTGGTAAAGCTAACCTATACGCAACCAGTCCCACTTTCTCTAGAATCTCAAACGGACTGATGAACCTAGGGCTAAGTTTACCCTTCCTTCCAAACCTCATAACCCCTTTTAACGTAGCTATCTTTACAAATACAGGATCACCAATGTTAGATTCTAACTTCCTGCAGTGATTATCGGCATAACTCTTATGTCGGCTCTGAGCTGCACTGATTCTATCTCTGATGAGCCGAACTTTATCGTATGCCTGCTGCACAAGCTCTGGTCCCACAACTCGTCACTCACCCATCTCATCCCAATACAAAGGAGATTGACATCTCCTACCATATAAAGCCTCAAACGGTTCCATGTCAATACTAGTCTGGTAACTGTTATTATATGCAAACTCCACCAATGGCATGAATTGAGTCTAGCTACCCCCAAAATCTAATACACATACTCGGAACATATCTTCTAGTATCTCTATCGTCCTCTCAGTATGCCTACTTGAATGAGGATGAAATGTTGTGTTAAACGATAACTGTGACCCTAAAGCTTCTTGCAAGCTTCTCTATAACTGTGGCGTAAAACGCGGGTCTCAATCTGACACTGTAGATACTGACACCCCATGAGAATGAACTATATCCTAAATATAAATCTCCGCCAATCTCCTACGAGAATAGCTGATCTTGGTAAGGAGGAAATGGGTGGTCTTTTTTAACCGATCTACTATCACCCAAATTGCATTCTTGCCATATGATGTCGACGGCAGCCTTGAAACAAAATGCATAGATATATGATCCCATTTTCATAGTCAAGTTTTTTCAAGGACGCATCACTGTAAATAGTATAACCTCACCCCCCGATGCGATGATCAACACTGGTGTTGTCACTAGCCTTTGCTTCAATTCCTACAAATTTGGCTCACAGTTGTCGTCCCATTCAAATATGGTATTCTTCCTAGTCAGTTGTGTCAAAGGCCCTAATAAAGTTAAGAATCCCTTAACAAAATGACGGTAATATACATCTAACCCCAAGAAACTCCTGATCTCCTTGATGTTCCTCGGCCTAGCCCAATTCACTACCGCATCAATTTTATTAGGATCCACAAAAATTCTGTCTTCTAAGATAACATGCCCCAAAAACAAAACTTTCTTGAGCTAGAAGTTGCATTTACTGAACTTGGCATAAAACTTCTTCTCCCTGATAATCTACAAAACTTGCCTCAAATGTATCTCGTGCTCCTCATAGCTCCTCGAATAAACCAGTACATCATCAATAAAAACAATACAAACTGATCTAAATATGGATGAAAAATCCTATTCATCAAATCCATAAATGTTGTAGGAGCATTCGTCAGACCAAATGGCATAACAAGAAATTCGTAATGCCCATACCTGATCCTAAAAGTCGTCTTCGATACATCTTCTGCCTTTACCCATACTTGATAGCAGCCTGACCTGAGGTTAATCTTAGAACACACCCGTCTTCCTTGGAGCTAGTCAAACAAATCATCGATAAGGGGTAGAGGATACTTGTTCTTGATTGTCACTTTATTAATCTCCTTGTAATCTATGCACATCCTCATAGACCCGTCCTTCTTCTTCACAAATAGTACTAGGGCTCCCCACAAAGATAACTAGGTTGTATAAAGCCCTTATCAAGTAAATCCTACAATAGATCTTTCAGTTCTGCCAACTCTATCGGCGCCATCTGATACGGTGCTTTAGAGATCAGTGTTGTACCTAGAAGTCGATCAATGGGAAAATCTACCTCACGATCAGGTGGCAAACCCAGTATTTCATCCAAAAACACATCAGTAAACTCCTTTACAACTGGCGTACTAGTGAGATTCACTTCATTTCCTACAGTATCCTTCACGAATGCCACAAATCCCTAACAACCATTTAGAAGTAGCGCCCTCGCCTGAAAAGCTAAGACCATCTGAGGTAGAGACTATAGTTGTGACCTTGTAATATGAATTTTGGTCTTCTTGGAGGTCTGAATATAACTTCTCTCGCACAGCAGTCTATACTGGACAAATTAGCTGCTAGCCAATCCATACATGTATAGCACTACCAAATCAACAGATAGAATTCTCCCCTAAATATCAACTCGATAACCACGGAGTACCCTACTACATCTCAATGTTGCCCCAATCAATGTAGTTACTAATAATTCAACATCTAATGTTTGTGTTTCAACCCCACACAATTTAACACATTCCACAAATGCAAACGAGTGTGTGGCCCTAGAGTCATATAGTGTAATAACATTAAATGAAAACATATCAACCATACTTGTCACTACGTCGCTGACCACCTCAGCATCACCCGGCATTAGAGCAAAAACCCTGGCTGAAGCCATATTCCTCTTCTGGCCTCCATGTGGCCCCTGGTAGCCTCCTCGAGCAAGTCTAGGAGTAGGAGCAGCACCAATCCGAGCCTGACAATCCCTCATCATATTTCATGGCTCCCCACACCAGTAGCAAACGCCTCTCCTAACACGACACGTCCTCAGGTGTCTCTTCTTGCAAGACGGGCAAGTTGGAGATGGTTGCACACCTTGGAAACCGCGATTCCCGGTCTCTAACCTCCGATCTATGTAGTAGCCACCTCTCTTCCACGAACCATGATTGACTCCATGATAAGAACTAGAAGGTGAGGATCTCTTCTTCTGTCTCTGCTCCTTAGCTTTTAACCGCTCTCCAATCTCTGCTATAATGGCTCTATCCACTAGCGTAGGAAAATCCTGTAACTTCAAAATTGACACCTGCTTATAAATTTCTCTTCTCTAACCTTTTCAAACTGTTGTACCTTTTTCACGTCATCTGGTATAATGTATGGGGCCGAGCGAGAAAGTTCAATGAATCTCGCTGCGTAGTGTTGTACGGTCTTCTGTCCTTGCTTCAGATTCAGGAACTCCTTAATCTTCGCTTCTTTCGACAAGGTTGGGAAATACCTATTGAAAAATATCTCCTTAAATCGCTCCTACGTCATCTCCATAGGTACTGTCCTCTGCTGCTCTAAGAGTTTCATCGCCGACCACCATCTCTCGGCCTCTCCAGTCAGTTTATATGTAGCGAATAGTACATTTTGCTCCTCTGAACACTGCAGTACTGCAAACACTTTCTCTATCACCTGCACCTAGTTTTCAGCGACTGCAGGATCAGTTCCACCTGAGAAAGCCGGAGGATTCATATTAATGAATTTCTCAATCAAGCTACCATGGCCTATCGATGGACCACCCTGTTCCCTCAAGCTCCTGGAAATTTCGGCCATGACTTGCTATGTTACACTGCGTAAAACGGCATCTAAATCTCCACCTGCAGCGCCTGAGGGTCTAGTACCCTCATTTCCACTAGCATGAGCACTACTACCACCAGGGTCTATCTTGAAAAATAAATAACTTAACTTAGAACCATATCACCATAACATATCATCCAACTAGTACTATATTTCCTTGATTAATTCATCACTTCTGATATTAATTCAAGGTTCAATCTTGCAACCTAGATACCGAACCTAATGATAGTTTACCACGACTTTCCTGAAATCGTCACTCTAGAAAAATCACACAAACTACCACGGAAGTGCTGCATCTAGACTACAAAACCAAACCTCAAATTCCCTTATTCAATACTTTAGTATTATTACTGCTGCATTCCAGAGTATACAGAACCTAGTATCCTAGGCTCTGATACCAAACTGTAACGACCTGCTTATCTAATCATATAATAAAATATAATAAGTAAAATAGTCAACCCGAACCCATGGGTAGCGGGCACACTTGTCATACACAACGGAACCTAGGCAGTAGTAAACGTAAATCATCAACCTCATTACCACAAAATACATAATACCAAAGTTAACAATAATCCAAAACACTGTAATTATATACAATCTCCCAAAATATCCAAATATACCAAAAGTATTTGCTATGATCCTACAACAAGACCATTGATCCTAGTTCAAACCTACCCTCCTAATGGGGTGGTACAACAAGCTCAACAGTGGCCACGACCCGCCGGTCCTTTTGGGTTTCTTGAAAATTATTGAAGTTTGGAGGTGAGACGCTTCTTAGTAAGGGAAAATAAACTAAATACAACTGTGTGAAAACATGAATATTTGATGCAATTATACATATGTTGTACATTTCATATACCTAAAACATTTATCATAACATATTGAATAATCATGCACTTTCTTATTTTCTAATAAATCACATAGTTCATAAAATGTCTAGTATAGCTAATAATATTGAAAACATACCCACGATATATAACTAGTTGCTGTCATGTATTTCCCCCCCATGATGGGTTGTGCAGCCCGAAGGCGGGACTGACAATGGCTGGCAGACCACTGCCAAGTGAAAAATGTCCGTAAGTGCAATTGGCCCATCACACACTAGTCTGGACTACTAGGTGGACGTCTACAACTCTACACTGAAAGCCATATCGACTATCCATCTCCCACCCCTTCGTGGGGTGGTTAGTACCAATCTGAACATAGATATCTCATATATTTTGCTACAGTACCGTGCTCCTGAAACTAAACAAAGCTATCATCGTGTTTCTTATAACATCTAGTACATGATAATATAACATTTAACATAAGTGGATTGATATTCCAATATTCACATACTATGTTTCAAATCTTGCTTTGATATACACTCTAGATCTGGGTTGATAATCGATACTTGATTAAGTGTTTAGCACACATTAGAGCACTAAGCATATTTACATATCATACGTGTTTGCATTATTGCTTGAGATATACTGGTGTACATATCTGCTTGTGAAGAAGCATATTTTCATGTAAAAATTTCATATCATTTACTGTATTCCAGGCGCGGGCCTAAAGAGGAAGACTAGCCTTGTGGAATAGTCCTGAATTAGCTTAGACTTGGTTAGGAAAGTTAGGTGCACCATCCTGGTAGGGCATGTTGGTTGAGGTCAACCCCTTTGAATTGACCTGGTTGTAACTGATGTCACTCTACCCGTTTAAGTGAGTCGTAGTGGAATCCTTGTGCTAGTGTAGCCAAGGTGGGTACGCAGGCAATTTGGCCGAACGTTGTTAACATTTCGCGTGTACTGTTTACCTTTCTGCGCTTTACTATTACTACACATGTATGTTTATTTATTAATTGCATAGATTGACCCTAAACTTGTGTAATACTGATGTTAGTGAATTGACGTAGGGGATAAAATTTTTAAATACCAATTCACCCTCCCTCTTGGAATTGCACCAAAACTAATATGTGTGATAGTGTTGTTAACATTATGCTTGCTAATAGTATTACTGGAGTGATATCGTTCTTCTCCCAACTACTCTTCTTCTTGTCATGTAATTAAGGAAAATTGTAGTAGTCGTAGTCCGTGGCCAACACACTTTGACCTCACTTTGAATGTCAGATTGTGGACCTTCAATAAGCATTATATAATATTCCTAATACTAAATAGAATCCCAATTGATCTCGGAATCATAGCACATAAATTAGAAATCCCAATGTATTTGGGAATCCTAACAATAGGCAAAAGAATTGGATATTCTTTTTGGTGATACCACAATTACTAGGAAAGCATTTTTAGGCATAGAGAGGACACACCCATAATTCAATTTCAAAGATTCTATGCACATAGAGGGGACTCCTTGGTTGGATCATTGTAGAAAACTATAAATAGAAAATTATTAAGTAAGATATTTTTTGTTAGGAAACTAAAATTGAATTTTCATTTCTAGCAAATATCACTACTATTAATGTAATATTGAATTTTAAAAATTTAGGACCACTGTTAGCAAACTATAATTGATTTTCCTTTATCTTTAAATCACGACTTGTTATCTTTCATGGAAATTATTTGCCATATGAGATTCCTTATGTTTCAAATGATTCTTTTACTAATACTTTTTTTTTGTGTAAAGTGACCTTTGCTTTTGCAGTCAAATATCTACCATTTTAAGAAAAGAAGTACCTTTCTAATTTGGATGCCAATCATGTATTATTATATTATAAGATAATTGTGATATAAAAAAAGGTATTTGTTGATTAATTGAATCCAATAAATAGGTAAACTAGATAGAACCTTGTGAACCAATTTCAAATAAATTAGTCGAAATTGTAATAGTTGTTGGTAAAGAAAATTGTTCGGGGCACGTCAATAGTGATTGAAAATATTAAATTTTGAAGAGCTATATTTGAAATGAGAATCACACTCATCAATTAATCCACAAAAAAAGTTTCAATTCTTTTAGGCAAATTAAGCACAAAGTAATCATTGGTTGGACTTTTTCTCATTCTTGGTAAATCATGCATATTTCCATGATGCGATTTCTAGTCATCTACTTTGAGCATATTGATTTGTGTTTACAATCCCCTAAATTATTTTTTATGCTCTTGAATTAACCTAAAATTTAGCTTAAACCTTGAACATTCAGTATACCTCAGATCTTTAGATTACAACTTCTCCCACTTTATAATATTATCTATTACAGGTTCTGTCAAATTATGACGCAACCTATTTGTTATTCATATTATAATATGTTTAATGTTTTTTCCTAACATATGTATTTAATTTTTCCCCTAAGTGTTTTTCTAAAAATTTTTTACCCAACGTGACTTGATTCGACCATTTTGAAAAGAATCACATGGATTTTTTCTTTAATGTAATCTAAAGCCCAAACAACTTAGGATCCTGAGAAGACTTTTAGTACCAACTGCAGTTGATCACTCTTTTTCTCTCTGATTTGAGCATCATATTCAATGAAAAGGCAACACTTTTTGTCATTTGATCCAAGAAATAGGTGTGGACTGCCGGCAGTGTTTTTGGAGTGAAAATAATAGCTCTCAAATTATATTAATTCCTAATATAGAACAAACAAATAACTTCCAAATTTTATATATAAATATTTTATAATATGTTATTAAATATTGTGTAGAATAATGCAAAATTTTATGAGCAAATTTTGAAAATAATTATCTCACAATACAATTTATATTATATTATAATTATTTTATTTTTTAAAAAAATTCTGTAAAACCCATATATTTAGGGCCCATTTGGAACCTTAAAAATATTTGGGAAAGGAAAGGAAAATGTCAAGAAATCTATTGAGAAAAAATAAGAAAAAAAAAATAGTAAAAAATATGGCAAATTCATGAATAAAATTTTTATTTTACATATCATTAACATTTGCTTTTTGCTCAAATTTTAATCATATAAAATATAATATAAAAGGGAAATACAATGAAAAATGAGTCGTTGTTGTGGTTACCCCACCCCCTTTTCCTTTTCTTTTCTTAAGTAAAATCCTTGATCTAAACGGACCATTGAGGTTTTTTGTGAAGTTGTAAAAATTTTCTTGATCAAATGTCTCCATTATTTTTTTATTATTATTATTATTTTGTGGGGCAAAAGAAGACAATTCTTAAAGACTTTAAGATCATATTTAGAACTTGAAAATCATTAACAAAAAGAAAACAAAAAATATACAAATGAATCACTATTTCATGTTTAGTTATTGGGAAAAAAATGAGAAAAAAATTTAAAAAAAAAATTTCTGGCGAATGAAATATTAATTCTACGCATTATTAATATTTTATTTTTAAATTTGAGCATATTAAAATAAATTTTAATATAAATAATATTCAATATGGATAAATATAATATTTAAATTATTAAAGTCCTTATTTCAATGTAGCTAAAGTGATATGGTTGTATGGATAATAAAGCAACTATGCACCATACTATTCTTTTTGCGACGACAAAGCCACCACGCACCATACTAAAACTACTATTGTTTAATATTCTTTTTGCGAGTTGCAGTTAGGTCCCTCTTTCTTCATCATCTTCATCTTCTTCTTCTTGGTCGTCTTCTTCTCTCTCACTCTCTCTCACCCGCCCTCCCATATGTATATATTAATGAAATTTTGTGGCTACCATACACGTTGTCTACATTGTTCACTGAGCACTATACACTGTGCAGTGATTCACATTGAAGGAATGTCGGAATGTTGTTTGGGTAAATTAATACGTAGTGTTATGCTCGGGATCAATGGTTAGATTGAGCTTAGGATTTGCGCTTTAGATAAGTTTACTAACTGTACATTTCATTTTATGATGACTACGGTTTAATATTTTATTATATATTTTCCTCTTCACTCTTCATTTTTCCTCTCCCTAATTTTGAATTATCAATCAAACTTGTCACATTGTTGCGATCTTGCTTTCTTTTACTTTAAAATCACATGCATATTGACTAAATTAAAAAATAAATAAATAATGAAAAAAAATAATTTAATACCCTAAGAAATACATCCAATTATGATGTTGCTGTTTCGCTATATATATAAGAACGCAATTAATCATTTTTCTAACCCAGCTCTACTTCTACCTTCATGGAGAAATACAAGAATTGGGGTCTCTGGCCAAAAATGGCCAACATCTTTCCTCTTTTCCTGCCTTTCATGCTTAGTTTTCCTCTAGCAATTTCCCAAGTGAGGGACACTTCAAAGACAATCCTTGGAAATGAAGTTGATGAGCAGACCAACTTGCAGACATACATTGTTATCGTAAAGCAAGCACCGACCACAGCCGATGCTCATGGAAATTCCTCACAAATAGCAGATTACCTCCAGAAGTGGCATATGTCATTTTTGCCGACCGGCACAAATAGCCTTCCCCGACGAGAAAGAATGGTATGCTCCTATCGAAATGTAATATCTGGATTTGCTGCTAAATTTACTCCACAGGAAGTGGAATCCATGTCAGCAATGGATGGGTTTGTGCTAGCCTATCCCGAGAGAAAACTACCTCTACACACAACCCACACCCCCCAGTTCCTGGGGTTGCACCCTGACATGGGATTCTGGAAAGATTCAAATTTTGGTAAAGGTATCATAATTGGAGTCATGGACACCGGAATACACCCAACCCACGTTTCATTAAATGATGAAGGAGTCCCACCCCCACCATCTAAATGGAAAGGGAAGTGCGAGTTTAACCAAACAGTGTGTAATAACAAGCTTATTGGGGCGAGAAATTTCAAAAATTATAGCCAAAATGATGAGGACAACATTAGAAGAACTGCTCCATTTGACGTGGTCGGCCATGGCACTCATACAGCAACTACAGCAGCTGGCAATTTCGTTGCGGGCGCTAATGTGTTTGGCAATGCCAATGGCACAGCTGCTGGCACGGCGCCTTTAGCTCACTTGGCTATTTACAAGGTATGCGCCGAAGGGGACTGTGTTGATAGCGATGTCCTAGCTGCTTTTGACGCAGCCTTGGAGGATGGGGTGGACATAATTTCGCTGTCCTTTGGCACGGGTTCTGCAGCTTTTTTCAACAACTCAATCGCACTTGGCACATTTCGCGCAATGCAGGAAGGAATTTTTGTTAGCTGTTCAGCAGGGAACTCTGGTCCAAACAATGGTACGATAGGTAACGAAGCCCCTTGGTTCCTCACCGTCGGGGCGAGCACCATCGACAGAAGCATAAGAGCAACAGTGCGCCTTGGAAATGGAGAGGAGCTTGACGGGGAATCTGCTTTCCAACCCACGGATTTCCCTTCTACATTACTACCTTTAGTTTACCCAGGCATGAACGGTAACCAGTCTTCTGCACTTTGTAGCACAGGATCATTGGGAGGAATCGAAGTGAAAGGAAAGGTGGTATTGTGTGAGCGAGGCCTGAATGCCTCAAGAATCGCCAAAGGGCAGGAAGTGAAAGACGCCGGTGGGGCTGCCATGGTTTTGGTGAATCGAGCGGTCCATGGATTTAGTACGCTTGCAGAAGTGCATGTTCTTCCTGCAGCACATGTTAGCTATGATTTGGGGTTGAAAATCAAAGCCTATCTAAACTCCACATCACAACCTACAGCTACGATCATGTTTAAGGGAACTACTTTTGGGATTACTTCAGCTCCATCAGTTACTTCCTTCTCTTCTAGAGGCCCAAACAAGCCAAGCCCTGGCATTTTGAAACCTGATATTATTGGGCCTGGGATTAGCATTTTAGCTGCATGGCCATTTCCTTTGGAGGGCAACACAACTTCGAACTCAACTTTAAACACAACCTCTACTTCAAATTTAACATATAACATGGTTTCTGGCACATCAATGTCATGCCCCCATCTTAGTGGCATTGGAGCTTTGCTCAAAAGTTCCCATCAAGACTGGTCACCAGCTGCCATTAAGTCTGCAATCATGACTTCTGCGAATGTAGTAGACCTTGAAGGGAAGTTAATCACTGATGAAACGGGTCTCCCAGCTAGCATCTTCGCCACCGGCGCTGGCCATGTGAACGCTTTAAAAGCAAACGACCCGGGACTCATTTACGACATTGAACCTGACGACTACTTGCCATATTTATGTGGTTTAGGTTATACTGACAATGAGGTTTGGGGCATCACTCGACGTGTTGTGAATTGTTCACAAGAAACCAGTATACCTGAGGCGCAACTTAACTATCCTTCATTTTCTATCATGTTGGGTGATGCACCAAAAAATTATACTAGGACAGTGACAAATGTTGGCCAAGCTAATTCCTCTTATACGCTAGAGGTAACTACACCAGGAGGAGTTGATGTGAGTGTGAAGCCTGACAAGCTTGAGTTCTCCATGTTAAACCAGAAGATAACGTATGTAGTGACCTTTAGTCGAACCAATAGTGGCAACCCTAATGGGGCATTTGCTCAGGGATTTTTAACATGGGTTTCGGGCAATCTATCTGTTAAAAGCCCAATTTCCGTCAAGTTTGAGTGAGTATGGATTTATATGATCCGTACATGCACGTTGCAATGAATAATATGAATATTAATAATAAAAGTATTCAAATTAAGTTGAAACAAGAAAATGTTTTGCTGCAAGCCATGTTACCTAGTATACGAGGATTAAAATTGGTTGCCTAAAACGTAATGTACCTAGGGAGTTAAAGATGGATCTACACTTTTAGAGGGGGAAGAGTTAGTATACGACACTTGCCCGACACATATCAAACATACCTATGAAATAAATTTATCTTTTTTTTATTTTCCAGTGCTTTTTCAATAGACACACATAACAGGTAGACATGTTAAGAACGTGGGTATAGGTGAAGACCGATAAAGTCAAAATAGGTAGAGTGATCATTTACGATCCATGTATGATCCATCTGTAGAAAATATTTTACTCATTTTCATACTTAATTTTAAATCATATAAAATCAATTGTTGAATATCGGATGAAACCAATAATCGTATATCTTCAAACATTATCACCATCATATCTTTCCACCACCTTTCAAAGGCATTCAATCCATTACTCGACTGAAAAATATGTACTTAATTATGTAAAATAGGTACATGCATATTAATTTGTTAACAAAACCAAATGAAATTAATTGAGTAAGCTAATAATTGCTATATATATGCATATTTGAATCAAGGTATCAATAGTTATAAAATATGTTTTTTCCTTGATTTTATTTGATAAATTAGTGTGTGGGAAAAATCTTGTAACTAGTGAGTCTTTGCATCCTCATTACAAGACTCATTGAGTTTGTGATTTTTGAGTGTGCAAAATCTTTTTCACGAACTCATTTTTCAAATATCTATTATGCTTGAGTATTGAGAATATATTTTGTGGAGATATTTTGATTACCTTGGTGGAAATCTTTGAAACCCTAAATCGTTATTGAGATTTGCATCTATATGTTGGTCCAAAGATTATCTTGGGGATGCACTCTATGTTCTTGATTGAATATAGACACTACTTTGAGTGTTAGCACACAAATTGCACTAAACTTATAGTTCCTATCTGTTTGAGATACATTGAATATATTTTGCATATATAGTTGTACATATTTACTTGTGTAAGAAGCATTTGTTTGTATGCAGATTATTATATCTTTTGTATTTCAGGTGTGGGAGACTAACCGCCTTGAATTGTCCTGGATTAGTTTAGACCTGGTTAAGAAAGTTAGGTGCACCATTCTGGTAAGGTGCAATTGTAGGTTGAGGTCAGCCTTGTTAATTAACCTGATTGTAAACGGTATCACTCCACCAGTTATATAACGACCTACTTATGTAATCATATAATAAAACATAATATGTAAAATAGTCAACTCGAACCTGTGAGTAGCGAGGACACCTGTCATACACAGTGGAATTTAGGCAGCAGTAAATGTAAATCATCAACCTCATTACCACAAAATACATAATACGAGAGTTAACAATAATCCAAAACACTATGTTTATATACAATCTCCCAAAATATTAAAAAATACCGAAAGTATTTCCTAGGATCCTACAACATGACCATTGATCATAGTTCAAACTTACCCTCCTAATGGGGCTGTACTACAGGCTCAACAGCGGCCACAACCTACCAGTCCTTCTGAGTTTCTTTAAAATTATTAAAGTTCGGGGGTGAGACGCTTCTCAGTAAAGGAAAATAAATTAAATACAGTTGTATGACAACAGGAACATTTGATGTAATTATACTTATGCAGTACATTTCATATACATGAAACATTTATCATAACATACTGAATAATCATGTACTTTCTTATTTTCTAATAAATCACATAGTTCATAAAATGTCTAGTATAGCTAACAATATTGAAAAACATACCCAGGATGAATAGTTAGCTAGTGTCATGTATTACCCCCCCCCTTATGATGGACTGCGCAGCCCAAATGTGGGACCTGACAATGGCTAGCCGACCACTGCTGAGTCAAAAATGTCTGTAAGTACAATGGGTCTGCCACACCTTGGTTCGTACAGCTAGGTGGACGTCTATAACTCTATACTGAAAGCCACATCTACTATCCATCTTCCACCCCCTCGTGGGGTGGTTAGCACCAATCTGAACATAGATATCTGATCTATTTAGCTATGGTACCGTGCTCCTGAACTGAATTAAACTAACATCTGGGTTCTGATCACATATAGTACATGATAATATTGCATTTAACATAAGTGGATTGATAGAATTTCCATAATTTCATAAATACGGCCTTGCACCGAACATTTCGTAAATACGGACGTGCGCCGAACATTCCATAAACACGGCCTTGCGCCGTAGACATATAACATACACAGCCTTGCGTCGACTATCAATCACGTCCTTGCACCGAAAATCTCATAGATATCATTTTGAGTAATTAAGTCATTTATCATGTATTTCAAAATCATCATATACTGCATTATTTCATAATTCCTGAAAACATGCTTATTTGTAAAATTGACATAATATACTACATATAATGTAAAAATAATATTCATGCCACACAAAGTTGAATAAAGTTATACATTTCATTATAAAATCGTAATTCTTGTATAACAACAGTATTTTCCCAAATATGCATTTACTCAATAATATTTAGATATAATACATGTTTTTCTGAAAATTAATTTGCTGATAAATAATGGTAATTCGCGGGGAAAATAGCTGCTTTAGAATATTCGCTTACTTGACACTAGAAAGAAACCCCCCAAAAATTCCACTCGTCGTGCACCCGCAGAGTTCTCCGTTCAATACCCTTAATTCAACAACTCTCAGAACTAAACTTCAGTATTTTTATGTGAATATCATTTCATATAACTATGAAAAGACCAAATTTGGCATAAAAAGTCTTAGCTTAACTTATGGATGATTTCAACTCGCTTCTACCAACAATCCGCTATAACAGATTTGGAGAGAACTTCCCCAAAAGCGTCGTGTTGGCCTCAGATCATTGGTTTGGCGAACGACAGAGCCAAAATCGAAGAGAGAGGAGAGAGAAATAGCAGAGAGGTGAGAGAGAAAGAGAGAGAGAGAGAGAGAGAGAGAGAGAGAGAGAGAGTGATATTTCAACCGATTATATGCGTAAAAATTAAGTTTTAGGCTATTTATACTAGGGTATTTGTCGACAAGCCACGTTACCTCGTCAACAAGGTCATGAGGAAATTTTTCGATGAACTCTCCCATTCGTCGACGAAATTGAAAGCCGCCCAAAACAACCTCTTGGTATCTTCTCGTCGACGATGTACACCTTTTTTGACGAGCCTATACTGCCTCCTTCTATTCAAATTCCATTTTACCCTTTTCTTTATTATTTAAATATCATTATTTCACGGGTCATTACATTCTCCCCTCTTTAAAAATTTTGTCTTCGAAATTTACTATTCATATAATTCATAATCCCTTAAAGGCAAAATGGTCTACTTATTTTATTACTTACCCTCACTTATGGCAGAGGAATACTGTGGTTACATTTCGAGTTCTGGGAGATTACATATACAAAAGAAAATTTCCCCCAAAACTAAAATATAACTTACTAACTAAAGTATTACATGTACCTGCAAAAGAAATACTACATATTTACTTACATTTCCTAATTACATATGAACTTCCTAGAACAATTGCGGGTACTTCTGTCTAATCTGTTCCTCGAGCTCCCAATAAGTCTCTTCTATTGCATGATTCCTCCAAAGAACCTTTATTAGAGGAATCTTCATATTATGTAGTTCCTGTTTTTTTCTATCCAGAGTCTGCACGGGTACCTTCTCATAGAATAGTGAATCACTAAGCTCTAATTCACCATAACTGATAATATTAGAAGGGTGTGGGACGTATTTCCTTAACATAGAGACATGGACTACGTCGTGCATCTTGGATAACGTAGGTGGTAAAGCTAACCAATAGGCAACCAGTCCCACTTTCTCTAGAATCTCAAACGGACCGATAAACCTAGGGTTAAGTTTACCCTTCCTTCCAAACCTCATAACCCCTTTTAACGTAACTATCTTCAAAAATACATGATCACCAATGTCAAATTCTAACTTCCTGCAGCGATTATCGGCATAACTCTTCTGTCAACTTTGAGCTGCCCTGATTCTATCTCTCATGAGCCGAACCTTATCGTATGCCTATTGCACAAGCTCTGGTCCCACAACTCGCCACTCACCCATCTCGTCCCAATACAAACGACATTGACATCTTTTACCATATAAAACCTCAAATGGTGTCAGACCAATACTGGTCTAGTAACTGTTATTATATGCGAACTCCACCAACGGCATGAATTGAGTCAAGCTATCCCCAAAATCTAATGCACATGCTCGGAGCATATCTTCCAGTATCTGTATCGTCCTCTCAGTCTGCCCATTTGACTAAGGATGGAATGTGTTGACTCTACGAGTTCAATCCTATTTTTATAATGACAAATCACTTGGTATTTGATATGTGCATTGAGTTTGTGAACAGGAACCATATTAAGCATGCACGGAAAGATAACGAGCCATGGAAGTCACAAAGTAAAACTAACATATATTGGCAAGATCCATGGAACTCAAAGAGTATGAGAATTAAGATGCAAGCGGCAAAGTTCAAGAACATCTTGGGAATGGGTATTTAGAACTTATGTACTTACATTTTCATATGAATTAATTTGAGGCTCAACGTAACTTAGAATGATTTTAGGATTCATGCATTTCATGTATATCATTAGGGAACCTTTATGGACTTAGATAGGTTTTTTAAAATCATGGAAAATATGTTCTATAAAAAGGCCCAAGAAAAATAGCAAAGCATAATTTAAGTTAGAAAAAGAAAAATTGAGAAAAGGGGACTTTAGTAGTGTGAACTCAGGCTCAGTAGCCTAAAGAATTTCTTCAGGAGCCTGAAAATTAAGTTTAGTAGCTTGAAGAATTAATGTGATAACACAGCAAGTTGGTCGAGGCACCTCAGTCGCCTGACACTGGAACTCAGGCGCCTGAACCACTTTAGTAGCCTGACATTATCTTTAGGCGCCTGACCCTGCAGCTCAACTTGATTTTTTCAAAGGATTAAAGGACTTCGGTCGCCTGGGCTTTCACCCTCAGGCGCATGAACCTGCGGGAAACTTAAAATTGTGATTTTTATTAAACGAACGCACAAGCTATTTCTTTAATCCAATGGTTGAGATTAATCCTAACGGTAAGACACTATATATACTGAATATCTAAACCCTAGAATGAAGCCATGACACACAACAAGAGAAGAACACGCCTTATTGCAAGAATATAGAGAAACTTTAGCTGATTGTCTACACTTCATTCTACTTTCATCTTCTTTGGGCAAATCTACTCGGGAAATCAAAGGGCATTCATTCATTCAAGTGTATTTCAATCTAGTAATGAGGTTTGATCATTCGAGTTATTATTCTCAAGAACTTCTCATCTCATTATGTGTTCTTGATTATCCTTATAAAAGTTTGATCTTGTGTGCGTTCATACATATATAAAAAAAAAAATTGTTTTTCAAAAGATCTTTACTTGAGAAAGTTGTTTAGCTATTAATTAATTGTTATTGATTCAAGAGTATATATATTTATATAAATAGTGTTCATAGAGCATATTATTGAAAAATCTATTTTTGATTAGGTATTAAAAGGTTGATCTTGAAATTGCTTATACATATACATATTTTTTAAACAAGATCATTACTTGATTAAGGTTGTTTGTTTGATTGAATGGTTTGATTCAAGTGGGTATTAAGATAAAATATTTATATTTTAGATATATTAAAACACTTGAATATATATATCCCTGGTATTCAAAAATATCTATTTTATTAAGGGATATTTTGTTTGGAAAATCTCATACTCAAGATTTTTTTCTTTGAATTACATATCATATACATTTACATATTACAAAGATCTAGTTGGGATTAAATATTTGATAGGAAGCTTTTTATATATATATATTGATAAAATATTCAAGACAAGGCTTTTATCAAGTTTACATTAGATATATGTGTGCATCTTTACAAAGAGAACTAGAACCCTAGTATACTCCAAAGCATTTTAAATATATCATTACGTGGGAGTTGTGATTAAAGGGGGTTTGTGTGTTGAAGCATATCATACATAAGCGATTGTATCATTTTCATACATTCATGAGCTTCAAGTTTAATCATATATCAATGTGTTAGGAAATTGAATTGCACTCACAAGATTTTGTTAGAAGCATTATTTTGAGTGTTATTTTTCAGATTTTATTGTATACACGGTTCGGAGTGTGAACCGGTGTGTGAGGAGAGAGTTGTATCTCTTGTAAGCAGCGGAGTAGGAGGGAGTTGTGCCTCTTGTAAGCAGCGGATTGTAAAGGAAGCTCCGTCCTAATTTAAGGAGCTGGGATTTTGTGAAATCCTTGAGTGGTTGCTCAAGGCGAGGACGTAGGCCAAGTCGGCTAAACCTCGTAAAAACCGTGTTTGTCTTCTCTCTTCCCTTTACTCTTTATTTTCAGCACTGCATTTAAATTGTTTATATTGCATGTATAGGTTGGATAACCTTACACATAAGTAATTGAATAACAAGAACTCATTGGTAAATATATAAGAAGAGTTTAAGCAGTAAATAAGTGTCAAAGAATTTTTTAAATACCCATTTCACCCCCCCTTTGGGATTACACCTGACTCAACATTTGATATCAGAGTGGTTTTACATAGACTTGATAGTTAATTTGTAAAATGATCACATGGCTCATATTGGTGTAACTCCATTCGGTGAGGGACACTCATCCACTAGACCACCCATTTTATGTGGTGTAAATTATACCTTTTGGAAATGTAGGATGAGCATATATCTACTGAACGTATATTGGAAGGTTTGGAAAATAGTTACTAAGGGAAATCACATTCCCATGAAAGTAATTGATAAGATTAATGTACCTAAAACTGAAGATGAATGTACTGAAGAGGATTGGAAATCAGTTCAAATCAATGTCACTGCCATGTACTTACTTTTCTGTGCATTAGATGTTAATGAATTTAATAAGATAATGGCATGTAACTCAACTAAAGAGATTTGGGAAAAATTAGAAGTTACATTTGAAGGTACTAAGGAAGTCAAGGATAGTAGGATAGATATGCTCACTAGTGAATATGAAGCATTTAAAATGACGACTGATGAATCCATACAAATCATGTACACTAGATTCACACACATCATTAACTCTTTAAATGCTCTTCGAAAAACTTACCCTACTTATGAATTGATCAGGAAAATACTCAGGGGATTACCTCCAGTGTGGGAAGTGAAAGCTACGACAATAGCAGAAAGGAGAAATCTCAAGGTGATGTCAGTGGACGAACTCATTGGATCACTCATCACCTATGAGCTAGCAATAAATGAGAGGAAAAATGAGCAAAGCAAATCTAAGAAGGCCACTACGCTTAAGGCATCATCAAGCTATTCAAGTGAAGGAAGTTATTTCGAAATGAATGAGGACATGTCCTTGCTAACAAAGAAGTTCGGGAAGTTCTTGAAGAAGAACAAGAAGTTCAACAGAAAATTCCGGAACTCTAAATCGAAAAGAGGAGAGCAAAGCATGAAGAAAAAGAATGAGGATCCACCACATGCTACAACTGCTAAGAAGTTGGACATATCAAGCTTGAGTGCCCCAAGCTCATGAAAGCCTCAAAGAAAAAGAAGAAGGCGCTGAAAGTCGGACGGCACATGATGACCTGTAGGTACAATCATCATTTTCATCATCTTCATATTATTCGAGTCATTCTAAAAATGAAAATGATATAATTTAATATGATGAACAAAAACAAAAATACTTGTACACTATTTAAATGCTTGAGAAGAAAATAAAGAAAATTTTTGAGTTGAGAAGTAAAGTCAAAGAACTTTCAAGCTTACTTGAACGTCAAAATGAATCTTTTGCATCTTTTATAAGAAATAAAGATTTGAAAATTGAGGAGTTAGAAAAGGATTTGAAAGATAAATCTGAAATTATTTGCAAATTTACTAAAGGAAAAAATAATTTTGAAAAGCTCCTAGGATCTCAAAGAAATTCCCTAGAAAAGGAAGGGTTCGGTTTTAATGGTAACGAAAATATAAAGAAAAGACATATTTACATGGGTTATTTTACAAAAGAGTCAAAGTCATATGCTCCAACTAAGATTTATTATAGAAATACTACATGCTTTAAATGTAGAAGGTTGGATCACATACAATTCGACTGTCCTTTCAAAAATAAATATGTTAAAATAAAGAAAGTATGGAAGGTCAAAGGTCAATCTAGCACTAACCCCCCTAGACACAAGACAATCTGGGTACCAAAGCTAGTTATTTGATTGTGTTTTATAGATTTTCTTAAGATCAGCATCCTTAAAAGATAGATGGTATATGGATAGCGGATGCTCACGCCACATGACCGGGGGTAAAGCAAAGTTCACATCCATCATACCCAACCATGAAGGGTTTGTTACTTTTGAAGATAATGCTAAGTGAAGGATCACAGGTGTAGGTAAAGTCAGTAATGATTCCTGACTCATTATAGATGACGTTTTACTAGTTGAAGGTTTAAAGCACAATTTATTGAGCATAAGTCAACTATGTGATAAAGGCTACATAGTATCATTTGAACATGACAAGTGCATAGTTGAACACAAAACTGATAATAAGATATTGTTCATTGCTAAGTGTCAAGAAAATGTATATACCACAAGCTTTGATAACTTAACTTCACAGAGTGTGACATGCTTATCTGCTATGAATGAAATAAGCTGGATTTGGCATTGGAGACTAGGTCACGCAAACATGGATTTAATCTCAAAACTAGTTAAGAAATAATTAGAAGGGAATGCCTAAGACTAAATTTCTGAAAGATAAAATTTGTGATGCATGCCAATTAGGAAAACAAGCAAGAACAAGCTTTAAGAAGAAGAAAGAAATATCCACTACTAGGCCACTCCAAATGCTACACTAAGACTTATTTGGACCAAACCCAATTCAGAGTTTAGGAGGAAAATCATACGCCTTTGTCATTGTTGATGATTTTTCAAGATACACATGGGTACTATTCTTAGGTCACAAAGATGAAGCATGTGAACAATTTATAAACTTGTATAAGAAAGTCTAAAATGAAAAGGGATACACAATTACTAAAATTCGAAGTGATAGGGGTAGAGAATTTAAAAATCAAGGCATGGAAGACTATTGTAATTCATTAGGAATTTCCCATAATTTTTCAACACGTAGAATACCGCAACGGAATGGTGTAGTTGAAAGGAAGAATAGGTCTATACAAGAAATGGCCAAAACTATACTTAACGAACATAAATTACCTAAATACTTATGGGCCAAGGTAGTGAATACCGCCTGCAATGTGCTAATTAGAGTTCCGATTAGACCATCACTTAATAACACTCCTTACGAATAATGAAATAGCTATAAACCAAACATGTTATATTTTCATGTCTTTGGCTGTAAGTATTTTGTGCTTAGAGACAATGAGCATCTAGGAAAGTTTGATGTGAAATCAAATGAAGCTATCTTCCTAGGGTATGCCTTAGATAGTAAAGCCTATAGAGTATATGACAAACGAACATTGACGGTCATAGAATCTATTCATATAGTGTTTGATGAGTCAAATCCCTTCTCCAAAAGAACTGATGAAGATGAAATTGAATTAAACAAGGAACTAGAAGAACTATCAATTGAGAATGATTTATAAAAGAAAAATGAACTTAAAGAACCATCCATTGAAATTGATCAAACTGAAAATGAGGTTAATGAACCACCTAGAGAATGGAAATACATAAAGAATCATCCATAGATCAAATAATAGGTGAACCATTACGTGGAGTAGCCACTCGCTCCTCTTTTAGGAATATGGTTAGTCATTTTGCATTTCTATCTCAAGAAGAACCTAAGAATGTGATTGAAGTTATAGAGGATGAATCTTAGGTGCAGTCCATGCAAGAATAATTAAATCAATTTGAGAGAAACAAAGTATGGACATTAGTTCCCAGACCTGAGAATAAGTCAATCATAGGGACCAAATGGATATATAAGAATAAGAAAGATGAACATGGAGTAGTTGTGAGAAATAAGGCTAGATTAGTAGCTCAGGGATATAATCAAGAAGAATGTATAGATTTTGAAGAAACATTTGCCCCTATAGCTAGGATGGAAGCCATTCGAATGCTTTTATCATATGCAGCTTTTAAGGATTTCAAGCTATATCAAATCGACGTCAAAAGCACATTTTTAAATGGCTACATAAATGAAGAAGTGTGTGTAAAACAACCCCCAGGCTTTGAAAACCAAAAGAATCCAGATCACGTGTATAGACTAACAAAAGTCTTGTACAATTTAAAGCAAGTTCCTAGAGCTTGGTATGAAAGGCTAAGCGGTTTTCTATTAGAAAACATATTTATAAGAGGAAAGATAGACACATCCCTGTTCATAAAGTCTAAGAAAGATGATATTCTCCTAGTGCAAGTATATGTAGATGACATCATATTTGGCGCTATAGATAAAGAATTGTGTAATGAATTTGCCAATACCATGCAAAATTAATTTGAGATGAGCATGATGGGTGAACTAAATTTCTTCCTAGGACTTCAGATCAAACAAGCAAATCATGGAATATTCATAAATCAATCAAAGTATATTGGAGACTTACTTAAAAGGTTTAATATGGAAGACGGAAAAATACTAGGTACACCTATGAGCGCTTCATTGAAATTAGACAAAGATGAACAAGGTATACCAATAGACATCAAGCTATATCATGGAATGATAGGTAGCTTGTTATACCTGATTGCCAGTAGACCAGATATAATATTTAGCGTATGGTTGTGCGCAAGATTTCAGTCTGCACCAAAAAATTCTCATTTTCTAGCTGTTAAATGGATACTTAGATATCTTATAGGAACCGTGGACATTGGGTTATGGTATCCTAAGTACACATCCTTTGAGACTCTTAGTTATTCAGATGCTGATTTTGTGGGTAGTAAAGTGGATAGGAAGAGCACTAGTTGTACTTGTCATTTCTTAGGGTACTCCTTGCACTATTGGTTTTGTAAGAAACAAAATTCAGTTGCTCTTTCCACAGCTGAGGCTGAATACATAGCAGCAGGTAGTTGTTGTGCTCAAACGCTTTACATGAAGCAACAATTGAAGGATTTTGGATTTAGTTATGAAAAAATCCTTATAAGATGCGATAATACGAGTGCAATAAATATCTCAAAGAATCTCATATTACATTCACGAACTAAGCACATAGAAATACGACATCACTTTCTTCATGGTCATGTATAAAAAAGGGGATGTAACACTAGAGTTTGTATGCATGGATGAACAAAAAGCAGATATATTCACGAAACCACTTGCGGAGGATAGGTTTATTCAAATTAGGTGTGAATTAGGTCTCATGCATAGTTGAGAGGTTGCTTAGATTCATGTTACATGATATAATTCTGGGGGAGCAATGTCACTTACAATTTAATCACTCGGCATTGCATTAATCAACAATTGGATACATTTAAAACCTTAAGATGTCTAAAGGGAGAAGAACATAAGGATATGTCTACTCATGCTTGAATAGTTTATACCTTTTTCTTGATGTAAAAAAGGGGAGAAAAATCAGGAGCAAAAATAATAACACACAAAAATCAGAAGCAAAGAAAAATCGGGAGCAAAAATTGTTATTGAAGTTATGCAAAGGGTGAGATATACAAAGGAGGAGAAACTGTTGTTAATGTCATGGTTGAAACATCGTGAGCATATTCATTATAAGCATATTTCATACTTCATTTAGATTCAGGCACTTTGTGTATGAATAAGAGCATATTGTCATTCATTGAATATTTGATGCATTAATTGAGGGGGAGCCTTGTTAGGCATAACCTAATATATATTTTTACTTGTGCATTTATCATCATCAAAAAGGGGGAGATTGTTGACTCTACGAGTCCAATCCTATTTTCATAATGACAAATCACTTGGTATTTGATCTGTGTGTTGAGTTTGTGAACAGGAACCATATTAAGCATACACGGAAAGATAACGAGCCATGGAAGTCACAAAGTAAAGCTAACATATCTTGGCAAGATCCATGGAACTCAAAGAGTACGAGAATCAAGATGCAAGCGGCAAAGTTCAAGAACATCTTGGGAATAGGTATTTAAAGCTTATGTACTTACATTTTCATATGATTTAATTTGAGACTCAACGTAACTTAGAATGATTTTAGGATTCATGCATTTCATGTATATCGTTAGGGAACTTTCATGGACTTAGATAGGTTTTTTAAAATTATGGAAAACATGTTTTATAAAAGGCACAAGAAAAAGAGCAAAGCAAATTTTAAGTTAGAAAAAGAAAATTGAGAAAATGGGACTTCATTAGCCTAAACTCACCCTCAGTAGCCTGAAGAATTTCTTTAGGAGCCTGAAGATTAAGTTCTGTAGCCTGAAGAATTAATGGGAAAACACAGCAAGTTGGCCAAGGCACCTTAGTCGCTTGACCCTAGAACCTTAGGCGCCATAATCACTTTAGTAGCCTGACATTATCCTTAGGCGCCTCACCTTGCAGCTCAACTCGATTTTTTCAAAGGCTTAAAGGACTTCGGTAGCCTAGGCTTTTACCCTCAGGCACCTGAACCTGCGGGAAACTTAAAATTGTGATTTTTATTAAACGAACGTGCGAGCTATTTCTTTAATCCAACAGTTGAGATTCATCCTAATGGTAAGACACAATATATAGTGAATATATAAACCCTAGAACGAAGCCAAGACACACAAAAAGAGAAGAACACACCTTATTGCAAGAATATAGAGAAACTTGAGCTGATACTTTCATCTTCTTTGGGCAAATCTACTCCGAAAATCAAAGGGCATTCATTCATTCAACTGTATTTCAATCTAGTATTGAGTTTTGATCATTCAAGTTTTTATTCTCAAGAACTTCTCATCTCATTACGCGTTCTTGATTATCCTTGCAAAAGTTTGATCTTGTGTGCGTTCATACATATAAAAAAAAAAAATTGTTTTTCAAAAGATCTTTACTTAAGAAAGCTGTTTAGCTATTAATTGATTGTTATTGATTCAAGAGTATATATATTTATATAAATAGTGTTCACAGAGCATATTATTGAAAAATCTATTTTTGATTAGGTATTAAAAGGTTGATCTTGAAATTACTTATACATATACATATTTTTTAAACAAGATCGTTACTTGATTAAGGTTGTGTGATTGATTGAATGGTTTGATTCATGTGTGTATTGAGATAACAGATTTATATTTTAGATATATTAAAACACTTGAATATATATATCCTTGGTATTTAAAAATATCTATTTTATTAAGGGATATCTTATTTGGAAAATCTCATACTTAGGATTTTGTTCTTTGAATTACATGTCATATACATTTACATATTACAAAGATCGAGTTGGGATTAAATATTTGATAGGAAGTTTTTTTTTATATATATTGATAAAATATTCAAGATAAGGCTTTTATCAAGTTCACATTAGATATATGTTTGCATCTTTAAAAAGAGAACTAGAACCCTAGTATACTCCAAAGCATTTTAAATATATCATTACATGGGAATTGTGATTAAAGAGGGTTTGTGTGTTGAAGCATATCATACATAAATGATTGTATCGTTTTCATACATTCATGAGCTTCATGTTTAATCATATGTTAATATGCTAGGAAATTGAATCGTACTCACAAGATTTTGTTAGAAGCATTTTTTTGAGTGTTATTTTTCAAATTCTATTGTATACACGGTTCGGAGTTTGAACCGGTGTGTAAGGAGAGAGTTGTATCTCTTGTAAGCAGTGGAGTAGGAGAGAGCTGTGCCTCTTGTAAGGTGTGGATTGTAAGGGAAGCTCCATCCCAATTTAAGGGGTAGAGATTTAGTGAAATCCTTGAGTGGTTGCTCAATGCGAGAACGTAGGCCAAGTCGATTGAACCTCGTAAAAACCATGTTTGTCTTCTCTCTTCCCTTTACTCTTTATTTTCAGCACTGCATTTAAATTGTGTATATTGCATGTATAGGTTGGATAGCCTTTATATTTCTTGTGTAGGTTGGATAGCCTTACACATAAGTAATTGAGTGACAAGAATTCATTGGTAAATCTATAAGAAGGGTTTAGACAGTAAATAAGTGTCAAATAATTTTTTAAATACCCAATTCACCCCCCATTTTGGGATTACACCTGACTCAACAGAATGTTGTGCTAAACGATAACTGAGACCCTAAAGCTTCCTGTAAGCTTCTCTAGAACCGTGACGTAAAACGTAGGTCTCAATCTGACACTATAGATACTAGCACCCCATGAGAACGAACTATCTCTTGAATTTAAATCTCTGCCAAATAGCTAAGGGAATAGCTGATCTTGATAGGGAGGAAATTGGTGGTCTTCGTTAACCGATCTACTATCACCCAAATTGCATTCTGGCCATGCGATGTCGACGTTAGCCCTGAGACAAAATGCATAGATATATGATCCCATTTCCACTTTAAGGTAAATAGCGGCTGCAACTGACCCGCCGACCTTTGGTGCTCAGCTTTTACCTGCTGGCACGTCAGACATTGCGCTACATACTCGGCAATTTCTCTCTTCATACCACTTTACTAGTAAAACTCTCGTAAATCCCTATATATTTTCGTACTGCCGGGATGAATTATTTATAAAGATCGGTGAGCCTCCTCCAAAATAGTATTCCTAATGTCAGCCTCAATAGGAGCACATAATCTAGAATGGAACCATAAAGCCCCATCATCTGAAATGTAGAATTCCTCTCCCTGACCAGTCTGCACTCTATCTATCACCTCTGCTAATTTTGGGTCTTCCTTCGGAGCAGCTTTAATTCTTTCCTGCAGAATAGGATGTACCACTAAATTGGTGATACATACTAGAGGATATTGGATCTCCATAGATACCATCACTAGTCTTGCAGACTTCCTGCTCAATGCATCAGCTGCCACATTTGCCCTCCCTGGGTGGTAACTGATAGTACAATTAAAATCCTTAATAAGCTCCAACCATCTTCTCTGTCTCATATTCATATCCTTCTGGGTGAAGAAATACTTTAAACTCTTGTGGTCGGAGAAAATCTCACACTGCTCATCGTATAGGTCATGCTTCCAAATCTTCAATGTGTGTACCACTGTAGCCAATTCAAGATCATGGGTAGGGTAGTTCTTCTCATATTCTTTCAATTATCTGGACGCATACGGCACCACCCTGCCATGCTGCATCAATACACAGTCAAGTCCTTTCAAGGATGCATCATTGTAAATAGTATAACTTTCACCCCCTAATGCAATGATCAGCACTGGTGCTATAACTAGCCTCTACTTCAATTCCTAAAAACTCTACTCACAACTGTCATCCCATTCAAATCTGGCATTCTTCCTAGTCAATCGTGTCAAAGGCCCTGATAAAGCTGAGAATCCTTCAACAAAATGACGGTAATATCCAGCTAACCCCAAGAAACTCTCAATCTCCTCGACATTCCTTGGTGTAGCACAATTCACTACCGCATCAATTTTACTGGGATACACAAAAATTTTGTCTCATAAGATAATATGCCTCAAAAACAAAAATTTCTCTAGCTAGAAGTCGCATTTACTAGAACTTGGCATACAACTTCTTCTCCCTGACCATCTGTAAACTTGCCTCAAATGTATCTCGTACTCCTCATAGCTCCTCGAATAGACCAGTACATTATCAATAAAAACAACAACAAACTAATCTAAATATGGATGAAAAATCCTATTCATAAAATCCATAAATGTTGCAGAAGCATTCGTCAGACCAAATTGCATAACAAGAAATTCGTAATGCCCATACTTGGTCCTGAAAGCCATCTTCGATACATCTTCTGCCCTTACCTTTACTTGATGGCAGCCTAACCTGAGGTTGATCTTAAAATACACCCGTGTACCCTGGAGCTGGTCAAACAAATCATCGATACAGGGTAGAGGATACTTGTTCTTGATTGTCACTTTATTAATCTCCCTATAATCTATGCACGTCCTCATAGACCCATCCTTCTTCTTCACAAATAGTATTAGGGCTCCCCATAGAGATACACTAGGTCGTATAAAGTCCTTATTAAGTAAATCCTGCAATTGCTCTTTCCGTTCTACCAACTCTGCCAACGCCATTCAATACGGTGCTTTAGAGATCAGTATTGTACCTAGAAGTAGATCAATGGGAAAATCTATGTCACGATCAAGTGGCAAACCCAGTATTTCATCCGAAAACACATCAGTAAACTCCTTTACAACTGGCGTACTAGTGAGCTTCACTTCATTCCCTGTGGTTTCCTTCACGAATGCCACAAATCCTTGACAACCACGTAGAAGTAGCCTCCTCGCCTAAACAACTGAGACCATCTGAGGTAGAGACTGCACTTGTGACCCTGTAATCAGAATTCTGGTCTTCCTAGAGGTCTGAATATAACTTCTCTCGCACAGTAATCTATACTCGAAAAATTAGATGCTAGCCAATCCATGTATGTCCAGCACTACCAAATCAGCAGATAGAATCCTTCCTTGAATATCAACTAGACAACCACAGAGTACCCTACTACATCTCACCACTATCCTAGTCAACATAACTACTAATAATTCAACATCTAATGTTTGTGTTTCAGTCCCACACAATTTAACATATTCCACAGATGCAAATGAGTGCGTGGCCGCCAATAACTTTGAATGAAAACATATTAACCATACCTGTCACTACATTGGCGACCGCCTCAGCATCACTAGGCATCAGAGCAAAAACCCTGACTGGAGCCATATTCCTCTGCTGGCCTCCACGTGGCACCCGGTAGCCTCCTCGAGCAGGTCTACAAGCAGGAGCAGCACCAATCTGAGTCTGACAATCCCTAACCATATTCCCTGGCTCCACACCGGTAGCAAACACCTCGCCCAGCACGACACTCCTCCAAGTGTCTTTTCCTGCAAGACGAGCAAGCTGGAGATGGCTGCATACCCTGGAAACTGCGATTCCTAGTCTCTAGCTTCCGATCTCTCTAGTAGCCACTTCTCTTCCATGAACCATGATCGACTCCCTGCTGAGAACTAGAAGGTGTGGATCTCTTCTTCTTTCTCTACTCCTCAGCCTCCAACCGCTCTCCAATCTCTGCTATAGTGGTTATATCCATTAGCTCAGCAAAATCCTGCAACTTCAAAATCGACACCTGCTTATAAATTTCTCTTCTGAGACCTCTTTCAAACTTCTGCACCTTTTTCACCTCATATGGTACAATGTATGGGGTGAAGCAAGATAGTTCGATGAATCTCGCTGCGTACTCTTGTACGGTCTGCTGTCTCTGCTTCAGATTCAGGAACTCCTCAATCCTCGCTTCCCTGGACAAGGCTGGGAAATACCTATTGAAAAATATCTCCTTAAATCACTCCTACGTCATCTCCACAGGTACTGTCCTCTGCTGCTCTTAGAGTTTCACCACCAACCACCATCGCTCGGCCTCTCCAGTCAGTTTATATGTAGCGAATAGCACGCTCTGCTCCTCTGAACACTGTAGTACTGCAAACACTTTCTCTATCACCTGTACCCAGTTTTCAGCGACTGCAGGATCAGTTTCTCCTGAGAAAGCTGGAGGATTCATCTTAATGAATTTCTCAATCAAGCTTGTCGCAACGTCCCCGGGAGCGTGTGTGCCCCGGGCGGCGAAATCAAAAATCAATTTAATGTTTTCAGGAAAAATATGGTGTAGGAGTCGCCACTAACCTTTAGTGCGGTTAGAACACATGATCACTACCCCGTTAGGGGTAGAATCGGTCTACATTACCAGAGTTGGGGTCGGGAGTTCGGTTACGCGAGGGGAAGGTACGAGCACCCCCTACGCGCCCGTTCTTAAGAATGGCACCTAATTAATTTAAAATTATCCTTAAGTTAATCTAATAAATCTTTACATTACTCCTTTTTATGAATTTATAAATACATAGGAAAATAAATAAATATATACATATATTCCCTCAGAGCTTAGGGTACGTGATGCCCAAAGGCTAATACCCCTTGCAATTAAATCATAGGGAAATAAAAACCAAAAAATATTTAATAACAAAAATGTAATAATACTAAAATAGTTACAAGTTAATACAAGTACTAAAAATAAATCAGTTGAATATACGTATGCTTCAAGTGAGAATAATGATAGTAATAATAATAGAGATAATTAATACAATAATAATATTAATAGTAATAATAGATAATACATTAATGATGATAATAATAATGGTAATAAATAATAGAAGTAACAAAGATAATATACGTATTTTGATAATATGATACTTACCTTATTATTAACACGCAGTTAAGGACATGCACATATATATAAACAATTAATTAAGGAAACAAATCAGTCTTAGGATTAAAATATGGAAACTAAGTAGCCCTAAGATTAATCTGTAAATATACAATAATATAAATGGAAAACAATTAATAAAATTATGGTAACAAAATCAACCCTAACCAACAATGATAATACAATAAATCAGAATATGATATACAATGTTAAAAATATATAACAGTAATGCAATAATTTTAAATATGCAATAATATACAATATCAATAAACACAAATATATAATAAGGATAAAGCATCAAACAATTAAACATTAATGTGGACATCCTGAATAAATATACAAATAAAAATAAATATATTGTCATACAAACCCCCTAAATACATATACAAATAATAATAAAAAAAATTGCATATATAACAATGATGAAATATTAACAATAAAAATGCCCTAAATAAATATACAAAACATGAATACCTAAGCAATACTTTTTACAAATAATAAACAACAATAATATCTAGTGATAATAACAAATGATACACAATAATGTTAACAATATGAAATAACAAACCCTAATAAAATAAGAACATATATATGACTACAAAAACAATACAAAATAACAAATCGCAATATTACTTACATAATATAAGCATACATTTGATAATAACATGATAAGTAAAAAAAAAACCATAATATTACTTATTTAATAATTATACAATTCAAAATTTTAAAAATTGAAACCAGCCTCAATAAATATAAAGGAAACCTACAAAAATGAGAAAACATTGATTAGTATCTACAGTAATTATTTCAAGAAATCTAAACAAATATCATTGCAATAAAATGAAATTATATACACAATATTTAGAATTTTAACATATATACAATAGACGCCTAGATTTGAATATTAACTAAATACCACAATAAATAATATATTAATATACTAAAGTCTTAAACTTTGAATATTAAAAAAAACATGAAAAGAAACATAAAAGAAATACACGTGCACGTGTGTGTGTGTGTGCAAATACAGCAGTGGCTTACCGTGGGTGTTGCCGGAGACGAAGGTGGCTTCGGGTGGTGGCAGCAGAGTTGCAGAGGGAGAGGCGCGTGAGGGAGCTGGGCGGCGACGGTGACCTGACGTGACGAATAAGTGAGGATGGAGAGCTGCTGCCGGGGTTGCAGAGGTCCTCGGGTCTGCTTGTGGTAGCTTGAAACAGAGGAGCTGCTATGGCTGCCTCGGCTGGACTTGGGGAGGTCTGATGGTGCGTCGTGGCCGTAGGGGTGGTGCCGGTGGTTATGGTGGTTGGCGGCGCTGGAGATCCTGGAGGCTGGCCGTGAATCTTGGATGCCGTGGAGACGCTGTGCCGGAGCTGGGTTGAGTTGCAGAGGGGTCCGTGGACTGCTGGGTGTGCGGTTGCAGGTGACGACGGAGGATGGGTGGTGCTACGGTGGCGTGGAGAAGCCCGCAGGGGCTGTCTGCTGGTGTAGGCGGCAAGGGGAGAAGAAGCCGAAGGAGAAGAAGAGGTAGAAGATGAAGAAGGAGCCGGAGAAGTTTTTTTTTGTTTTCTGGCCTCGCTGTGCGCACCCCCCTTTTAGAAGCCAAAAGAGACCCTTTATAAAAAAAAAATTAGAAACCCTACTTCTCTTTTCCTTTTTTGGTTTTTTGTATTTTATGGTATTTTTCTTTTTTTTTGGAAATAATATATACTACTATTATGGTAATAATAATAATAATAATAATAATAATAATAATAATAATAAGAAGGTAAAAATAATAATAATAATAAAATAATAATAATAATAATAGTAATAACAAAGAATAATAAAATAATAATAATAATAGTAATAATAAAGGTAAAAATACTAATAATAATGTCAATAATAATGAAAATAATAAATAATAATAATAATAATAATAATAAACAATATAAATAGAAATAAAAATAAAAGTAATAATAATAATACTAATGAAAAAAAAAAAAATAATAATAATAATAATAATAAATAAAATAATAGTAATAATAGTAATAAAAATACTAATAATAATTAAAAATAATAATGAAAATAATAAATAATAATAATAAAATAGACGTAAAAAAAATAAAATAAAATAAAATAAAATAAAATAAAGATAAAAGTAATATTAATAATACTAATGAAAAATAATAATAATAATAATAATAAAAATAATAATAAGATTAGTGAAAATTAATAATAATAATAATAATAAGAATAAATAAAATAATAATAGTAATAATAATAATAAAATAACAATAATAATAATAATAGTAATACATATATTGGGCCTGGGTAAAAATGGGGTGTCTACAAAGCTACCATGGCCTGCCGACGGACCACCCTATTCCCTCAAGCTCCTAGCAATTTCGGCCATGACTTGCTATGATACGCTGCACAAAACTGTATATAAATCTCTACCTGCAGCGCCTGAAGGTCTAGCGCCCTCATTTCCACTAGCATGGGCACTACTACCACCAGGGTCCATCCTGAAAAAGAAATAACTTAACTTA
Organism: Malania oleifera; assembly: GCF_029873635.1. Lineage (NCBI taxonomy): Eukaryota > Viridiplantae > Streptophyta > Magnoliopsida > Santalales > Ximeniaceae > Malania > Malania oleifera. The sequence continues at coordinate 46,581,372 of NC_080418.1, forward strand.
GAACAATATCACCATAACATATCATCCAACTAGTACTATATTTCCTTAATTAATTCATCACTCCTGATATTAATTCAATGTTCAATCCTACAAACTAGATACCTAACGCAACGATAGTTTACCACGACTTTCCTGAAATCATCACTCCAGAAAAATCACACAAACCACCGTAGAAGTCCTGCATCTAGACTACAAAACCAGACCTTAAATTCCCTTCTCCAATACTCTGGTATTACTACTACTGCATTCTAGAGTCTATAGAACCTAGTATCCTAGGCTCCGATACCAAACTGTAATGACCTTCTTAGCTAATCATATAATAAAATATAATAAGTAAAATAGTCAACCCAAACTCGTGGGTAGCGGAGACACCTGTCATACACAATAGAACCAAGGTAGTAGTAAACGTAAATCATCAACCTCATTACCACAAAATACATATGACCATAGTTAAAATTAATCCAAAACACTTTGTTTATATACAATCTCCCAAAATATCCAAAAATACCAAAAGTATTTCCTATGATCCTACAATAAGACCATTGATCCTAGTTCAAACCTACCCTCCTAACGGGGTGGTACAATAGGCTCAACGGCGGCCACAACCCGCAGGTCCTTCTGAGTTTCCTGAAAATTATTTAAGTTCAGGGGTGAGACACTTCTTAGTAAGGGAAAATAAACAAAATACAGTTGTGTGGTAACATGAATTTTGATTCAATTATACATATGCAGTACATTTCATATACCTGAAACATTTATCATAACATACTGAATAATCATGTACCTTCGTATTTTCTAATAAATCACATAGTTCATAAAATGTCTAGTATAGTTGATAATACTGAAAACATACTCAGGATGTATAGCTCGCTGGTGCCATGTATTACCCCCCCCCCTCATGATAGGTTGTGCAGCCCAAAGGCAAGACCAACAATAGCTCGCCAACCACTGCCGAGTCAAAAATGTCCGTAAGTATGATGAGCCCGCCATACCCTAGTCCGGATAGCCAGGTGGACGTCTACAATTCTACACTGAAAACCACATCGACTATCCATCTCCCACCCCCTAGTGGGGTGGTTAGGACCAATATGGTACCATGCTTCTAAAACTGAACCAAATTAACATCCTGGTTCTGATAACATAGAGTACATGATAATATAGCATTTAACATAAGTGGACTGATAGCATTTTTATGCTTTCATAAATGTGGCCCTGCACCAAACATTTCATAAATACGACCTTGCGCCGAACATTTCATAAACCCGGCCTTGCACTGGAAACATATAACATACACGGCCTTGCGCCGACTATAAATGACGACTTTGCACCTAAAATCTCACGCACATCATTTTGAGTAAATAAGTCATTTATCATGTATTTCAAAGTCATCATATACTGCTTTATTTCATAATTCCAAAAAACATGTTTATTTGTAAAATTGTCATAATATGCTATATATCATGTAAAAATAATATTCATGCCACACAATGCTAAATAAAATCATATTTTTCATTCTAAAATAGTAATTCCTGTATAAGAGCAGTATTTTCCCAAATATGAATTTACTCAATAATATTCAGATATAGTACATGTTTTTTTGGAAATTAATTTGCTGATAAATAATAGTAATTCGCGTGGAAAATAACATCTTTAGTGTATACCCTTACCCGACACTTGAAAGAAACCCCCCAAAAATTCATCTCGTTCTGCACCCGCAGGGTTCCCCGTTCAACACCCTAAATTCAACAACTCCCATAACTAAACATCAGTATTTTCACATGAATATCATTTCCTATAACTATGAAAAGACCAAATTTGACATAAAAAACCTTACCTCAACTCAGGGATGAATTTCAACTTGCTTCCACCAACGATCCGCTCCGAAAGATTTGGAGAGAACTTCCCTAGGAGCGTCGTGGTGGCCTTAGATCGTCGATCCGACGAATGATGGAGCCTAAATCAAAGAGAGAGGAAAGACAAACCATAGGTAGGAGAGAGAGAGAGAGAGATTTCTGCCAATTTCATGTGTAAAAACTAAGTTTTGGGCTATTTATACTAGGGGCTTCGCCGACGAGACACGTTACCTCGTCGACGAGGTCAAGAGGAAATCCATTGACGAACTCTCCCCTTTGTCAATGAAATTCAAAGTTGCCCAAAACAAGCTCTCAGTATCTTCTCATCGACGAGGCACACCTGTGACGACGAGGCTATACTGCCACATCATCGATGAACTTGAAGCGTTCGTTGACAAAGGCTGCTACCTTCTTCTATTCGAATTTCATTTTACCCTTTTCCTTATTATTTAAATACCATTATTCCTTGGGTCATTACACCTTAAGTGAGCATTAGTAGAATCCTTGGGCTTACGAGTTAGAGGCAGGGACGTAGGCACAATTTGTCGAATCCTGATAACATATCATGTGTGCACTTTGCATTTCCGTAATTTATTTACTGCACATGTATGTTATTTTATGAATGTTGTCCATGATTTAATTTTCACACATTTTATTTATCAGCACATTTGGGATTCCATAAATAGCGAATTTGTCGATGAGCCCTGCTTGTGAAATTAAAATTAGCCTAGGAAATTTTAAATACCCAATTCACCCCCCTCTTGGGATTACACCAATGCCAACAACCACAATATTCCTCCGGTATGAGTGAGGGTATTTAATAAATTTGGGATAGGGCTGCTATGTGTGTGGTTGCCGGCTCTTCTTAGAGTTAGATCAGTAGATCAACAATAATTTAGGGGATACAATGGAAATCTAATAGTAAATTTGAAGGATGAAATTTTTATAAGGGGGAGATTATAGAAACTCGAACCCATAAAAAAAAAAGATAAAATAAGAATAAAAGAAAATAAAATTTTAAAAAGGAAAACAGCAGGGCTCATTGACAAATTCCCTGTTTTTGTCAATGAAGGTCCTTCTGTAACTCGTCGATGAAATTTAGGCGTCGTCAACAAAGAAATATCGAGCGATATGAAATTTTAGGCTTAAGGTTCGCTGACGAATGTCCTTCAACAATTCGTTGACGAAGGCTCCATTTCTTCGATGAAGTTGGCCAAGTCAACGGCCTATAGATAGGTTTTTAATTTACTTCTTCATTGAGAAATCAAATCTCTCTCTCTCTCTCTCTCTCTCTCTCTCTCTCTCTCGCTCTCTCGCTCTCTCTCTCTCTCTCTCTCTAAACTCATTCCCTCAACCCTTCTCATTACGATTTCTCACTATTCATCGTCCGAATCGATGATCAGAAGTTGCCTCGAGGATGTAGGAGCATTTCTCTACAAATCTAAGGGAGTGGATTTTTGAGCTAGGTCTTTCTAGGCATCACTCCAAGGTTGAGGTAAGGGTAGAAATGGGCTATCTATCTGGCATGTAATTAGTTAAATGGGGTGTATGGTTCTGGGGACATTTAATGGTTGCTAATCTAGGATTTGAGTTGATGAAACTAGGGGAAATGTGGTTTTAGGATCTCGATTTCCATATCACCATAGGGCATGCTTTAGGAGTGTCATAGGAACCTTCTCAGTAAACAAGTAAGGTGATTATATTATGTTAGCTATTTTGTGAAATATGGATCGATTAAAATGCAGTACATGTTTTTGGGGTAATTATTGTGGATGGTTTGATCATCTCCTATTTGCTATAAAATATGTAGTTTGAATTAAATAAAACCGTGGTGATGCTCAGACCCTGTTTTCAGCAACTTATGTATTTCCCCATTAGTTTAATTCATTTATGGTTATTAGATAAAAATTGAGTGGCATGGGAACAATTTTTAAAATGGCATATGTGAATAGAATGCTTTAACTGATTTTATATAGTATGTGATATAACCGTTGAGGGCCGAGTTTTGATATAATGTCTAGGGGCCAAGTTTTGATATAATGGCCAGGGGCTAAGTTTTGATATAACATTCGGGGGCTGAGTTTTGATATAATGGCCAAGGGCCAAGGTTTGATATGACGACCGGGGGCCAAGTTTTATTGAATGAAAGTTTTTATATAAAAAAGAGTTATAATACAGTTTTTATTGTGTAAATTGCCATATATGATTCTAGAACCCTGTGGAATTTCGATATGTGATATTGTGATATTGTGAGCATGGTACTATAGTTATATGTGGGTAGTGAGTGCAATCACATGGGCATTGAAGTGTGATATGGGATAGTCGATTAGAGACCTGGGCTGCAGTACTACTCCGAGGTTTTTGTCAGGGGGGCCCCATCTGAGGTAGCTCTGGATGACCATAGATAGGCACGATCGTACTTACAACATTAGTTTTGAATTAGCTACAGATCCCCCGGCTGTGAGTTGAGTCCAGCCTTCGAGCTGCACAACCCATCATGGGGGAAGCATGTCGTATGAGTACGTGATAGCATAACGACACTACTTCTGCAGTACAGGTTGTGTATTTTATGCATATATGAGAAAATTTACTATAAAATGGGCTAGATTGAGCTGACACTTTATTATTCTAAAATTATGTATTTTCGGATATACCGTGTAGTACAGTTTTAAAATGTCATTTTCATATACGGTTAAATAATGGAAGTTTTATATTCACACGAGAACTCATGCTAGCCACACACTGATAATAATATAATTCTTTTTACTGAGAAGTGTCTCGCCCCATTATACAAATCATTTTCAGGACCTTTAGGGAATCATGCCTAGCATACTACGGGACAGGGATTGGACATTTTGGGGGTGCTAGATAGAATTGGTGAGTCACCGGTGGTTTTATTTTGTCATTCGGTTGGGTTGTATTAAATAGATAGGTAGTTGCATGTATGTATTTGGGAACAGTTAGAACTCTGGTAAAGTGTTTGGATGTTTTAAAAATCTTCCCCTATATGGTTTTTATTTTCAGTAGTGGTATGTGCACCCAGGATTCCGTGGTTAAAGCGGGTTGCATTTATATATAAGTGTGGTATCAGAAAGTATTTATGATTGTAACAGGTTATAAGTATTCGGTTCGTTATAGTTAGTATCAGAGTGACTTGTATGTTTTACTAGCACTTTGGGCCCACGTGGCGGGTCGGGGTGCTACATTGGAGGAGAATACGACACCATGACTTAAGAGATGATTCAACATTGAGTGTTATTTTTATTTTTTCACACATTTTTATTTTTTATTTTTGTAGGATGCTTGACTAAAGGGAGTAAAATGAGCTATAATGAATAGGCACTAGTAACACCTTATCCTATAATTTTTTAATATTGACACCTATACAAAAAATGGCATCAACATTGCTCTTGGTGGTTTAAAATTATTTTCATTCATTTTAATTGTCAATCAACATTCTCATTTCTACGCTACAAATACCATTTTTTTTTTTTTTTAATTTGAAAGAGTCGTGTTGACCTTATAGGTCACACCTAGTTTTGATAATGACAAATACTTGGGTATTTGATGGTTTTCAAGTGTATGTGCAAGCTTAGATGAGCATCTCAGGGAATGACACTTGAAGGAAGACATGAAGACCTTAAAGATATTATTCTATATTATAAATTCAATTAATGTAATATGGTTTTGTAATAGTAACTAGGGATATGGTCTGTAATAATTACCTACATATCATGCATATAGGATATATGGTAAGCTCAGTAAAACCGTAGTATGACTCTAGGTCCCAACACTCATGCACATATATCATACAAAATTCAGAAGTGTTAAAAATGCATTATATTGAATATTATTATGGAGTTTGAGAAAGCTCGGGCAACTAAACCCAAGGAGTTAAAAACTCCTTGGGCGCCCAAACTATTGAGAAGTCAATAGGTGACCTAACCTCTCGGGCGACTGAACCTTTTTGTGCACATCTTCCACGGGAGCCCGAACCCTTTCAAAGGGACCCCTCACCAACTCAGGCTACTGAGAAATTTAGTTCAAATTAAGCCCTGGGCATCGAAACACGTACGATCGGGCTATCGAACCTAGAACCAGGCACCTGAACTTCTGAAGAAATGTTTATGACTTTTGTTCGGGCCACCAAACTAGGACTCGAGTTGTCGAACTGATTTAAAGGCCTTTTATAAATGTCTATCCGGGCGACCGAACCTCGGTTTAGCCACCCGAACCTTACTAGGTTAAAAATATTTTAACTGAGGTAAATACGGGTTAATATGGGTTAATGGTCTTTAAATATTTTGGAGCTTTTCTAAGAATACCCAGCAAGTCTCAAACGGTTATAATTTTTACCTTGCCTATAAATATAGGCTCATTTGTGAGGATTAACAATGAATTAGAAAAAATCATTAGCCAAGAATCCTCTCTCTTGCAAATACTCTTTTTTTCCAAATACTCTCAAATTTCCATTCTCTTTATACATTCTAAGATTGTGAAAGCTTATATAGTGTGCTTGTGATTGCTATAGAGTGCTAAAACTCTCATTTCCTTGTGTGATTATTGATATTATTTTTGGGGAGTTTGACTTAGTTTTATCCCACTAATTTCATGTTATAAATCTTTGTTGGGATAGACTAGCAAGCTTAGGGGTCTCTGCATAGTTGTTGCAAGACTTCCATAGCTCTGATTTTTGTTGTGCATAAATATTTTCAACAAGCCAAAATATTTTTTAAACTAGTAGCGTGCTTATCACATTGAAGAAAATATTCTTATCCTAGTTTGAATATATGATTGATATCTTTGGAATCTTGATTTGCTATTGAAATATGTTTTGCTAAAATTCCAAGATATTGCTTGTAATACACACTCTTGAGCGTTCCATTGATCATACCCTATTGAGTGTTTTTTGCACAACTATTTGCATCACTGAGCTTACATTATATCTATATTGTTGATGTGTTTGTGATTGAGTGTATTGGGTACATATCTGCTTTACATGAAATTATAATCATTGTACCAGTCTTATTGAGAAAAATACTCTTGTATTCCCGACATGGCCTGAGGGGGCAGTAATCTAGCCCGGTAAGGATTGCATGTAATGGTTGAGATTAGCCCTATGCTAATTGACCTAATTGTTTAGGTCTCGCTCCACCCTCTTAAGTGAGCATTGTAGTAGTAATCTTTGTGCTTGTTAGCCAAGGCGGGGACATAGGCAATTTGCCGAACCTCGATAACACTTCTGGGTGTCACTTACTTTTTACTACTTTCTAGGACATGCTTGGTTGATTAAATTGTGATATTTAATTTCTACTATATATTGCAATTGATTTATTTTACTTGCACTAGATTGACTTTAGGGTTGTGAAAATACTGCTGTTAGGATACTGCCCCAGGGCATCAATTTTAAAAAACTAATTAACCCCACTTTTGGGATCATGGTAAAACTAAGAATTGGTATTAGAGTCACGTAGCATAGACTCATAATTATTTTGCAAAAAATCTCAGTTGAGTCATAGCTCCGTGACCCCTTTCCCTGAGGGACCATCTTCCACACGACCTTTGATTTTTAGTGGTGTTAATTACACCTTTTGGAAACAGAAGATGCACATCTACCTTCAAAATAAAGATTGAAAGGTGTGGAGGATCGTCTCCAAGGGAAATTATGTTCCTATAAAAATAGAGGGTACAACTAGAGTTCCTAAAACTGAGGAAGAATATAATGATGATGATATTAAAGCTATTAGTTTGAATGCCACTGCTATGAATATTTTGTATTTTTGTCTTGATGTTAATGAGTTTAATAGAGTAATGGCATGTGCTATTGCAAAAGAAATCTGGGATAAGTTAGAAGTCACATATGAAGATACTAGGGATGTGAAAGATAGTAGGATAAATATGTTGACTAGTGAATATGAGGCCTTTACGATGAATGTAGGTGAGTCGATTCAGAGCATGTACATTAGATTCACACACATTATAAACTCACTGCATGCATTAGGTAAGACCTATCCTACATACGAGATGATTAGGAAGATCCTTAGAGGCTTGCCTCCTGTTTGGGAAGGTATGGCTACAACCATTTATGAGGGTAGAGACCTTAAGGTCATGACTCTAGATGAATTTGAAATTAGGAATAGCTTCCCAAAGAGGGGGGGGGGTGAATTGGATTCTAAAAAAATTCTTTTCATTCCTTTTAAAATACATTAAACTTCCTTTGTTTCTTTTAACCAATTCTTGACTTGTTTGTTTAATTCTTTAATCAATCGAGAACTTAGTTCTTTTATCCAATCAATAACACAATTAAGCAACCAATTAATTAAACAATATTTTCAAGCCAAACAATCAATTTGTTTGTCAGTACAAGTTAAACAACAAACAACCAAACCAAGAAATAAAGTATTTAGCACTTTGGTAGTATAACAACTCAAGATGGTTGTTTGTTTATATTTCCCAAATTTGAACCAAGCCCTGTAGTGAATGAAAATTTATACTTGCTGATGTAAAGCCCTCTATAGATGAATCAAATCACTCTTTCCAAATATTTAGAACTCAAATAAACTCTTCGTAAATTTATCTTTGGGATGTTAACCAAGTAACGTACTCCCGTAAGGTTTCCGCAAGATATGGTGTAACCAACGTACTCCCTTTCGGTTTCCATAACCCAAATCAAAATTAAACCTTAAGTTTGTTTGATTTCCAAATATATGTAGTTTATATGATTTTCAAATTTTAAACCATCCACGCAATTTAAATATGCTGAAAATAAAGAGTAAGGGAAAGAGAGAATGAGACGGAGATTTTTACGAGGCTCGGCTTATACCCAGCTACGTCATTGCCTTTGGAAAACCATCAAAGGATTCACTAATTCAGTTCCATTGACGAGTGGAACAATACTGATTACTACAGTCCTTGGTTAAGGCTAGAGCCCGCCTTCTCCAAACGATATCCCCTCGTTCGGTCACTCCTTACATAAGCTAGAGCCCACCTCTCTAAGCAATATTTCCTTGCTTAGCCAACGATCCAAACAACCCTTGGAATCGTCAAAGAACTACAAGAAACAAGATACAATCTGCATACAAGTATACTCTCTTAAAGAACAAGTTAGTACAATTTCAGCACTATATACTTTGAATGTAAAATATCAATATGAAATATAATGAAGCTCAAGTGTAGAATTCACCAATATCCTTCTTATATGAGGATTATAAGTAGGAATTCAAAGTAGGAAGGATTAGCACTTCAAAATTCTCAGCAAAATAATTTTTCAATGAGTGAACAAGAGAGCTTTGGAAGAACAACAGTGCTTTCAGCTTTACAAGCAGATTTTTCAATTCTTGGATAAGTTTTGATTTGCAAAACCATGTATTCATAGGCTTTCAAACTTGTTTCCATGTTGCAAAAGTTTCCTTAGAGAGTTTCCCAAAATTTTAGAAAATTTGAAGCTCAAACGGCTATATTTTAAAACATAAGAATTTAAAAAAATTTTCCCGTTGAACAGTGTTCAGATGACTGAAGCTTCGAGTTCAATCATCTGAAGTTCCTTAAACCCCTTTAAAATAGAACTAGATACAGGGTCAGATGTTTGAAATCAGGGTTCAGTCATTTGATGTTACAGGTTCAAACGACTAAAGTCGCAAGTTTAGTCGTCTGAACTTGCTTCTAAAACTCTCTGCCTGTTTTGTTTTGTTCTCTATCAGCAGTGACCCCACTTTAGTGTTTTGGCCATAACCTTTTATGTATAACTCCAAATTAGGTATTATTGATGTCAAAAGAAAGATAAGAGAAGATTCAACAACTTTCATGTTGAGTAGTTTTTACAATAATGAGTTTTGGATAGAGAAAAAGTCACCTCAAGTGGCTGTATAAAAACTAACAGCAAATGGAAAAACTCTTTTTGATACTTTTCATTCCAAAAATGACTCTAACCTTTTTAAAATAATTTTTGACCTTATAAAAATATTTTCTAGGTATTTTAAAATGTATCTAGGTCTAAGTTAACTTAAGAGTTTCAAAATATTTCAAACGATATTTTAAACATTTAAAGTACTTACATGAAATCTTCTAAAACTTTTCTCATTCTAGGTTCTTGAGTCTTCATGTTTTGTCCTTGAATTGAGTCCATCTTTTCTTCAAGCTTCCATATTCTTTGAGCTTTCTCACTTTGCCTTTCTTGGGCTCTTTTGAATTTAATATGCCTTGACTTTCAACAACTCATTCATATCCTCATATTCTTTAAGATTTCATATATCATCTTTAAATCCATGCTTTGACTCTTTTAAGCTTCATTTAATCCTTGCGAGCACTTTGACCTTGATTTCTCATATATGAGCCTTGAAATATCATTACTCACACAACTACATTAAATTTCACTTGTTTGTTAGTATCAAAACAAGATAACAAGATTTTAAGCCTTGTAAAGCCAACAGAATTGATAGGTTCTTTGATTGCCTATGAATTAGCCATAAATGTGAGACTTAATGAACATAATAGGACGAAAAAGGTGACTGCATTGAAAACTTCCACCAATACATCTAGTGAATGCAGCAAACTTGACTCTGAGGATGATATAGTCATGCTAACTAAAAAATTTAGCAAATTCTTCAGGAAGAATAGAAAGCCATACAAAAGATATAGGGAGTATGCATCTGAAAAAGGGATAGTCTAGTAAAGAAAAGAAAAATCAAATGCTCCCACGTGTTACAATTGCAACAAAGTTTGGCACATCAAGCCTGACTACCAACTACTGAAAAAGGATGCTAAGAAAAAAAAGAAAGCCATGAAAGCAAGCACTTTATGGGATAAATTAAGCAGCAGTGACTTAAACTCAGACCACAGTGATTCAAAGGTTGCTAATCTGTGCTTAATGGCACATGATGATGAGTTATCATCCTCCTCCTTTTTATCTTCATATTATTCAACTGATGATTGTGATTCTGATTGCATGCCTACGTTTAGAGAATTACAATTTTAATATATTCGTGTATCTAAACTGTTGAATAAAATGACCAAATAAAATGATGATTTGAAAAAAAAAATGTGAAAATTGGTCAAAATTGTTTAGAATTGCAAAAACCACTCATCCTTCGATTTTGAAAGAAAAAGATGTGACCATTGCTGAGCTTGAGATGAAATTGGAGAATTGCCCCAAAATTGATTTTAAATTCACCGAGGGCAAACGCAATTTTGAAAAACTACTTGGTGTCCAAGGAAATTCTCTAAGTAAAGAGGGTCTAGGTTTTAATGGCATTAAAAAATGTCAGACGACCTAATCTTTACTTTGGACATTTCACATGTAAATCAAATGTTTTAAATGCAAACAAATTGGTCATATTCAATTTGATTGTCCATTTAGGAATAAGCATGCAAAAATTAGAAAAATGTGGGTAGTTAAGGGTGATCCAGTTACTAACTCCTGTGGACCCAACAAATTTTGGGGACCAGCATCAGTTACTTAGTCTATATTAGAGGTGTGTTTGAGTCCTCCTTCAAGGATAGGTGGTTCCTAGATAGCGGGTGTTCATCACACATGACTGACGACAAGGCAAAACTTGTGTCAATCATTCCCAAGATGGAGGCTATGTGATGTTCGGAGACAATGCAAATGGATGCATCATCGACGTAGGTATGGTTGGTAAGGATCCTTCCCTAATTATCAATAATGTTCTATTAGTTGATAAATTAAAGCATAACTTATTGAGCATAAGTCAATTGTGTGATAAAGGATATAAGGTATCATTTGAAAATGATAAATGCATAGTTGAATGTAAATCAGATCATAAAGTGCTTTTTACTGCAAATCACTATTAAAATGTATACACCACCACATTTGATAACTTAGCTTCACAACAAGTAATTAATTTTTGCAATAAATGAAGTTAGTTGGTTGTGGCATAGGCACTTAGAACACGCTAGCATGGACTTATTGTCAAAACTAGTAAGAAAAGATTTAGTCAAAGGCTTGCTTAAAACATCATTTGTGAAAGATAAAATTTGTGATGCATGCCAAATGGGTAAGCCAACAAAATCAAGTTTTTAGAAAAAGAAGTTTATATCTACCACTAGATCACTTGAAATGCTTCACTTGGATTTGTTTGGTCCTAATTTTGTGCAAAGTCTTGGTGGTAAATCATATGCTTTTATCATTGTTGATGACTTTCCTAAGTTCACATGAGTGTTATTTCTCTCACATAAAAATGAATCATGTGAATAATTTACTAAGCTTTGCAGGAGAATTCAAAATGAAAAGGGCTATAATATAACTCATATAAGAAGTGATGGAGGCACTGAATTTAAAAATGAAGGCATAGAAAATTATTGTGACCTAGAGGGCATATCCAATAATTTTTCTGCACCTAGGACCCTTCAACAAAATGGCGTGGTAGAAAGAAATAATAAGTCATTACAAGAAATGGGTAGAACTATACTGAATGGACATAAGTTACCTAAATATTTTTGGGCTGAGCCCATAAATACTGCTTGTTATGTCATGAATAGGGTGTTGATTAGACTATCATTTAATAAAACGCCTTATGAATTGAGGAACAATCATAAACCTAATATTTCCTATTTTCATGTTTTTGGTTGTAAATGCTTTGTGCTTAGGAATAATGAACATCTAGGAAAATTTGATTCTAAATCTGATGAAGGCATTTTCCTAGGCTATGCTCTAAATAGTAAAGCATATAGAGTTTTCAATAAAAGAACATTGGCTGTCATTGAATCTATCCATGTCGTATTTGATGAATCTAACCCATTTTCTAAGAAAGATGATGAAGATGATATTGACATTAGAAAATGCTTAGACAAGTTATCTATTGAAACAATGCAAGTGAAAATTTAGAAGTGAATGATAAACGATCTGAAGATAATGACAATGAAAATGAAGTTCAAGAGTTGCCTAGAGATTGGAAATTCATTAGTAACCATCCTATAGATCAAATCATAGGTGAACCATCCCGTGGTGTAGCCACAAGATCTTCCTTAAAGAACCTAAGAATTCATTCCACTTTCTTGTCCCAAAAAGAACCTAAAAATATTAAAGAAACCATAAAGGATGAGTCTTGGGTGATGTCCATGCAAGAAGAATTTAATCAATTTGATAGAAGCAAAGTGTGGACCCTAGTTCCTAGGCCTAATGATCATACAATTATTTGAACTAAATGGGTATATTAGAAATAAGAAAGATAAGAATGGGGCAGTAACTAGGAATGAGGCTAGACTAGTTGCCCAAGGCTATAATCAGGAAGAGGGAATAGATTTTGATAAAACATATGCTCCTGTTACTAGGTTGGAAGTCATTCGTATACTACTTGCTCATGACGCTTTTAAAAATTTCAAATTGTTTCAAATGGATGTTAAAAGCACTTTTCTAAATGGCTATATTAGTGAGGAAGTATATGTAGAACAACCACTCGGTTTTGAAAATTATAAATGTTCAGATCATGTTTACCGGTTGTCTAAGGCCTTTTATGGATTGAAACAAGCTCCTAGAGTTTGGTATGAGAGGTTTAGTGGTTTTCTGGAAGAAAATGGGTTTACCTGTGGCAAGATTGACACTACACTCTTCATCAAGTCCAAAAATGATGATATTCTCCTAGCACAAATTTATGTTGACGATATCATTTTTGGAGCAACTAATGACGAGCTTTGTAATGAGTTTTCCAAATGCATGCAAAGTGAATTTGAAATGAGCATGATGGGTGAGCTTAGTTTCTTTTTAGGGCTGCAAATTAAACAAGCTAAATATTGAACTTTCATATGTCAGTCTAAATATGTCAGGGACTTTCTAAAGAAATTTAATAAGGAAGATTGCAAAATTCTTCATACCCCTATGAGTTCTTCCATTACACTTGATAAAAATAAGCAAGGGATCCCTGTGGATGTGAAATTGTATTGTGGCATGATTGGGAGTCTTATTTATCTCACTGCTAGTCGGCCTAATATTATGTCTAGTGTGTGCATATGTGCTAGGTTTTAGGTCGCTCCTAAGGAATCTCATCTATTAGTAGTTAAACGAATCCTTAGGTATCTAATTGGAACTATAGAGTTAGGTTTGTGGTACCCTAAGCATACTACTTTTGAGATTTTGAGTTATACTGATACTGACTTTGCCGGTAGTAAGGTTGATAGAAAGAGTACTGGTGGCACTTGTCACTATTTAGGACAATCTCTCATTTCTTGGTTCTCCAAGAAACAAAACTTAGTCACCTTATCCACTGCCGAAGCAGAATATATTGCAGTTGGAAGTTGTTGTGTTCAAACTCTTTATATGAAATAACAAATTATGGCTTTTGGGTTGCACTACGATACAGTACCGGTTAAATGTGATAATACTAGTGCAGTCAACATCTCCAAAAAATCCCATCTCACATTCATGAACAAAACACATTGAAATTAGACATCACTTCCTTTGTGATCATGTGCAGAAAGGAGATGTGGCTCTTGAGTTTGTATGCACTAGTGAGCAGTGGGCTGACATTTTCACTAAACCACTTCCGAAAGATAGATTCATACAAATTAGACGTGAATTAGGTCTTATGTATAGCAGAGATGCTTCCTAAATATTTCATAGTTTGCATAAATTTAGGGGGAGCTTTCAAATAATTTCAAAGTCTAACAACTATTATAACTATTGTTATCTTTTATTGGCTTGGACTTTATGAAATCAATTATGTTTCGCAATTCACAACTCTCATATCTACTGCATGATGATAATTGCATTTATGTTTTATGTATTGATCATACTAAAACAGTTTGAGTTGACTAGTTGTGGATAAACTATTAGATCTTAAAAACTCAAAACAGGTCATTTTTATATAGGATTTTTTTTTGGGAAATGTCCTACTTTCAAATGGCATGCTGTCGAAATTTTTTTTTTTTTTAAATCCCAAACTTATCTTGTATACAAATGATTTTTACCCATTGCCTAAGGCTATTAGCTGTTGCCAGAATGGGGAGATGAATAAAAGGCAAAAAATTGGGTTGCAAGGACTTAAGGAAAATAATACTTTTAAATAATGCACATTGCTAAGGAAAATAATACTTTTACATAATGCACATTGTTAGGGGGAGCCTTCTAAGGCTATACCCATTTTTTGCATGATATATTTGTCATAATAAAAAAGGGGAAGAATGTTGACCTTATAGGTCACACCCGGTTTTGATAATGACAAATACTTAGGTAATTGATTGTTTTCAAGTGTATGTGCAGACTTAGATGAGCATCTCAAGGAATGACACTTGAAGTAAGACATGAAGACCTTGAAGATTTTATTTCATATTGTAAATTCAATTAATGTAATATGGGTTTGTAATAGTAACTAGGGATATGGTCTGTAATAATTACGTACATATCATGCATATAGGATATATGATAAGCTCAGTAAGACCCAAGTATGACTCTAGGTCCCAACACTCATACATATTTATCATACAAAATTCAGGAGTCTTAAAAAGACATTAAATTGAATATTATTAGGAAGTTTGAGAGAGCTCGGGCGACCGAACCCCAGAAGTTCAAAACTCCTCTAGCGCCCAAACTATTGAGAATTCGAATTTAATAGTTCACCTAAGCTCATGGGCAAACGAGCCATTTTGTGCACATCTTCCACGGGCGCCTGAACCCTTTGAAAATGACCCCTCACCAACTCGGGCTACTGAGAAATTTAGTTCAAATTAAGCCCCGAACAACCAAACACGTGCGTTCAGGCTACCGAACCTAGGACCGGGCACCCGAAATTCCAAAGAAATGTTTTTGAATTTTGTTCGGGCCACCAAACTAAGACTCGGATTGCCAAACTGATTTAAAGGCCTTTTATAAATGTGTCCGTCTGGGCGACGGAACCTCAGTTCAGCCACCCAAACCTTACCGATTAAAAATATTTTAAGTGAGGTAAATATGGGTTAATATGGGTTAATGGTGTTTAAACATTTTGGAACTTTTCTAAGAATACGCAACAAATCCCAAATGGTTATAATTTTTACCTTGCCTATAAATATAGGCTCATTTGTGAGTATTATCAATGAATTAACGAAAATTATTAGCCAAGAATCCTCTCCTTTGTAAATACTCTTTTTTGTTCAAATACTCTCAAATTTCCATTCCCTTGATATGTTGTGAGATTGTGAGAGCTTATATAGCGTGCTTGTGATTGCTAGAGAGTGCTAAAACTCCCATTTGCTCGTGTGACTAGTGATTTTATTTTTTTGGGAGTTTGGTTTAGTTTTATCCCACTGATTTCATATTATAAATCTTTGTTGAGATAGACTAGAAAGCTTAGGGGTCTTTGCATAGCTGTTGCAAGACTTCCATAGCTTTCATTTTTGTTGTACATAAATATTTTCAATAAGCCAAAATATTTTCCAAACTAGTAGTGCGCTTATCTCATTGAAGAAAATATTCTTAAGCTAGTTTGAATGTCTAATTGATATATTTGTTTTCTTGATTTACTATTGAAATGTGTTTTACTTAAATTCCAAGATATTGCTTGTATTGAATACTCTTGAACATTCCATTGATCATACCCTATTAAGTGTTGTTTGCATGATTATGCATCACTGAGCTTACACTATATCCATATTGTTCATATGTTTATGATTGCGTGTATTGGGTCCATATCTGCTTTACATGAGAGCATAATCACTGTACCATCCTTATTGAGAAAAATACTGTTGTACTCCAGGCATGACCAAAGGGGGCGGTAATCCAGTCCAGTAAGGATTGTGTGTAAAGTTGAGGTTAGCTCTATGCTAATTGACCTGGTTGTTTAGGTGCCGTTCCACCTACTTAAGTGAGCATTATAGTGGTAATCCTTGTGCATGTTAGTTAAGGCGAGGACGTTGACAATTTTCCAAACCTCGATAACACTTCTGGGTGTCACTTACTTTTTACTACTTTCTAGTGCATGCTTGGTTGATTAAATTGTGTTATTAAATTTCTGCTACATATTGCAATGGATTTATTTTACTTGCACTAAATTGACTTTAGGGTTGTGAAAATACTGCTGTTAGGATATTGACCTAGGGCATCAATTTTAAAATACCAATGCACCCCTCCTTTTGGGATCATGGCAAAGATAACAAGCCAGTAGCCACCCACATTGTGGTTCCGTCCCAAATTTATTAATAAATTCGAGACAAATACCACTTGATGAGACCTTTCTTAGCGACTTTGTCGAAATCCACTCTAGGGTGATGAATATTGTTGTGATCCAATTTTTTTTTTCCTCCTCAATTAAAGACGCTAATGACATAAACAAAACATCTCTTGAGCTTTCAGTGGAAGCTGATTCATTAATAAAACATCTCCTCTACTAAAAAGTTTGCCTTTTTACTAAATTAGGCATGAGATTATTTTTTCAGTCGAGGGACTACCAAGACAACAATTATAGAAGAGTTTGGCAACATACTAAGAAAATGTTAATAATAATTTTATGCATCTCCTTCCAACTCAACTTTCGACCAATTTTGCGCTGAGATCAAAGGTGTCACAAGAAGGCAAGGTAGGGCTTCTCCTTTAGAAAAGCATTGTTTGCTGAAATGTTTTTCGTCTTTGTTGAGATGAACTCTTATTAATTATCACTTGCTAAACAAGCTACAAAGCTTTGTGAGTGATTAAAAGATATGTCAAAATTGACTTTGATTTAATCTTGATTTGGTGATTTCCATGAAGATTGGCGCCTAGATGAAACAGCAAGGATTTTTAGATTGGTTACTTTTGCTTGAGAGTGCTCTGGTGATCGCTAATTTATCCCTCTCAAGCATGCATTTCATAGGAGAAATTTCTTCATTTTGTCATAGGAAGTGATTTTGATTATCTTGAATAACGGTGAAAAGGATTGTTGTAAATAAGGGAAATATGTCTTTGAGAGGGAACTGATTCAATACAAAAAAAATTTGGTTTGTGATTGTTCAATATCTAATCCTTTATGTTGACATGTCTCCAATAAGCGGTTCTTAACCACGAATCCAAACCTAGAGTGGGCCTTCAAATCAACCAAAAAAAATATTTGATTCGCATGACTTTATTGCTTGGTGAATCATTGTTATTTCCATTTAATTTGTGTGAAAAGGAATATTTTAATTTGTTTGGGCTTCATATTTTTACATTTCATCCCAGCTATCCATGACTGACTGTCACAAATGTTATGCATGTTGAACGTCGTAGCCCGGGAGTATATATGTGTGCCCTGCAACGGATATACAATGTAAAGTCAGAGGGGGGTGACTGACTCTTTTTGCATATATTAAATTTCCCTACAAAATAAAATCTCTTGGTAAAATGGCAAGTAATTATATCACAACATACAAATTATAAATCATGCACAAGACAATAAAATAAAGAGTAGGGGGAGAAAATCAACACCGGAATTTTCACGTGGTTCAGCTCCAAGCCTATGTCCATGCCTTAGAACCAAGCCAAGGATTCCACAATCCACTATCAATGCTCCTTCCCCGATGAAGCAAGTCTTATAACTCATGTACACAACCCTGCACTTTGAACAAACCACTACTTGCTCACAAAGAACCTTTACCAAGTGGTTCACCAAGAACCCTTACAATGGATCACAAAGAACCTTACACAAAGTAAATGATTACACTGAGAATGCTCCTTGAATGAGCAAATATTAAATACAAAGCAAACCTCACACTTCTCTCTCAAGAATTGTATCAAATAAGATTGGAGAACAAGAGAGATGAGCACCTGTGAATATGATCTAAGATGCAATGTGGTAGGTTTTGGAATCAAGGATATTTTTTCATTATAAGCTTGTATAAATCATCAAAACCATGTCTAAACAAGCCTAATAGCTTATATTTATTGCCAAAATACCTAACTAGCCGTTATTGGACCGTTGGGAGCAATTCCAAAAAAAAAAACTAGCCGTTTTTTTCCCATTAGCGTCACTCTGCCCGTTGGGCTCATCGATTAGTGCCATGCACTCGTTGACTAGTGTCAACTAGTCACTTGTTGACGAATCCCCTGTTCTTGTTGACGAGAATTCTGAATTAGAAAAAGTCATTAACATGAAAGTTGTGGTATTTTTTTTTTTTAGTTTTCTAAGGAAACCAAGATCGTCGTTTTTGGACTTTTCTAGCAAAAGTTATGCCCCAAATACCGAAGGAGTTTCTAGAAATTTGATAAGTGCATAATTGAGATTTTTAACCCAACCGAAAAAGCCTTTTAATTACATAAGACATTCTTGGAAAAAAAGTATATAAAATATATAAAGTCTAATGAAGATTAAAACTTGTCCAAGTGAGTTTCCACTTAAATATAAGACATCTTGATTTATGAAAACATCTTTGAAAGATCATTTGATATCTTGTATGCTTAGAATGTCCTTTATAAAAAATATTTGACCTCTTTGAAGTTTTAGGACATTAACCATGCTTTGAAAAAAATAGGACCAAATATAAAAAAGATCTTAAAAGTAGAATGTTAAAATCTTGTCCCTTTGAAAACATATTTTGAGTTTAGGTTTATTTTTGACAAACTTTTTGAATTTAATGTTGAAAACCATGAATGTGAGTTTGTGACTTTAATGTCATCCTATAAATTCAAGTGTCCTAGTATGCACATGCAATGCTCAACTCTTACTCAGAAATCATGCAAGAAACACACCTATAAGAGTTATAACGTATACTAGCTCAAACACTCCCCAAATACATATAAGACTACATTAACCTTTCTTTGATCATGCTTGGGTCCTTTCAAGTATGTGTCCATTTGATCTTTCTTTCTTAATGTCTGCTCGGTACGATCTTTGCCTTCAATCTAGTATTTAATATACGAATACCTATACTAAACATGATCTGTAAAGATAGGAAAACACTAGGAAATATATATAGGTTAATATCATCAAATTATTTTAAACAATGATGGTGTAACCATCAAGACTAACATTCTCCATCTTTTTTATGACGTCTAACCTATTACTAATTTACTTAATCTTTACATTCGTATTTATACTTACTATGGCTTGATATGCAAAGATAAGCTAACCTATAACCACTAAAAGGTTGTTATCATAAATAAAAAAAAAGTCAATTGAGCTTACATATCCTCTGAGGCTAACAATGTGCCAGGAGACATCTAAATGCTTTGGCTTTGAGACTTCTATATTATAAATCTCAAATTTATCAAGAGAAAGAGTCATTGAGTTTAAATCTTCTGTATTGTAAATCTTAATTTTTACCTGGAAAATAGTAGTAACAAATTTGAAATCGTAAATGGACAACCTCTCCACCTTCACCAAGTTTGTCACATTCCAATATAAAATAGAAATTATAATAATAATTTTGAATTTAATTCTAATCTAATGATTAATTTTTTTATTAAAACATTGTATTTTAGATTGACAATAGTAGAGTTAGCTTGAATCACTAGAAGATCCATTAAGTTAACGATATGAATGGAAGTCATGAAAAAAATTGAGTTATAAGTTTAATTACATTACTTTCGTTATATTTCAATCTTGTGTAGGAAATACCCAATAAATATAAAATATACCATTCACGGTGATAACCTTACTAATTCATAATTTCAATTCACCTAGCTAACTACTTAGTTAGGTTAGTCAATAGCTTCTTGTCCAGGGAAGCGCCCACATTCTCTCCTTCATTCTCTGTGAAGAAGGAGCTAGCTAGGCCTACGTAGCCATATATATATATATATATTATAATCTATGGAAAGACATCTAGCAGGCAACTAATGTCTGATTCCTGAGTTAGAGATGAACTTGAGGAAGCTTCTCTTCAACATTGATTAAAGAATGCATAACGTGGGCAATTAATTAATAATGAAGAACCCTAGCCCATATGATATACAATCCGATCATTGCTGCCACCCAGCCCTTACTTGTACAGCTTGTGTTATGGCCGCCCAAGCACGTTGTAAATCCTCCTATTATTTGATTCCTTCGTTGCTTCCTCCCATGCAAAGATTCTAAAGTCCTTTTCAAAAGGAGCATTGGGCGGTTTTGCTTTTCCAACATAGGAGGGAGTAGATGGAATAAAATGTCACCTCTATTTCATCATCATCATCACCATTATTATTATTATTATTATTATTAATCATGATTTCACAATTGCTGCCAATTTATTTTAAATAAAATAAATAATATGTAAATAATAATATAATAAGTAAAATCCAACAATATGCCACTCACTTTTGGAAATATGACACACCTGCTTTTATACTTTTGAAAACTACCACAAAATCACTTGAGATTTAATTGTATTCACAAAATCAATTTGACGTTAGTTTAGACTCAACCATAAAGTTTAGTCAAAAAGATAAATTTTATCCTTATTAAAATGACAAATTTACCCTTCTACTTAATTTTGGTAAGATAAATTAAAAAAATAATATTAATTCAATAAATTAAGTTGAAATTTTTGTCATATAATTATAGTATATTTTAACAATTAAACTTACAAGTAAAATGAACCCCCAATGACTAAGTTGGGTCAATTAGTTGATATAAGCATGAGAACATATTAAATTATTTTTTAAAAAAATATATAAAAATAAATAATAAATAAAAAAACACAAATAATTATATTGTTACAAAACTTTTGCTATAGATATTTCATAAAAAATTACATGACCAAATATATCCATAAAAGATAAAATATAGTTTCAAGGAAAAAAAAGAGGCTTGAATTAGACGGTTTGTTGAAGTGTGACTTACTTTTTAAGTCTTGTTGAATATTATATTTAATATTATAGCAACTCAAATAAAAGCATGAAAAGTTGTTGAATTTGTTTCAAACAATGGTCAACAAATTAATATAATTGAGTTTTCATTATTCATTTAACATTCATGTTTTTACACATAAAAAATACCAGCATCCAATTTTACAATTTTAATTTATAAAAAATATTTTAAAATTTTAGTTTATCTTTTTCTAATAGTGTGTTTGATAAGTTACTTAAATTTAAAATTATTGAACTATGTTTTATTTGTTTTGCGATGCATTTAGCTATTTTTTCTTATAGTACTATAATTATTAGGTATTTTTATAATTTATTAGTAATTTTTATTTTTGTCGCAATGTCCTAGAGATGGATCCAAAATGGCGATAAAATAATGATATTAAAGGTTCAATGTAGTAACTACTAACTTGTTATTTTTCTAGGTGCGGTTAATTCACATAATTTCTACTTATTGATTGATTTCTAAACTAATCCTATGCCAAGGAACTAGTAGTTTTGGTCTGCATTTACCAAAGTTAGGCTCAAGAGTTCAATTATGTGAGGGGAAGGTACTAGTACCATCTACGCACCCACTCTACGAATGATACCTAATTAACTATTAATTATCACTAAACTGAATCTAGTGGTCATGAGTTAACTCCTTAAAAAGAAAATAAGTATTAAAAATTTAAAATAAAATGTGAAATAAGGTACGATTTAGAAATGCCTAATAACACCTACAAAGGAGGGGATCTTACTAGATAAATCCCTCTCCGATCTAACATAGGTGAGGTCTGAAACACATTTTTACCATTTTTTTAATCATTGGGCCACATACACACAAAAAATATATATATACAAATTATAACTAAACAAATTCATAAAATTTGAGCAAAAAGAGTCTTTAAAACATTCCTAGCTAAAAGGTTTTAAAGAATTTTCTAAATATTTTCCAATATTTTCTGCAATTCTCTAGGATTTTTGAAGACGTTTTCTCCATTTTATTTTTTTTTGGCATTTTTTTTTCTTTTTTTTTTATTGAAATCAAAATAACACAAATAATATTAGGTTTTCAGATTGCTTTATATTTTTTCTTATTTTTAATAATTTTTTGACTATTTTTCCTAATTTAAAAAATATAAAATTATTAAAAATTAAATTTTAAATTAAAAACTTTAACTGACATTTCGGGATGAGTCAGACTGGTTGAACCCATCTGAATTGAGTCAATTGACCATGGTCAAACTGGTTTGACTACAGCAGAGTGACGTTGATATTTTTTATTTTTATTTTTATTTTTTTGAATTTACTATAATAGAGTGACGTCAGCATGAGTACGCTTAAGTTGGGCTTAAGTAGGCTTGGATCAATCTTGAGTATGGTTCTACTACCTTAAGTGATTGGGATGGATTTGGGTTTGGGGCTAGGTCATGTTTGGGTCTAGCTTAGGTTAGATACTATTGGTGTTCGTTGAACTCGAATGCGCAGCGGAAGCACGCAATCACATATGAACGAATGAACTACTACTAATGCAATCACTTGATGATGAAACATACTTAAGATGCAAACGATCGATAATAAGAAGAATCAAAAACACAACTAGAACGCAAGATTTACATGGTTCGAAAATTTTCCTACGTCCATAGGAGCAGCAACTTCGTTTAACTATGAACAATGTCAAAGCTTACATTAGGGTTATCAATCATTGAATATATGCGAGCTGGTAGGCTCACCAAAGCTTGGGTCCTTAATTATTAAAAATAATATTTATAAAGCCTAACTTAATCCTAAGTTCAGTAGAAAATGGGGAAGGTGTCGATCCTTAGGGACTTAAAGCGCAGCTATCAAACCACTTTCAAATTATAATATATTATAGCCTTGTGCAAAAGAAAAGTAAAAGATGATATTTTTCAGGGTATTTTCTATCAACTACTGGAAAGCATATAAATCTAACTTAACTCTACTCCTACAAAGCATTGCTAAATCATGAATGACACATGGGATGTTGCTTGCATAATCTAAGTTCAGTGAGTTTACCGCATTAAACTAATCGGATGCCGACTAAAAAATCGAAGGAGCCGTTCGATGGCATAGAGTATGATAGATTTGGTGTATTCCTAAGAGGGGGCGGGGGTGAATTGGAATTTAAAACTTTCTCCTAGGTTAAACTAGTTTAGCAACAATACATTCATAACCTAAGTCTATCTACCCAAATGCGCAGATAAGTATAATATGCATAATTTAAATCATGTGCATCATTCACATAATAACATACACATGCAGTAAATATAAAGTGTGAAAATATAAATAGACACACAATATGTTATCGGGGTTCGGCCAACTGTGCCTACATCCTCGCCTCTAGCTCGCAAGCCCAATAATGGCTCACTTAATGGGTGGAGCAGCACCTAATACAACCAAGTCAATTAGCACAGGGTTGACGTCAATTAGCACAGGGTTGACCTCAACCTTTACAAACTCTCCTTGCGGGGAGGACAAGGCCCTAGGTCAAATTCATAAGGCTGACCCCAACCTGATCCTTCTGGGCTAGATCAAACCCCCTTAGGCCACGCTTGAAAATACAACAGTATTTTTCTCAAAATAACTGGTACAGTGATTATACTTCCCAAGTAAAGCAGATATGTACCCAATACGTACAGTATAATCAATCAACCACACATCAACAATGTAGGTAAATGTAAGCTCAGTGATGTGTATTTTTGTGCAAGCCACACTCAACAAGATATGATCACTAATATGCTCAAGAGTGTTCTAAACAAGCAATACCTTGGAATTTAAGCAAAGCACAAATCAATAGCAAATTGGTATTCCAAAGATATCAATCAGATATTCAAACTAGTTCAAGAAGATTTTCCTCAATGAAATAGGCACACTACTAGTTTGAAAATATTTTGCTTGTTTCAAAAATATTTGCACAACAAAAATCCAAGCTATTGGACACTTGCAATAATGATGCAAATATCCTAAGCTTACTAGGTTATCTCAACACAAGATTTATAGTATGAAAATCTGTGGGATAAATCTAAACTAAACTCCCCAAAAATAATATCTCAATCATACAAGCACACTCGGAGTATTAGCAATATCTAATATACACTAACACAACCAATATACTCGCACAATACTAAAATGTGTCAAGGAAATAGAAATTTGAGAGTATTTGGACAAAAGGAGTATCTTTCAATAGGGATGATTTTTGTCTAATGAATTTGCTAATCTCTTACTAATCACCACAAATGAACCCATATTTATAGGTGGGGGTAAAATTATAACCATTAGGGACTTGTTGGGAATTAGTAAAAAAGTTTGAAATAGTTAAAACACCATTAACCCAACTTAACCCTAATTTACCGCGATTAAATTAATTTTAACCCGCTGAGGTTCGGGTGGCTAAACCATGGTTCGGTTGCCCGAATAGACACAGGAATAAAAGGTATTTAAATATGTTCAGTCGCCTGTGTCATGCTTCAGCAACCCGAAACAAAGTCAGTAGCCTTTGTTCATAAATTCGGGTGCTTGCTCATAGGTTCGATCACCTGAACTTTTGTGTTTTGTCGCTTGAGGCTCATTTTGGATTAAAAGGTTCGGGTGCCCGGGTTGGTGAAAAGCACTCTGAGATGGGTTCAATCGCCTGAGGGCGATGTCCTCGTTTCTGGTTCATTCACCCGAAACTTGGTCAACCCGCTGACTTCTTAGCGATTTGGGCGCCTAAGGTGTTTTGAACACCTGGGGTTTGGTCGCCTAAGCTCTCACAAATTCCCTAATAATATTCAATTTCAACATAGATTTAACACTCTTATATATTATATAATATGTGTTTGAGTGCTGGGACCTAGAGTTATACTAAGGTCTTTTTAGGGGCCGTTTTGAGATAGTCTCAAAAATTCAGCGTCGGTCGACCCCAAAGGTCATTCAACCCCTATGGTAATTCTATGCTCATTTTGAGCTTACAATTACCTACATGCATGACATGCAAAGATTATTACAGACCGATCCTATATTACTATTACAAACCCATATACTATAAATTACAACAAGAAATCTTTGGGGTCTTTAGACTTTGAGTCTTCATGTGCCATTAGTTGATCTGCTAATTATATACCTACACACAAACTCGAAAGTCATCAAATACCAAAAGTATTTGTCATTATCAAAATCGGGTATGACCTATCAGGTCAACAATTTCCTTCTTTTTTATGATGACAAATACTTTATGCAAAAGTGGATACAGCCAAAAAAGGCTCACCCTAACTTTCATGCATAAAGAAAATTTAAGCTCAAATAAAATGATTTATCAATGGGTAATTAAATTTAGATTTTAGAAAAGTACCCAGTTTTGCCTTTTCTCCCCCTTTTGGCAACAACAAAAAGGGCTATAAATATAAAACATATAGGCAAGGTATTTGAGTATGAATCATTTAAATACACAATAAGACTGGGAAAATATTTACAAATTTCGGTAGCATGCCATTTGAAAATAGAGCATTTTCCCAAAAGTACTTGTATAGAAATGGCCTGATTGAGTTTTAAATTTACAATATATCCACAACAATCAACTCAAATGGTTCAGTATTCTCAAAATATAAATATAACTATCAACATGCAAGAGATATGATAGTTATGCATTTCATGGCACAAATGAATTCACAGAGTATAAAGCAATGACAAGTTTAACAATTAAGCACACAAACAAAATAACTGGTCATTTAAATTATTTAAATGACATAACAAACGTAATTAGACCAAAATTATCCACAAACCATAGCATTTTAAAGCATTATCATAAGACCCGTGCAAAATTTGAGTTAAAAGCACACGACATATGATATCAAATAGAAGGTTTGAGCATAAAAATAGTCTAACTAGTTCATATGCATTTTCATATGAAGTTACAAACCAGTTATGCAGTTTTAAAAACATATATGTATGTAATGATAATAAGGCAAAGTTTTGAAATTAGTGCTCACCATGAAGTATTCCAATAAATATATATGTATATATCGAACACTTCGTTGAGGCTCTCGTTAGATTTGATCTCAATTATGGCTTAGTATCTCGACATGGTCACCCTAGAGAGTCACTTGGTTGAGGACTTGGTCGATCTTTGCAGCAATTGTTCCTCAGTATGAACTTGGGAACCTACGAGTAAATACTTAGTCGCCCCCTTATGCTGCTAATTGCACCACTTCGTCGAGGAAAGCCTTATTGTCCTTTGATGACTTGGAGTGTTAGGAGTTTCGCTGAGTATCTGATTTGTGTTTTTTGTGTCTCCAAATTCTATTTTAGCTTCTCGTACACCTAATTCCTTGGTTTTAATATGTTTTTCCTAAAAATACAAAGAAATCTTATATAGCTTTGAACAATGATAACTTTGAGTAATTACATAATTAAAACAATGATAAACAAAGGTAAATAAGGGTCTAAAATCATGCATTTTAGGGACTCATCACGAACCCAAAACGTATAGGAACCTTAGATCATATCTAAACAATCCTTGTAGCCATCCTTAGAGGAAATCCCTCCTCTCATACTTTTGCTCTTCGCTTCTCGTAGCTTTCTTCAGTGCATGCACTTTCACTCAAAATATAAGCCACACCCCCAATAATAACCATTGCTCCACCCGGGCGTGTGGATTGGGTCTGTCTCCCATCAAGAACTTGTACACGCTGTTCAAGTCCAAGCAATGCTTGAAATTGTCTGTTGTAACCTACTTCGTCATCATATCAATTGCATTGTCAGACGTACAAACCTTCTCAATAAAAAGTTCCCCTAAAGTAATATGTTCCCTGACCCTATGATACTGCACATCAATGTGCTTCATCCTCGTATGGTACATCTGATTCTTTTCCAAATTGATGGAACTCTAACTATCACACGACAGCTTAACTCAACCTTGTAGGACACCCAGCTCTCTAACCAACCCCATAATCCATAACGCTTCCTTGGTAGCCTCAGCCACGGCCATGTATTTTGACTCGGTAGTATACAAAGCCATGAGCGACTGCACCATAGACTTTCAAAAAATGGGTCTTCTCGCAAGGGTAAATATGTACCCTGTGGTAGACTTCCTATCATTCAGGTCTCTTGCGTAATCAGCATCCACATACCCTACCACCGATGGATCACTCTATTGTGCACTAAACATTATGCCATATCTTGTCACACCCCTCAAGTACATGAGAATGCTCTTCATAGCATCCCATGTTGTCCACTCACATTTGAGAAGAACTTGTTCACCATGCTAACATCGTGTGCCAAGTCTAGCCTCATACACATTATGGCATACATTAGACACCCCACTGCACTAGCATAAGGGACTCTTGACATATTACGGACCACATCGTCCATACTTAGGCATTGGGCGGTAGATAGCCGAAAATGACTTTCCAAAGGCATGCTTACTAGCTTAGCATTAGTCATGCTAAACCTCTACAACACATTGACTCCCTCTAAGAACCTTAGAGAATAACTCCCAAGTATAAGAGTGTTGCCAAGTAGTATTAGGGGAGTCTCTAAGTCATTTTCATAAGGAACAGTTTGTTTAGGTTCCAAATTTAACTATTATCAAGAATGAAGGAAAATTAAGCACCATGACAAATTAAAATGTTATTTACAATGAAATGGGGTTTTTGGGCAAAACCTAAGATGGTTCGTTCTTCTTTTGTATGAGATTGATAAAATGTGTACTTAATGAACTAAAGAAATTTTAAACGCATGTTTATAAACTCAAGTGAGAAGCATAACACAACTACATAACAAATTTAGGAATGCCCTTGACACTAACATTACTCTTGCCCTTAAATTTGAGGAATCGAAGAACGTGTGTTGAATAAACTAAGGTTATCCTTGCTGAGGGAGCGAAACCATAAACATCAACATCAGCTATTCCTCCTAATTACATTAATTAATGGCAAGCTATAATGCTTATGCTCTAAGGGGCATTTTTTTGTGTGCACCTTGAAATTAAATTGGGTTCTAATCTCCTTGAGTTATAAACTAGCCCATGAACACAAATCAAAGTAGCAAATTACACAAAATAAATGCAACAAATTAACCCAACAATAACTCATTCAAAGACAATAAACTAAATGGATACTAAAATTAAAGGAACAAACTAAACCACCAACAAACCATTGTAACAATAAAGTAAAAGACAACAAATTAGAAGAACAAATTTAACTAACAATGACTCATTCAAGACACTAAAATATTTATAAAATTAAAAATAAAGAAGGAAACTAATCCAATGATAAAAAAATAAAATAAAAGACAAAGACACTAATTAATCATGTAATAAACTATTCAAAATAAAAAAAAAACTAAATGTGTTGACCTTATGGGTCATATCTCGTTTTGATTATGACAAATACTTTGGTATTTAATGTTTGTCAAATTTGTGTGTAGGATCATATTGGTAAAGTTATATAAAAGAAAATCGTGACTTGAAGAAAATGAAAACCCAACATATTTATTTGTTGTAATTTATATTTCATTCAATTTGGGTCTGTAATATTAATCATGATCTTTAATAATTAATGCATTACATGCATGATAGGACAGATAAGCTTAATGGCCATAGTTTGACCATAGGGAATCACATGACTATTGGGATCACCTTCGGTCGACCGACATCAGATTTTTTTGGACTTAATGCTCAAGGCCATAAATTGACTTTAGGTTTCTAAACATCACATGAAAAGTTCCCCATAACTTTAAAATTATGCCCATATGAACAAGGGTGACTTCTAATAAAAATCAGCACCTTAAATGAACATTAATAGGGCCTCGGTCGACCGAACCCTTGCAGTGTAATTAATTCGGTTGATCGAACTGTACAAAAGTCAACAGTTTGACTCTACATGGTTGACCGAACAATTTTTTAACGGGCCATCAACGATCGACCGAACTGCCACGTGCTTGACACCCCAACTATTCAGTCGACCAAATTTTAAGTTATATTTGGCCACGATCGACCGAATTATATGAATAGCCGATCGAACTCTTTGTTGGTCGACCAAACCACGAGCGGTTCAAAATCACCAGAATACGATCAACAATATTCTCTGTTGAAAAAATCCATGGTCAACCGAAGCTCATAAAGTGGTCGACCAAACTCGAACTTCCTTCTAAATTTTAAAAAAATTTAGAAGTTTGATAAAAAGACACAAATCTCCTCTCAAATACTTGCCTTACCAAAAAAGATTTGTATCCTTTACAAATCTCAATAAAGGTTCCTGAAATTCTTGAAATCTTAGGAAAGTCGATGAGATTTTAAAAATCTTAGAGAAGATTTCTATTTTTTTTACCAAACTTCAAGGAAGGTCAATATCTTTTACCCTTTTTACATCCTCCTTTAATCTTAAAGTTAAGAAATGTCAATCCCCTTCAAAATTTGTGTTAGCTAATAGTTTAAATGATTTGACTTCCAAGATTTGTGCAGCATTTGAGCTATGCTCCATCAAATTACACGCTTTATCGGTCTAACAGAAACCCAATTCAATTTTATGGTTGGGTCATTTATTTACACATCAGGTTAGGACAAGTTTGAGAACATTATATTTAAAATATTTCTCAAGTGTGAGTTGAATAACATTAAAAATAATCCAAAATTAAATTCTAAAAAGAAATTAAATCATATGAGATTGTTAAAGTTAATTGTAGTTCCGATAGTTGGATGTGGAAAATCCAACAAAACTAGTAAGTTTTGTTCTAATATAATTAAAAATTTAAAAATAAAAATATTTTATTTTAATGAAGGGTAAAATCAAATTTTTGATCATTAATTTATTTTATTTTTTTCTTTTCTTTCATGTTTTTTCTTAATAGTCAGATATTTTTTTTATTTAAAAAAATAAAATAAAAAAGTGAATTGGATTTTTTTTTTTTTTAGTTTTTCTGTCTTTTCATTTTTCTAATTTTTTTTTTTTTTTTTTTTAAAGTTCCAAACGCCAAAGAATGGCCCTAAAGTTGCATGGTGAGCATAGCAAGCTTTGGGGAAACCCTCTTATGCTTATGTTCATATATAAAATGTTCAAGGAGAGAGGCATAAGAGAGCTTCAAAATTCCTTATCGATCGGTATTTTTTGTTTAAATTATTCAATTTAAAATGTAGCTTACCTTCACAGTCTGCTGCTTACAAGAGGCGTAGCTTCCTTCTCACCCTGGTTCACAACCCGAACTGTCAATACAATAGACAAATTAAGATTCTTGAAAAACTCAGATGCTTCTCACAAGCTAATGAATACAATAAAATCCTAATACATACTCAAATGATATAACTTGAAGCTCAGTTGAGTATATGTAATATGTTCAACGAAATATTTTGCAATAAACAATCAATGATCGTTGTATAAAAATATGTATGACAAATTTGCTCCAAATATCTAATCAAATGTATGATCTTTATAAAAATATTTAAATGACAAGTTTGCTTCAAAGATCTAATCAAATATTTTATTTTATAAAAATATTTGAACAACAAATTTGCTTCAAAGATATCAATCAAATATGTTTTGCAATAATAAAGCAGAGATGAAATCTTTGAATAAAGAATAAAAGTGATAGCTTTCAAAGATTCAAAGCTTTAGCAAACCCTTTTCTAAAAAAAAAAATCTTCAAGCAATGTATATATATATATATATATATATATATATGAAAACTCTAGTTCTTGCTCTCAAAGAATATTTAACAATAAGTTTGTGAAAAGATGAACTCTTTGAGAATAAAATTGAATATCAAGATACAATATTTTGTTTACCAAACCTCAAAGACAGGATTTTTCTTCCAAAAATATGAGTGAATGCCCTTTGATCGTGAGAGTAATGTGTGCCCAAAAATCTGAATGCAATAGCGTGTAGGCAAGAGGTTCAAATGTTGCTAAAGTACTTTTCTTCTTTCTTATCTTCTTGTTCTTCTTGTTGTACTAGTATGTAAAACTAGGGTTTTAGGTTAAAATATATATTAGCGTGGTCGGCATATGGGCGCTTGTCCGTTGGATCAATCAAGATATATTTTACTTAAGAAAATTATGTCTGTTGCGTGCTGGAGTATCAGTCTGCCCAACAGACTCGTCAATGAGTGCACACATTTGTCGATAAGTGTTTAACACTCGTTCGTCAACAAGAACATGGGTTTGTCGATGGGTTGACTGTTTGAGATTTTTGAGCTATCGGTATTTTCTTGTTGATGAGAGTAGAGCATTCGTCGCTGAGTGGCCTTTATGAATTCGTCGACGACATTAGGAGATTCATCGATGAGGCCCCTATTTTTTAGAATTATTTGCCTCTAAAATTTGCATCCAACCTAGAACTAATGTAAATATATTTTTCATGAAATGCATGAGTCCTAAGATCCGACTAAGGTCTTTTTAAGCTTCCAACTACATCATATGAGATATATAAATACAAGTAATGCTAGATACCCATTACAATTTAAAACTTGAAGCTTCTTCATCCTTTTGCTTTTATAACTCCATGGAGTGTAACAGGTTTTATACGCTTTAAATTCTTCATGGCTTCCATGACATCCTTACCTTCCATGCTTGCTAAGTAATGATCCTATTCACAATCTCAATGCGTAGGTAAGATACTATGTGATTTGTCATTATCAAAACAGGATTAGACTCATGAAGTCAACATATGTATTGTCATGGAAACCCTCACGAGAATACAACTCATCCACTAGGATCAACCTAAGGGTTTAAAGCCTTGTTACATATGGTAAATGCAACCATGTTTCCCGAAAAAGAGGAGGCAGATAGGATTTTATAGTTTCCTTACATCTTGCTTTGCTCGAGGACTAGCAAAGTGTAGGTTTCGGGCTGTGATGAGTCCCTAAAATGCATGATTTTAGGCTTTGATTTACCTTTGTATATCCTCATGATTTTAGGCTTTCATTTATTTTTCTGTTGTTTACATCCATGAAGAAACAATGCAAGAAACACCATGTGGTGGTTTATTCGACCCCAACACAACCAAATACGCATAAAGCCACAAAATAAGACCATAGTAGCCATAAAATAAAAACACCCTAGCAAGTTTCGAACATACCTACCCCTGAAACCATATTACCCTAAACCTACAAGAAACAACAAGAGGATTAACCCATAAGGAGGAAAAAAAAAACATAAAGAATTCAATAAGAGAAGGCTAACCTTTTGAAATTTTGAATATTTTATCCATTTCCTTGAATTCTTCTTTTTATGGCTAGAGGGCTACCCTTTCTTCCTCCTTGCTCTCCTCCTCTTCTTACTCTCCTCCTTTTCTTGATCTCCTCCTTTTCTTTTCGCCCTTCTAGTGGTTATAACCCCCTTTCTGTTTTCTTCTTTTTTCCTTCTTCTTCTTTATTTCCACAACCCTTCTCTCTCTCTCTCTCTCTCTCTCTCTCTCTCTCTCTCTCTCTCTCTCTCTCTCTCTCTCTCTCCTTCTCTATCTCTATCTCTCTCCCTCTCTCCCTCCCTCCCTCTCTCTCTCGTTCTTCTCTTAACCCTAACCTCTCTCTAGCTTAATCAACTAACATCTCTCCTTAGCACACCCCCAAGTGAACTCTTTTCCCTCTTGCTCTCCTTTCTTCTATTCATAAGTAGAGAGGAGGAGTTAAGGTTTCTTAAAAACCAAAGGACAAGAGTATCCCTTGGGGGGCAAGACTAATTACAACCTTGTCCTTAAGGCTTAAGCAGCAAGATCTTGGGCCACTTGTGGCCCAGTTAAGCTCTCTAAAAATGTAGGGAACCTTCATAAAAACTGTAAGAAAGCCCCTAGAGACTCCAAAAGGCCTTGTGAGCCCCAACTAAACCCAATAAAGCTACAAAGGGCCTTATAGAAGGCTAATAGGAACTCTAGGAGGCCCCAAGATGTTGAGGGCTCTCTTGAAAACTTCAAAACGCTAATAAAGCTTCATAAGGCCATTTAGGGCCTCCAAATTGTAAATAAAGCCTCTTGAACCTCTCTTAAGCCCACTATCCCAAGTAAGAAAACCTTTGGGTCAAGATGGGTATTGACAAATTTCAAAACAATCACCAAATGTTGGCAACCCAACGACACCTCATAACTTGATGTTGACAAGAACAAAAAAAAATTCCTAGTTAATTTCGAATGGATATTTGGGTTGTTGGGATGTTTTGGGCTATGTCGTGACCTTCAACTAAGTTCAAAAGGTAGAGATAAAAAACTAAGGTTCAACGGTATCGATTGTGCATGTATTTTGCGCATAAGAGATGTCTTTATCTTATTTCATATGTGTGAGGATTTACATTGCTCTATGATTCAATACTAAGTCACATGGATGTTGTCTTGAGTGGACGATTAGCATGCGTGTTTAACTCACTTCATTCTATGGCTATTTGAGGAATCATTTCACATGGACTATGGAAGTGAGTTATGCTTGGACCTCATATAAATTGTTTGTTTAAATGATTCTAAAATCAATTGTGGCATAACATGGTTTGAAATTCCTCTAAAGAATTGAGATTGAATCAAATTGAATGCAATCAAGACTTTAGTCAATTAATTAAATTATGGAACCTTAAAATGGTGTGATATTGTTCTTCATGGGATTCTTATAGTGAGAGAAGCCTTACAACTCTGACATGGTACTTGATGGTTGTAAGGTGGAATAATATGTAAAGGAAGGGTAACCTAATCCACAAAATAATCAAACACCATGCTTGATTAAAGTTTGAATATTGCAAGTTTATCATGGTACCATTCAAAAAAATGGTGTGTAGGGGGTGATGGTACCTTCTTTTCATGTAATTAAACTCTAAAACATAACTTTAGCCAGCAGGTTGTAGACTATTCCCTCCCTGGATCCGAGAATTAATTAAAACCAAATAATTTATAGAAATTAGGTGAACTTAAACACATTTAGGTTAAACAAGTCAACGATGACTCTATAAACCTATAAAGTGCAAGGTAAAGCTCATAAATATATTTTTGAATTATCATCACCATCAAGGAATCAGACCTTATTGTACTCATGTTAAAAACATTGGAACCTTCATTAACCGTTGTTCGTCATCATCGGATACTTAGCGGAAGTACACAATCACATATGAGCGAATCAACAACCAGTAATGCAATCACTCGATGATGAAATGTACTTAAGAAGAAAACAATCAATAATAAGAAGAATGAAAACATAAATAGAAGACACAAGATTTACATGATTCAACAATTTGTCTATGTCCACTGGAGTAGCAACTTTGTTTTCACTATGAACAATGTCAAAGCTTACAATAGTGCTACAAATCAATTATTATATGCAAACCCTAAATGTACAAGAACCTTAGATCCTATCTAAACAATCCTTGTAGCAATCTCTGGAGGAAATCCCTCCGATTAGCCCAATATAATGGCCCCTGATTTGAAAATACGTAACTTGCACCGACTAAAACCATCGATGGTTTGGAGCATAAAGAAACACCTCTCCATTATGCCTGAAACCGTCAAAGGTTAGGGCTGAGGGTGACAAGTGACACTCATGTCCTTTGGTTTGTAAGAAACCTTACAGTGGAAAAGGTGTAAGTATGGGACATGCATCATTATTTGAATCTAAAGTGCTTGACTCACAACTAACAAGAGTAGGGTTAGCTTTTTTACCTAAACTTTTTGCACTATGGGCAAAGCCACCACAACCGTACCATTCCTCAAAGTTGTAATGGCATTCACTCATTTCACATTGACCCCTTCACTAGTATTCTGAGATGGTTGAATTTGCCCTTGTGGATTGGGTTGAGGTTGAACTAGAAATTTTCCCTCTCTTGGTTACTTAGAGTTGTTGCGACTCTAGTAAGGGTCTCTCTGATGTCATCGATGGCCTAGGAGTTTTGGTTGTTGATTGTGTTCCGACTTTGCATAAACTATTGTAGGCTAATAGTTAGCTACTATTTGGAGTTTTTCACTCCTCTTCTCTACATTGGAGGAGGTTGATATACAAAATAAGAGGGTCCCGAGTCTTGGCCGGCTACTACATAGGGAGTATACTGATTATGTCCCTGTGTAGATGGCCCCACTTGGTCACTTTTCCAACTAAAATTTGGATGACTTCTCCAACCTGCGTTATAAGTAGTCAAGAGTAATTCTTAGAAACAATATGCACAAGGTTGGATTGATCAAGCAAAACTTACTTAAAAGCATGAATTGTTGGGCATGCATTAATCACATGCTCTGGATCCTCACATATGCTACATTTTTTTAGAATATGATGGTAATACATTAATTTCATTTACTTTTTTAAGCTCAATGGAATCTAACCATATATAAATCAATGCAAGTCTAGCATTTAAATCATTAGCTTCTTTCAATTGATATTTACCACCCCCACTAACACAATTTTGCTTTTCAGATCTATCATAAAAATAAGAGACATCCCAAGTTTAAGCAATTTTAACCAAATAACCAAAATAATCAAAGGCTTCCTTGGGTTGTTTGTTGAAAAACTCACCATTGAACATGGTTTCTACAAATTGCCTTATATTTATAAAAAACTAATGACCCTCCAATTCTTATATCCATGGTGAGGACATGCATTTAAAAGGTCTTTCAATCGTTCCTAACAATGATAAAGTGTTTCCATATCCCTTTGGAAAAAAAAAAATCATAATTTGTCTTTTCGAGGCATTGGTTCTATACATGCAAAAAATTTTCTTTAAAAATTGGGGTTGCTTTTCTTGCCAATTCCCAATGGATCTTGGTCTGAAAGAATTCAACCACCTCATTGCATTATCTTTTAAGGAACATGGGAACCATTTTAATGTTATAACCCCTTCATTGCATGTTCTATCCATAAATGTGGAGCACACCTCTTCAAATTTTTTGATATGCAAATAGGGGTTTTTAGATTCCATGCTATAAAAGTGTGGTAGTAATGAGAAAATCCCAAGTTTAAAATTAAAAACATTTGCATTCAAAGGTTGAATAATGCAAGATGGGGTGCTGGTCCTAACAGGCTGCATGTATTCTCTAAGGGTCCTATTAGGATTTTCTCTATCATGATGTTCATTTTCAACCATGATGTTATGAATGTGAGATGTTGATTCAAGTGAAATAGATGCACTCCATGATGAGGTTGATGATTCTGTCCTAACCAGTCTAAATGTGTTATCGCTTGCCCAACCAAACATACAAACTCAATATAAATGAAATAAAATAAAAACAAATTATAACAAATAAATAAAAATAAAAGCAAACAACTTAAATGAGAGGCAGTAGATATCACCCAGGCTATGAAGACATTCATAGCTCTATAAACACCCTATCAGTAATAAATAAATAAAAAATACTCTAATGACACCAAATGGTGCCCGACAGCGGTGCCAAAAACGTGACTTGTTCTGAAATGTACTTTCAAGTGTAGGAGTGTCAAGTTATTTCAAGGATAAGTGCAGGATCGTGTTCCACAGGGACCATTGATTATCAAAGTATTTGTGAAAGGTTATTGAAAATATGGTGATGTAAAAGGCTATGTAAAATTCTTTTTGGGTTTTTTATGTTTATGAAAACAGTAAACAAAATGGGAAGTACTCAAGAAAATGCTAAAATGCGATTAAAATTTTACCAAGAATTAGAAATATAAATAAAATGCCACAACCAAAAAAAAAAAATCACTAAAACAAATTATCAAATACTTAGGTTACAGGTTCAACGTCCATTGCTTCCTCCATTTACTAGTTTCCCAGGCATTCCTCATCTTCTAGTTAATCCAATCAAGACATTAATAAGATAAAATATGCAAACCTAAGCTCAAGTAAACTTGCCAAGCCCCAATGGAATAAATACCCTCACTAAGCATCAACCGAAATCCACGTAATACTTAATTGATGAAAATCCTAGACTAATTCAAGGTTTTACTACGCCTAATGTCAACAGCAAAACAAAAAATAAGAGCAAGAGATTTATCAGTGATCGTCTTCAATTTTTGGTTTTAGCTGAGCAAAAGTGTAACAACAACATCAAAGGAAGCCTAGCAAATCATGTAAGGTAACAGATTTTGAACTGTAACTCGAGTTGTAAAACGTAGTCAAATATGTTTGTAAACTGAAATTTTTGGAACAAATTAAACCTACAATAAATCACTGCAACAAGAAAATAAAAGACAATAAAATTAACGGAACAAATCAAACCAACAGTACCTCATTTGAAACAATAAAATAAATGGGCAATAAAATTAACGGAACAAACTAAACTATCAATATATTATTCTAAACAATAAAATAAACGGACCATAAAAATAAAAGGAACAAGAATAATGAAAAGAAGAAGGAAATGAGACGAGGAAGAAGAAGAAGAAGAGTGGCTATTCACGGCACAGTAGCATGCTGTGTTCACGGCTGCTGCTGTCCCTCTGTATTGCGCACAACACAAGCTGCCCAGATGTGTGCCTGACGGCCCCCTCTCCCTTTGCTGCATGCTTGCCCTTCCTCTTTTAAAATAGAATCCTATTTTACCTCTCCTACGCAGCCTGCCGCACGCCTCATTCTCCGATTGCGCATGGGCTTCAAAAATGCATGGGCCATGCATTTTAGAGTCTTCACATGCTGCCTTGTTCTCCAATTGAGCTGCTGCCCTCTAGCCGAATTTCACTCCCTTTAACTGGCCCACTCCAATAACAATTTCAGGCCATGCATTTTAAAGTCTTCCATGCTGGCCCCTCCTTTCGCATTTTAATTTCATGGCTCATGCAATATATTCCCACATGACTGGCTGCCTTAGCATTTTTATCTCCTCTTCAATTCCGCGTGCTACAAAATCAAATGCATGGTTTGCATCTTTATTCTTTAATTTATGCACGGCTGCCCTTGAAATTCAAAGCTTTTTCCAATCTTTTCAAAGCCCCGAATGGGCTTTATTTTCATTTTCGTTTCACCTTAAATTCCTGAAAATTGCCTGCACTAATTAAACACAAGTGCTCGAAAATTTATGGGCAAAAATAGAATAATGATCCTAATGTTACCAATTAAGCTCAATTTAAAAAAATGTGCATAACTAGGCATTTAATTTATTTTGTAATACCAAATTAACGCAATTTAAACACCTCAATTAAGAAAATTTGAAACTTAATCATACTCCCAACTTGTAATTTGCCAATCCCTATCAAATAAAATCATTGAACTCATACAAGGGGAAGTTACCAACTACAATTCTAGTATTTTCGAACATCACGTGCCATGAAATAAACTTATTAAGTTTAGCATCACAGGAAACGGATTAATTTGAGTTTAGTATCAACTTAGAGATTTATACATCATTTAGTTAATAAACTGAGGTAATTAAATGTAACGAAGTTCATGTGCATGGGAATAAGGCTAAAATTCCAAGATTGACTACCAAGAAGCATTAACAGTTTCAATCACATGAGCTAATTTGAGATAACCATATGCTCTTACTCTAATTCAAAAGCATTGTAGTGGCAACTTTCATTATATTATACTTTAGAAGGCACCTACATTCTTATTTTGTTGGGGCATTGGTAATAGGTAGGCTTTTCCAAATACACAAATGTACAATGGTGACTTTCACACTATTACACTATCGAAGGCACCTACATTCTTATTTTGTTGGGACACCGGTAATAGGTAGTCTTTTCCAATACACAAATGTACAATGGTGTTTTTCACACTATTACACTATAGAAGACACCTACATTCTTATTTTGTTGGGACACTAGTAATAGGTAACATTTTTCAATACACAAATGTTTCGCTCCTTTTTTTATTTTCTTTTCTTCTTCTTCTTTTTCTTCTTCTTTTTTTTTTTTTTTTTTTTTTTTTTGCAATTGATCCCTCACTTCTTTCTTATTTTCATTTGCTTCAGGCTTCTTTTTTTTTTTTTTCTAGGTCATTAGGATATGGTTCATTAGAGTCTCAAATAACTGAAGTGTAAATTAACATATAATGACCCAAGGTAGTCTTTCTAAGTATTATGATCTGTGTTGTTTGTGTTTTAACAAAACTTTTAACATCTTTTCCTTGGTTGAAAATAAGTAAAATGGATAAGTTTCAATTTTTATCTAAACTCTGATTTGCACTACATTCTATTTGTTCCATAACCTAAAAGAAAATTTAAAATCTAGCATATTGAATTCAATAATAAGGAATTTAGTATGCTTTGAACTCATTACCAGCACTTCCCCATAGTAAGCCAACATATGTCTAAAGCATACAAACAAAAAAGGTAAATTCTCTTCTACCCTCCAACTAGAATGTAGCATTGTCCTTAATGGTGCAAGAGAAATGAAATAATTTAAACAAAGAGAGCAATTAAAAAGGGCTAAACAACTATAAGACGAACCAAGTAGTAAAAGAAAAAGGAGAAATAAGTACCTGAACAGTTTTGAAAACAGTGCAACCCAATGAAATAAAATTAAGAAAAAAATAAAAACGAAAGAACAAAAGAAAACAATGAGAGAAATAGAATACCTAGGTAGAGAAGTAAGGGATGAAAAAATGAAACTAAAAGAAAATGTACTTGCAAACAAACTAAAAATAAAGCAAAATAATGCAAAATGAAATAAAGGGAAGTAAAACATCATGGTATGCTTGGAGGCTCGGGA
Organism: Malania oleifera; assembly: GCF_029873635.1. Taxonomy (NCBI): domain Eukaryota; kingdom Viridiplantae; phylum Streptophyta; class Magnoliopsida; order Santalales; family Ximeniaceae; genus Malania; species Malania oleifera. The sequence continues at coordinate 46,621,497 of NC_080418.1, forward strand.
GGAATTTCATCCGATGGTTGTTGGTTTATGGATTTAAGTGGCTAGTCTCCAAATTTAGTCGCCACAATGAGTTTGTTTTGTTACTTGCAGTAGGATTCTCTGCATTAGCATTAGATAAGTCAATATTCTATAAGGCTTCAGATAAATCATGCTCCAATTGATTGTCTTGTTTTAACAAGAAATGATATTTATCAAGTATGGATTCCAAAAAGTTCATTTCCCGAAATTTTTCCAAATTTTGGGACTGCCTGCAAGTGTTAAACACATTTTGGTCTAATGGCATATTCCCAAAACTCAACTTTAAAGCACCACTCCTAAAATTACTTAAGGCATTAGAAGTTGTTAGGAATGGTCTTCCTAAAATCACAAGTGGTGAAGAATTTGAGTGGGATGAAAACCTTATATCCGATACCACAAAATCCTCAAGGTAAAAAAATTTATCTATTTGGAGCAAGACCTCCTCAACAATACCCTTCAGAATTTTTATGGACCTATCAGCAAGCTGTAAAATGATTGAAGTGGCCTTTAATTCTCCTAGCCCCTAATTATTCATACACACGATAAGGTAGAAAATTAACCCCCACACCTGAGTCTTGCAAAGCCTAACCAATCTTAAAATTTCTAATGACATATGAAATAGTAGGTGACTCAGGATCCTTGTACTTAGATGGTGTGTGGTTTTGAATAATGGCACTAACTTGCTCAATGAGGAAAGACTTTTTCTGCACATTTAGTTTGTGTTTTAAAGTGCATAAATCCTTTAGAAACTTGGAATAAGTAGGAAGTGGTTTTATAGCATCAAGAAGTGGAATGTTAATCCTAACTTGCTTAAAAATTTCAAGGATTTTAGTATGGTGCTTTTCTTTATGCTAAGGAAGCAAACATTGTGGAGAAGGTGCAAGTATGGGACATGCGTCATTATTTGAATCTAAAGTGATTGACTCACCACTAACTAGAGGAGATGTTGACTCTATGAGTCTCATCCCATTTTGATTATGACAAAACCAATGTTTCTCACCTGTGCACTGAGCATCTTGAATAGGTTCATCCTTAGCATGCACTGATGGTAGGAACACAAGGAAGTCATACGGTCCACAAAGATCATGTTTCATATATGGCATCAAAAGAAGCAAAAGGATGAAGACCTTTTTATTATTGTATTTGCATTCAATTCCATTGGGTCCCTAATATAATATGATCTGTAATAATGCATCTGCATGCATGATAGGACTAAAAGCTCAAGAGACCATAGATCGACTATTAGGTCCCTAAAACATCACTTGCGAAATCCCTTTAAACTCACAACTCACATCCATGCAAACAGAGGTGAAATTTAATCAAAATCACGGCCTATCCTTGATTTTGAAAGGGCTTCGGTCAACCAAACTTAGGGCGTTAAAAACGCCTTGGTCGACCGAATAGGCAAGAGTAACCAAAGTTGATTGAGACCTGAGACACAAACCTTAAATTGAACTAACTATCCCCGGTCAACTGAATGTTTACAAGGTACTTTTCCATTATCCCCAAGTGACCAATTTGTTAGTTCAAAAATGGCTTAGGAAACCAAATTGTGAGGCTCGGAAAGTCAAACTACTCACTGGGCGATTGAACCTCAATTGTTTGGAAAATCTCCTTGGCTTCAACCAACCAGACTCACCCTCGGGCACCTGAACTCAAAAACATACCTTTTCTTTGTGTGTCTGTTTGGGCGACCGGCCCTAAGGACTGGGCGATCGAAACTCTCGGGTTGCAATATTTTTACTGCGGTAATTGGGGTTAAAACTTGATTAAACTTTTTTAAAATACCAAATAAGTCCCTAACGGCTATAATTTGTGGAGTACCTATAAATATTCATTCATTTTCTTTGATTAGCAACAAGATTAGCAAATAAATTAGCAAAAAGTTCTCTTAAATTTTTGCACTCCAATTTGCTCATACTCCATAATTTTTTAAACAAATATTGTTCATACTCTCTCAAACTCTTACTTGCAAAAATAGTTTTTGATAAGAAAGTGTTTATTGCATTCTCTTCTTTTGCATTATTGTATCAACATGAAGAGTGAATATATTTGTGTGTTTGATACATTATCTTAAAGCTAGTATACTCTCTCATTCATCATTGTTGAAATTATTTTTTAGAGAGTTAGCTTGAGTTGATCCCAGATTATTTCATTGATAAATATTATCTTGGGATAACTCTTTTCATATTGAGGATCTTTGCATATTTATTATAAGATTGAAGGGCTAGATTTTGTGCTTATTGCAAAATATTTTTGAGAAGCTAATCTTGACTATCTCCTGATTTTATTGCTGATAGTATTTTGTGGAGATAAAGCTACTAGAAGTATAGATCTTTGAAATATCATTTTTGTCTTACACCTATTGATTCAAAGATCAATCTTAACATCATCTCTTATATTAATTAATTGATCAAATCTCACTTGAGCATTAATTCCTTATCAACTTGAGTACATTGATCATACTGTGCTTATTTCTGGTACATATTTGCTTAATTGAGAAACATTTGAATTGTACACAAACTTTATATTCGGTGTTGTATTCCAAGCATGGCCTGAGGGGGTGTTAATCTAGCTCGCAAAGATTGGTTGTAAAGGTTAAGGTCAGCCCTGGTCATTTAACCTGGTGTTGTAAACGGTGTCGCTTTACCCGGTAGGCGAGTATTAGTGGAACCCTTGGGGTTGCGAGCTAGAGTTAAGGACGTAGGAAGAATAATTTTTAAATATCCTATCCACCCTCCCTCTTGGGACTACACCAAAGTCAACAATTGGTATCATAGCCTCGTCACATAGACTTAAACGTTTTTTTGTAAAAGATCATGATGGCTCAAGTTGGTGTATCCCCATCCCGTGAGGGAAGGTTATCTACCAACCCTCCAATGTTTTATGGTGAAAATGTCACTCAATGGAAATTTAGAATGACTATATTTATTAGAGCATTAAATTGGAGGATTTGGAAAATTATTGCTCAAGAAAAAGTTGTGCATATGAAAACCGTTGATTTTGATGAAGTTCCCAAATTAGAAAATGAGTTGAATGAGCATGATATGAATTTAATGCAAATTAATTTTGATGCCATGAACACTTTATTGCATGCTTTAGATTCTAACATTCTTCATGAAGTTATGGCATGTCAAAGTGCGAAAGAAATTTGGGAGGATGTCGAAAAGGACTATGTAGAAACTAAGCTAGAAAAGGCTATCACTCCCAGTGATTCAATCTCAAAGGATCATGGTGGAGAAAATCAGTGTTTTATAGCTTTAACTGACGAAGAGATAAATTCGTTGCCTTCCACCTCATTAAATGATTCATGCAATGATTGTATTAAATTTGATGATACTTCTAGTAGTGAATATTGTAACGAGTCTGATGATGATAGCATGCCAACTTATGAGGAACTTAAAAAGGAATATAATAAAACTCATAAGTATCTTTTTAAAGCTCTTAAACACTATATTGTTTTTAAAAACAAGAATGAGGCATTGTTGAAAGAACTTAAATAAAAAATTCTTGTTGAAAAAGAAAATGATTTGAAAATCAAAAATTTAGTAAACAAGAATGAAGAATTGGGAAAAGTGTTGAATGCCTTAAGATCCCAAATCTCTAGTGATAATAAAAAGGATTGTCTTATTTCAAAATTTGAGTGTAAAGCAAACACAATGTCTAAAGATTTCATAAAAATACAAGGTGTTTGCAAGGGTTTAAAAGATCTAAAAATTCAAGCTCTAGAAATAAAATTTGAGTACCAAGCTAAGATTATTCATACATTCACTACGGTCAAAGAAAACTTTGACAAACTATTAGGTTCACAAAAGATGACCTTAGACAAAGAAGGTATAAGATTTAATGGAATTGAAAATCGGAAGAGGAAGAACCTATACATAGGGTACTTTGTAAGAGAATATAAACATTATGCTAGCACCTTCTCCAGTCCGTATACTCAAATCATATGCGTCTTGTGTAAAAATAAGGGGCACATAAAGTTTGATTGGCCATTCAAAATAAAATGTGTGAAAATAAAACGAGTATGGAGAGTCAAAGAAAAACATGGATTCATCTCACCCTGACTTTAAAAGAACTGAATGCCAAAAGTTTATCCCATCTTACTTTCCTTAACCTGGTAGATTTCTTTACCCTTTTCATCGAAATCATCAAGCCTTGGAAGAACATAATGTCAAAATTGATGTACTCAATGATTCATAAGTCAAGAAATCAAAATAACCTTGGCTGATGTTTTCTAAATAAAGATCCAAATGATGTTAAAAAGGAAGGTTTGACTTGGTTCGATCTTTTGAACATATTTTAGCCTAAAATTAATCGGTCAACCAAACGGGTTTGTTGACCTGTATTGGTCGCTGCGGGTGCCCGACTATTCTAGTTAAAAAGTTATATGGGCTATCAAACTTGTGTTTTGGCAGACCGGAGTTGAACCTCGGGAAACCAAAGCATGGGATATGAAACGTCACATCTATTCGGCCAATTGGAGTCGAATTGAACTATTGTCTTCGGGTGGCTGATGATAAGAATATGAAAGGTCAATAGGATTCAGTAAACCGACCCTAGACTCAGTCAATTGAGTAGACTCAGCCTCCACCACTTTTAAATGTGGATTAGTCGACCAAACACTTCACCGGGCGACCGAACCCATGATCTTTATGTATAACAGGCGCGGAACAGTTTCACTTTTTTGTCCATTTTCATAGCAACTTGTGGGCTCCTCTCTCCCCCATGCTCCTTACCTTTTTTCCCACTTTTGTTTCTCTCAAATACCATCATCCATCCATGTCTGGATCCCTAAGATGCCTTGAAGCCAACACTACTCTGGACGAATGGTTCATTTATGCAGAAAGAAGAATTAAGTATGAAAGGACCTTCAGGCTTAAGGAAACAATCTTAGGTAAGATCCTTGACATTGAATTTATGCAAACTCACTTCAATCATGTCTTAAAAATGTTGAAATATTAAGGTTGGTATAATTTCATCAACCATCAGCCTAGAGGGATGTATCCCACTCTTGTGAAATTATTCAATGCAAATCTAGGGAAAGATGATCAGGGTTACTACTCTAGAGTTTTTTATACTGATATTTGGTTTGATGATAAATATATTGCTGTGACATTTTATGTTAAGAGAGGAGAGGCTGTCTTCCCAGATGTGGTATCCACATGGATAAATGAGTAGGAGTTCTCTGTGAAAAGATTTGTAAATCTTGTTATGACTAATCCTATGGTTGAGCTCAATCATACTCCCAACTATAGATCCTTAAAACTTAAGGCAAAGGTTGTGCATCACTTAATTACATACATTATTTTGCCAAATTTAGGATCTAGGGACCATGTATCATATCTAGACTACTTCATTTTGTGGTGCCTCTTCACGAGGAAAAAGAAGAATCTGCCAACACTAATCATAAAGTTGATGCTTATAAAAACTATTGGGAAAAGAATTATCTTGCCATATAAGGGTGTTGACCTTATAGGTCACACCCGATTTTGATAATGACAAATACTTGTTGTATTTGATGGCTATTTAAGGATATATGTAGGTATATAATTGGAAAATCAAAATGATGACACATGAAGTAGAGTGTGAAGACCCCTAAAGACCAAATTTATGTTGTACTTTGAATTCATTTTATGTAATGTGGGTTTGTAATGGTGAATAGGAGATTTAATGGTCTATAATAATCAAATGCATTACATGCATAATATGATAGGTAAGCTAAAAAAGACCTAGAAGGACCCTAGGACCCACATGCATGCATAAACATATATGCTTATATGAATATGGTGAATGTATAAGGGAGTTGGAACCAAAATGCATTAAAAATGCATGTTCGGTCGATCGAATTGAAATGTATAAAATCATTCGATTGACCGAACTGATCAAGCAGTCAACATTTTGACCATAGCTCGGTCGACCATACCGTGCCAAGTTTATATAACTTGGTTGATCGAACTCCCACTGGGTCAACGTTTGACTCCTCGGTTGACCGACTAGATTTATACGGGCAACACTCTAGTCGACCGAACCCCCACATGGGAGAATCCAACTGCCCAGTCGACCGAACTTCATAAATCAAAATCATCTGGTTAACCGAACCGCGCAAAAATGGAAAACTAGCCCTTGGGACCCTTAGTCTGGTCGATTGAACTCTCAGTTCAAATTTCTCTCGATCGACCGAACTTTGTCACTTGGTCAAGTGAACCTCAAGTCCGGTCAACTGGTGCTCTTGAGTTGGAAAATTTTTTTACCGCAGTTAAATTTTTTTTAAACAGGGTTTATAGTGCTAAAATGTTTTAAAACAATCTTAATAATACCTTATGTGTCCTAGACAGTTATAATTATGGGATAGTCTATATATACCTCCTCATTTGAAAAGATTAGTACCTAATTAGCAATCTTGATTAGCAAAAAATCTCTGAAATTCAAAATTCTCATATACTCATTTTGAAGCCTCATACACTCATTCTTGCTAGTTCTTATTACAAAAATCCCTTTGTAAGTGTGTGCTTGAGTGTCTTTGTTATTAAGCCTTAGCTCTCCCATGCTTGGTTGATTGAGATTATTTTATTTAGGATCAAAGCTTTAAGTTTTTCCTAGGACACTTTATTGATAAGTCTTCCTTAGGGAAACTTCATTTGAGCTTATGATTATTGCATTATCATTCCAATATCTCAAGGAGTTCATATTGCTATTTGATTGCTAAAACTATTTTTCAAATCATCTTCAAATATCTCGTGTGATTTACTTTGAGAAATATTTTGTTGAGATATTTGTGTATATGCAAAAATATCTTTGTTGCAACATCCTTTGATTGATTTTATCTTATTGAACACTAGATCAAATCATTTTATAAATTAAATCTGAATATCTCTTGAGGTTTATATCTGTTGAAAAATATTTGTTGAGATATTTAAAGTGTGCTAAGGATCTTTGTTTGTGCATTGTGATTGAAATCATTATTTTGACACAAAGATCATATCATTTCCACTCTTACGCACTGACTGCAATATTTACAAAAATATTTGAAATTAGACATTTAGACCACGTTGAGCTTACTTCATCTCATACACTCATTCTTGCTAGTTCTTATTACAAAAATCTCTTCGTAAGTGTGTGCTTGAGTGTCTTTGTTATTAAGCCTTTGCTCTCCCATGCTTGGTTGATTGAGATTATTTTATTTGCGAGCAAAGCTTTAAGTTTTTCCTAGGACACTTTATTGATAAGTCTTCCTTAGGGAAACTTCATTTGAGCTTGTGAGTATTGCATTCTCATTCCAATATCTCAAGGAGTTCATATTGCTTTTTGATTGCTAAAAATATTTTTCAAATCATCTTCAAATATCTCGTGTGATTTACTTTGAGAAATATTTTGTTGAGATATTTGTGCATATGCAAAAAGATCTTTGTTGCAACATCATTTGATTGATTTTATCCTATTGAACACTAGATTAAATCATTTTATAAATTAAATCTGAATATCTCTTGAGGTTTATATCTGTAGAAAAATATTTGTTGAGATATTTAAAGTGTGCTAAGGATCTTTGTTTGTGCATTGTGATTGAAATCATTATTTTGACACAAAGATTATATCATTTCCACTCTTACGCACTGATTACAATATTTACATAAATATTTGAAAGTAGACATTTAGACCACATTGAGCTTACTTCATTATATCATTCAGTGGTGTATTGATTAGATTGGGTACATATCTGCTTTTCTGAGAAGCATAATCACTATACCGGTTTCATTATTGAGAAATACTATTGTATTCCAGGCGTGGCCTGAGGGGGCGGTAATCTAGCACGGTAAGGATTGTTTGTAAAGGTTGAGGTCAGCCCTATGCTAAATGACCTGGTTGTTTAGGTGCCACTCCACCCGTTAAGTGAGCCTTATAGTGGTAATTCTTGTGCTTGTTACTCAAGGTAGGGACGTAGGCAATTTTCCAAACCTCGATAACGTTTCTAGGTGTCATCTTTTATTTACCGCTCTCTGGTGTATGCTTGGTTAATTTTAGTGTGCAATTTAATTTCCATTGCCAATTTCAATAATTTAATTTATCTGCATTAGATTGACCATAAGGTTGTCTAATACTGTTCTTAGGGGATTTACCTAGGGCATTAATTTTTGAAAATACCAATTCACCCCACTCGGGTTAACGATAAAGTTAACAATTGGTATCAGAACCACGTAGCATAGACTCATTAGTTATTTTGCAAAAGTGAAATTAGAATAGTGTTCCCAAGAGAGGTGAATTGGATTAATTAAAAAATTTAATTTCTTTTTCAACTTCTTATTTGTTTTAATGCGACAACAAGAATGTAAGTAAATCAATCAACTTATGATCACAACCAAATCATACCACAAAGTACTCAAAATTTAAAAACACAATCCAATCAACCAAAAAATGAAAATCAATCAATCATTCAAGAATTTTATGCTTTTTGGTAGCAACCCTATACTTTATTCGCAAACCCTGCTTTGGATGGAATTTTATTGCATTTCTCTTGATTAAGATTTCTAAAAATTAACCAATGTACTCCCTTGTGGGTTCCCGCAAATGGTTAATTGAAACGTACTTTCTAAAATCAAGAGTCTTTATTGAATTTTGATTTTAAGCCTTGTAACTTGCACTCAACATACACAATAATACATAATGTAGAAAATAAAAAGAGTAGGGATGAAAAGAACTCCGAGATTTACGAGGTTCAGCTTATCCCCAGCCTACATCCTCGCCTTTGGTCAACTCCACCAAAGGATTCCACTAAGTATGCTCCTTTTCGAGTGGAACAAGCCTTTTACAGTATTCCCTCCTTTTTAGGAAGAGAAACCTCTCCAAGCGATCAACCCCTGCTTGGTACAACAATCCAAATCAGTTTTGGACCGTCAATAATACAATGAGAAGGCTACTAGAATCTGAGTACAATGAAACTCTCAAAATAGAGTAGAGTTGTACAAGTTAGATCACATAATACACTTCAATCAAAAAATAATAAATAAAGTATCAAGCTCAAGTATAGAGATAACCAAAGGTTCATTAAGTGATTAAGAAAACTCAGTGTAAGAACCGTAGTTTGATGATTCAACAGCGATTTCAGAAGTTATCTCCCAGATGGAGTGTGAGCAATAGAGAGTTTTGAGAGAGATTGTAAGCTTGAATGCAAGAGTGATGTGTGATTACTTGATAATTAAATTTGTGGGATTAAAGGAGTATTTATAGCTATTTTAGGATTAGTTTCCATATTCCCCAAGTTACTTCGAGTGTCCTCCATGTTTTTATAACATTCATATTTCAAAAACTAACTTTTAAAAATTTCCCGTTAAGTTCAAAAAATTGAAATTCCATGGAGTCAGTCGACTGGACAGACGACTGGGTAGTATATTTTCACAGGGTCATGTCGGCTTTATAGGCTACTGACACCCTTCTGTCTGCCAAAAATTAACCTAAATATTTGTCAGTTAGCTGGCTCGACACAATTCAAAATGGGTTAGTCGGCTGGGCACTGTCAGTTGGCTGAGTGATTTTAGTTCATTGTGCCAGTCGACTAGCCAGTTAACCTAGCTGTTGATTTTCTATCAGTCGGTTGAGTAAACCGAGTGTTTTTCTGGTCAGTTGGCTGACTAGTTCTCCTTCTAGTTTTTCATTTTACTAGTCGGCTGGAGCCCTGTTTGCATGTTTTGGTTGAAGTTGGTGAATTGCTGGTAAAATGGATTAAATCATGCAAGAGGAACGGTAACAAAAGGTTGACGTACTTGACCTCCACTTCCCTTAAGAATCTATCCATCACAATACTTTTCATACCCCATTAATTTAAGAGTTGTAGAATTGAAAATATCATAATGGGTGTGTTTTACAAATAGATCAGAAGAGGAGGATATTTGAAGTTTTGAAAAAAGCATATTTAGGATGCCTCCATAAGGAAGTGTAACTTGTCGTGCCTCTACACGTGATAGCATCCATTTAAGCATAAGGTTTGGTAAATCTAGTTTCTTGCCCTTTAGCAAGCACCATAGGACAAAGCAATCGGCATAAGAGATATATGCATGGGATCTAGCATGAGGGAGTATATTATATGTAATGATTTTTTGCAAAATTTGAGCTTGAAGATTCAAATGTTTATATAATGGATGATTATTAAAACAAATAGGCTTGTGGTCTAATATCAAAGGAAGAAATTCTTCCGGAGTGAAGTCCTGTTCGAGAATCCAAGATGTACCAAAAGTAGGACATTCAAAATCTCCATTGGTGATTTAAAAAATTTTGGCAAGGGATTCGGGAGTGAGAGAGATAGATTTTCCCATCATTTTGGTCGAAAGCACGTGTCTTCTTTAACAAGATTTGCGTATAAATTTTTGACAGGAAGTGTCCCTTAGCTTGATAGAGAACAAAATTTTTCCATCCTAGGGCTTTGAATAAATAAATAATTTGTGGGAAATCAGATGTGAAAAAAGAAGCTTCAAGGACTTTACCTTGGATTGGTTTCATCGTACTTAGATGATTGTGATAAAAAATTTTGGCGTGTGGGGCTACAAGCCATTGTTCAATGGACGAATCTTTAGTGGGTTGAGAAAAGGTGGAAGGTTTCTTACTTCTAACATGTTTGATCCTCGGCATTGTGGAGGTTTTCTATGGAGAAATGAAGGTGGTAGTGATGGATTTTGGAAATGGAAGATAGGGCTTTAGTTATTTTTGGAGGAGAAGGAGCTGAGCAAAGGAAGAGGACAAGAGTAAAGGAGAGTAGAAACCCTAGGTTGGTTGGCTGGCAACATGAATGACTCGTGTTTTTAGAAATGAAACTAGGGTTTTTTCAGTCAGTTAGTAGGCTGACTGCATGGTCAGTTGGCTGACTACTCTTTGTTTCGGAAACCACAATTCAGTCAGTCGGCTAGGTCTAGAGTGAGGCGGCTGACTGCAATGCTTTTTCTTATTTATTTGTTCAGTTTGTTAGCTGGGTCTATACTCAGTCGGCTGATTGCTCAATTTTTCTTAAATATTGACCTTTTACTCAATTTCTCTGCTATGTAATATGCCAAGCTCTCTTCCAATGTTTATAAATCTATCTTCTAAAAGAGGTTTAGTGAAGATATCGGCCCATTGATAATTTGTATTAATAAATTTGAGAGTTATGTCTTCTTTTTGAACATGATATCTTAGAAAATGATGTCTTATGTCAATATGTTTGGTTCTTGAGTGTGATATAGGATTTTTAGATATGTTTATTGCACTTGTGTTGTCACACTTAATTGGTACTGTTCGATAATATAGGTTGAAGTCTTTTAATTGTAGTTTCATGTATAGTATTTGCGCACAACAACTCCCGACCGCTACATATTCAGCCTTGGTGGTTGATAAGGCCACGGAGTTTTGTTTCTTTGACAATCAAGAAACTAAGAACCGTCCTAAGAAGTGACATGTGCCACTTGAGAATTAGTTTTTCTATTGATTTGTTGGCTGCTCACTATTTTTATTACCTTGTTGGTTTCCTGTTTTGGGTCTTCCTGCACTTTTTTATCCTCAGGCCTTTGACTTTAGCTTTGTTTATTAATGAATTCACTTGATTTTACCTTTCAAAAAATTAAAAGGTAATTACATATAATATATATATATATATATAAGTAGTTGCAAGTATAGTTGTGTGTGTATCTTCCTTTCAAGTCTGCAGCAGTGCTTTTGTTCGTCAACAGTCTTTGCCCTTTTTATACTATTTAGAATTGACCAAAATACACAAACAAAAGGATTGGATAATCTATGGTTGACTATGTCTTAAATTTAAATAAGATAAGATGTAATATAAATTTATATTAAAATATGTTCGAATTCTGAAAGAAAAAAAAATCAAAATTTTTTTTTTCATTATATTATTTTTTATTTTTGTTTTGTTTTTTATTAAGTGTAATAGAAAGAAATATATTAAGATAATAAGCTCTCCATTAGATCTAGCATGATTTCTTCATATCTATAAAAAATTACTTAATTTTATTAAACACATATGCATGATGAAATTAAAATATATCTGATGTGTAATTTTATAATTTCTCGTGACAATGACACTATTATTTGTACGTACATAAAAAAAAAAAAAAAAAAAGTGAAATGGGAAATAAGGATGATGGGGGTTGAAATTAGATGCATGCAACCTTTCACACTAGCTGGCATGACAATAACAAATATTGACCTAGTGAGAATACGAAGCAAGAAAGAGAAGGACAAGAAAGAAACAAGATAGGAATTGAAAACTTGTTTTAAATTGTTAAAAAAAAAGAAAGTAAATTGGTTTTATTATTTTATTTAATTTGTAGATTAATAAGAGAGAAATAGAGATATTGATTAAAAGAAATGGGAACGATGTGCAGTGAATCTATATTACCCTATGATAGAACAAAAATGGGTTCGTCGCTCTTTTTCACATACACTTGGAGAAATGTTACGATAGCAAGCCCCTCCCTGGGCGTGGTTATTCAAAGACCCTTTCATCCCTTCGACTTTATAGGCTACCTTTCAAGTGTGCAACTTAATGGAAATATGTGAACTCAGTGTTTAGCTTTAAATGTTGATATTATTTTTTCATTATTGATATTACTACCGTACAAATTGTGTAATATGCATGGTTATGAAATCTTTGCGAATTTGTTATATCATATAATTATTTTTCCTGATTATGCTGAGCGCCAGCTCTCCTCCATATGTATACTATTTTTTTTAATGACTCTTAATTTGTAGGATTCACAACTGTCATAACATCAGCATGATGTCATGTATGCACTAAAGTCGTCAGATGTAACTTTTGACTATTTCTTCGTAATTTTTACTATTATTTCAACAAATGAAATTTTTGTATTTGAATTTGAATTTGTACTAGTAATTGTATTTGAATTTTGAATATTTTGAAATATTTTTTTTATCTGAACATATGTTATTTCTTTATTTTAATTAAATTTGTATTTAAATTCAATATTTGGAATTATTTACGAATTTTGTAAGAATTATGGTTTCATTTTATGTATTTGAAAATGTAATTACAGATCTTTATATAAGAATTGATGATTAAAAAAATTAGTATAAAAGTTTTTTTAATTTTTCTAATTATTAGTGAATGATTCAAATTTCTCACTGATAGCATACTATTAGTGACGAATTTGAATCTTTTACTAATGTTAGAGTATTAGTGACGAATTTGAATCCTTCACTAATGTCATAGTATTAGTGACGAATTTGCAATTCGTCGCTAATACCCAACTATTAGTGATGAATTTAAATCCTTCGCTAATGCCCTAGTATTAGTGACGAATTTTTAATTCGTCATTAATACCTTTCTATTAGTGATGAATTTGAGTTAAGCTGTTCTAGAATTTATAGTGATGGTATTAGGATTTTAGTGACGGTTATAATCCGTCATGAATACTCCATTATTAGTGATGAAATATTTAATTCGTCACTAAAAGTTAGTAGTAACGGTACATATAGCAACTATTTTAAAACCGTCACTAATACCTTGATTTTTTGTAGTTAGATGAGAAGCTTGATTCCCTTAGTGGACGTATACTATGATTTTGCATTTTGAGCCCGAACCACTTCCTAAGCCTTTTGGTTATCACTAACCCCTAAGCCTAGGAGCTAAGGAAGAATTTAAAATGAATATTTAATTTTATTTGATGCCACTCTTCCTCAAGTCTTACAGAGTTTGCTTTGATGATTACCCACGCCATTTCCTTATCTATGCCTCTAGCACTTCTAGATTTACATTCATATCGAATGTGCCCCTTTTATTTACAAAATAAATATGTTTTGTATATATGAGAAAAATTGAGCTTATTTATCTTGCTTTTGCTCAATGATACATTACTATGGGTTTGATAAACAGAACATGAACCCTTTTTGAAAATATTTTTCTTTTTAATTGTGAAGGGTTCATTATGATTATAACTCTAGAATAATCATTTGTTTCTTCACCTATGCAGATGATTTTCAAAAATTTCTTAATATTTTTCTTTTCAAGAGTAGCATAATATTCTTTCCATCATTTTAATTGATTTGCTTCTTTCTTATTTTCATTCTTCACAATTGTTTTCTGTTTAGACATCTAAACTAGAAGCTTATGCATTTTAGATAAAGTACATTCTAGTTCTTCGGTAAAGGGCATGCCACTATCATTGGACTTATTGCATGAATTAGTACAAGATTTATCTCTATAACTATCACATGAGTCAATGCATGCTTTGTCAGAAGATTTATCACAAGAAATACCATATGATTCATCGTTCAATATATTGCAATATTTTTCACGAGAATCGTCACATGCATCATTAATAGAATTATCGTGATATTCAACAAATGATTCAACATTTGATATATCACACCATTTAATGTAGGAATCATCAATTGAGTTCTAGTTAGAATCATATACTTCTTTTTCTGATAATGCAATTACCCCATGATTTTCCACATTCTGATTAATTGAGCGTGACACTTTTAGAGATGTGGTCTCCTTTCCCTAGGTCTCTCCATACTTCTGTTCAAGTTTATCCCAAATTTCTCATGCACTCTTACATACCACAACATCAACAAAAATATTAGAATCTAATGCAAGATATAACATGTCCATGACATATGAATTCACATGCAATAACCTAATGTCATTTTTATCCAAGGGTATACAAATTCCATTAACAATCACCCGCCAGGCCATCCAATCCATTGATTTTATAAATGCGCTTATTCTAATTTTCCAGGTGATCTAATCAACACCACTAAATACAGGGGTCTAGAAGGTGACTGTCCCTCACTGAATGGGGATACAACAAATTGAGCCATCTCGATCTTTAGAAAAAAACGTTTAAGTCAATGGCACGAGGCTTTGATACCAATTGTTGGAATTGGTGTATTCCCAAGAGGGGGGTGAATTGGAATTTTAAAAACTTATGCTTAGGTTATACCAGATATCAGTAATACACAACATAGGGTCTTTCTAAGCATATACCAATTGCACAGATAAAAGCGAAATGCGGAAATTAAATCTTGTGTGGCATTCACAATATGTCAAATATAACATACATGTGCATGAATATAAAGTGTTGGAAATTAAAAGTAGACACACAATATGTAATCGAGGTTCAACCAATACTGCCTACGTCCCCGCCTCAGCTCGCAAGCTCGAAGATTACCACTATTGCTCAGTTAACGGGTGGAGCGGCACTGTTTACAACAACATGTCAAATTACCAGGGCTGACCTCAACCCTTACAACCTCTCCTTAAAGGGGTGGAGAAGACCCACTTCAGTCCACATCTGAATTACAATTGATCGATACAAATTTTGTGTACAATAAAAGGTGCTTCTAAAACAAGTTGATTTGTACAATATTATAATCCAAATATGCACTCACAGATGATATGGATTTAATGCTCAAGTGAGATCTTGAAATTTTAATTCAAGACAATATATTCAACAAATGAATATTCAAGGTTACTTCAAAACCCTAATCAAGTATCACAAAGATATTTCATCAAATATAATCACAATAGATACTTAGGGTTTAAGCTTGCAAAAGATTTATCAAATGAAGTATCCAAGCTCTCAAGTCTTGCAATATGAATGCAAAGACTAGGAAGCTAAAACAAGTTATTCCTAATCAAATATTTATATTCTAAATATTATGGGAATAAACAACCAAGAAAAACTCTCAAAAAGATTTTTAAAATATGTATGAATATGTGAGAGTAATGCCAATGAAATGATTTGAAAGATGCACACAATAACCACAATCAAATCCCTACAAACTTGATTGATTTGCAAGAGAGGAATAATATGAAACTCTTTGCTACAAAAATAATATTTGAAAGCAAGTGTATAAGAGAGTATATGAAAATAAGCTTGGAAGATATAGCAAAAGAGTATAAAAAATTTGAGAGAATTTTTGCTAATTACCTTTGCTAATCTACTTGTTAATCAAGGCAAATGAGGGGGTATATATTGATATCCCTCAAATTTTGACCATTGGGGACCTATTGGGTATTTTAAAATTGTTAAAATAAAGTTTAACCCAAAATAACCTTAATTAACCATGGTAAAAAAAGGAGCCCGAGAGTTTCGGTCGCTCGGACCTCAAGGACGGTCGCCCGAACTGACACATAGAGAAAAGTAACTTTTTCAAGTTCGAGTTCCTGAGGAAAGGTTCAGGTGGCTGAGCCAAGATGATTTTCCCAAATGTTTGAGGTTTGATCACCCAGTGGTCAGTTCAGTCTGCCAAACTTCACACTTCGGTCCGATCCTATTTTGAACTTAGTGTTCGAGCACTCGAATAAGGTAAAAAGTGACCGTTCTTATCTTCCAACGACCGTGGACATTCAGTTCAAATTAGGTTCAGTCACCTGGGCCATGGTCAACTGTTGACCCATTGCACATTTGGTCACCCGAACCATTTTTAACTCTGTGGGTTCAGTCACCCAAAAGCCTATTTTTGTCCTTAAACTTATTCAACCATGTGTGAATAAGTTATAGCATTTTGTGCAATGGTTTTAGGGTTCTAGTGGTCAGCCTATGGTGTTTTGAGAGTTAACCCCAAAAATTCAACGTCGGTCGATCGATCCCTAATGTCAGTCTACAGTTACCATTGAGCTATCATCCATATCATGCATGCAATGTATTATTACAGGTAAAATTTAAAACAGAAATTCATTTACACTAAAAATCTTCTTCTTCTTTCTTTTGCTCTTTGGATTCTCCATGGACTATGCCAAATGATGTGAGCTTTAAGTCCTTCAGGATTCCATGTCTCCTATACCTCATGTGTGCACTGAATTGTAGACTTGTTCACAAACTGAGTACACACATAAGTACCAAGTGCTTTGTCAGTATCAAAATAGATATTGGACTCAAAAAGTCAACAAAAAAAATTAGCTACTAGTGGTGCATGAAATTAAAAACAGGGTATTGAAAGATGGAATTGAAAGCATGACTTTTATTGAAATTGCACTTGAATGTAAACAAAGAAGAAAATTGACTATGGAACTGAAATCTGGCACCAATCGGATTCGAGGTTTGTCACTAGACCTTCAAAGAACCAAGAGGGAACAAATTATTCTAAATGGCATCCATTGACACTCAAGGTCTATCACTAACCAAAGAGGAATCAAAGGAGAACCAATCTACCCTACAACTACTCTTTCAGCAACCCAACAACACTCTAGGGTTTCTAACGAACCAAAGAAGAACTATAGGCAACAACCATTGTAGATTACAACTTGAAATTGAATAAAGCAATAAAACTAATCTAAATGGTTCCAATCAACACTCAGGGTCTATCACTAACTAAAGAGATACCAAGAGCGAACCGTAATCAACTATTCGAAGTTTGATTTTATACCCAAAAGGGTTTACAAGTGATTGAATTCAAATCAAAAAAGTTTTGCCCAAAATCTCGTGCAGCAAATTTTCAAACTCGATGACAGTTGACCTAGTTGCAACCTATACTTCCCTTTGTCTAGCCCTGGTCGAGCCATTCTAGAAAATCTTCAGTTAATTCTTATTCAGTTGTTAGCTTCCTTAACCTGGTTGCACCATCAGGATCTCTTGGTCACGCCTTGGTTGAGGTACTCTATGATTCTGCCATTAAATTAGCACTTTAGCATCTTCTGGTCATAACCTGGTCACCCCTTGTAGTTTCCTGGTCGCACCACTTGGTCAAATAGGTTCATGTTGCTTTGGAAAGAATAAGGCCTTAGCGACCTAGTCAAGGACCTGGTCGAGCCTTGTGCTTCCCAATTGCTTCTATGGCTTCTTCCATTGCTTAACTCCTTAGTTTAAGCTTTAGTTTTTTGAAAAATGAAACAAACCACATGTAACTCCAAATTGGGATAAAAAAGGATAATTACAATGAAAATAAGAACAAAACACAGGTAAAAGGGGGCCTAAAATAGCACATTCTAGGAACACATTATGATGCCCTTACTGATATGTTTACCAAGAAGCATGTCATACTAACCGCCTTGGCCCAAAAATTCTTGGCGAGCCTAGCATTCAACCTTAGGTACCGAGCCCTTTCTACTAGGGTTCGGTGTGGCCTCTCCGCCACACAAATTGCTACGGTGTCTAGTGTATGGTAAAATGCCTCTATATGTGATTCTTCTCGTAGAAGTCTCTGAATCCCGTTCTTGTGTACTAAGTTGTAAAGTATGCCCTGAGGAACTTGATCTTTCTCCTGGTCTGATTTTCCACTTCAACTTTCAATAATTTAAACTTGGAAAATGTCTTTGACTTGTGATGCATGAAGCAAACCCAAACCTTTCTTAAATAGTCATTGATAAAACACACAAAATACACATGCCCCGCATGTGATGCCACTCTCACTGGTCTCGAAACATCCGAATGGATGTAGTCTAGTACTCCCTCCGTCTTGTGCATGGCTATTATCAACTGAACCTGATTTTGCTTCCCAAGCACAAGGTGTTTGCAAAACTTTGACTTACATGATTTTATCCCCTTTAGAAGATTTTTCTTGTGAAGTTCCTTTATTCAATACTCACTTATGTGCTCTAGACGCATATGTTATAGAATAGTATTGTCAGACTTACACTCTACGTTTGCAGCTCCACCTACAACTGTGGTACCCATTAGTGTGTAAATATTACCTAGCACTCTTTTCCCTTTCATCACGGTTAGAACTCACTTGCTCGCCTTCATTACCCCACCATTGTCTTTGTAACTAAACCCGTTGCAATCCATGGTGCCTAAAAAAACTAGATTCTTTCTCAACTCTGGTATGTGCCTTACATCACACAATGTCTGAACTACACCATCGTACATCCTAATTCAGATATTCCCCATCTCGATCACTTTGCACACAGCATCATTCCCCATCGGAATGGAACCAGAACTACTCAATATGTACTATCCTTGTTGGGCATCATATGATATGAACACGCCGAGTGCAAAATTCCAGAATCTAAGAACTCATCTTACCCCGATGAAACCGAGAGCATGTCAATGTTAATGCTCCCAAAGTCCCCTTCTTCCATTACATTCACCGTAGTTGACAAACCTTCTTTTCTTTCAGCAACTCCCTTCCTCTTTTTGAGACACTCGAATTTTACGTGCCCTATTTTCTTGCACTTAAAAGACTACACATCTTTCTTGTTCCTAAACTTGGACTAGGCTCTATGGCTACTTGGTCCACCCCGAAAACTACTTCTCCAACGATCCTAATTCAGCTTCGCCACTAACTCTTCAGCATGTGAACCGTTGTCGCTGGCCTTCTTCCTTTGGTGGAACCCCAGCAATGCACTCATGATGTCCTCCAACTCTAGGGTTTGTTTTCCCCAAGTTAACATCGTAACCAGGTTTTCGTATGTAGGAGATGTTGGTAGGGAATTCAGTAACATCAATGTTTTATCCTCTTCTTCGAACTTCACATCAACATGCTTCAAATCACTAATGATCTTATTGAAAGTGTGGATATGTTGAGTTAGGTCCGAACCCTCTGCTATCTTAAGCCAATAAATATTTTGCTTAAGATACAACTTGTTCGTAAGTGACTTGGACATGTACCGACTTTCAAGATTCAACCAAATTGTAGCTGGAGATTCCTTATTTATGACGTTGTACATCACATCATTACCTAAACAATGCCAAAAAGTTGACATCGCCTTTGCTCCAAGCTCCTTCCAATATGCGTTGTTCATGTTTTCCGACTTCTTTCCGTATAACACCTTCACCATCCTTTGCTGCACTAGTAAATCTTTTACTCTCCATTGCCAAAGACTAAAATTACCAGTTCCATCAAATTTATTCACATCAAACTTCATTGAAGAGACCTCAACCATTGTTGAACCAATACCTCTGATACCACTTGTTGTTCTTCATCATAAGATACGTAGCGGAAGCACACAGCCACACACGAACAAATCAACAACCACTAATGCAATTACTCGATGATGAAATATACTCAATAAGCAAATAATAAATAATAAGAATAATGAAAACAAAAGTAGAAGAAAAAAGATTTATGTGGTTCAACAATTTGCCTACATCCACGGGAGCAAAAACTTCATTTCCACTATAAATAATGTCAAAGCTTACAATAGGGTTACAAATCAATGATTATATGCGAACCCTAAATGTATAGGAACCTTATATCGTATGTAAACAATCCCTGTAGAAATCCTCAGAGGAAATCTCTTTGATTAGCCCAATCTACTGACCCCCGATTTGAAGATACGTCATTTGCGCTGACTAAAACCGTCAATAGTTTGACCAAGTCATCGACGGTTTGGAGCAGAAAGAAACACCTCTGCATTCTTCTTGAAACTGTCAATGGTTAGGGCCCTATCCGTCCACAGTTTACCTTCCTACTGCAGACTCCTCTCATGTTCTTAATCCTTGTTTCACGTAACTTCCCTCGGTGCATGCACTTCTACTCAAATGGAGGTAAATTTCAGGAATCCAGGGACGGAAACGAACCCGAGAGGGTTTGAACACCTGACCTCGTGAGAGGCACTCTCGTAATCCGCACTACCATCTGAACCACACCCTAGGGGTATTTGTCTTCAATACTTGATTGATTTGATTTTGAACTAATTCTTATCATTGAAAATAAATATTTGAAATAAGTTTAAGTTTTGAAAACCATTAAATTCACCCACCACATCTTTAGTGCCCAGACCAAATTGTAATAATTTTAAATATTAGAAATGAAAGTAAGATTATTTCCACAAGAAAATAGCATCAAGACTGATTATTGTTGTTCATTTATTTCATATAAATGTTATAAAAATGAAAAGTGGGTAAAAGGCACTTTCCTTCCTTGAAGCTTGTTAAAATGACAAGGACCTTTCCAGATGTTTCAAAATTTTCATAAACATTCCTAGAGGTTTCACAAATTCTACAAACTTTACTTAAAGTTTCCAAAAGGACATAGACCTCCCTTTATATTTGGCAAATAGCCAAACTCTTTGAGAGTTGTAAGTCTCCTAAGAATCAAATGTCAGGTTAGGTTTGCAGGCCTTTAGAAACTTTATGGGAGGTTCTTAGGATTTTTGAAACCTTAGTGTAGGCCTTTATTGTTGATGTTGTTGTATTTTTTTTATATATAAATCTAAGGGGAGGTCAATGTCTTTTGGCCCTTCTTAAAATTGAAAATAGACAAGGGAAGTTGTTTTCCAAAATTAAATGAGACCTATGTTTTTCCATAGTTGGTTATCAAGAAAACGAAGAAGGAAATGCCCCAAATAATTAAATACAAATTTAATTTTATTTTAGCTTTTGATTTTTCTGACTTTTGATAATTTGAGAATGATTTGTCATTTCAATAGTACGTGAGAAAGATTAAATATAAAACCAAATTCATTTGCTTCCATTTTTTGTTTTTTTTGGAATTTTATTTTTCTCAAACTAAATCCTTCTAGTATGACATTCAGTGGTAACAACGTAAACATAAAATATAATGAAAAAATTATTTCTATCATATATTTCTCTTATTTCTTTTTCTTAAATAAAATCCTTAATTCATACATAACCTTATACTTGTTTAATTTTGAAAAATAATTTTATTTTTATTTTTAATTTTCTAAAAATTACAAAAAAA
Source organism: Malania oleifera (assembly GCF_029873635.1). Lineage (NCBI taxonomy): Eukaryota > Viridiplantae > Streptophyta > Magnoliopsida > Santalales > Ximeniaceae > Malania > Malania oleifera. Next base: position 46,643,097 of record NC_080418.1, read on the forward strand.
AAAAAAAAAGGATTAGCTATTTTTTCAGATTTACAATGTAAAAAGTAAAAATTAATCAAATGTTTTGCATTATTTGCTTATAGAAATGGTCTTATTTTTCGGTAAAGTCAAGCAACACCCATTCAGTTTTCTGAAAATAAATACTCCACCTCTTGCATTTTCAAAAACTACTGAAGAACCCATTGTAGCTCAAGTGTGTTGACAAAATGAAACCTCCTTTAATTATCGTTAGCTAAAGGTTATGTATGTGTAAATAAAAATAATAATTTTAAAGGTAATAAAATGATATTTTTAAAATGATACTTAATAAATTAAATTGAAAAAAATGATAAATATAGTGTTTTGAATCTAACTAGGAGACTCGAAGAGTTAATTGATTCTCAAATTAACTGGTCTATTCGGTCCAATTGCTTTGAGCAATCCATTTGACATCATCATAACAAAAAATATATTATTGTTTAAATTTTTTTAAAAAATATATGAAAAATAAAAATTACTAATAAATCATAAAAGTACGTAGTAATTTTAACACTATAAAATGTTATTAAATGTAATTTTCATAAAAATATAATTTCTAACCCCATCATAAAACAAATAAAACATAGCTCAATATTTCTAAATTCAAGTAACTTATCAAATGTAGCATTGAAAAAAGATAAAATAAACTTTCAAATTTCATTTTTATAAATAAAAATTTTAAGACAGTGTTAGTTCTTTTGTGAGTAAAATATGATTGTTAACGTTTCCGCCCCTGAATTCCTGAAACTTACCTCACTTTGGAGTCGTGAGGTCGGCTTCACGGGGCGCAGGATTAGTCACGTGGACCGTAAAACAGACACGTGGAAACCCTGTGCGTAATCTAAAATAAAATAAAATATGATTGTTAAATAGGAAAAGAAAACTCAAATTTATAATAGTTGGCTAACCATTGTTTGAAGCTATTCACTTGAATTTTTCTGATTTTATTCATGTTGTTATGTTATTAAATACGGTATTCAACCAAATCCAAAAAAGTTAGTCACAAATCAAATAACTATCTAATCCAAATAAATATTTTTAAACTATATTTTATCCGTTAAAGACATATTTAATCATTCAATTTTCATAAATTGTATATAGCAAATATATTCAAACAATATCATTATTCAATTATTTTTTTTGAATTATTTTTATCAATCATTTTTTTTTATAATTTTAAATTTTTAAAATAATATTTTGATTATGTTATCGTACTCATGTCGATTAAGTGACCGACTTAGTCCTTGGGTGTTCAATTCATTTATTTAATTTTTAAAATATTTTTTAATTAATTGATAAACTTTTTCAACTTAGTTTGTTATATTAATGTCATTTTCTTAATTTATCTTATCAAAATTGAGTAGAAGGGTAAAATTGTCATTTTATTAATGATACAATTTAATGTTTTTTACTAAACTTAATGGTTGACTAATGGTCAACTAATAAATGATTTATTTTATCAAAAAAAATTAAACATCAAGGCAATTTTGTAGTTCTTTTCAAAAACATGGAGGTGGAGTGTCATATTCTAAAAAGAGAGGGTTTTTATTTCTAATTTTTCATATAATTACAAAAATGTCACATTATTTTCTAATTTTTCAATATAAAAACATCTTTTTATTATTTTCTAAATTTTTTATTTCTTATTGTATTTTTAGAAGTACGGAGTTTGGATATTGGATTTGTACTTGTACAGATTATGACAAAATAAAGTATGAAATTTTAATTCTTTACAAATCTAGGAAAATTCACATCCAAGTCCCAAAATTTATTATCTTAAATGCTACCTAATATAGATTTTTGGTAATGACTTTTAAGTCTAGAAATAAAAGTAAAAATTTATGTTGTCCAAATAAACAAACTTTGTTCTTGCTATATTCTTATGAATCTTGAAAAGCTAAACAATCGGTTGGAATTTTAATTGCTCTTTGAAAAATTATAAAGGTTTATTTGGATCATGGATTTGAGTTGAGAAAAGGAAAAGAAAGAAAAATAAGGAGGAAACTCATTTTTTCTTATATTTTCCTTATCTATTAAATACTACAAGAAAGAAAAATTTGTTTTAATATGACTAAAAATTAGAAAAAAATAAATATTAATGATGTATAAAATAAAAAAAAAATTGAATTTCTAGATATTTTTCTTTCTTTTGCCTAATATTTTTTGAGTTCCATACAAATCTAAGAATCCCTATGAAGCCGTAGAAGATAATCTTCCAAATCTAGCTACTTAAATGCAGATCAGTTGGAAAGCTACCCTTGTACCCTTTTCTTGTTGCTGAAGATTCTGGGGTTCTTTTCTTTCACTCACAGAAATTTTTCTATTTTTTTCTCTCATAGGTCTGCTTTTTTGTGAAATACATACTTTCCTCTTCTTTTTTTTTTTTTTTTTGTAAAATGAGGCTTAGAAAGGAATTAAATTTCAAAAATAAAATCACATTTCTATGTTTGACTTGTGGAATCAAGATAAAATAGTATTACGGTCGAAATATTCTTACGAATTGGGTAACCATGATTCCAATTTAAATGGACTTGAATCAATTTTCATTCCATGAAAGTAGAGCAATTTTGTAATTAAAAAATTATAAAAGCAACAACAAATACTAATTCTAATTATTGTTATAATAAAGATAATAATAACTAATAATTTTTGTAATAAGAATATTATTTATTAATATAAAAATAATAATAACAACAAGAGCATGAAAAAGTCCAAAATAATAATAATAATAATAAAAATAGTAATAATTATAATAATAATAATAATCATTCTAAGGATAATAATTATTATAAAAATAATAGTACTAATAATAATTTCAATAAAAAATATTTCTATTGTTAAATAATAATAGCAACAAGAACAATAAGAATAAAAAAGCAAAAACTAATTATTCTTATTTTAAGGACTACAATTATTATAAAAATAGTAATAAAAACAATAAGCAATTATAATTACACTAACAAATAATCACTATTATGAAAAGAATAAAAAATAATACTCAAACAAAATGACAGAAAATAATAATAAGATAATATTAAATTTTATTACTACTATAAAAACAATAACAACTAATAATAAATACAATAAAACGGTAATAATATTTATTTATTACTATTAAAATAATAATAACATTAAGAACACTAATAAAAAATGAAGAAATAATAAGGTAACAATAATTAAGGATAATAATTATTATAAAAAATAATAGTAACTAATATTAATTATAATTGCAATAGCATTTATTATTATAAATATAATAATAACAAAAATAACAATAATAATATAAAATAAAAAATAATGATTAATATTTTAAGGATAATAATTAGTATAAAGACAATAAATAATAATAACATCAATAAAAAAATATTAATGCCAATAAAAATTGCTGTCATAAAATTAAAACAATAAAACAAAATTAAATGATTATGTGTTAGGAGTTTTTATAAGAAGTAAATTATTTTTCAATCTATTATACAAGTCACAAGTCACTGAAGAATATCAAATGTTGAAAAAAATTGAAACTAGAACCGTGCAATCGTTTGATGTTACTAATCAAACACAATAATTGTGTTTCAAAGCAACTCCATTCCTATCCTGATTCTATTCCTCCCTTGATTCTTTTCCTATTTTAATTTAATTTCGCAAACTAAACATGGTTCTAAGAATGAAAATTCATTCCAATATAATTAAAAATTAATAAAATTTAAAAGTTAATGATGCGTATATTTCGTATTTACTTGGTATCCAAACACCAAAAAAGTAAATTTCTTTATATAATTTTTTTTTTTCTTTTACCATTTTCAAATTCCATAGAGGAACTCAAATGTTCTAAATGTTTCCCCTCTATTTTTTTTCTCATCTTGGTGTTTTTTGCCCCATTTCCTCTGGTCAATCATAGTGGTACTGATAACAATGTAGACTCACAAGGATTAATACTGTTATTGAAAGCTAAAAGATGGGAATATGGTCGCGTGATTTCCAGGGAAGGAGAGCTTTCATCATGCCCAGACATGGCTGAATATTCATCACAAACGGCTGCATGCATGCCTGGCCTACTGCCCTGTTTTGTTTTTCTCGTAAGATTCTTATGCTCTTCCTTTTCTCTTGGCATATCCTGAGTTGCCTTAGCTAGGTTGCAATAATTTTCAGTCACAAACGAAGTCCAACGGTCAAAAAGAATGGGGAATGGTTCTCCCCCCAGCCTATGCCCAGTGGTTGCTAGCTTCACAATAATACAGTGTGAAATAAAGCAACAATTAATCATGCGCATTTGGAAGACTTTGAGTTATATGGGTAGTAGGGTCAGTAAAACGGGTTAACAGGTCAGGTTCGGACAGGTCCTAAACGGATCAGGGTTAAATGGGATCGAGTTCGGGTTTGGGTTCGAATTGACCCATTTATTAACAAGTAACTATTATGTAAACTTAAACCCGCCCGTTTAATAAATGAGTCATAAATGGATCCTCCGTTTAAAAAATATAATATATTTATTTTTTAAAATTTTAAACATTTCATATAAAATGACATTTTTTTTTTTTTTAAAAAAGCACTTCATTTTATTATTTGTTGTATAAGTTGTATTTGCACAGTGAAAATCAAATGCAGCAATTAATGTAAGAACAAATACATAACACAACCACGCAGTATATCTGAAAGTAATGGAAACAACATAAGGAATTACATGGTTCGGCAATGTCTACATCCACGGGAGCAATCAACAAAGAATTTTACTATCTGGTGTCAAAAGACACTTACAACAATCTTCTTACATTACAAATACACGTAAAACAGTGTATATATAAAGTTCTTGGAGGGTTTCCCTCTAAACCCAAACCAACTTAATGTCCATCTTTCAAAATCCAAAAATCTGCGCTAGATTCCCGAGTCAAACCATCGATGGATTGTGCCAAACTGTCAACAGTTTCAGATAAAATTTAAATTATCTGAATTTTGGTACCAAATCGTCGACAATCCTAACCAAACAATCGATGGTTTACCTACTACTCCTCAACACTATGATTTTTCCACTATGTCTTCTCCTTGTACATGCATCACATTAATTATATGAGCCACATATCACAACAATCTCAATTTTGGCGAGTGTACGTCCTTTATGAGAAAATGAAAAGATAGTCTGCTCCACCTTGACCTTAGGTCGTTAAGTTGGGGACCATCTCCCCTCTAACACTTGGAGACATGAAACAAGTCTTGGAAATGCTTGAACTTTTTGGTGGTAACTACTTCGTTAAGATATTGATTGCATTCTTAGATGTGTGAACTTTCTCAAGTACAAGTTCACTTGAAGAAATTAATTCACAGATCTTATGGAACCTTACTTCAATATGTTTTGTTTTAGCATGATACACTTGGTTCTTCGCCAAGTAGATGACACTCTGACTGTCACAACGCAACACAACTCCAACTTGCTATATACCCAGCTCCTTGACTAAACCAATAAGCCATAGTGCTTCCTTTGCAGTTTCGGCAACTGTCATATATTCTGAATCAGTTGTAGACAATGCCACTAGGGATTGTACCATGGACCTCCAACAAATAGGTCCTCCCACAAAAGTGAATACACAACCCATTGTAGAACTTTTTTCATCCATATCCATTACATAATTAGCATCAACAAACCCCACAACTGATGGACTATCTTGTTGCTTGTCGAACATGATACTATAGTTGGAAGTACCCCGTAAGTATTTGAAAATTCATTTGATGGCTTCCCAATGTTGTATTTCATAATTAGAGAGAACCTTACTCACTATACTTATCACATGTGCCAAGTCTAGTCTTGTACACACCATGACATACATTAAACTTTCCACAACACTAGCATAAGGGACCTTTGACATGTCTTGAATTTCATTATCCGACCTTGGGCATTTGACCATAGAAAATTTAAACTGATTTTCTAGAGGTGTACATATTGGTTTAGCATCATCCATGTTGAACCTTTCCAACACCTTCTCCACATAACTACCTTAGAAAACCACAACCTCCCTACAATTCTATCTCAGTGAATCTCCATCCCAAGTGTCTTTTTGGCTACGCCAAGATCCTTCATGGCAAACTCTTTATGTAACAGAATCGTCAATTGATTTACTCAGTTATGTCATTCACAACTATTAGCATGTCATTTAAACACAACAATAAGAAAATGAGAGAACCATCACCAAGATCTTTCCCGTACACGCAACAATCATACTCAAACCTCCTGTAGCCTATCCATATCATATAGGAATCAAGATGTTTGTATCATTGTCTTGGAGACTACTTCAGCCTATAAAGAGACTTCTTCAGTTTGAAAACTAAGTGCTTTTGCCCGGAATGACTTAATCCCTTTGGTTGTACCACATAAATCTCCTCATCCAAGTCACCATGGAGAAATGCTATCTTCACATCCATGTGTTCAAAATATAGGTCATATTGAGCCACCAATCCCAATACTACATTGATGGAAGTGTGTTGAACAAGTGAGAAGATCTCATTATAATCTACTCTCTTCTTCTTTGAGTACCCCTTTCCCACTAACCGTGACTTGAATTTATCTCATTTCTTTTCTAAAATTGCTACCTTCTTCCTATATACCCATTTTTTTCCTATCACCCTCTTCTCGTTTGGAACCTCCACTAAATCCTAAGTTTGATTCTTATGCAACGACTCCATTTTCTCAATCATAGCACCCATCCACTCACTCTTCTTCTAGCCATGCACTACCTCTTTAAAAATAGTTGGATCCTTACAACAGGTAATGAAAGCATAAGATACCAGATCATCAAATCTGTACCTAGGCAGTGGTTTGATAGTGTGTCTGGATCTCCGTATACAAAAACTGTCAATTTGCTGGTTTGCCGAGCTAGAACTCCCAACAACCGGGCGACCAAGATCATTGCCCTGAGTTTTTAACTCCACCTGCACAACATGCTCATCTCTAGCCTAATTTTCTAGCTCATATTTCTCTTCATCATCTTCCTGAGTACACTTTACCATAGCTTTCTCATCGAAAACTACATCTCTACTGATGGCCACCTTGTTTGCCATTAGATCCCACAACTTGAACTCCTTCACGCCATTCTGATATCCTAAAGTTTCTATACTTTGTGTCAAGCTTTGATCTCTCCTCACTAGACACATGTTCATAGGTTGGACAAACATATACCCTCAATTTGGAGTAGTCTGCCACATTTTTCGTCCATACCTCCTCTGCTACTTTCCCTTCTAATGATGCCCTTGGTGATCGGTTTACCAAGAAACAAGTCATACTAATTGCCTTAGCCCAGAAGTTCTTTGCTAGCCCTACATTAAGCTGAGACACCGAGCTCTCTCAACTAGATTCCGATTCATCATTTCGGCCACACCATTTTGTTGTGGTGTTCGGCGAATAGTGAAGTGTCTCCTAATGTCCTGCTGCTCCCAAAACTCCATAAACCCCGAATCAGCATACTCGGTCCCATTGTCTGATCTAAGGAATTTAATTCTCCTTCCAGTATCGTTTTCCACTTCAACTTTCCATAACTTAAACTTGGCAAACGTATCAAATTTGTGTCGAATGAAGTATACCTAGAATTTTCATAAGTAGTCATCAATAAAACTCACAAAATACACATGTCCTCCCCGTGATGCTACTCTCACCAACCTCTAAACATCAGAATATATGTAATTAAGAATACCTTTCGTCATGTGTATAGCTATTTTAAACTATAGCCTGTTCTACTTCCCAAGAATGCAAAATTTGCAGAAGTTAAGCTTACATGTTTTCATTCCCTTCAATAGTTTCCTTTTGTAAAGTTCTTTCATGCCATGTTCACCTATATACCCAAGCCACATATGCAACAAGACAGTGTCATCAAATTTAGAATCTATAACTGCAGTTCCACCTACAACTATTGTGCCCAAAAGTGTATAAATGTTTCCATCTAACTTTTGCCCTTTCATCACTATTAGATTGCCTTTGCACACCTTCATAACTCCACTTTGAAACTTGTAATTGAATCCATTATAGTCCAAGGTGCCTAATGAAATTAGACACCTCTGTAGGTTTGGAATGTGTCTTACATCACATAGAGTTCTTACAGCACCATCAAACATTTTAATTCGTACATTTCCTATTCTAATGATTTTACATGAAACATCATTACTTATAAGGACTCAACTTGAATTAAGCAACCTGTAAGTGCTGAACCACTCCTTATTTGGAGTTATGTGGTAAGAACACGCAGGATCTTGGATCTAAGAGTCCTTGAGGCGATATGACCCTAACGAAATTGAAAGTATGTCACCATCACTGCATTATGAATTTCCTTCTTCAACTACATTCGCTAATTTTGAATTGCATTCTTGCTTTTTAGCATTCATTTTCTTCTATTTTGGACACTTTGGTTTTATATGCCCCTTTTTATCGCACTTAAAACACTAGATATACTTTTTCTTCTTGGACTAAGATCCAAATTTATTTTGACTCGATCAATTTCTGAATTTTCCTCACCCACGTTCATGGTTACCCTTCACTGTGTGAAATTTCATTGCATACTTTCTTTCTTTGATGAAAGCCCAGCAACAAGCTTGTTACCTCTTCCAACTTCAGGGTCTTTTTACCCCATGTAAGAGTCGTACCCAAGTTCTCATACATATGAGACGCTGACAAGGAATTCAATAGCATCAATGTTGTTAGAAAAGGTGTATTCCCAAGAGGGGGGGTGAATTGGAATTTTAAACTTTCTTCCTAGGTTCAACTAATTCTACCATCAGTATTGCACAAACCTAGGGTCTTTCTATGCAATTCCAAATGCGTAGATAAAAATGATGTGGAAATTAAATCAAACGCGTCATTCACACCATAAAATACATGTGCGGTAAATATAAAGTACAAAAATATAAACAAGGCACACGATATGTTATCGGGGTTCAGCCAACTGTGCTTACGTCCCCGCCTCTAGCTCGCAAGCCATAGAATTCCACTAATAGCTCACTTAAGGGTGGAGCGGCACCGTTTACAACCAGGTCAAACTAACACAGGGCTGACCTCAACCTTAAACAGGTCAATTAGCGAGGCTGACCTCAACCTACACGCCTTAACAAGACGATGCACCTAACTTTCCTAACTGGGTCTAAGCCAATCTGGGACTATTCCAGGGCTAGTCTCCCTCTTCAGGCCTGTGCCTGGAAATACAACAGATGTGTATTACAATCAAATGGTATAGTGATTGTGTTTTCGTGTAAAGCAGATATGTACCAAAATGAGCGCAATAACATACACGACAATATGATTCAATATGTAAGCTAAATGTGGTCTAGATGGTTCAACTCTCAAAGGTATTTTCTATCAGTGTAATGTGTATGTGAGAGTATCAAACAAACGATCTTTGTATCACAAGATATGCTCAATATAATAGTTCACAAAAAGATACTAGCCAGACAATATGTATATTTCAATGAGCAGGTTTCCTCAATCATATGATGCTCCAAATATATATGTTTGCTTTGCAAAAGATATTCAATCGTTGTATTCAGCAAAGGATATGTGAGTTAATGAATATTGTAACAAAGATTTTATCACACAAACAAATATCTCTTCAAATGTTTTTCAAGATAAAAGCACAATAGATATTTGAAAATGATTTTGAAAAGATTTTGCAAACAAAATACTATACGATCTTCTTAGGATATTGCAATAAAGGTGCAAGCTTAGAAGATCTAACAAAGTCTTCTTAGGATAGACTTATCAACAAAGTCCCCTAAGAATCCTTGGGTTTTGCTCTCAAATAAAGTCGTGTCAAGCAAATGAAACAAGGAGAGCAAACCCTTCCAAACACACACTCAATCTACTTACAAATGATGTAGGCACTAATAGAATGTAAGCATGAGTGAATGAGGCTAAAAAATGAGTACTATTGGCTTTTGGATTTTCAGAGAAATCTCCCTTAATCAAACAGCAAATCATGCTAATTTTCTCAAATGATCTTATATATATAGGCATAGGAGAAAATATGACCGTTGGGGACCTATTGGGTATTATTAGGGAAGTTTAATGATGTTTAAAGCATTTTAACCCTGTTTAAAAATTTTTAACTACAGTAAAAATCAGGGCAACCCGAGAGGTCCGGTCGACCAATAACAAGTTCGGTCGACCAAATCTCATATGCTTCGGTCGACTAGGGGAGTATTGAACTGAGGGCTCGGTCGACTAGGAGAGGGCGATTTCTCAATTTTTTGAGGTTTGGTCGACCAGGCCATTTTGAACTGGTTGGTTCGGTCGACCAGACCGTTGGGATTTCTCCCGAGGACCCTCGGTCGACCAAGTAGTTGGAGTACAAAACTAGCTCGGTCAACCAGATGGTCAAAATGTTGACCTAGGGAGGTTTCGGTCGACCAGGGCTTTTTGAACTACTTGGTTCGGTTGACAAGAGCCTTGGTCAACTGTTGACCCAGGCATGGTTCGGTCGACCAGGGTAGAATTAACTGCCTGGTTCGGTCGATCGAAAGTGCACCAAGTATGCATTTTGGTCCTATTTTGAAGCATACAAACCCTATTCAAGTGCCTAACAAGCATATATGCAAATGTGTGTGTCCTAGGGTCATTTATGTCCAAAATCAAGACACCGAAAAAGTCCGGTGTTGGTCGACCGAAGGGAAAGCCCTAAGGTCTTTCTAAGGTTACTTTTATCATTCACGGTTTGTTTAAGCTTACGTATTATCATACATGTGATGTGTGTGAGTTTATTACAAACCAGAGCCCTAGTAACTATTATAGACCAATCAAATGAAATATATTACAATATTGAATAGAAATTGGTCTTCAAGCTGCTTTGTGTACATCTTGATCTTAACACTCTTAGTTCTTGCACAAAAACTCAAACACCCATTTGTTATACTGAGTATTTGTCATAATCAAAACCAGGTGTGAACAATAAGGTCAACAAGTGCCTTGTCATCTTCGTCGAATTTCACATCAACCCGCACTAAATCACTTATGATTTGATTGAATGCGTTTATATGTTGGTTCAAATTCGAACCCTCTACCTATTTAAGCCAATATAACCTTTTCTTAAGAAAGAGTTTATTCATAAGATACTTAGCCATGTACCAACTTTCAAGCTTTTGCCAAATAGCCGCAGGAGAATACCCTTCCATGATGTGATACAGCACGTCATCGGCCAGACACAATCTAATAGTAGCCATCATCTTTGCCTCCAATTCCTACTAATTTGCTTCATCCATGCCTCCTGGTTGAACACCATACAAGACTTTCACCATCCCTTGATGCACAAGCAAATCCTTCACCCTTCTTTGCCATAAACCAAAGTTCCCAGTTCCTTCAAACTTGACAATGTCGAATTTTGAAGAAGAAGTACTCGAAGCCATTACAATATTGCTCTGATAGCAATTTTTTGTATAAATTGTATTTGCACAGTGGAAATCAAATGGAGCAATCAATAAAAGAATAAATACTGAACACAACCATGCAGTATATCTAAAAGCAATAAAAATAATACAAGGAATTACGTGATTTAGCAATGCCTACATCTACAGGAGCAATTAGCAAAGAATTTTACTATGTGGTGTCAAAAGACAGTTATGAAAATATCCTTACATTAAAAATGAACCCAAAATAGTGTATATATAAAGTTCCTTGAGGGTTTCCCTCCAAACCCTAACCAACTTAACGTCCCTCTTTCAAAATTCAAAAATCTATGCTAGGTTTTTGAGCCAAATCGTTGACGGATTAGGCTAAACCATCGACAGTTTTAAACAAAATGTAAATTGTCTAAATTCTAGTACCAAATCATCGATAGTCCTAACCAAACCGTCAACAGTTTACCTGCTGCTCCTCAGCACTATGATTTTTCCACTATATCTTCTCTTTGTACATACATCCCATTAAGTATATGAGCCACATATCACAACAATTATTAACATATATAAAAAAAAAAAAATCCCTGCTCATTCTCTTGACTCTTCCACTTCTCCACTCTCCCCCAACTGAAAATCTCCCTTTCCTTCTCAGTTGGCCCCACCGAAACCTCCTCTCTCGTCTGCTCCCTCCCCACCCCCTAAGAGCCCCTCTTGGCTCCTCCACTCGTCCCCCCCTCCATTGGTTCTTCCACCCCACCTCGATGGGTTGCTCCGTTGCTACCGCCACCTTGGCCTTGCCTCCGCTCACTCCCTGCACGCTCTCTTCCATCCCAATGTTGTAATTTTTCTAATTTTAATCAATTTTAGAATGTCGAGTATAAACTTGTAATGTGTTTTTAATGCCAACCATTTGATAAAATCTTTAAGTTGACATAGGTATAGTCTTTTGTTGTTCCTAAACTTAAGATCATGAGTTTGCCATTGCGAAGCTGCAAAGTGCGGCGACCGACGACTCTATGTGGATAGTAGGGAGTATCGGAGTCTTCTCAGTGGCCATGATTCTTGTTGGGTATCAGCCATTAGGGAGTGAGGTAGTGAGGAAGGGTTCTACTTTTGCATGACTACAAGACTGTGACTTGTGAGGGAAATTTGAAGATAGCATACATCATATGCTAATACTACTGTAGTTAGTTAAAAATTAGGAATTTGGGGTTAGATTTTAATTTCAAGTGTTTTCACTATATATTAGTGTATATACATATAGACAAATAAATGGGTTACCAGATGGGTAACCTGACCCGTACCTACCTAACCCACACAATGAATGGGTCGGATCCTGGTTGACTCGGTTGGTTTTTGACCCGTTTTGCCACCCTTAATGGGTAGGGTACAACCCGCGTTGGAAAGGCAATGTTACCAAGTTGTATTCGTCTTTAGATATGTTATATTTGCCAAATAACATGTATCAACTTACACACCCAAAATTGATAGGCTCATAGGGTCAAACAGTTATAAGGTCACCGTTTGACGTCTCACATAACCACCCTTAAGTTATCCATAACATCCGTACGGTTATAAGAACCACTATTGATATGTTGTATAACCTCCCTTAAGTTACCCATAACCCCCTTAAGAATTATGAAACACTCATAAATGTCAAGATGAAAGAGGGTTTGCTTCCAACACTATAATAAAAGGATCCTAGAAGGAGGTAAGATTCTCATTCTCACTCACTCTTCATTTACTATTGTAATATAAACCTCTCATTCCCTAACTTAGGCATCAGAGTGACCCCCCAGAGTACATCTCGGGTCCTCCAAGCCATTTTTGTTTTATTCCTTTTAGGTTGTCATGGTCGAAGGACAATTTAACAAAAGTCATTCAATTATCGGCAGCAATAGTTGGCATCATCCGTGGGAATTCTTAGGAGGTTTACTATCCTTAACCATGACCACATTTCTTAAATACAAATAAGAATCAGCTGGGGGAAACCAATCACCCCAAACAATTTATTCGACTTCAATAGATAACCCAAGTGTGCCACCGAGTGACTTCCTAGCTGTCTAGAAAAGGGTAGAAGAAATGTTCACTATGATCTTGCATTTAAAAAAAAAAAGGAGCATGCGGAGTATGGTTTGGAGGCTAATCAGATGGAAGTGGTGTTTGATGAGAAGACAACTACCCCACAATAAGTTGTTGTGAAGTCCCCAAATTCAGTAAAGAAGATAAGGGATGCAAATAGTGTAGCCATCTCTGAACATCAGTCTTGTGAGCTGGAGGAAAAGTTCAAAAAATTTGACCAACTGGAAAAAGTTTGTGAAGGAAGTATGCAACTACCCCTATGTAGGGGAATTATCAACCAAATATTCAGACCCTTCTTTTCCCAAAGAGGTAATGTAGATCCCTTTGTCAAGTAATTTCAAAATGCTATGGCTTGATTGATCCTTTGGAGCATATGGATACCTTTAGGGCATTGATGCAATTTTAAGGCACACTTGATGCAATAATGCGTCGAGCATTTGCAGCCATCCTAAAGGGTAACTCCAAGGCATGGCATGAACCCTAAATTCTGGCTCTATTAAATCCTTTTCTAATGTGGAATAGCAGTTTGTCGAGCATTTTGTCAGTAGCCAAAAAATGGAAAAAAATTTAGCACATCTGTTGAGTCTTTTCCGGGGGAAAAATAAGACACTTAAGAAGTTCATGCGCTGCTTTGCCAACATTACTTTAGAGATTCAAAACCTAGATCATGGGGTAGAGGTAGCAGCTTTGAAAACAACTCTTCAACTAGGGAACTTCTTAAACTCTCTTGGGAAAAAACCCCCCAACCAATGAACTAGTCACTCAAGCCCAGAAATACATCAATCTAGAAGAAGCTATAACCACAGTAAGAAGTTAAACTGATGTAAAAAAAAAAAAAACAGTCTAAGGGACCTGATGAAGCGACTAAAGAGGGGAAGAAAGCAACTTATAGACTAACAATGCGCAAACCCAGTGGCACATGGCGCGAATCCCAATGATGCAAACCCAATGGCGCAAATCAATATGCGTAGACCAATAATGACCCATCTTATAAGCACCGCTCATGAGGCCATAAAAATATGCCTAATTGATAAGCACAACTCATGAGACAATAAAGGAGTGAGCATAGCTCACCAATAATGGCTTATTTTATAAGCACCACTCATGAGGCCCTAAAGACTTGCCCATTTGATGAGTACAGCTCACAAGGGAACAAAAGAGTGAGCACAACTTAACAATAATGGCACATCTGGTGAGCACCACTTATGAGGGCTTGAAGACTTGCCCATTTAATGAGCAAACTCGTGAGGCATGAGTGAGCATGACTCACTTATAATGGCCCATATGATCAGCACAGCTCTTGAGGGCCTGATGACCTGCCCGCTTGATGAGTACATCTTATAAGGTACGAAGGAGTGAGCATGGCTTAGCTATAATGGCCCATCTGATGAGCACAACTCCTAAGGCCACGGAGATCTGCCTATTTGATGTGCTAGCTCATGAGTCAACAAAAGGGTTGGGCATTGCTCACCTGCAATGTCTCATCTAACTAGCATTGCTCCGATAAGGCTATATTGGTCATAATACGCTTTTTAGAACATACTTGCCAGTTCGAATTAATCAAAATAATTCAGAAGTGAGCTCAAAGTGAGCCCAAAAATAAGCATATTAGCTCAAATTGAGTTGATAAGTGCGGGTGCTAGCTCGAATTGAGTCAGAAGGTGAATCAAATTGAGCCAATTATAGTAGACGCTAACCCGAATTAAGCTTATTATGAAAGAAATCAGCTCGGATTGAGCCTAAAGGTGAACACACTGACTTAAATTGAGCTTAAACGTATGCAAAGTTAGCTTAGATTGAGCCAAAGAGTAAGCACATCGGTTCAAATTAAGTCGAATAATGAGGAAGTTGGCTCAAACTGAGTTAAACAGTGTGAATGTCAGCTCGCATTTAGTTGAATTACATAATCAAGTTGAATATTCATTTACTGGCTTGGATTAAGCTGGATAACAAAGTGCTTAGCTCAGAAATAGCCATAAACTTGTATTCAGCCGAAGCATCTAGCGGCCAAATCAGATTGAGCAAGATGGAATAGAACATGAATCGGCTCAGTTGATCTGAACTGACCCCTTCATTGGCTCCAATCAAATCGATTGGCTTTGTGACTAAGGGTGGGCTAGGAAGCCCTATAGATGGCTCTGGTTGAGCTCAATCACCCGAGTTGATTTGAATTATAACTCTTGAATAAATTAAATCTATTCAAATATTTGGCAGTGTAGGGGGGATTTGATACACCCAAAATTGATAGGCATGCTCATAGGGTCAAACAATTATAAGACCACCAATTGATGTCTCATATAACTGCTCTTTGATTATCTATAACCCTCGATATGGTTACAATAGCCATTATTGATATCCTGCATAACCTTTATTGGCCTAACAAGGCTTAATCTCATTTTGATGATAACAAATTGAGGTCACTAAACATGCTTTCGAGTTAAATTTCAAGAATCAAGATTTGTGCAAAGTAAAGTGATTCTACTTGAAGAATTGGTTAAAGCTCGGACAAAGCATTGAAGCTATACAAAATGAAGACTTAGGAACTTATTACTATTTATTCTATGGGAGTCTCATGCAAGTACTTCAAACTTCAATATTGTATTTGAAGCTCTTATAATTTATTTGGGACTTAAAGACCGATTTTAAAACATGGAAAATATCTTTTAAAAGGTCTAAAATAAATCAACAAAAATAAGTTTTGGAATTAAAATGTAAAAAACACTTAGTATAGTGTTCAAGCCACTGATGATTGTCCATCAGGCGACTGATATGCTACTGCCAGTGTTAATAAAAGAACATAATAGGTTCAGGCGACTGAGCGATCATGGTTAGGTGACTGACCTACTACTCCCTATTCTAGTGCACTACTTTAAATAAGTTCAGGCGACTGACCTCTCGAGTTTAGACGACTGAAGTTTATGTTTAAACTCCCTAAAGTGCTGATTTTCTTTCCAAACTCGCACGATGTGGTTTCTAAACTTGGGGAAAACGGTTGGAAGGTTTCCTACCCTATATAAAGATGTTTGTCATGTGATTAGGGTAAGACATACACTCAAGTATATATTAAAAATTGTGTTCTACTCTTGAAAAAATTCTTGAATGGCTACTGTGAGTTTTTGCTGAAAGCCCTACACAAAACCTCTTGTTTTATTTCTAAATCTTCATTCTACAATTGTGAAAACCAAGGTGTTGTCCCAAGAGGGAGGGGGGTGAATTGGATTTAAAAAATTTCTATTAATTCTTTTCAAAAATCCTTGACCACTTTTAATTCTTTTTAATAAATTCTTTAGCCTAATTTAATTCTTTCAATGAATTCTTTATTTCTTGTTGACTTATCAAATACACAACAAATACTTAAAACAATATTCAATGCACAACCATATACCAACAAAGTACTTAACCAATCAACAAACCAAACCAATCAATTTTCCAATCAACCATAATATCCAAACTAAGATATAATATTCAGCTTTTGTTTGTTTGTAGCCCTATATATATGAAAGTTTGATTCAAGCCCTGTGATAATGAATTTGCTTTCTTAAAATGAAGTGCAATATAAAATCCAACACTCTTTCCAAAAGCTTATACGTTAAATAAACTTTCAATTTAAAAAGTCTTTGGGTGTTTCACCAATCATTGTACTCCCTTATTTCCGCAAAGTATGGATCGACCAACGTACTCCCTTTCGGGTTCTGCAATCTTAAAAACTAATTAAGCTTAAATTTATTTAATATCAAATACACATATTGTATATGATTAAGGAATTTAAAACATCCATGCAATTTATATGTGCTGAATGTAAAGAGAGCAAAGGAAAAGGAGTGACACCGGGTTTTTATGAGGTTCAACTTATCCCCAACCTACGTCCTCGCCTTTGGAAAACCACCAAAGGATTCACTAAACATGTTTCTTTTCCAGGCGAAACAACATTGTTACACACTTTTTCAGTAGGATAGAGCCCGTCTCTCTAAGCAATACACCACGCTTAGCCAACAACCCAAACACCTTGGAATTGTCAAAAATACTGCAAGAATACAAAAGAGTAGTTGCATACAAGAACACTCTCAAACATAGCAGATTAGTACAAACTCAACACTATGTACTTCAAGAATTTAAAAACCAATATGAAGTAGAACTAAAGTTCAAGTATAGAGATCACCAAGGGTTCTTTCGTGATTGAGAAAACTCAGTATAAAAACAAGAGGTTGATGTTTCAACAGCAATTCAGATAATTTTCCCCAACAAAAGTATGACCAATAGAGAATTTTGAGAGAGATTGAGAGTTTAAATGCAAGTGTGTTGTGTTATTGCCTTGGTTAATAATTTCTTGGGACTATGGTAGTATTTAAAGACATTTTAGGATTAGTTTCCTTGTTCCCCAAGTTACTTGGAGTGTCCACCAAGTTTTTATAACGTTCATATTTGAAAAACTAATTTTTAGAATTTTCTCGTTGAGGTTTAAAAATTTAAATTCCCGTGGAGTCAGTCAGCTGGACAGGTGACTGGGTAGTGTATTTCATAGGGTCAGTCGGCTGGACAGGTAGCTGACACCTTTCTATCTGTTTAGAATTTAACCCAAATAAGTGTCAATTGGCTGACTGGACGCAATTAAAAAATGTCAGCCGACTGAGCTTGTCAGTCAGCTGACTATTTCTAGTTCAAACTGTTAGTCGACTAGGCAGTTTATCCATGCGAGTGTTTTTTCAGTCGGCTGGCCAATCTCAGTATGTTCTAGTTAGTCGGCTGACTAGTCCATTTTCTGAAAACTTTCATTTTGTATTTTTAAACTCTTTTGTTATTTGAAAGGCTTAAATGTGACTTGTCAAAAACATTTTTCAGGGTTTTAAAATGTAGTCTCTAAGTCCATATTCAACCCTAAAAGAGCTTCAACAATATTTCAAAAGATATATAAAATATGAAGCACTTACATAAAGACTTCTAATACTTTGAACATTCTTGGCGCTTGAGTCTTCACGCTTGTCTTTTCTTTGAGCTTTCTTTTGCTTTGCTTTCTTTTTGCCACTCTTACTATGCTTTGATATACTTTGAAGCTTTCTCTTATATTCTTCAAGCTTTTAAAATATCATCTTGAAATCGATGCTTTAGGTTTCATATAATCATCATTATTTGAAGTATAAGCTTGCAATGGATCCTTGACCTTGCATTTACATGCTTAATCTTTGTGAATCATGAAATATCATTTCTCAACTAAATATGTTAAGTTTCTTCTTGTTTGTTAGTATCAAAATAGGATGTTAAGTCTTGTAAGGCCAACAATCTCCTCCTTTTTGATGATAACAAATAAGGAGCAAAAATTTTGAGTAAGCATTAAAAAGGACTCCCCTTTATAGTAAGCATCATCTTAACAACAAAAAACCTATCACGTTAAGATTAAGATCATTCAATGTCAAACAATTTTCCCCCTTTGTCAAAAACTTCTCCCCCTTTTGCTACATATATCATGCTCAAAATTTCAAAATTTTTCAAATACCAAGCTCTCAAATTTTTTCCAAAACTTCTCCCCCTTTTAACATCAATAAAACAGAGTAGGATATCAAAAAATAAATCTTATTTTGAGCATATGACTATCAAAAATACATATCAAGCATATAATACCAATTGAGATTTTCATTAATTCTAATACCATTTGAACTTTTGAATTTGTGATACTAATTTAAACATTAAAGAATAATACTGATTGAAAATTTATGATACCAATTAAAAATTAATTCATGATAGCAATTTTAAAAATTAGGGAAAAAATCATAATAGAAGCAATGAGTCATACTACTCCTCCTGAATTTAATACATCAAATTTTATATCAATTATGCTTTTAAGTTTATCATCCCATGCTTCATTGATTCATATCATGTATGTGCTCATGAATATAATTATGCTTGACATGATCAAATACTAATTTATATATTCATGGATACCAATATACTTTATAGATACCAATGCTAATGTCACATTATTTACCGCTCATGGATACTAATTTAATTAGATGCAAAGTTTTCAATTTATCCACGTGATTTATCATTAGCATGCATGGTCAAGAATTAATTTTATATTCATATATCAATATCATATCACAGTTCATGCTTCAAAATCAAACTCAATAACTTCATGCTTAGATGTAGTAAGCCATAAATCATTTATATTTTTATTATCTTTAGAGATTTAAAGATACCAATTTCAAGATATAAACATGTAGCATATAGCATATCATATAAGCATGGAATATATCATTATATTGTACAACACTTTTTCTTATATTGTTCTAATGTTGCTTAGATATCTTCTATTTAATTTTATGTTCAATTCAAGCTTGTTTAAAAAATTTTACCTTCAGTCACTCGGCTAACCTATCCTTTCTCTTTAAAGGTGTTGTTCAGTCAATCGGCTGAATTTATGGTCAGTTGGCTGACATTCACAATATCTTCTCGCAAGTTTTTTTTTTTTTTTTTTTTTATTATCAAAATACTTATGCAATAAGTTCTATTTGCTTCAGATATTCTTTTTTCTTTTGATTTTATATAAACATCTAAACTTCATGTATCTTAATGCTTTCTAATTTAAGCCTTGTATGATTCATTCATTGATCAAGGCCAACAATTTTCATCATAAGCTTGAAAAATTTTATCCTTATTCTCTATTTTAGTTTTGTTCAATATCCCTGTATGATTTTTCATAAATTTGATATTAATTGAATTTGAAGGATTTAGTTATAGTATTTCATCTTGGTACCCATACTTTCTTGGATGGTTTAACAAGGAATGTTTCTTTAACTCTCCAAACTTGTTTTGTTTTCACACCTTTCCTCTTTAATGGACATTCAAACTTAACATGCCCCTTTTTTTGCATATAAAACATGCGGTATGTGTGTAGGCATTTGAGGAGGTGCTAGCATAATCTTTTGATGCTTTTGTAAAATATCCCATGTAAAGATTCTTTTCCTTTTATTTTCAATTCCATTGAATCCTATGCCTTCTTTATTTAAAGACATTCTTTCTAAACCAATCATTTTGTCAAAATTTTCTTTTCCTTTAGTGAAATTGCAAATGATTTTGGCTTGATTCTCAATTTCCTTTTTAAGATCATAAATTTTAGAATTTTCTACATTTTTACCCTTTTCTTGGTTTTTAGACATCTTAGTAGTTTTATCCTCTAATTTAGAAACATACAACGCTTTCTCATTTTACATAGAGGATTGGGACCTCAAGTCTTCTACTTCTTTCATCAATTTTTCATTCTTGCTCTCCAATTTCTTGATTTTCAAATCTTTTTCTTTTTCAGCAAGATTTTTAACTTCTAATTCTTTTATCACAACTTCATTCTTATTTTCTATTTTCTTGATTTTTGAGTCTTTTTCTTTTTCAACAAGTTTGAGTGATTCTAACTCTTTCATAACTCCTTCATTTTTATGTCTCAATGATGTGTTTTATTTAGTTACTTTGACTAACATCTTATGCACTTTGAATAAATCATTTTGTTACTCTTCATAAGATGACATACACTCATCATTGAATTCATTAGATGAATCACTACAAGAACTATTCAAGGATTTGGATGAGGAGCTTTCCTCATCATCCCAAGCCATATAGCAAGTATAACCAACCTCTTGGTCACTTGATTCATTATCGGAACTACTTGTACTCAAATTGTCCCAAGTAGTGGCTTTCATTGCCTTTTTTTTTTTCTTCTTCTTAGAATCTTTCTTAAGTAGTGGACATTCCGGTTTTATGTGTCCATCCTTTTTGCAATTATAACATGTGGGGATTTTATTCTTTGATTTCTTTCTATTGGTTTCTTCTTCATCCAATTCAGAGTTTTGGACTCTTCTTTTGAATTTGTTCTATCTTCTAAGATTTCTTGCCAGCTTCTTGGATATATAAGCTAGTTCATCTCCATTCATTTCATCTTTATCCTCATCACTAGAGTTTTTTTTTTTTTTTTTTCAAGTTTTGAAGGCTATAGATTATTGGGCTTTAACTTTTCCATGCCTTTCATTCATTGACATTTCATATGTGAGGAGAGAACCTATATGTTTTTCTACGGAGGTGTTTTTCAAATTTCTTCCTTCGGTTATGGCAGTGGCTTTTGGTTCCCAAATAGTTGGCAGCCCTCTAAGTATTTTTCGGATCATTTCATAGGTCGTGTATGTTTTTCCTAAGGCATCGAGGGAGCTTATTATATGTGTGAACCTTGTGTACATACTAGTGATTGAGTCATCCGTTTTCATCTAAAAAGCTTAATACTCACTTGTGAGCATGTCCATTCTACTATCTCTTACATCAATGGTTCCTTCATAAGTAACTTCTAATTTATCCCAAATCTCTTTGGCTGATTTGCCAGCCATGACCCTATTGAATTCATTCATGTCTAGAGCACAATATAAAGCATTCATAATCTACTTGTAACATCCTATGGTCATTGTCGGTCCATTCTTTTTCTTCTTTGGGTATTTCCTTGCCATCTACCATTTTAGTCATCATGTGTGACAACCTTCCAAGCTTTCCAATCCATGGTTTGAGGATATATTCTCATCATTTGTTTCCAAAATGTATAATGTAAACCACAAAAGATGGGTGGCCTAATTGAGGATTGACCCTCTCCAAAAGAAGTTATGCCTATGTAAGCCATTAAGATCTTATATAACTACTTGTTAGAATTTGTAATAACCCCTCTCTGATACCAATTGAAAACCAAGGTGTACTCTCCAAGATGGGGGTGAATTGGATTTAAAAAATTTCTTTTAATTCTTTTCAAATCCTTAACCTCTTTTAATTCCTTTTAATGAATTATTTAACCTAATTTAATTCTTTCAATGAATTCTTGATTTGTTGTTGATTTATCAAATACACAATAAATACCTAAAACAATATTCAATACACAACCATATACCAACAAAATACTTAACCAATCAATCAACCAAACCAATCAATTTTTCAATCAACCACAATATCCAAACTTAGATATAAGATTGAGATTTTGTTTGTTTGCAGCCCTTTATATATGAAAGTTTGATTCAAGCCCTATGATGATGAATTTTCCTTCTCAAAATGAAGTGCAATATAAAATCAAACACTCTTTCCAAAAGCTTAGACATTAAATAAACTTTCAATTTAAAGAGTCTTTGGGTGTTTCACCAATCAACGTACTCCCTTACGGTTTCTGCAAAGTATGGATCAACCAATGTACCCTTTCAGTTTCCACAATCCCAAAAACTAATTAAGCTTAAGTTTATTTAATATCAAATCCACGTAGTGTATATGGTTAAAGAATTTAAAACATCCACACAATTTATATGTGTTGAAAGTAAAGAGAGTAAGGGAAAGAGAGTGAAACCGGGTTTTTACGAGGTTCGGCTTATCCCCAGCCTACATCCTCACCTTTGGCAAACCACCAAAGGATTCACTAAACCCGTTTCTTTTCCGAGCGGAACAACACCATTACACACTCCTTCAGTAGGCTAGAGCCCGCCTCTTTAAGTGATATCCCCTCACTCGGTCACTCCTTCAATTAGGCTAGAGCCGACCCTCTAAGCGATACCCCACACTTAGCCAATGACCCAAACACCTTGGAATCGAAAAAAATACTACAAGAATACAAAAGAGTAGCTGCATACAAGATGACTCTCAAAAGAGTAGATTAGTACAAATTTAGCACTATGTACTTCAAGAATTTAAATGCTAATATGAAATAGAATTGAAGCTTAAGTATAGAGATCACCAAGGGTTCTTTTGTGATTGAGAAAACTCACTATGAGAACCGTAGGTTGATGTTTCAATAGAAATTTAGATGATTTCCCCCTGTAAGAGTGTGAGCAATAGAGAACTTTAAGAGAGATTGAGAGTTTGAATGCAAGTGTGTTATGTGATTGCCTTGGTTAATAATTTCTTGGGATTAAGGTAGTATTTACATAATTTTTAGGATTAGTTTCCTTTTTCCCCAAGTTACTTGGAGTGTCCACCAAGTTTTTATGACGTTCATATTTGAAAAACTGATTCTTAGAATTTTCCCGTTGAGGTTTAAAAATTCAAATTCCTGCGGAGTCAGTCAGCTAGACAGGCGACTAGGTAGTGCATTTCAAAGGGTCAGTCGGCTAGATAGGCGGCTGATTGGACACAGTTCAAAAATGTCAGTTGGCTGGGCTTGTCTATTGGCTGACTATTTCGAGTTCAAATTGTCAGTCAGCTGGGCAGTTTATCCATTCTGGTGTTTTGTTAGTCAGCTGGCCAATCTCAGTGTGTTTTTGGTCAGTCGGCTAACCAGTCCATTTTCTGAAAAAATTTTATTTTTTTTATTTTCAAACTCTTTTTTTATTTGGAAGGCTCAAATGTGACTTGTTAAAAATATTTTTCAAGGTTTTAAAATCTGGTTTCTAAGTCTATATTCAACCCTAAAAGAGCTTCAACAATATTTCAAAAAATATTTAAAATATGAAGCACTTACATAAAGACTTTTAAGACTTTGAACATTCTTAGCCCTTGAGCTTTCATGCTTGTCTTTTCTCTGAGCTTTTTCTTGCTTTGCTTTCTTTTGCCTCTCTTACTAAGCTTTGACATACTTTGAAGTTTTCTCTTATATTCTTCAAGCTTTTAAAATATCATCTTGAAATCCATGCTTTAGGCTTCATATAATCATCTTTCTTTGAAGTATAAGCTTGCAATGGATCCTTGACCTTGCATTTACATGCTTGATCATTGTGAGTCCTGAAACATCATTTCTTAACTAAATATGTTAAGTTTCTTCTTGTTTGTTAGCATCAAAATAGGATGTTAAGCCTTATAAAACTAGTAAATTAGAATACTTTTAATATCTTCATAAGTCTCATCTTTATGTTGATTTATTAAATTATATTGTGCTCTAACTTGTACAAATTCAGCTCTGCTATTTTTAATATAGAAAAAGACTTGTATTGCTAGTTTTGCAATTGACAGTTCAAGTTGTTGAATTGTTGCCTAGTGAGTGGGTGTTCTTGTTAGAAAGGGGTCTCCGATTGCAAACAGAGAGGGTTGCTTCACTTGTTGAACGAAGTGGGAAAGGAAATCATCAAAGTGGTTTTCTTGAGGTAAGGACATAGGCTGCTAGCCGAATCTTGTAAAAAATGTAGTGTTCGCTCTTGTTTCCCTTAAACTCTTTACTTTTCTGCAATTAGTTATTGATTATTAACTGTTATGTATGATTTAGAAATAAGTTGGGAAGTGTTGAATGCCGAGATTAACCTGAGAAAACTGAAATTGATGTAAGGTCACTTGTGAATATTGTGAATGATTTAATCTTCTTTACAAATTGATTTAAGTACACAATACTTTCGTTGTTATGATTAATTGCCTAAAGCTCAAATCAGTACAATGGACAATATATGCTATACTTTAGATATTCATGTTTAAGCACAAAGCATTAAGCATTGCATTAACTAAGGAAGACACCTTTGTCAATCAGAAGTGGATTTACTAGAACATGCTTCTAAAATTTCATTTAAGAGTAGATGATCTATGTCAAAAATACAAGGTTCCAAAAAAAAAAAATATTTGTTTTGTAACCCTCAAACAGGCTAGTTAAGCTCTTAACCTTTACTTTGGACATTTTGGACTAATGATATTATCGTGACAAATGTCCCATTAAAGCAGATGTTTTTTTTTTTCATTCTTTTCTAGTCCTGTGCTAGCATGCTATCGCATTCCTTTGAACTATAGCCAATACATTCATATATTACCCAATCAATAGTGATATATACAGTTAAAAGATTATATTGGATTTATCATTTGCATTTCTCATATTGGCTTAATTCTCTAAAGTCTTTAGTATAGTTAAATGCATATACTAGGATTTGACATCTTGAGCATGTTGGCCAAACAAGGCTTAATCTCATTTTGGTGATAACAAACTAAGGATACTAATTGTGCTTTCAAGTTAAATTTCAGGTATTATATTTCACACAAAGCACGATGGTTATATTTGTTAAAGATTGACTGAAGCTCAACTTATATTTACAAATAAAGAAGAAAACAAGCACACTGAAGTATTGATCAAGCTTAGACAATGTTAAAGTGATAGTACATGAAGACTTAGGTTTTACTTGTTTTTGAATATTCTTAGAGTTTCATGTAAGTACTCTTAAACATCACATTTGTTTATGAAGCTCTTAGGAATTAATATTGGACTTAGAGACCTGTTCATTAAGTTGGAAAATATTTTTATAAAGTCCAAAATTCTTTGCAAAGTAAAACAAACAAGTTTTGGAATAAAAAATTTGAAATACATTGAGTTACTGTGTGTTTAGGCAACTAAGGTAAATTGCTCACACGAATGAACTGCTACTACTAGTGTAGAAGAAATCAGAAAAATAGGTTAGGCGACTAAAGTTCATGTTTTAAGTTTACAAGCATCAATGATTTCTTTCCTATTTTGAAAGATATGGTTGCCGAAATTGGGGAAAACGGTAAGATCTATATAAGGCTTATTATTTGCGCATTAGGGCACCAATACACATGCATAAACATTGAAATTCATTCGATACTCTTTGATTCATACTCTAAAAAGGCTATTGTGCGTATTCTCAAAGCCCTAATTGATTTCTGATTTCTACTTCTGAAATTCTCATACTACAAATAAGAAAATCTTCAATATATTTGTGAACTTCCATGAAAATTATTTTTTATAGTATATAGTGTTTTATCTTTGTACAAAATCTGCTCTATTGTGAGAGTATTCAACTTGAATGAACAATTGATTTGATGTTTTTGCAAACTAACGACTTGGAGATAAAGTTGTTTCCTAGAAAGAGGGTGTTCTTGCTAGAGAGGGTCTCCACCTTCCAATGGAGAGAGGTTGCTCCACCTATTGAATGGAGTGGGTAAGTAAAATCCTCACAGCAAGTTGCTTGGGGCAAGGACGTAGGCAGGATGCCAAACTTTGTAAAAAATCTGTGTGTTTAATATTTTTTCCCTAACTCTCTTTAATTTCGGCACTTATTAACTGCTATGTATGCTTTATGTTTATTGGAAAAATTTGTTGAATGTTGAGTTTGGATTTGTATCACGTTGATTAATTAAATCAGATTGTGAATGCTTTTTATTGTTTAAGTTTCTGATTGGAAATCAATTAATTACTGAAACTCTGAATTTAATTTGGTTGGCTAAGGTAAAATTATATTAGTTGTTTTATTGTTCAATTATAAGAAGGATACTTATTTGATTAATATTATTGAATATTTTTCTAAGAATATACTTGTTCATTATTGGAATTCAGAGTTGATAGTTGAACTTGCTGAAGGTAAAATTCAGATTTTATTTTTTAATGTCATATATACCTAGGATTGCTTATTGGTATAATCGTTCATTGTTTAGTTGTTTTTATTTTGATTGAGATTGTGATTGAAAATAATTAAAATGTTTAAAATAATCCAAGTTGTTGGCCTTACAGGTCACGCCAGGATTTGATTATGACAAATACTCATTGTATCTAATGGGTGTTTGAGACTTTGTGCAGGAACTTAAATTGACAGATCATAATGCACATGGAGAGAGTCAAGCTTGAAGACCCAATTTTTAAATTGTAATATAATTCATTCATGTAAAGGGTCTGTCATAGTAATTAGGGCTTTTTGTATGTAATAATCACATACATCACATGCATGGTCAAATACATAAGCTCAAAATGAAAATGACCTTAGAAAGACACTCACCCTTACACTCATATATGTTAGGCACATTGAATAGGGTGTTTGTGAATCAAAATAGGACCGAAATGCACACTTTATGCACTTTCAGTCAACTGGACCATGCAGTTCATTCTGCCCCGGTCAACCGAATCCGGTCTGGGTCAACCAGTTGACCATAGCCCGATCGACCGAACCATTATAGTTCATTTGACCCTGGTCGACCGAACCTCCCAGGAGTCAACTTTTTGACTACTTGGTTGACCGAGAGTCCTCAGGAGATGTCCTAACGGTCTGGTCCACCGAATCATGAAGTTCAAATATCCCTAGTCGACCAAACCACGGTCCTTTGAAAAATTACGTATCCTGGTCGACCGACTCTGAAGTTCAAAAATGGCCTAGTCGGCTGAGCCATATGAACTTCGGTCGACCAAAAGTGTTTTGGTCGATCGAGTCTCTCGGGTTGCCTTGAATTTTTTACCGTGGTTAATTTTTTAAAGCAGGGTTAATAATATTTAAAACATCATTAATCTTTTCTAATAATACTAGGGTTGTCCCCAACGGTTATAATACTTGGGGTGTTTATAATACCCCTTCATTTGGGAAAGTTAGTAGAGGATTAGGGCATATCAATTAGGAAAAATACTCTGAAATTCCAAAATTTATAATACTCCCTTTTTTGAGCCTCCAACACTTATTCTTATCAGATCTTACCACTCAAATATCTTCTGTAAGTTTGATTTAAGTGTTGTTGTTCTATAAGATTTGCTCTCCTTGTTTGTTTGATTGAAACGATTTTAACGAGAGCTAAACCTAAGTTCTCTTAGGGGGCTTTGTTCATAAGCCTATCTTAAGAAGACTAGCTTAAGCTTCTGAGTATTGCATTTGTGTTGCAATTTCTTAGGAAGCTTGTATTTGGTTGTTGGGTTGCAAAACATTTTCAAAACTTACTCAAATATCTTGCATGTTTTATAGTTGATATACTTGTGAGAAGATATTTGTGTTTGTGATATTAATCTCTGTGCAATAGTTATTCACTTACGTATTATTTGTTGAATACAAAGATTACACATCGTTTGAAAAACAAGCATATACATTATCTAATATTTACGTGATTGAGATATCTTGTTGATTGATATCCTTGAGGCTTGCTTGACATATTTGTGTGAACACGATTGATTGAATATTTTGAGAAACAAAGATTGTTTGTTGACACTCTCATGCACTCATTATACTGATAGCAAATGCTTTGAGAGTTGAAATATTAGACCACACAAAATTTACATATTAAATCATATTGTGGTGTATGTGACTGAGTGTATCTGGGTACACATATGCTCTACTTGAAAGCATAATCACTGTACCATTCTATCTAATTGCAAATCTGTTGTATTTCCAAGAACGGGCCTGAAGAGGGAGACTAGCCCTGTGAAATAGTCTTGGATTGGCTTAGACCCGATTTGGAAAGGTAGGTGCACCATTTTGTTAAGGTGTAGGTTAAGGTCCCTTTGAGTTTAAAGTGTGAAATCTTTAGTCTTGGTTTATCTCATCCATAGGAAATCCTCACCAAACCAAGATCATATTCGGTGAGGTTTCACTCATTCCTTGGAATGTACCCTTGCTCCTATACATCATAATTTCTGAACGATACTCTCCAATCATCAAAGAGCACTGTTCAATAAAAGTCACATACTCCTTAGTGTTCGGTGCCAAAATAGTTACGACTCAAAAGAAAGTACAGTAAAAGTAATTGCAAAACAGGGAAGAAATCTACACTCAATATGTCAAATCTTGGTACGTGCTTCAATTGTGTAATATTTCTTCATCAAGAATCCCTAAAAATCATGTTCATACTGTAACATATCAAATCTGAGCCTAAGGGAGAACTTTGGATCAAAATGAAGCCAAATCGGGGAAATTTACTATGCACGGTCAATCGAGCATTAACTGAGTAAAAACTCCCTGTCGACCAAAAACCCATTGACTTTGACCTTACGGTCAACCAAACTTCAGTCAACCTGTCCACCTCGGTCGACCGAATATGTCGGTTTTCCCTTGGTCAACCGAATATAGGCACAGTACACTAGTTCGATCGATCGTCCATCTTAGTTCAAATTCTCCCCGGTCGACCAAATAGTGTCGGTTAGTGAAGAATTTGAACCATCAGTCGACCGTATTTGCTTCTTATCGACCAAACTGCGATATATATATATATATTCTTCCCTTGTTCAAAGCTCATTTGCACGAAAAATTTTGAGAGCTCCTTCACTATTCCCCCAAACATTACCAAGCAAACTTAGACCTGTGCCCCACATCCTTCATCCTACATTCATGGCACATCAAAATAAGCACATTGAGGCCGCCCATGATTTAGCACACGCTAAGGATGAATACTTCTTATCATAACGATCCAAGGTCAGATACATATGGGAGTTTCGTCCTAAGGAGGCTATACTGGTAAGATCTTAGATTTGGAGTTCATGAATCAATATTTTGGGAATGTAATGAATATGTTTGAATATCAAGGCTAGAAAACCTTCATTTCCTATCAACTTGGGGTCCACTACCCAACATACGTTAGATTGTTTTACGTAAATGTAGGTAATGATGAAAATGGGTACTTCTTCTGAGTATTAAGGACTGATGTTCGTTTCGATGCATAGTACCTTTTAGATGTCCTTAATATAGATCGTGGAGATTTTGAGAGCCCAGATGTGATAAATTCCTGGACTCACGAATAGGAATTTACGATTGCCACATTTGCAAACTTGATCTTATCTGATCCAGGCACTACCAGCCAAAACCATCCCCCACGGTATAGGTAGTTTACGTTAGAGGCCAAAGTAGTGTACCATTTGATCACATATAATGTCCTACCCAAGGTAGGTTATAGAGTGCATGTATCCTTCCTAGATTGCTTTATTATATGGTGTTTATTTGCTTGAAAGAAGCTAGATCTTCCCAGTTTAATGATTCGATGGATGATGACCAAAACAATTGGCCACAGAATTATCATGTCATACGGGGGGATCCTAAACAAGTTGTTTCTATCCATAGGAGTCACTCACTCAAATGTGACTTCTTTGAAGAGAAGAAAACCTACTGATATATTCTATGGCATCACCCTAAGGCTTATAGGGTATGAGCTGGTTGGCAACATCTGGTTCCCTTCTAGGGTGCAGCAGCATAAGGAGAGGCCTCGTAGGAGACACCGCAGCCCATACAGCTGTCAAATGTCGATCTAGTGGCTTCCATCACTAGTTTATCTAACTCATTTGGATAGTTTTGAGAATGAGTCCAATTAGACCTACAAGATTTGGCATCGTCATCCTTTGCCCTTCGTGACGAGTTCCGGCAGTTCTCCATCTCTACCACTAGTCTATTCACAGATTTAGAGAGGACCATGACAGTCAACTTCAGTGAGCTGAGCGATCGTATTCAGGAGATGCAAGACGAGAGAGACCGGATAATCATGGATTTTGACTATGATGGAGGAGAGTTCTAGATTCAGGATAGTATCCTACAGATCAAATTGTGTGGCCTTGATTCATTTTATGTTATTATATTTCATCTGGTCTATACCTATATAAAACAACTTTTACCTTTTTTTTGTCTTGTCTTTACGATCACATTCACCACACACACATAGATACTATGATATGGTGATTGTGCTTTTGATTATGATAAACATCTGTAACACTTTGATTTGCATATATTAGTGTTTAAATGACTACTCTATTGAAATGCATGCTTAGTATAGAGTGCCTCCTGTATGGTGGATGCAATTGTTGAGAATTGTCTGTTGGTAGATTATAAGTTCTTGCATGCCTTACTCTTGAGATACTACTTGTTTGAGAATCGTTTTATGCAGGTAAATTTTGGGAAATGTCCTATTTACAGTCGGCATGCTGTTGAATTTTCTCTGGACATTTGCCTAAATGATTGAAACAAATTGTTTTTTTTGTGCAAAGTCTAAATGTTTTAGGCTTGGTACATTTGCGTTGGAATTGAAATTTCCTTGGGGCTGATTGTGCGTATATATTTAAAGTGATTGGACATTGGCAGGTTTTATGGAAGTGATTAAATCCTCATAAAAAATGCTGCCAAATTTTTTTTTTTCTTTGCACCTAACTTTAAATCACTTCTAAATGCTAAATTACTTAAAACTTGAGTTACGCTTCTAAAATAATATTTGAATTTTACTCAAGTAGACTTATAAAGGAAAATGCATACTCTTATGGGGAATCACTTAGCATTAAAATCATTAGGCCTTAAGAAACAAATATGTATTCTTCACTGTATATTTGTAACACTTGGTATTAGGCCAACATGCTTTCATTATTATATTCTTCTTGAAAATACAGATTTATTCTAGCCACCAAACATGATTATGATAAAATTGACTTTAAAAACTTCTCAAGAGGATGAGTGAAAACCAAATGAAAACTAAACCTCATCTTCACATTATTATCAGATATTTAAGGAGTAATGAGTAAAATTTACAAGTCTAACAACACTAAAATTTTTGGTATTTCTCATTGGATTAGACTTAGTAAAATGATTATTCCATCTGTGACATGTAGTATATCTATCGCATGACAATATTGAATGAAATGAATATTGGTTATCACTTGTCATGCACAACTGTCTTGTCCATTTCATGCTGATATTAAAATTTATACTTGATTGTTGGACCATACTGGACTGTTTAAGTAGTTGTGCATAAACAGCTAGGAAATATTTAAACTCAAAAAGGTTACATTTATACAGAATTTATTTTGGAAAGTCCGATTTACAAACGGAACTCTGCCGAAATATTTTTTAAAATCTTTCCAAAATTCACAATGTATAAATGTAATACTTACCCATTGCCTGAGTGTAAATTCATATGACCCTTTTTGTTGTTGTCAAAAGGGGGAGATGGAAAGGGGCAAAAATAAATAATGGGTAAAATGTCTTTGTTAAAAAATAATTGGATGCATATTGGAAGGGGGAGTCATCTTAGGCTTAACCCAATATTTTTACTTATCGTATTTGTCAACATCAAAAAAAGGGACAATGTTGACCTTATAGGTCACTCCTAGTTTTGATTATGACAAATACTCATTGTATCTAATGGGATTTTGAGACTGTGCAGGAACTTAAATTGACAGATCATAATGCACATGGAGAGAGTGAAGCTTGAAGACCAAATTTCTATTAAAGACCCAATTTTTATATTGTAATATAATTCATTCATGTAAAGGGTCTGTAATAGTAATTAGGGTTTTTTGTATTTAATAATCACACACATCACATACACAGTCAAATACGTAAGCTCAAAATGAAAATGACCTTAGAAAGACCTTAGGGATTACCGAATTTTTTTGGTGCCTTCAAAAAGGACCTAAAAGTGACCCTAGGACACTCACCCTTGCACTCATATATGTTAGGAACATTGATTGGGGTGTTTGAGAATCAAAATAGGATCGAAATGCACACTTTGGGCACTTTCGATCGACCGATCCATGCAGTTCATTCTACCCCAGTCGACTGAATCCGGTCTGGGTCAATCAGTTGACCATAGCCCGGTCGACCAACCCATTATAGTTCATTTGACCCTAGTCGACCGAACCTCCCAAGAGTCAACTTTTTGACTACCTGGTTGACCGAACATATTTTGGATACCACCAACCTGGTCAACCGAATCATGAAGTTCAAATATCCCTGGTCGACCAAACCGTGGTCCTTCGAAAAAACACGTATCCTGGTCGACCGACCCTGAAGTTCAAAAATGGCCCGGTCGACCGAGCCATATGAACTTTGGTTGATAAAAGTGTTCTGGTTGACCAGGTCTCTCAGTTTGCCCTGAATTTTTTACCGTGGTTAATTTTTTAAAACAGGATTAAAATATTTGCAACATCATTAATCTTTTCTAATAACACCAGCCTTGTCCCTAACGGTTATAATACTTGTGGTGACTATAAATACCCCTTCATTTGGAAAAAATTAGTAGATGATTAGGGCATATCAAGTAGGAAAAATTCTTTGAAATTCCAAAATTTATAATACTCCCTTTTTGAGCCTCTAACACTTATTCTTATCAGATTTTAGCACTCGAATATCTTCTGTAAGTGTGATTTAATTGTTGTTGTTCTATAAGGTTTTTTGATTTCGGTGTAATCCCAAAAGGGGGGGGGGGGGCTGAATTGGGTATTTTAAAAAAATCTTTGAAACTTATTTACCAATCAATCCCTATTTCTGTGTTTAACTAATTAATGGCTGGAATTTGATGTTGAATTGAATTACTAAATCAATAAATTCCTTTTTACCCAATTAAGTGCATGTAAAGTTATTCAACAAACACAAGTAAGCTGGAAATTGAAATACGATGTGGAAAATAAAAAGGATAAGGTAAGAGAGAATGCAACCACGATTTTACGAGGTTCAGCCAACCTAGCCTACGTCCTTGCCTTGAGCAACCCACTCAAGGATTCCACTATAATCCTTGCTCCTTAAATTGGGATGGAGCTTCCCTTACAATCCGCTACTTACAGGAGGTACAACTCCCTTCTAATCCGCTGCTTACAAGAGGTACAACTCCCTCCTAATCCGCTGCTTACAAGAGATACAACTCTCTCCTCAACCCCGGTTCACAAACTGAACGTTGAATACAATTTAATCTACAAAACACTCAATATTGCTTCTAACAAAGCTAGTGAGTACAATTCAAAGTCCTAGTACATAATCATATGATGAAATTTGAAGCTCAGAATGTATGGAAATGATACAATGGTTTTATGAATGATTATGCTTCAACACACAATACTCTTTTTCATGAAATCTCCCAAATAAAGATATATTTAAGCACTTTGGAGAATTTTAGGGTTCTAGTCCACTTTGTAAAGATGCACACATATATCTAATGTGAACTTGATAAAAAGCCTTATCTTGAATATTTTATCAATCTATATAAAAAAAAAAGCTTTCTATCAAATATTTAATCACAACTCGATCTTTGTAATATGTAAATGTACATGATATGTAATTCAAAGATCAAAATACTGAGTATAAGGTTTTCCAAAAAAAATATCCTTCAATAAGATAAATATTTATGAATACCAAGGATATATATTCAAGTGTTTTAATATATCTAAAATATGAATCTTTTAACTTAATACACGCTTGAATCAAACCATTCAATCAATCACACAACCTTAATCAAATAATGATCTTGTTTAAAAAATAAATATGTATATGTATACGCACATCCAAGATCAACCTTTTAATACTTAATCAAAAATAGATTTTTCAATAATAAGCTCTATGAACACTATATGTATATATGTATATATACTCTAGAATCAAAAACAAATCAACCAAAAGCTAAACAACTTTCTCAAGTAATGATCTTTTCAAAAACAATTTTTATATGTATGTGCACACTCAAGATCAAACTTTTCTAATGATGTTCAATAACAAGTAATGAGATGAGAAGTTCTTGAAAACAATAACTTAAATGATCAAACCTCAATACCAAGTTGACAATCAAGATGTATAAGGGAGATCCCTTTGAGATTCTAAATTGATTTGCCTAAGCTCAATGAGTAGAAGTTGAAGTGTAGGCAATTGTATGGCAATAAAAGCAAGTTTCTCAATATTCTTTCAATAATATGTATTCTTCTCTTCTTGTGTGTCTTAGCTTGGTTCTAGGATTTAGATATTTAGTATTTATAGTGTCTTACCCTTAGGATTGATCTGAACCATTGGATCAAAGAAATAGCCCGCAAGTTCATTTAATAAAAATCTGATTTTTAAACTTTCCCGCGACTTCAGGCTACTAATGTTGAAATTTAGGCTCCTAAAGTGACTTCAGACTATTGAAGTTCCAGGGTCAGGCAACCGAAGTACCTCAACCTTCTTTCTGTGTTTTCCCATTAATTCTTGAGGCTACCAAACTTAATCTTCAGGCTTCTAAAGAAATTCTTTAGGCTACTGAAGTCTCCTTTTCCTCAATTTTCTTTTATTTTTTTTAAATTTAAAATCTATTTTACTTTCTTTCTTGGCTCTTTTATAGAGGTACTTTTGAAGGTTTTAAGAATATTTCTAAGTCCATGAAAGTCCCTTAATGATATACATGAAATGCATGAATCCTAAAATCATTCTAAGTTATGTTGAGCCTCAAATTAAGTCATATGAAAATGTAAGTACATGAGTTCTAAATACCCATTCCTAAGATGTTCTTGAACTTTGTCACTTGCATATTGATTCTCATACTCTTTGAGTTCCATGGATCTTATGCCAAGATATGTCAGTTTTACTTTATGGCTTCCATGACTCGTTATCTTTCCATGCATGCTTAATATAAGTCCTGTTCATAAACTCAATGCATAGATCAAATACCAAGTGATTTGTCATTATGAAAACTGGATTGGACTCGTAGAGTCAACAATCTCCCCCTTTTTGAGGATGACAAATACACGAGCAAAAATATATAATGGGTTATGCCTAACAGGGCTCCCCCTCAATTAATGCATCAAATATTCAATGAATGACAATATGCTCATGTTCATAGACAAAGTGTTTAGCGTGAATCCAAATGAAATATGAAATATGCTCATAATGAATATGCTCATGATGTTTCAACTATGACATCAATAACAGTTTCTCCCCCTTTGTATATCTCACCCTTTGCATAACATCAATAACAGTTTTTGCTTATTCTTCTCTACTTTTGATTTTTGCGTGTTATTATTTTTGCTCCCGATTTTTCTCTCCCATTTGACAAAAAAAAAAGTGTATAATAATAAGACATAAATGGACATACCCTTATGTTCTTCTCCCCTTTGAAATCTTAATGTTTTAATTATGTTCAGCCATTAGATTTTGAACAAACTTGACTTCCCCCCTTTTTACATCAACCATCCCCCTTGCTAATGCATAAGATTCAACGATTATATGAGGATACCAAATATTGATTGATGTGATATCAAATATGGGCTAATGTTATATCAAATGAGAAAAAATGTTGATTTATTTGATACCAAATATGAATTAATGCGATACCAACATTTGATTAATTTGATACCAAGTGATTGCATCTTAAGTGACGTTACTCCCCCCTAAATTATGTTATCTAATATAATGAGAACTCATATGGTTACTTACATTAAGAGCACAGTACCGTAGCTAGCTAATCAGATCGGTGTAGTAGGTATATCCTCTGAGTGCCAACCCTAGTGGTTTTGACAGTGTACTAGGTTGGGTAGACTAGATTGGGTATGGCAAACTATGCAACCACACTAGTAAGGAAGTGTGGGTCAGTGGTTGATTACGCATCAAAACTGCGTAATTGGGCATCTTAACCCAGGCTTTACTGTTTATATTTTTAATTAAATGTCCAAAATTGTCCAATATTTTAATAAAGTGCCAAAATCATCATTCTTGAAATTTATTGTACTATTTATGAAGTTTTGGTAATTTTTTGTTGTAGGAAAAATCTTGAAAACCAAAACCGACACCTGTTTGTATTTTGTGCATAACTTTTCCGTCCGAGCTCCGATCGAGACATTCAAATTTTTGGTGAAAGAAGAAAGGATTATCTACAACTTTTGTGTTTTAAGTTTTGTGAGAAACGGGCTCCAGAAGAGTCAGATTTGTGATGAACAGAGAACAAAAAAAATGAAAAAATATAATAATTCAAGTCCTTTCAAATGGGCCGGGTCAGATTCATCTTGGCTGGATCCGGATCTAGGGCTTCCCCCCCCTATCCTTTAAATTCCCTTCTCTTCCTCCCCCTGTGCAGGCAGCCCGAGGGCTCCCCATTCTCTCCTTCTTTTCCTCTTCTTCTTCTTCTTCTTCTTCTTCTTCTTCTTCTTCTTTTTTCTATCTCTCTTCCCTTAGCTTCTCTCCTTTCTCACTATCTCTTTCTCTGGTTTTTGTTTTTCTCTTATCACTCTCTCTTCCTCTCTATCCCAGTTACCTTCCCCTCTCTCCCTTGGACTCTCCTCTGTTTACTTGCAGCACGACACCAGCCAACCGAGCCTCTTTTCCTCCCCTCAACTCTTCCTCCCCTCTTACTCTGTTTCTCTGCAACCCATGAGCCCTCTCCAGCAGCTCCTCCACTCTCGGCCAAGCACTTCTTCAGCAGCTCAGCCACAGCTGTCTCAGCCAGAACAGTAGCTTCGTCCCAACTCCAGTAGCAGACCCAAGCATCACAGCCTTCTCCGCCGGACTTCCTTGTTGCTGCCATACTAGCACAGCCCGAGACCTCTCCACCTTGCAGTCTCCATCATAGTACTAGCCCCTGCCACTGCTGCAACTTCCAGAAGTTCTACTCTGCTCTCTCTCTCTCTCTCTCATCTTCTCTCTATCATTACTTATTATTAATTAACTAATGAAATTTTGGATTTTGAACATTAGTTAGGGTGTTTTATTATTGTTGAACTTTGATTGTTTATTTAATATTCTCTTAGTTGAATTTTGCCATAGATTTAATTAATATTTGAATTATTTAATTAGTTTGGTAAAGTTTTAATTATTTTATTTTTATCGTGTTTTGTCTTCATCGTTAATAGTTTAATTTTGGTTTGAAGTTTTATCTAGTTAAAGGTTTGGTTTTTATTGTGTGCGTAAGTGTTTGATTAAGTTTCCATTGCGTGTTTTAATTCCGTGTCCAAAGTTGCCATCTTTAATTAGTGCGTGCTCCGATGTTTCCTTGAGTAGGTCAAGGTTTCCATTTTTGCTCTTTAAATTGAAGCATGCTAGTTTTAGGACTTTAATTTAAGTTTTTGTTTAAGTCTCCAAAATTATGAAAAACCCCGAATCTGAACTGAGTTCAGTACATTTTTATTTTCGATTGGGAGAACATGAAATTGAGATTAAAACGCATTCCCTGAGGAGACGATCTAACCCTTTGGCTGAATATTACACGACGTAACTCCTATACTTGGGATAGCTTCTGTGCTACTCATTTTTTGAGTGAGTCAGTGGTTGATTAGCCCAAAAGTGTGATGGTGTAATAGGATACCCATTGGGTTACTAATCTACTAGAAGTGTGTACGGTGTACTAGGATGGGCAGGTTAGGATAGGTGGGCAATTGGTGGTTGATTAGCCTATAAGTGTGATGCTGTAATAGGATACCCACTGTGTTACTGATCTACTAGAAGTGCATGCGGTGTAGTAGGATGGGCAGGCCAGGATGGGTGGGCAATTGTGCATAGTATGTTATGTTTGACTTGACCTGGTAGGCCAGCCAGGTTAGGTCCAGCCTTTGTGCCACACAACCCAGATCATGAAGGGTGGGGTCATGATACACGGAAATCAAGGGTATATTTTCAGTATTATATAGATTTAGCAGATGGTTTAAATGTTATGTAATTCAATTAATTATGCTATAAGAATAGATTTCCATGTATTATCAGTTACAACTTAAGTTATACTATAACGAAATTATTTGCAGCATACGTTTATTATATGAAAAAATCATGTTGCCACACACTAATATTAGTCTATTTCCGTTACTGAGAGGTGTCTTACCCTAGCATTATAAATAATTTCATAAATCCTAACAGACGTGTGGAGCGAGCTCCATGAATGAGGAGTTCGTTGGTTCTACCCAGTAGCAGGGTAAGTAGTCGAGTCGGGGATATGATGGATTTTTGATGTATTTATGTTTATATGTAGAAACAGTGAATCTCTAGTATTGTATGTACTACTAAGCATGTTATAGTTCCACTACTTAGGTAATATGTATGTATAAACAGGTAAATCCTCAGTACCTATGGGTCCGAGTTGACTTTGACTATAGATTTTGGTATCAGAGTATTATCAGAGTGATATTACTTTATGAAAAAAAAAATGGTTCAAAAATCAAGGTGTTACAATTGGGGTACCCCGATGAGCACTTCTATTAGTTTAGATAAAGATGAGTAAGGAAAACCAGTAGATGTTAAATACTACCGAGGCATGATTGGTAGTTTGCTCTACTTGACAGTCAGAAGACCTGACATTATGTTCAGTGTTTGCATGTGTGCTAGATTTCAAGTAGCACTTAAAGAATCACATCAAATAGCTGTAAAAAAAATTTTAAGGTATTTGGTAGGTATTATAGACTTAGGTTTATGGTATCCTAAAAGTACATCATTTGAAATGATCATCTATTCAAATGCACATTATGCTGGTTGTAAAATAGACCATAAGAGTACAAGTAGTACTTGCCACATCTTAGAACGATCTCTGGTATTATTACGTGACATCGTCTACTACTGAGGCTGAGTACGTAGCATCAAGTAGTTGTTCTGCACAAGCATTGTATTTGAAACAACAACTCAAGGATTTTAATTTGGAATATGCAGTTGTGCCTATTAAGTGTGATAATACAAGCGCCATAAACATGTCCAAAAACCAATATCTCATTCAAGGACTAAGCATAATTGATATAAGACATTATATCCCTAGTAATCACATACAAAAGGAGGATATTACTCTCGAATTAGTAAACATAGATGAATAATGGGCGCATATTTTCACAAAACCTCTTCAAGAGGGCCATTTCATCTCAATACGACGAGAATTAGGTTTATTGCATAGTCGAGAAGTCATTTGAGAGGAAATAGATCATTAAGACAAGTTTTTGGGCTATAAGTTCAAGTTAGTATAAATTTTCTGAACTTCAAGCGACTAAATCCTCACTCTTAGTCAACTTAACAACTACTAACTTGTGTGATTTTAAAGTTCAAGCACTTCAGGCGACTGAACAATCGTCCTTAGTTGACTGAACAGCTACTGAGATTAAAGGTGTACTCCTAAGAGGGGGATTAATTGGGATATTAAAATTTTCTTTGTGGAATTTCAATTGATTATTACCCTTTTTAATTTGGAT
The DNA here is from genome assembly GCF_029873635.1 of Malania oleifera. Lineage (NCBI taxonomy): Eukaryota > Viridiplantae > Streptophyta > Magnoliopsida > Santalales > Ximeniaceae > Malania > Malania oleifera. The sequence continues at coordinate 46,683,085 of NC_080418.1, forward strand.
TACTACAATCACAAAATCACAATCTAAATAGCGACCGTACTGTACCAATTAGAATCCTAGATAAGAATATAAATATGATATTACAATCCAAATCCAAACTTCAATGCTTTAATATTTAATCAATAATTCAAAATCAGTTTTTCAACAATGATTAATGATATTTTCAGAAACAATTTCAGTAGTGAAAGTTGGTTTATCTTAGCATATAAACATCAATAGTATGATTAATCACCAGCTTATTTTTCTTAAAGATTTAGAAATTTATGCTATTCAAAATTCTTAATCCAATATCATAACCAACAACCATTAGTTATTCTTGATTCAACCAAAATCAGTTTCAATCATTCATTAAATTCCCAATATTCAACAAGTTCTTGACTATTTAGAAATTTCTTCAAAGAAAATAAACATGCACGCCAAATATATCTTGCGGAAATTAAAAAGTATAAGGGAAGAAGTGCTGAACACCAGATTTTCTACAAGGTTCGGCCAGCAGTGTACCTGCTTGCCTTAAGCAACCCGTGGTGAGGTTTTCCTTTACCACTTTGTTACCAGCTGAAGCAAGCCTCTCTCCACTCAAAGTGGAGATCCCTCTCTAACGAGAACAACCCTCTCGCTAGGCAATGATTCAAATACCCTAAATTGTAAAAAACAAAAACAAGAACAATTTTTGTTCGTACAATGTAATACTCTCAGCTAGAGCAGATTTGTACAAGTTAGAATCAATATACTTCAATGAAAATCAATATAGAAGTTGAAGCTTAGATAATATAACCCGTATTTTGATTAGGGATTGAGAATTTTAGTAGAATAAATCGGAATTTCGAGTGAGAATTTCAGCAAAACACAACAGCTCTTTAGTAGAACTTTCAGCAGTATAAATCAAAAATTTGAATTGTATGTCTATTTTGTGTGTTTCTAATTTGCAAAAAAATAAAGTATTTATAATGCAAAAAAGTTTCTTACCATTTTCCCCAAGTTTTCTCCGAGTTTGGTGATTACGCGTCAATGTTGCATACTTAGGTGTTTAAAATTGTACATTAGAGATTTTGTTTTTAATAAAATGCCTAAGTATGTTCAATATTTTAGAATTGCACCCAATTTGTAATAATTAATCTTATTTCAATTAATTTATGGATTTTTGTATTTTATTATTGCATGAAAAATTTTGAAAATTAAATCGGAGATTAGAATGTACGCAGGTCGTGAGCATGAAGAGGTGCCATGAAATTTTTGAAAATTAAATTCAGAATTAAAAATGTTAGAGAAGTTGTGCACCACACAAGGAGACGCCGCATGCAACATACAAATAATTCGAAACCACGTATTAATGAAGCCTTTCATGCGAATTCATATGGGCATGCACACTTTTAATGCGAGCTGTGCCATAGCTTGGGAACCGTGGGGTGTTTACATGCATAAAGAGGTCGTGGGGTGGAACCAAAGGATGAAGCCATGGGCTAGGCATGTGACAAGATCAGCCTATGCATACGTGTGTGTATGTGTGTGCTCGGTTGAAGCTGTGAAAGAGAGCTAGCCTTCCGTGAGCTTGCGCATGCACGTGAATAGCAACCAAAGCTAGGCCATGACAGGCCGTTTGAGGGAAGCTAACCTCAATGCTCAATGTGACCTGCCCATGAAGCCATGCATGAGGAAGCCCGTGAAGAGGCCATGTGTGAACTCTTCTAGCCCATATGCTGGATAGTCTCGGCCATGCACTGTGTTGACTTTTTAAGTCTGATCCCTAGTTTTGATCATGAAAAACTGCAAGTTTCTTATGTATGCATCCAGTGTTTGAGTAGGCTCGATATGTTAGCACACACATAAGGGAAATGATGGTGAATGCCAGAAGATCACATCAACTGGCATTTTCCACGGAAGATAGAAGCACAAAGATGAAGAAGAAGACTTATGTTTTTAATTTGTAATGCATTTTGTTTTATATTTGGTTTGTAATAATGCATGACATGCATGATATGTATGCCAAGATCAATGTAATCATAGATTGATCATAGGTAACCAAATGACCATAGGGCAGTCTACCAAAGCCAAATTTTTGGGGTTAACTCTTAAAGACCTTAGACTGACCATAGGTCCCAAATTATTGCATGAAAAAGCCCCAAAATATCTTAAAAGTAATAATCATATGAGTAGGGGTGACTTCAAAAGGAAGTTAGAACTTAAATGAACAATTTTCATGTGTTCGGTCAATCAAACCTGAACACACAGAGCACTTTAATCGACCAAACTTGAAGTAGAAAAATGGCCCGGTCGACCGAACATCCAAATTCGGTCAATCGAACTTAGCCTGATTGATCAAACCTCAGAGGTTCAAAAATTGCTTCAAGTTTGGTCAACGAATACCTCAATTCAAAATCACCCTGGTCGACCGAACTAAGCAATCTGGTCGACTGAACCTTAAAAATGGTCGACCGAAGCTCTCATGTTGCTCGAATTTTACTAAGGTTAAAACGTGGTTAATTTTTATTAACCCTATTTAAACTTTCTCAAAAATTCCTAATATGTCCCTAACGGTCAAAAATCCTCCAAAGTCTATGTATACCCCTCCATTACTTTTTCTTAACAAGAAGATTAGAGAGAGAAATCTCCCAAAATTATATATTTTTTTCATTTAATTTTGTACTCTCTTTTTTCATTCTTTTGAAAAATTCTTTGTTAAAAGAGAGCATTCATATTTTGGGCATTTTTTATTCAAGGCATCTACTCTCTTTTGATTTTAATTTCGAATAATACTTTTGAGAGTGGTCTTATGGTTTCTCCCATATATTTTCATTTGATATATATATCTTCGGGAGTAAACTTTCTATGCTTTTGAATCTTGCACGTCTATTGCAATATTTCAAAGCTCATATTGTTTATTGAAAAATTCTTTTCAAGCTTGAATCGTAGATCTCCTGCACTTTATTATTAAATATATTTTGGAGATTTCATTTGAAGTTTTCTTTAGATCTTCGAAGAGCACATATTTCATATTTCATTTTTATTAGAGATCATATATATTGCTTTTGAGAAAAATCATTTCAAATCAAAAACCCTAGGTCCTCCTAAACTTTATTTGAAATATTATTTTTGGGTGAAAACTATTTTTTTTAGGGTTTAAATCTTTGAAGTGCTTTATTATATGCACCTAACTCAAAGAGTGCGTAAGTTGTTTTGAGAAAATCACATACTCACTTAAGCTTATATTTCATATCATGTGTGAGTGTATTTGAGCTTCATATTGTACACATCAGCTTGTATTAGAAGCATTTATTTGTACACATTTGATTATCTATTGTACTCCCAACGTATGGTTGGAAGAGGGAGACTAGGCATGTGAATAGTCCTGAACTAGTTCAAACACAGTTAAGAGAACTAGGTGCACCATCCTGGTAAGGTGTTGTAAACGGTGTTGCTCTACTAATTAAGTGAGCAACTAGTGGAATCCTCTTGCTTGTTAGCTTGAGGCAGGGACGTAGGCAGTATTGGCCGAACCCTGATAACATATCTTGTGTCTGCTCTTAAATTCCTATACTTTAATTTCCTGCGCATGTATGCTTAGATTTAATTAATTATGAATGTGTGCATGATTTAACTATTGTGAATGATTGGGAAATATTTAGGCAGACCCTAGGTTGTGCATTACTGCTGCTGGTTGATTTGACCTAGGAGATGAATTTTTAAATACCTAATTCACCCCCCTCTTGGGAATACACCAATTCCAATAATTGGTATCAAAGCCTCGTTGCACTAGACTTAAATTTTTTTGCAAAAAGATCGCAATGACTCAATTTGATGTATCCCTATTCGGTGAGGGATAGTCACCTTCTAGGCCTCCTATATTTTGTGGTGTCGATTACATCACTTGAAAAATTAGAATGAACGTATTTATAAAATTAATGGATTGGATGGCCTGGCAAGTGATTGTTAATGGAATTCGTATGCCTCTAGATGAAAATGATACTGGGTTAATGCATGCAAATTCATATGCCCTAGAAATTTTATGTTGTGCTTTAGATTCTCATATTTTTCATGAAATTATGGCATGTAGAAAAGTGAGGAATATTTGGGAGAAGCTTGAAAGAAAATATAGAGAGTCCAAGGAGAAGGAGACCACCACTTCGATAGTGTCAAGATCAAATGATCTGGAAGAGGTAAATCATGGGGTTTGTGCACTCACAGAGTAGGAGGTATATGATTCTCACTCTTACTCAATTGATGATTCATGTGTTGAATGCTATGTTGCTTCATGTGCTGAATCATACATTGAATATTGTGATAATCGTATTATTGATGCACTTGATGATTCTTAATTAGAATACGAGAATAAATTATGCATTGAATCATCTATTGAAAATTATGATTATATTGCTGATGTTGCATGCAATGATTCAGATGACAAATATTGTGAGATTTATTGTGATGAATCATCTGATAGCTCATGTGATGCTTTAACTGATAATTCATGCAGTGATTCATATGATAATTATTGATTTAACTTCTGTATTGAATCACATAATGAATTTGTCGATGGAAATAGGTTCTCGAATGAAAATTTAGAAAATGCTTTATAAAAAATGCTTAAGCTTCTAGTTAGGATGAATAAACATAAACCACTTTTGAAAAAAGAGAATAAGGGTATAACTAAACAATTAAAAGAATTAAAGGAACATCATGCTATCCTTGAGAAGAAAAAGATTAAGAAGGTCTTGAAAACCATTTGCTTTAAGATAAAAATTGAAGACTATTCTGAAATGATTTTCAAACCCATAAATGAAAGAGATAACCAAAATCAACCCTTAGGAGTTAAAAAAGTAAATTGTTCAAAAAGGGTTCATCTTATAAATCTCAGTGCCATGCCTCATCAAGTAGAAGTAGAAGAAATAAGTTTAATCGTTCATGTGCAAATAAAACTTGCTTATACATTGGAAAGAAAGGGCACATTAAATACACTTGTTTAGGTAGAGGCATCAGAGGCATGGATAAAGAAATGGAGTTGGCTGTCATGAAAGAAAACCCCATAGGACCTAAGGAAAATTGGATTTAAATTAATATTATCAAATTAGTTAATTCTTCCTTAGATCCTCAGACTAGATTTAGGGGTTGGTAATGACACTAGGCTTGGTAAGTGGCTTAGGTTTAAAATGTAGAAGCTTATTATACACATCCACTTCCAAATGGACAAGGCTACTACGCCTGGTATATAATTCAAAATGCTTAACCCACACTTAAATATAAACATATTAAATTGAGCATACCTTGTCCACTCATAATAAATACTCTTTTGAACCTAACAAAAATTTAAATTGAAAATAGTATTTATCCAAATTCATTTCATAAGCCTTCAAATCGTTAAGTCATAACTTTCAGAGCTTCATATCCCTGGGATAAGTTAAATGGCTAAAATGATTGATATAGGTTTCAATCTAGATAATAGAGCAAAACTCATAGAAACGTATGCATGAACTTTATAATTCAAAGCCATTTGATCTTGTACCTCTCACTCGTTATGAGTCATAATGAAAAGAGGTAATGTAGGCTTGGTTCACTTAATGAAATATCTATTGTGACTTTTTGTTCCTTCAAAGCCTAATGCACTCATCGCCAATGCTAAATCATTGAAAATCTTAAAACACTTGGCTAAAAACATAGAAAATTCAAAAAGGCATAAATTGAATAAGTACATAATTAAGGGGGAGCATTTATCCTTCATATCCAGTTTGAACCTATCAGGTACAGGTTTTATGGGAAAATATCAAATTTACAAACGACATGCTACCAAAATTTCGATAGGAATTTTCCAAAAATTAAACCTTATAAATAGATGATTATGATATGATAAATGATAAAATATTTTTGAAAAGAATAGTGAAAACTAAATAATTATTAAACTTCATCCTCACATAAACATCAAATATTTAAGGGACCTAAGCTCCATCCCTGTAGAAAGAACATAAAAGACTCACATGCACCATCCCGCTTTTTGAATATTGAGGCTCTTCTATGTACCTTGAACATCATATCTAGTTCTTAAAGATCTATAAATAGATATAGATTGTTCTTGGTTGTGAACATTATAGCTATGCCCTAATATCTATTTCTGATGCATTTGTGACCTATAGGGACCACTACACTAATCAGGGATAGATATAGTTGATATATATTCAATATAGTTGGCTTAAGGAGTGCAAAAATAATTACTTATACTACATGGCTTGCTTAATGAAATTAATTTTTGGTTAGTATAAGCAACTGTGTTCATCTAAGCTCGTACTCCAATTGATAGGAGGAGCATCTAAAATGAAAATTCTATCTTGCTATGCTCACCAACTCTTTTAAAGCTTAGGTATTTATTGAAAATTCATTGGGGCATGTATTTAAGTGTATTGCTTTTATTGCATATCATAAGTTAATATATGTAGTTCTGCCACATTCATCTGTGTTGCCATAAGATCCTTGTTTTAAATTCTTTGATATCGTTAGGATTTTTGTTGTTGTGCTTTTCCAATTATGCTTTGTTTTGTATTTAAATGAAATACCATAAAAATAGTGCTTGCATTATCTTTAAAGTTTTTCTTTTTCAGCAAGCACACCCCTATGTATGTATATATATATATATATATTTACATATTTTTTTATTTATTTGGCAAGAAACGGTTTTACATGTGACATATCTTATTTTCTTGCTTATGTGCATTAATGCTATATCATTAAAAGTGTTTTTATGCCCAAAATACTATATGATAAAAATGGGGAAATTTTTTTCAAAGGAGGAGTTTTATTTTGCTAAGTTTGTTTTAACTGACAAATTATTTTTATACTTAACCCTTTTTGCTGAAGCCAAAAGGGGGAGAATTTATGTGAGCAAAATGTTAAATCTTTCTTTGACCAAAACGGGTGATTTAAGGTAAATGTTTTAATGAGGTAAATATCTGAGCTATATGCATGTATGCACTTGTGCTACAATAAGAAAACTAAATGCATATCATTTGAGATGTCTTCTTTTGTGAATATGTTTCACCTATACTTATTTTCAAGATATGCATATTCTTAGGGAGATCTTTCTCAAGTTTATCCCATTTTGCTCTAGTGCATTTTTCATCGTCAAAAAGGGGGAGATTGTTGACTTTTTGAGTCTGATCCCTGGTTTTGATAATAACAAACCGCAAGTTTCTTATGTGTGTATCCAGTGTTTGAGCAGGATTGATATGTTAGCACACACATAAGGGAAAGGATGGTGAATGCCCTAAGATCACATCAATTGGCGCTTTCCACGGAACATAGAAGAGTAAAGATGAAGAAGAATACTTATATTTTTAATTTGTAATGCATTTTGTTTTATATTTGGTCTGTAATAATGCATAACATGCATGATGTGTATGATAAGCTCAACATGACCGTAGATTGACCATAGGGAACCAAATGATTGTAAGGCATGGTCGATCGACACTGGATTTTTGGGGTTAACTCTTAAACACCTTAGACCGACCATAGTGTTAGCTTTACCGTGATCCCAAAAGGGGGGTGAATTGGTATTTTTAAAATTTAAGCCATAGGTCAATCACCTAACACCTGCATATTCACAACCCTATGGTCAATCTAGTGCAAGTAATGTAAATGTATACCAAAAAGTAAATAAAGCAATTTAATCAAAGACACATGCACCAGAAAGCAGTAAAGTAAGGGTAACACACAGAAATGTTATCGAGGTTCGGCCAATTGCCTACATCCCCGCCTTGGCTAACAAGCACAAGGATTACCACTATAACTTACTCACTTAAACGAGTTGAGCGACACCTATACAAACCATGTCAATTAGCACAGGGCTGACCTCAACCCTTACAACCAATCCTTACCGTGCTAGATTACCACCCCCTTAGGCCATGCCTGAAAACACTCAAATTTTACAATCAAATGGTACAGAAAGAGTTATTTCAAGAAAAGAAGAAATGTACCCAAATATGCACATTCACATGCACATCAATAACATGGATATAGTGTAAGCTCAGTGATGCAAGTTTTGTTCAACCAATACTCCACACAGTATAGTCAGTATGAAGCTCAAGAGTATTCAACACAAGCAATATCTTGGAATAATAACAAAATATTTCAATAGCACATCAATATTCCAAGTATACGAATCAGATAATCAAACTAGTTCAGAAAGAGTTTTCCTCAATGAAAGATGTACAACACTAGTTTGAAAATAGTTGCTTGTTTGAGAAATTTTTGCACACCAAAAATCAAGCTATTAGATACTTGCAACAAATATGCAAATAACCTAAGCTTACTTGCTTTATCCCCACACAAGATTTATAATGAGCAAATATATGGGATAAACCTAAGCTAAAACTCCCCAAAATAAATACAGCAATCAATAACTCATGTGGGAGTTTCTAGCAAGCTTTAACAATCTTAAGCACTTTAAAAATGTTCACACAATCTCAGAGGATATCAAACGAACGGGGATTTGAGAGTATTTGGACAAAAGATGAATTTTCAAAAGAAAGGATATTTTGGCTAATCTGTTTTCTAATCTTGCCCTAATCTTGCAAATGAACTCATATTTATAGCTAGGGGTAAAAAATATAACCATTTGGGATAAAATGGGAATAATTCAAAAGTCCCAAATGATTAAAATTCAATTAGCCTAAGTTAATTGTATTTTACCACGGTTAAAATTATTTTAACCGGCTGACGTTCGGGTGGCTGAACCTAAGTTTGGTCGCCCGACAAGATACATACTAAAAAGTTGTTCAAGGCAGTTCTATTGCCCGGATAAGGCTTCAGTAGCCCGAATCAAAGTTAGTAGCAAAGCTTCGTGACTTTGGGTGTCTAATCATAGGTTTGGTAGCCTGAACAAGTGTGTTCGATCACCTGGGGCTCAATTTGAACTAAAACGTTCGGTAGTCCGAGTTGGTGAGAAGTCATTTTCAGGTGGTTTGGGCGCGTGGGGGAGATATGTGTATTCAAGGGTCGGTCACCTGAGAGCCTAGTCAACATTTTGACTTGTCTAAATTCGGGTGCCCGAGGAGTTTTGTACTCCATGGGTTCGGTTGCCCGAGCTCTCTTAAGTTGCTTAGATTTGTTCAATTAAAGAACAGTTTCAACACACCAATATATTATATGCTATGTGTGTGAGTGTTGGATCCTAGGGTCTTGCTATGGTCTAAATGAGCTTATGATATATCCTGTATTCATGATGTGCAGGTAAGAAACATACAAACCATAGCCAAGGTTACTATTATAGACTCATATTAGAGACATTAAATTTATAATTAAAAGTTAAAAGTCTTCAGGGTCTTCTTGTTTCTTCAAGTGTCATTCCTTGGGATATTTATTTGAGCTTGCACAAATACTTGACAATCATCAAATATCAGTGTTTGTCATTATCAAAACCGGATGCAACCTATAAGTTCAACATTTCCTCCTTTTTGATGATGACAAATATAACCAACAAAAATATGGGTATAAGCCTAAGAAAGCACCCCCTATCAATATGCATCCAATATAATTTACCCAATTATAATATACCTAATTATTTTTTCCCTCCATCTCCCCCTTTTGGTAACAACAAAAAGGGTCATAGGAGTTAACACTCTAGGCAATGGTAAGTGTTGCATTTATACATTAGAAAATTTGGAAAGATTTTGAAAAATTTCGGCAGAGTGTCGTTTGTAAATTGGACTTTCCAAAATAAATCCTGTATAAATTGTAACCCGTTTGAGTTTATATAGCCAAGCAGATTATCCAAAACTACTCAAACAGTTCAGTATAGTCCAACAATCAAATATAAATTTTAATATCACCATGAAGTTGACAAAGGGGTTGTGCATCCCAAGTAAGAAGCAATATGCATTACATCCAACATGATCATGCTATAGATATATGACATGTGCACACAAGCAATTTTCAACATTCACAAAGTCTAGGGAAAAAAAGAAAAATCAACAATAATAGCAGTTGCTAAAACTTATAAATTTCATTTGAGAGCTCCCCCTAAATTTATGCAAGTTATGAAACATCTAAGAAGCTTCTCTACTATGAATTAAGCCTAATTCACGTCTAATTTGTATGAACCTATCATTGGGAAGTGGTTTAGTGAATATATCTGCCCACTGTTCATTGGTGCATACAAACTCAAGAGCCACATCTCCTTTTTGCACTTGATCACAAAGGAAGTGATGTCTAATCTCAATGTGTTTAGTTTGTGAATGTGAGATAGGTTTTTTGGCCTAACAAGGTCTCTCAATCAGTTTTGATGATAACAAACAAAGCACAATTTAACTTGGAAAGGTTGAGTTTTTGTGTTTCAGAAAATATGGATCAAGTGAAGATTAAGTATGAATCAAGTGAAGATCAAGTATGGATCAAGTGTGGGTCATCAAGGAAGATAAACTAATAAATGATCCAAAGAGAAACTAAGACATTTGCAGATAAAGCTAGCTCAAGCACATATCCAAAAGAACTTCAAGAGCAAAGAATGAGAATGATCTCAAGCATGGCTTATAAAGTCTTAGGAAACATATTGTAAGTATTTCAAAGGTAAATATCATTTGAAATACATTTTGAAACTTTTCCAAGAGATTATGAGGACCTAAAGACCTATTTAGGATTATTGAAACAAGTCTTGTAAAAATCAGAATAAAAGAGCAAATCATTTTTAATGAAAAATATTTTTTTTATAAAAACAGCTTTTTGTCTGTGCAGATGACTGAACTTTTATGTTCAGATGACTGAAGTGGTAACTTCAAATGGCTGAACTTCATGTTCAGATGTCTGAAGAATAAGTGCAGACGTCTGAAGATTTTCTAGCACAAAATAGAAACAGGCAGTACTTGTTCAAACGTCTGAACTCGACACTTCAGACATCTGAACCCGACACTTCAGACGTCTAAACCCACTCTTCAGACATCTGACCCTGTGTCCAATTCATTTTTTAAAAGGTTTCAGGAACTTTAGATGACTGAACTTGATACTTCAGACATCTGAACACTATTCAACGGGCAAATTTTTAAAATCTAATATTTTTAAAATATAGTCGTTTTGAGCTCCAAATTTTCTAACAACTTGGGAAACTCTCTAAGGAAACTTTTGCAACAGGGAAACTTGTTTGAATGCATATAAATACATGGTTTTTGTAAATCAAAATACGCCAAGCATTGAAAATCTTTCATAAGTTCTCTTGCTCTTAAATTCACACATTGATCAATCTCTTGCAAGCTGAAAGTGATGTGATTCTGATATTTCTTGTTCATCAATCCCTGAAGATAGATTACTGATTTCTCATCTAGAGAAAAGGAATTTGGTGAAATCCTTGCTAAGCTTCAAAAGTGTATTTCTTTCTTGATATTTATCTTTTGAAGTACATAGTTTCAATTTGTACTAATCTGCTCTTTATGTGAGCATCTCTTGTATACTAGCTTTTTATTATTTCTCTTGTAGATTTTGGATGATTCCAGGATGTTGGATCGTTGACCAAACTAGGGTATATTGTTTGGAGAAGGCGGGCTCTAGCCTTGGCCAAGGAGTGATTGTAAACAAGCTTTGTTCCACCCAATAACGAAACTGCTATAGTGGAACCCTTCGGTATTTTGCCAAGGGCGAGGACGTAGGCTGTGTTGAAGCCGAACCTCGTAAAAACCTTGTGTCTTTCTCTCTTCTTTACTTCCTATTTTTCTGTACAAGCTGTTGTTGTGTGATTTAAAGTGCAGGTTGCAGGTTCTAAAGAAAGAAATAAAGAAAGACTCTTGATATTTAGAAAGTACATTTTGATTGACTGTTTGCAGAAACCCAAAAGGGAGTACGTTGGTTAATCTGCGGAAATCTTGATTAAGAGAAGTGCATAGGAAGAGGTTATCTAAAGAAGGTTGTGAACATCTACAGGAAAATTGATAAAAGTACTAAGGTTCTTGCTTGAGTGGTTGAATTGTTTAAGTTTAATTGATTGGGTTGTGAATTTAACTTTCAGTATTTTTAAGTGTGATTATTAGTTATTTATTGTGTTTCTTTTGGTATCATAAGCAAAGTTAAAAAGAATATTAAAATTGAAAAAGAATCCAATTCACCCCCCCTCTTGGGAAGTTATTCCTAATTTCAATGATTTTTAGAGATGTTGATTGCACTAGTATTATCACATTTAATCGGTATTGTATTATAGTGCAATCCAAAATCCACAAGTTGTTGTTTTATATAAAGAGTTTGGGCATAACAACTTCCAACTGCAATATATTCAGCTTCGGCTGTGGATAAGGAAACTGAGTTTTGCTTCTTGGAGAACCAAGAAACAAGAAATTGTCCTAAATAATGACAAGTGCCACTAGTGCTTTTTCTATCAACCTTACTTCCGGTAAAGTCAGCATTAGTGCAACTAAAAATATCAAATGTAGTATACTTAGGGTACCACAAGCCTAACTTTATAGTCCCAACTAGATACCTAAGGATTCGTTTAACAGCTTTTAGGTGAGATTCCTTAGGGGCAGCCTGAAACCTGGCACATATACACACACTGAACATAATATCAGGCCTACTAGTAGTGAGATATAGGAGACTCCCAATCATGCCACGATACAACTTTACATCAACAGGGATTCCTTACTCATCTTTATCAAGCTTAATGGAATAGTTCATAGGTGTACCAAGAATTTTGCAATCTTCCATATTAAATTTCTTAGCAAGTCCCTAATATTTAGATTGGCATATGAAAGTTCCATGATTAGCTTGCTTAATTTGTAACCCTTGGAAGAATCTATGCTCACCCATCATGCTTGTTTCAAATTCACTTTGCATGCATTTGGCAAACTCATTACACAACTCATCATTAGTTGCTCCAAAAATGATATCATCCACATAACTTTGAATAAGGAGCATATCTTCATTTTTGGATTTGATGAAGAGTGTAGTGTCAATTTTGCCACGGGTAAACCCCTTTTCTAATAGAAAACCACTAAGCCTCTCATACCATGCTCTAGGAGCTTGTTTCAATCCATACGAGGCCTTAGACAACCGGTAGACATGATCTGGATATTTATGATTTTCAAAACGGGGTGGTTGTTCTACATATACTTCTTCATTAATAAATCCATTTAGAAAAGCGCTTTTAACATCCATTTGAAACAATTTAAAATTTTTAAAAACGGTAAAAGCAAGTAGCATACGAATGACTTCTAACCTAGCAATAGGAGCATATGTTTCATCAAAATCAATCCCTTCCTACTAGTTATACCCTTGAGCAACTAGTCTTGCTTTATTCTTAGTTACTTCCCCATTCTCATCTTTTTTGTTTCTATACACCCATTTAGTTCCAATAATTGTGTGATCATTAGGCCTAGGAACTAGTGTCCACACTTAGCTTCTTTCAAATTGGTTAAGTTGTTTTTGCATGGACATCACTAAAGACTCATCCTCTATTGTTTCTTTAATATTTCTAGGTTCTTCTTAGGATAAGAAAGAGGAATGATTCACTAGATTTATCAAGGAGGATCATGTTGCTACACCACGGGATGGTTCACCTATGATTTAATCTATTGGATGATTTCAAATAAATTTCCAATCTCTAGGCAACTTTTGATTTTCATTTTCATTATCTTCAGATGATTTTTCATTTGCTTCAGGGTTTTCACTTGCATTGTTTTCAATAGATAATTTATCTAAGCATTTTCTAATGTCAATATCATCTTCATCATCTTTCTTAGAAAATGGATTAGATTCATCAAACACAACATGAATAGATTCAATGACAGTCAATGTTCTTTTGTTGAAAATCCTAAATGCTTTACCATTCAATGCATAACCTAGGAAAATACCTTCATCATATTTAGAATCAAATTTTTTTGAGTGTTCATTATCTCTAAGCACAAAGCATTTACAACCAAACACATGAAAATAGGAAATGTTAGGTTTATGGTTGTTCCAAAATTCATAAGGGGTTTTATTTATTGACGGTCTAATCAACACCCAATTCATAACATAACATGCAGTATTTATGGCCTCGACCTAAAAATATTTAGGCAAGTTATGTTCATTTAGCATAGTTCTACCCATTTATTACAGTGACCTATTATTTCTTTCTACCACACCATTTTGTTGAGGTGTCCTGGGTGCAGAGAAGTTATGTGATATGCCCTCTACGTCACAATATTTTCTATGCTCTCATTTTTGAATTTTGTGGCTCTATCACTTCTTATATGAGTTATCTTATATCCTTTTTCATTCTGAATTCTCCTACAAAGTTTGGCGAACTGTTCACATGATTCACAATTACAAAGGCATATGATTTACCACCAAGACTTTCCACATAATTAGGTCTAAACAAATCTAAGTGGAGCATCTCAAGTGGCCTAGTAGTAGATATAAATTTCTTTTTCTTAAAACTATATTTTGTTTGCTTACCCATTTGACATGCATCACAAATTTTATCTTTTAAAAATTACATTTTAGGCAAGCTTTTTACTAGTTCTTTTCTAACAAGTTTTGACAATAAATCAATGCTTGCATGTCCTAAGCGTCTATGTCATAACCAGCTAGCTTCATTTACAGCAGAAAAACATATTACTTATTGTGAAGCTAAATTATCAAGAGAGGTAGTATAAACATTTTCATAGCGATCGGCGGTAAATAGCACCTTATGATCTGATTTGTTTTCTACTATGCATTTATCATTTTCAAAAGATACTTTATATCCTATGTCACACAACAAACTTATACTTAGTAGATTATGTTTCAGCCAATCAACCAGTAAGACATTATCAATAGTAATGGAGGAGTCCTTACCAACCTTATCTACCCCAATGATGCGTCCTTTTGCATTGTCGCCAAATGTTACATACCTTCCATCCTTGGAAATAATTGAAGTGAACTTTCCCTTGTCACTGTTCATGTGCAGTGAGCATCTGCTATCCAAGTACCACCAGTCTTTAGAGGAGGATGATCTTAGGCAAACCTGCAAAAAAAACTAAGAGACTGATGCTGGTCCCCAAATTTTATTGGGTCCACGAGAGTTAGTAGCCGGATCTCCCTTAACTACCGATATTTTCCTAATTCTAGCATGCTTATTCCTAAGTGGATAGTCAAATTCAATGTGACCAATTTGTTTACATTTAAAACATCTTATTCTACACTTAGGTTCTTTAGGAGGGTTATGAAACTTTGACTCACATGTAAAATGTCCTAAGTAAAGATTAGGTCATCTATTATTTTCAACACCATTAAAACCAAGACCCTCTTTACTTAAGAAGTTTCTTTGAGCACCAAGTAGTTTTTCAAAATTTTGTTTACCCTCGGTAAATTTAAAAATGATTTTGGAGCTATCCTCCAATTTCAGCTCAACAATGGTAGCATCGTTTTCTTTTAAAATGGAAGCATGAGAGGTTTTTGCAATATTAAACAATTTTGACCAATTTTCACATTTATTTTTCAAATCATTATTTTCTGTGGTCATTTTGCCTAACAATTTAGATACATGAATATATTCAAGTTGCAACTCTCTAAATGTAGGCATGCAATCAAAATCATAATCATCAGATGAATTATATGAGGATAATGAGATAGAAGATGATACCTCATCATCGTGTGCCATCAAGCACAGATTGGGGACCTTCGAGTCGCTATGGTCTAATTCTGAGTCACTGCTGCTAAGCTTATCCCATGAAGTCCCAACCTTCATGGCTTTCCTCCTTTTTTTAGCCTCCTTTTTCAGTAATGGGTAGTCTGGTTTGATGTGCCTGACCTTGTTGCAGTTATAGCACGTAGGAGCATTTGATTTTTCTTTTCTTTTGTTGGATTCTCCCTTCTCAATAGTGGACTCTCGATATTTTTTATAAGACTTTCTGTTCTTTCTAAAGAATTTACTGAATTTTCTAGTTAGCATAGCCATTTCATCATTAGTGTCAGACTCACTGCATTCACTAGATGTGTTAGTGGAAGTTCTCAATGCAGTCACTTTCTTAGCCCTATTATGCTCATTAAGTCTCTCATTTATGGCTAATTCATAAGTGATCAGGGAACCTATTAATTAATCTAGGTTCATGGCCTTAAGGTCTCTACCCTCAACAATGGTCGTAGCCTTAGCTTCCTAAATAGGAGGCAAACCTTGGCTTCCCAAACATGAGGTAAGCCTCTAAGGATCTTCCTAATCATCTCATATGTGGGATAGGTCTTTCCTAATGCATGAAGTGAGTTTATGATGTGTGTGAATCTAGTGTACATGCTCTGAATGGACTCACCTACATTCATCCTAAATGCCTCACATTCACTGGTCAACATATCTATCCTATTGTCCTTCACATCTATAGTACCCTTATATGTGACATCTAACTTATCCCATATTTCTTTTGTAGTAAAACATGTCATAATTCTGTTAAATTCATTTACATCAAGACTACAGTCTAAAATATTCATGGCAGTGGCATTGAGACTAACAACTTTTATATCATCATCATCATATTCATCCTCAGTCTTAAGAACCCTAGTTGTAGCCTTAGTTTTCATAGGGACATAATTTCCCTTAGAGACAATCCTCCACACCTTCCAATCAGTATTCTGAAGGTAGATACGCATCCTATGTTTCCAAAAGGTGTAATTAATACAACTGAAAATAGGAGGTCGTGTGGAAGATGGTCCCTCAGGGAAAGGGGTCACGGAGCTATGAGCCATGTGTGATCTTTTTGCAAAACAACAGCTAGTCTATGCAGTCTAGGCTCTGATACCAATTGTTAGCTTTATCGTGACCCCAAAAGGGGGGGTGAATTGGTATTTCTAACATTTAAACCCTAGGCCAATCACCTAACACCAGTATATTCACAACCCTATGGTCAATCTAGTGCAAGTAATGTAAATGTATACCAAAAAGTAAATAAAGCAATTTAATCAAACACACATGCACCAGAAAGTAGTAAAGTAAGGGTGACACATAAAAATGTTATCGACGTTCGGCCAATTTCCTACGTCCCCACCTTGGCTAACAAACACAAAGATTACAACTGTAACTTGTTCACTTAAACAGGTGGAGTGGCACCTATACAAACCAGGTCAATTAGCACAGGGTTAACCTCAACATTTACAACCAATCCTTACCGAACTAGATTACCGCCCCCTTAGGCCACGCCTGGAAATACTCAGATTTTACACTTAAATGGTACAGAAATAGTGTTTTCACACAAAGCAGAAATGTACCTAAGTACACACATTCACATACACATCAATAGCATGGATATAGAGTAAGCTCAGTGATGCAAGTTTTGTTCAACCAATACTCAACACAATATGATTAGTATGATGCTCAAGAGTATTCAACACAAGCAATACCTTGGAATAGTAACAAAGTATTTCAATAGCACATCAATATTCCAAGTATACGAATCAGATAATCAAACTAGTTCAAAAAGAGTTTTCCTCAAAGAAAGATGCACAACACTAGTTTGAAAATAGTTGTTTGTTTGAGAAATCTTTGCACAGCAAAAATCAAGTTATTGGATACTTGCAAAAAATATGCAAGTAACTTAAGCTTACTTGGTTTATCCCCACACAAGATTTATAATGAGCAAATCTGTGGGATAAACCTAAGGTAAAACTCCCCAAAAGAAATACAGCAATCAATCACTTGAGTGGGTGTTTCTAGCAAGCCATAGCAATCTTAAGCACTCTAAAAAATGTTCACACAATCTCAGTGGATATCAAACGAATGGAGATTTGATAGTATTTGGCCAAAAGATATATTGTCAAAAGAGTGGATATTTTGGCTAATATGTTTTCTAATCTTGTAAATGAACTCATATTAATAGTCAGGGGTAAAAATGTAACCATTTGGGATAAAATGGGAATAATTAAAAAAGTCCCAAATGATTAAAATCCAATTATCCCGAGTTAACCCTGTTTTACCGTGGTTAAAATTATTTTAACCGGCTGAGGTTCGTGTGGCTGAACCTAAGTTCGGTCGCCCGACTAGACACATACTAAAAAGGTGTTCAAGGTAGTTCGGTCGTCTAGATAGAGCTTCAGCAGCCCGAATCGAAGTCAGTAGCAAAGTTTCGTGACTTTGGGTGCCCGATTATAGGTTTGGTAGTCCGAACTCGTGTGTTCGTTCACCCAAGGCTCAATTTCTCCATGTCTTTATCTCGCTTACTTTTGTAATGAATACTTTTCTTAAATTTTCAAAAACAAAGGCAAACATTCCCAAATCCATCTAACCACCAAATAACGAAATCTAACTCCATTAATATAAAATTTGGGTTTTCTCCTCCAAGCAAACAAAATATCATATCCAAACTTTTCCACTTACAATTTAAAGGGCTTTCTTTCAATCTGACACTACTCGGTGGAAGTTTCACATCCATACTATATATGTATGCTGCTTTATTTGAATTCTAATTCCATATACTAAATAACTTTATTGGTTTCCAAACTAAATCTTTCCTTAGCTTATCAACTTAATATACTATATTATCTTGTTACACCGAGGCAAGAATTGTAGCCTCCAAATCTGAGATGACTGGCTCAACTGATCATGGGACGAGTCTCAAGACACCTTATGCATTGCAGTCTCTTTTACATATTGATATTCCCTTGGGTGTTGCATCCATTTCTATGGGCTAGTAATATGATTTCTTTTCGCAAGATCTTCTCACACTCACATGAATTTATTATTTCCATATCTTTCTGTGTGTGGCCCCACTTAATTTAAATTTATCCCATTATTATTATCATTATTATTATTATTATTATTATTACTATTATTTCTCTCTTGTTTTCTTTAATCAATTAAAAAGATCCTTACTCTTTGAAATTCTAAATTCTTTGGTTGCTTGACCCATGGGCGGTAAAAATATCTTTCATTCCTCTTTTGCTTGAACAAAATTTAAATTTACTTCCATGATATTTTTATTGCAGAATGGAATTGAATTTTGACCCTATACTTTCCTTAGGAAGTGATCCAAAGTCCTATGGAGGACTTATGGAAATATGGAAAGATTAAATATTTTCTTTAAACACAAGAAATACGAGAGAAAATAACATACACCAAAGAACTTTAACTTTTCATAAAACATTAGGATAACATGTATCCACAAGGACTTCACCACTAAAAAATCCTTAAGATTTCTAAGTATCTAAATCCGAAGGTAACTACTAACATTCTTTCGATTGCACTCATATCCATGCACACTAAATCATAAGGAAACCATAGAGAACTAGGAGTATACTCTAATGTGCAAAGATGTGCATGTTGACCTTATTGGTCATGCCCGATTTTGATTATGACAAATACTCATTGTATCTAATGAGTGTTTGAGGTTTTGTGCAGGAACTAAAGGTGTTAAAATAAAGATGTGCACAAAGTTAAGAAAAGCCCGAAGACCAAAGTTTTATTTCAGAATGTAATATATTTAATTGGTCTGAAATAGTAAGTAGGTACTTGGTTTGTAATAAGCTCACACACATCACATATATGATTTACTACGTAAGCTCAAACAAACCATGAATAAGAAAGGACCTTAGAAAGACCTTAGGGTTCGGTCGACCGACACTGGACTTTTTTGGTGTCTCTATTTTGGACCTAAGTGACCCTAAGACACACACATGTACACATATGTTTGTTAGGCACTTGAAATACGCCTTGTTTGGTTTAATACGGGACCGAAATGCACACTTGGTGCACTTTTGGTCGATCGGCCAACACAATTCACTTTGGCTGGTCGACCGAACCGGCACTGGGTCAACAGTTTGACCAAGGCCTGGTCGACCGAACTTCACAGTTCATTTCTTGCCGGTCGATTGAACCACCTGGGAGTCAACATTTTGATCTCCCGGTCGACCGGAGGGTCCTCGAGAGAATTCCCAGCGGTCTGGTCGACCGAACCATGCAGTTCAAAAAGGCCCGGTCGACCGAACCTCAAAAATTTGGAAAATCTCCTTGCCCCGGTCGACCGACCATTTAGTTCAAAAGTCCCCTGGTTGACCGAGCCATTTGAGTCCTGGTTGACCGAACCATTTCTGGTCGACCGGACCTCTCGGGTTGCCCTGATTTTTTACCGCAGTTAATATTTTTTAAACAGGGTTAAAATGCTTTAAACATCATTAAAATTTTCTAAAAATACCCAATAGGTCCCCAACGGTAATATTTTCTCCCTTGCCTATATATATGAGTTCATTTGAGAAAATTAAGTGAGATTAGCCACTTTGATTAGGGAAAATTCTTTGAAAAACCAAAACCCTATAATACTCATTTCCAAGCTTCACATACTCAATCTTACCTCCCATATTGCCTACATCATTTGTAAGTTGGTTTTGAGTGTTTGTCTTGATTGGGTTGCTCTCCTATCTTTGGATTGATTAACTTATTTTTGAGAGCTAAAACCTTAAGTATTCTTAGGAGACTTTGGTAAGAAGTCTCTCCTAAGAAGACTTATATAAAACTTCTGAGTATTGCATATTCATTGCAATATCTTAAGAAGTTTGTATTTGTATTTTGGTTGCAAAAACTTTTTTAAATATCTACTGTGTTTGTATCTTGAAAATATTTGATGATATATTTGCTTATGTGATAAAATCATTGTTGCAATATTCGTTAACTCATATATCCTTTTCTGAATACAAAGATTGAATATCCTTCTGCAAACCAAACATATACACTTTAAGAGCATCATACAATTGAGAAAACCCACTCTTTGAAATATACACATATATTGCTTAGCGAGTATCTTTGTGTGAACATCTTACCTGAATATCTTGTGATACAAAGATCATACTGTTTGCACTCTCACGTACTCATTACAACGATAGTAAATCTATTTGAGAGTTGACATCTTAGACCACATTGAGCTTACATATTGAATCATACTGTGGTATTTGTAATTGCGCATATTTGGGTACACATCTTCTTTACTTGAAAGCTTATTCATTGTACCATTTGATTGTATTTCAAATACTGTTGTATTTCCAGGCACGGGCCTAAAGTGGGAGACTAGCCCTGGAATAGTCCCGAATTGGCTTAGACCTGGTTAGGAAAGCTAGGTGCGTCGTCCTGTTAAGGCGTGTAGGTTGAGGTCAGCCCCACTAATTGACCTGGTTAAGGTTGAGGTCAGCCCTGTGTTAATTTAACCTGGTTGTAAACGGTTCCGCTCCACCCTTAAGTGAGCTATTAGTGAAATCCTCCTACTTGCAAGTTAGAGGCGGGGACGTAGGCACAATTGGCCAAACCCCGATAACATATCGTGTGTTCATTTACATTTCCGCACTTTATATTTACCGCACATGTATGTTATGGGTGAATGATGCGTATGACTTAAATTCCATATTATATTTATCTACGCATTCAGAAATTGAATAGACTGACCCTAGGTTTTATATATACTGCTGTTCATTTGGTTTAACCTAGGCGATAAATTTTAAATTCCAATTCACCCCCCCCTCTTGGGAATACACCAATTCTAACAATTGGTATCGGAGCCTCGTTGCACTTGACTTAAACGTTTTTGTAAAAAAATCACAATGGCTCACATTGGTATATCCCCATTCGTTGAGGGACAGTCACTTTCCAGTCCTCGAATATTTTGTGGTGTCGACTACACCATGTGGAGAGTTAGAATGACCATATTCTTGAAATCTATGGACTGGAGGGTCTAGCTTGTGACTGCCAAAGGAAGATGTGCACAAATAAATGAAAATGATTTTGATATAATTAATTCTAATGCCATGAACATGTTATATCTTGCGTTAGATTCTGATATCTTTGTTGAGTTTGTGACATATCATACTGCACAGGAAATCTGGGATGAATTAGAAAAGCAATATGAAAAATCCCAGGAAACGGAGATGGTAACTCCTCTAGATGATCAAGAGGAGGTAATTCATGAGCTTGACATCAATGGCGAGGTATATGATTCTCACTCTAGCCCATTTGATGGTTTTTGTGATGAATGCTGTATTGGGTCATATACTGAATCATCTGCTGATAATGCTGTAAATGGTTCATGCGATGTTTACTATGAAAAATCTTGTGATGAATCATATGTTTGTTTTTGTGACATATCAAATGCTGGACCATCTATTGAATATCATAATAGTTTTGACAATGATGCTTGTGATGATTCATATATTGAATGTTGTAGTATACTATGGAATGAATCATCCCTTGTACCTCATGATAACCCTATTGAGCATGCATGCAACGATTCGTATGAAAACTGTTGTGATAATTCCTTTGGTGAATCATGTGCTAATTTAAATATTAAAAGCATGCTATCACATGAAGAACTAGAAAAGACTTTATTGAAAATGCACAAGTTTCTAGTTAGAATCTCTAAGCATGAAATACGTCTAAAGAATGAGAACAAAAGAATAGCAAAACAATTAAAGGGGCTAAAAAATTTTCATGCTATTATTGAAAAGAAAAAGGTTGAGAAGATATTGAATATTGCATGCTTGGATGAAGAAACAGATAGTTATTCGAATATTGCTCTTGAGATAAAAAATGATATGAATAATCATAATAAACCCTTTAGATCTAAAGAGAAAACTTATTTCAAAAAGGGTTCGGGTTGCTTACATAGAACCGATAGTCTAGTCACACTAAAGAAAGATGGAATAAATAAGCACAATCCTTCATGTATATTCTATACCTGCTTATTTTGCAAATCTGTGTGGCATACGTGGTTTAATTGCTCACTAAGAAGTGTGAGAGGACTAGAAAAGGAAATGAGATGGATAATCAGCGAAGCAAACCTCGTAGGACTTAAGGAAAGACAAATTCAAACCAAAGATGCCTTCGTGTTATCCTTCCTTAGTTCCTAGGTTTAGAAGGCAGTGATGACTGTAGAATTAGGGAGTGATTGATGCTTAATAAGAAGTCCTCACCAAAACCATTATCATACTCAGTGAGTTGTCACTCGTTTCTTGGTTTCTATCCTTGCTCCTCTATATCATCATTTCTATAGGACACTCTCCAATCACCACAAAGCATAGGTTAAGAAACGCCTCATACTCCTTTGTGCCCAGTGCCCAAAATAGGTCAATAAGTTTATTCTTGGTACACACTTCATTTAAGCAATATCTTTCACCAAGAATCCCCAAGAATCATGGTTACACTAGTACACATCAAATCTAGATCTTAGAAAGAACTTTGGATCAAAAATCGAGCAAAATTCTGAAAATACACTATGCTCGGTCGACCGATCACTGTAGTTATAAAATGCCCCGGTTGACTAGGACATGTTGACTTTGCCCCCCACGGTCGACCGAACCCTCATGAACAAATTCTCTCGGTCGACCAGTAGTCTCGGTTTCCCACTGGTCGACCGAAACATGGCACAATACACCCTTACGGTCGACCGGCCATCCTAGTTCATTTTTGCCTCGGTCGACCGAATTGTGTCGGTACCTTGGGAATTTCAAGCGTCAGTCGACCGTATCTACTTCTGGTCGACCGAGCTGCGATATATATATATATATATATATATATATATGATTTCTTCATTTTCAGCTCATTTGTGCAGGAAAATCTTGAGAGAATTCCTTTCCTTCACTGCACTTCCACTTCCTACTATCCTAGCCTCACACCGTCATTCCCATGGCTCACATTGAAGCCCATGACCTTGCTCATGCAGAGGATGAGTACTTTCTCTCAGATAGGTGCAAGATGCGGTACATACGAGATTCACCCCTCGTCTTGGGAATACACCAATTCTAACAGTGCACATATGAAAAATACACAAACTTCTATTTCAATTATTCCAGTACTACAAATGGTAGCTCATTCCTTAGAGAGACTATTTACGTAACACGAGATCATAATGCAGTGTTCCAGAAGAAAAACGTCAATGGTTTACCATGACTTTTCTGGAACTGTCGACTGTTCCAAAAAAATCATAGAAAATCGTCCATGAATTTTTGCTTTCTGCTGCGAGACAAAACTCCAAAATTCCAGTTGCTTGTTGCAATTTACTTGGCTACGCATCCTATATCCGATCGCTCCTACCACACCTAACCTACCCATTCCTATCCTAATCCTACTTCAAACCTATATTCTAGTAATAATCATTCCTAGAGTCCAAAAAATTTGTATCCTAAGTTCTAATACCAACTGTGACGACCCGAACCTGAAACTGGGATCCGGAGTGTTATTCTAAATAAATCTTTGATACCACATAAATACACAGTGAAAGATCTTCATAATAATTACCAACGTAACTAAAATATCCCAATATAACAATAAATCCATCCCAATATCATAATGAAGTTCTGAACTTATCAAAAACATAAATAAAATATCAATAATAATGCTAATATCATTTTAATGCATCCTTAGGAATTTCAAGATAAACCAGAATAACAAGATTAACAATTAATCTAAACCTCTATGTTAGCTTTACCGTGATCCCAAGAGGGGGGTGAATTGATATTTTTAAGATTTAAGCCCTAGGTCAATCTCCTAACACCAGTATATTCACAATCCTATGGTAAATCTAGTGCAAGTAATGTAAATATATTAGAAATTAAATAAAGCAATTTAACTAATAGCACATGCACTGAAAAGTAGTAAAGTAAGAGTGACGCAGAGAAATGTTATCAAGATTCGGCCAATTGCCTACGTCACCGCCTTGGCTAAGAAGCACAAGGATTACCACTATAATTGCTCACTTAAACGGGTGGAGCAGTACCTATAACAAACTAGGTCAATTAGCACAGGGCTGACCTCAACCTTTACAGACAATCCTTATCGGGCTACATTACCACCCCTTCAGGCTATGCCTGGAAATACAACAGTATTCTCTCAAACAGATGGTACAAAAATGGCACTTTCATGTAAAGCAGAAATGTATCCAAATATGCACATTGACATACACATCAATAGCATCGGTGTAGTGTAAGCCTAGTGATGCAAGTTTTGTTCAATCAATACTCAACACAGTATAATTAATGTGATGCTCAAGAGTATTCAACACAAGCAATATTTTGGAATCTAGACAAGGTATTTCAATAACAAATCAATATTCCAAGTATACAAATCAGATAATCAAACTAGCTTAAGAAAGTTTTCTTCAATGTAATGTGCACAATACTAGTTTGAAAATGTTTGCTTGTTTAAAAAATCTTTGCACACCAAAAAAAAAAAAAAGCTATTGGACACTTGCAACAAAATGCAAATATCCTAAGCTTCCTTGGTTTAATCCCACACAATATTTATAATAAAAAAAATCCATGGGATAAACCTAAGCTAAGCTCCCAAAGAAATTATCTCAAACGCACAAACAAGTGGGATTATTAGCACAGAATAGCAATCACACTTACACAAAAAGAATTCTCACAATCTCAGATTTTATCAAAAGGATGCAAGTTTGAGAGCATTTGGGCAAAGGGTGAATTTTCAAGAGAAAGGAATTGTTGGCTAATCACTTTGCTAATATTGTCCTAATCTTGCAAATGAACTCATATTTATAGTCAGGGGTAAAAATATAGCTGTTTGGGATATAATGGGAATAATTAAAAAAGTTCCAATTGATTAAAATCCAATCAGTCTGAGTTAACCCTATTTTACTACGGTTAAAACAATTTTAACCGGCTGAGATTCGAGTGGTTGAACCTAAGTTCGGTCGCCCGACCAGACACATGCTAAAAAGGTATTTAAGAAAGTTTGGTCGCCCGTGTAGAGCTTCGGGTGCTCGAATAAAAGTTAGTAGCATTTGTTCGTGACTTTGGGTGCCTGGTCCAAAGTTCGGTGGCCCAAACTCATGTGTTCGGTCACCCAGGGTCCTTTTTGAACAAAAACTATCGGTCGCCTGAGTTGGTGAACTGTCCCCTCCGAGGGGTTCGAGTGCCAGGGGAAGATATGTGTATTTATAAATCGGTCCCCTGACAGCCTGGTTAACTGTTGACTCGACAACAATTTGGGCACCCGAGGAGTTTTGAACTCTAGGGGTTCAATCGCTCGAGCTCTCTCAATTTTTTTGGAAATGTTCAATTTATGCACAATTTAAACACACCTATATATTATATGCTATGTGTGTGAGTGTTGGGACCTAGGGTCTTACTACGGCCTTATTGACCTTACCATATATCCAATATGCATGATGTGCAGGTAAGGTAAATCAAGACCACATCCTAAGTTACTATTACAGACCCATATTACAAATATTGAATTTATAATTACAAATATGAAAGGTCTTTAGGGTCTTCTAGTTGCTTCAAGTGTCTTTCCTTGAGATGTTCATTTAAACCTGCACAAACACTTGTCAATTATCAAATACCTGAGTATTTGTCATTATCAAAATCGGGTGCAACTTATAAGGTCAACATTCTCCACCTTTTTGATGATGACAAACACACCATGCAAAAAATGAGTATAGCCTTAAGAGGCTCCCCCGAACAATGTGCATCATGTATTTAACCCAAAATTTGCCCCATTTCTCCCCTTTTTGGCAACAGCAAAAATGACCAGAAGAGATAAGAATGCTATACAATGGGTAAGTAAAATATTTATACATTAAAAGTTTTTGAAAGATTTATAAAAAGTTCAATAGAGTGCCGTTTGAAAATGAGACTTTACAAAATAGATCATGTATAAATAGTATCCTATTTAAGTTTATAATTTCCTAGCAGTTTATCTACAACTACTCAAACAGTTCTAGTATGATCAAGCAGTAAAATACAAAGCTCAATATTATCATGCAATAAAATATAAAGTCCACTGGCATCATGTAATAGTCATAAGAATTATGCACACATGTCCAATATTCACAAAGTCTTGGGCACGTCTGTTGACCTTATAGGTCATGCCCTGGTTTTGATAATGACAAATACTCTTGTATTTAATGAATATCTAGTTCATGTGTAGGTCTATATTAGCAGACAAATTGATGGCACTTGAAAGCTCAAAGCTTGAAGACAAATTTATGTTCTCAATTGTAATATTCAGTAGTGAAATTTGTTTGTAATAGTAATTAGGATATTTGGTTTGTAATAAGCACACACATCACATGCATGGTTTATTTTGTAAGCTCAAATCAAATATGGACTAACAGTGACTGTAGAAAGACCTTAGGGTTTTCCCTTCGGTCGACCGACATCGGACTTTTTCGATGTCTTAATTTTGGACATAAATGAGCCTAGGACACACATGTTTGCATATATGCTTGTTAAGCACTTGAATAGAGTTTATTTGTTTCAAGATAGGACCGCAATGCACACTTGGTGCACTTTCGGTCAACCGGCCAACTCAGTTCATTTTGGCCTGGTCGGCAGAGCCAGACCTGAGTCAACTGTTGACCAAGGTCCTGGTCGACCAAACCAACTCAGTTCAAAACCACCACCCCATCGACCGAAACCCTCTCTAGTCAACATATTGACCATCTGGTCGACCGAGCCAGGTTTGTTCTCCAACTACCTGGTCGACCGAGGGTCCTCGGGAGAAATCCCAATGGTCTGGTCGACTGAACTAGCTAGTTCAAAATACCCCGGTCGACCGAACCTTGGAAATATGAAAAATCGCCTTTCCTGGTCGACCCAACACTTAGTTCAAAATCCCCCTAGTCGATTAGTTCAAAATCCCCCTAGTCGACCGAACCATATGAGACCTGGTCGACCGGACCTCTTGGGTTGGACCTAAATTTTTACAACAATTAATATGTTTAAACATGATTAAAATGTTTTAAACGTTATTAAACTTTTCTAACAATCCCTAATAGGTCCCTAACGGTCAAAAAATTCTGGTTTGTCTACATGTACTCTTTCATTTGGGAGAATTAAACATCGATTAGCAAAAACAAAAATAAAATTTTCTCTCTCGAGCAAGATACCCTCTACTGCTCATACTTTTTCTCCAAACACTCTAGCTTACATTCAAAACTCATAAAATGATCTGTAAGTGTTCTTGAGTGTTTAGATAGGAAGGTTTGCTCTCTCATTGTTGTGAGATTGATTCATTTTTATTGAGAGCCAAACCAAAAGGATTCTTAGGGGACTTTGTTAATAAGTTCATCCTAAGAAGACTTTATTAGATCTTCTAAGATTGCATATTCGTTGCAACATCTTTAGAAGCTCGTATTTGCTTTTGGTTGCCAAATATTTTCAAAATCATTTACAAATATTTGTTGCTCTTTATTTTGAAAACCATTTGAGGAGATATTTGTTTTTGAGGTGAAACATCTTTGTTGCAATATTTATTCACTCATATATTTTTGCTGAAAACAAAGATCATATATATTTTGCAAGTCCAAGCATACACATATTTATGTGATTGAGATATTTTGCTAATCGATACTCTTGAGGCTTGCTTGATATTCTGTGTAAGCACGTTTGATTGAATACTTTGATATACACAGATTATTGTTGACACTCTCACGTACGTATTACACTGATAGAAAACATTTTTTAAGAGTTGATCTATTTAGACCACACTGAGCTTACAT
The DNA here is from genome assembly GCF_029873635.1 of Malania oleifera. Taxonomy (NCBI): domain Eukaryota; kingdom Viridiplantae; phylum Streptophyta; class Magnoliopsida; order Santalales; family Ximeniaceae; genus Malania; species Malania oleifera. Next base: position 46,711,482 of record NC_080418.1, read on the forward strand.
TTTAAATCATCTATGGTGTTTGTGATTGTGCGCATTTGGGTACAAATCTTCTTTACATGAAAGCACTTTTATATTGTACCATTTGATTGTATATCTGAGAGATTCCAGGTGTGGCCTGAGGGGGCGGTAATCTAGCCCAGTAAGGATTGGTGTAAAGGTTGAGGTCAACCCTCTGTTAATTTGAACTGGTTTGTATACGTGTCGCTCCACCCGTTTAAGTGAGCAAGTTATTGTGATAATCCTTGTGCTGGTTTGCCAAGGCGGGCACGTAGGCAGTTGGCCGAACGTCGATAACATATCTGTGTGTCACCTTTCTCTTTACTGCTTTCTGGTGCTTGTGTAATTGATTAAACTGCTTTATTTAATTTCTGATATTACTTGCACTAGATTGACCATAGGATTGTGAACATACTACTGTTAGGAAGAATACCTAGGAGTTAGATTTTAACAATACCAATTCACCCCCCCTCTTGGGATCACGGTAAAGCTAACAACGTCAACAATAACAGTAGTTGCTAAGACTTGAAAATCTTATTAGAGAGCTCCCCCTAAATTTATGCGAACTATGATATATCTAAGAGGCCTCTCTACTGTGCACTAGACCTAACTCATGTCTAATTTGTATGAACCTATCTTCGGGAAGTGGTTTAGTGAATATATCTGCCCACTGTTCATTAGTGCATACAAACTCAAGAGCCACATCTCTTTTTTGCACATGATCACAAAGAAAATGGTGTCTAATCTCAATGTGTTTAGTTCGTGAATGTGAGATAGGATTTTTAGAAATTTTGATTACACAAGTAAGCTAATTACGCATGCAATGTAAAGCAAGTAAAGAGAGATAATACCAAATATGTTTTTGAGGTTCAACAAAATGCCTACGTCCCCGCCTTGGCTCCAAGCACAAGGATTACACTAAGGCTCACTTCACGGGTGGGGCGGCACAGAAATACAACTAGATCAAATTAACACAGAGCTAACCTCAACCTTTTACAACCAATTTTTCCCGGCTAGATCAACGCCCCCTCAGGCCACGCTTGGAATACAATCAATTTTGAATACAAGATGTGTAAAAAATATTTGCTTCTCAATCAAGCTGATTTGCACTAATATTAATCAATGCACACCAATAATGTAAGAACAATAAGCTCGGTGCTATATGTGTGCAATCAACACTTAAAGTAATGTCTATATTCAATCAAGTACAAGAGTGTATCAACAAGCTAATCTTTGAAGCTAAGTATAGATGTAAATTTCAATCATAGTTAAATTTTCAGAGATTTCTACCAAGAGTATTCTAAATATCTCCAAAAAAAAATTCTTAATATTCAAGCACAAAAGATATTCAAAAAATGAGCTTGTGAAAAGATTTTTGCACACTCAAAAATACAAGCTCAATAAGTCTTCTAATGAAGATGCAATGACTCACTAGCTATAAGATTTTTCCCACACACAGATTTTTTAAATAAAATCAGGGGAAAAATCTTTGCTCAACTCTCAATCCGAAAATCAAACAACAACAAATACAATGAGAGTTTGTAGCAAAATAAAACAATGTATAATCACTAAAAGAACTCTCAAAAAGATTCATTTAGCAAAGGAATGATTGTATGAGAGAGTATAGGCTTTGTATGAAGAAAAAGAGCTTTGAAAATTTCAAAGAATTTTGTTTCAAATCAAGGTGCTAATCTCTACTTAATTATGCAAATGAACCCATATATATAGATAAGACCTAAATTATAACCATTGGAGATACATAGGAAATAATTAAATTTATTTTAAAAGAGTTTAAGAAAATTAACCCTGTTTAAGCTAAATTAATTGCGGTAAAATTTAGACCAATCCAAGAGTTTTAGTCGACCGAGCCATAGGTTCGATCACCCGAACAGACATAATAGAAAAAGTAGCTTTTTCTGTGTTTGGGTGCCTTAATGAGGGTTTGTGTTGACCTTATAGGTCACGCCTGGTTTTGATTATGACAAATACTCATTATATATCAAATGTGTGTTTGAGGTTTTGTGCAGGAATTAAGATTGTTAAGATCAAGATGGGCACAAAGCAAGTAAAGTCTAAAGACCGATTATCGATCTTAATTGTAATATAATTCATTTTTTAAAATTGGTCTATAATAGTAAGCAGGGCTCTGGTTTGTAATAAGTTTACACACATCACATGTATGATTTATTACGTAAGCTTAAACAAACCGTAAATGAGAAATGACCTTAGAAAGACCTTAAGATTTTCCCTTCGGTCCATCTTCGGTTGACCGATACCAGACTTTTTCGGTGTCTTAATTTTGGATATAAATGACTCTAGGACACATACATTTGCACATATGTTTGTTAAGCACTTGAATAGGGTTTGTATGTTTTGAAACGAGACCGAAATGCACACTTGGTGCACTTTTGGTCGACTGGCCAACATAGTTCATTTTGGCCCGGTCGACTGAACCAGACCTAGGTCAATGGTTGACCAAGGTCCTGGTCGACCAAACTAGGTAGTTCAAAAAGCCCCGGTAGACCGAAACCTCCCTGGGTCAACATTTTAACCATCTGGTTGACCGAGCTAATTTTGTACTCCAACTACCTAGTCGACCGAGGGTTCTTGAGAGAAATCCCAATGGTCTGGTCGACCAAACCAGCCAGTTCAAAATGGCCCGGCCGACCGATCCCCGGAGATTTCAAAAATAGCTTTCTCCTGGTCGACCAAGCCTTTAGTTCAAAATCTCCCTAGTCGACCAAACCATATGAGACTTGGTCGACCAAAACATTTTTGGTCGACCAGACCTCTTGGGTTGCCCTAATTTTTATCGCGGTTAAATATTTTTTAAACATGGTTAAAATATTTGAAACATCATTAAACTTTCTTAATAATACCCAATTGGTCCCCAACTGTTATATTTCCTCCTACGTTTATTTATATAAGTTCATTTGTGAAAATTAGAGACGAATTAGCTACATTAATTAGGGGAGAATTTTCTGAAAATCCAAAAACCTATACTACTCATTTTTTAGCTTCATTCACTCATGCTTACCCTTTATTGGTGCCTACATCATATGTAAGTTGATTGAGTGTTTGCTTTGGAAAGGTTTGCTCTCCTTGTCTTGCTTGGTTGATACGATTTTATTGAGAGCTAAACCTAAGTATTCTTAGAGGACTTCGCAAATAAGTCTCTCCTAAGAAGAATTTTATTTGATCTTCTAAGGTTCTATATTCATTGCAATATCTTGAGAAGATCGTATAGTATTTTGGTTGCAAAATCTTTTCATAATCACTTTCAAATATTTATTGCGCTTTATATTGAAAAATATATTTGAAGAGATATTTGTTTATGAAATAATAATCTTTGTTGCAATATTCATTCACTCATATATCCTTTGCTGAATACAACGATTTAATATCTTTTTGCAAACCAAACATATACATCACTAGAGCACCATACGATTGAGAAAATCTGCTCATTGAAATATACATATATGTTGTTTGGCTAAGTATCTTTGTGTGGACGTCTTGCCTGAATATCTTGTGATACAAAGCTTGCTTGATTGATACTCTCACACACTTATTACACTGATAGTAAACACATATATCTGAGAGTTGAAAAACGAGGCCACACTGAGCTTACATATTATATCATTTGTGGTGTATGTGATTGAACGCATTTAAGTACAAATTTGCTTTACATGAAAGCACTTTCAAACTGTACCAGTTGATTGTAATATACATATGTTGTATTTCCAAGCACGAGCCTGAAGAAGGATACTAGCCTTGGAATAGTCCCGGATTGGCTTAGACCCGGTTAGGAAAGCTAGGTGCATCGTCCTATTAAGGCGTGTAGGTTGAGGTCAGCCTCACAAATTGACCTAGTTAAGATTGAGGTCAACTCTGTGCTAATTGACCTGATTGTAATCGATGTCGCTCCACCCTTAAATGAGCTATTAGTGGAATCCTTAGGCTTGTGAGCTGGAGGCGGGGACGTAGGCATAGTTGGCCGAACCCCGATAACATATCGTGTGTTGTATATATTGTCGCACTTTATATTTATCACATGTGTATGTTATTATGTAAATGATGCGCTTGATTTAAATTTTCGCATATTATATTCATCAGCATATTTGGAACTGAATAGAAAGACCCTAGGTTGTTATATTCAGCTGACATCTAGTTTAACCTAGGAAAGAAATTTAAATTCCAATTCACCCCACCTCTTGGGAAAACACCAATTCTGACAGTTTGGTTTACTGACCAAGTCAATTTTTCAAAATGTTCAAGGTTCGGCCGCCTAGTCTTAAGTTCGGTTTACTGAAATCACATGTTCCATTGCCCAAGGGTATTTTGTACGTAAATGTTCGGGCATCCAAGTTATTGGAAAAGGTTAGGGTACGAGTTCGGTTGACCATGGACGCTCAATTCATTCTGAGTTCGGTCGCCCGAAGTGAGGTCAACATGCTGACTATTCAATGGTTCGGTCGATCGAGGTGTTTTGAAGATCCAAGTTCAGTCGCTCAAAACCTTACTATTTTAGTCCTTTAAATCCTATTTCAATTCAATAAGTTTCCCTGATAGAATATGTGATTTTGGGGACTAGCTTAAGTGCAAGTGTAAGGACCTAAGGTCTTTTTAAGGTCTTTGAGCTTACTAATTCCTACATGCATGATACACATTAATTATTACAGACCTCTTTAACTTAAATATCATGGACCCAAATTAAACTTAATATTGAATTGCAACAAATGAATCTTCTAGGTGTTAGCTTTAGTGCAATCCCAAGAGGGGGGGTGAATTGGGCATTTAAAAATTATCACCTAGGTTAAACCAGATAAGCAGTATTACTTAACCTAGGGTCTATCTATGCAAATGTAAATCTAATCATTTACAATATAACATACACGTGCAGTAAGTAAATTGCGGAAATGTAAAGAACACGCACGATATGTTATCGGGGTTCGGCCAACTGTGCCTACATCCCCGCCTCCAGCTCGCAAGCAGGAGGATTCCACTAATAGCTTACTTAAGGGTGGAGCGGCACCGTTTACAACCAGGTCAAATTAACACAGGGCTGACCTCAACCTTAACCAGGTCAATTAGCGGGGCTGACCTCAACCTACACGCCTTAACAGGACGACGCACCTAGCTTTCCTAACCGGGTCTAAGCCAATCCGGGACTATTCCAGGGCTAGTCTCCCTCTTCAGGCCCGTGCCTAGAAATACAACAAATGTGTATAAAATTTGTACACGGAAATATGCTTCTAGAAAAGCAGATGTGTGCACCAATACAGCTCAATCAATAAAGCAAGCACGAATGATATGTAGATATGCTCAGTGCTCTAATGTGTGCTAAACACTCAATCAAGTATGATAATCAATCAAGATCTAGAGTGTGTATCTAAGAAAGATTTGAAACACAATATTCGAATATCACAAAATCATATCAGGGTTTCAAATATGCTAAGCAAGATAGATCAACCAAACTCAATATGATATTTCAATTTCTAAAGCACAATGGAGTTGTTTGAAAGATTAGCTTTTCACAAAAGGATTTTTGCACACAAAATCTAGGTTTAGGTATCTTGCAACAACAATGCAAGAACCACAACCCTCAAAGTCTTCCCACACAAGATTTATCAAATGAAATCCGTGGAAGAACTTTAGGCTATACTCTCAAATAAAATCAATCAGCCTTTATACCAAAAGAGAGTATTAGATAGAAAGATTACGCACAATAGCCTTATAAAAATACTCACAATGCTTAGAGAAATAAAGATTGAAGAGTATGTGAGTGTTTGTAAGAAGTTTTTGGCTAATATAGGGTTTTAAGAGTTGAGAGAGTTTTGCCCTAATCAAGTTTGCTAATCCTTGCTAATAATGATAAATGAATGGGTATATATAGGCAATGAGGTATTTTTGACCGTTGGGGACCTATTGGGCATTATTAAGAAAGTTTTAAATCATTTTAAAATAATTAACCCTATTTAAAATATGTTCATCCATGGTAAAAATCAGGGCAACCCGAGAGGTCCGGTCGACCAGAAATGGTTTGGTCGACCAGGACTCAAATGGCTCGGTCGACCAGGGGACTTTTGAACTGAAAGGCTCGGTCGACCGAAGAGAGCGATTTCCTAATTTTTCGAGTTTCGATCGATCAGGATATTTTGAACTGCCTGGTTCGGTTGACCAGACCGCTGGAAATTCTCCCGAGTACCTTCCGGTCGACCAGGTAGTTGTAGTTCAAAAGCTCTCGGTCGACCGGACGGTCAACTGTTGACCCAGGAGGGTTTCGGTCGACCAGGGCCTTTTGAACTACAAGTTTCAGTCGACCGGGTAGTTAAAATGTTGACAAAAAGGAGTTTTGGTCTACCGTAGTGAAGGGTCAGTCGACCGTAGTGAAGGCTCGGTCGACCGGGGCTGAAATCAATGAGTTTCGGTCGACCGTAGTGAAGGCTCGGTTGACCGGCCTCTACTTTTCTACACAGACACTATTCAGTGTTTTGGCTCTAACGTTTTCTATAAAACTCCAAATTGGATGTTCTTGATACCAATAGAAAGGTAAAAGAAAATCCCAAATATTTCATGTTGAACACATTTTAAGAAAATGACTGTTGGCTTGAGAAAAATGTCCATCAATGAGACAAAAGAAACATTAAGGGAGTTTTTCTCTTACGGACACGTTTCAGTGTTTTGACCATAACTCTTTCTGTGTAACTCCAATTTGGATGTTCTTGGTATCAAACTCAAGCTATGGTAAAATTCCACAATTTTCATTTTGAACATGATTTGATATGACATCTAATTGAGTAAGAAAATTGTTCATTTCTAACATTCGGTCGACTGGCCGGTTGACCGACCCCTTTGAAAATTTTAGTTTTTGCCTTCTTTTAACTTTAAAACCATTTAAAAACCTTTGTATAAGTTAGGCATTTTATGAAAAAAGTTTTTCATGTTATTTGGAGGTCCTATGGTCAATCTAAGGTCAATTTGAGCATATCTACTTATCATGCATGATGCAAATTATTACAAGCCATATGAGTGTACAGTCCATAATAAAATTACATCCCAGAATGAAGAAACTGAAAAATAAATATAAATGCAGCACAAGGTTCTTCATTCATCGGCATGAACACCGCACACCATCATAATAAGTCTTTTAGTCCTGAAGCGCGCACAAGGTGAACCTGCATGCAATTCTCAGTACAACCATTAGTACTAAGTGCATTTGTCATAATCAAAACTGGGTGTGACCAATCAGGTCAACATTCTCCCCCTTTTTGATGATGACAAATACTTTATGCAAAAGTGGGTACAGCCAAGAAAGGCTCCCCCTGACTTTGTGCATAAAGATAATTAAAGTAATGGGTAATTAAAGATTAAGCATTGTTTTACCCACTTTTGCCTTTTCTCCCCCTTTTGGCAACAACAAAAAGGGTTTAAACAATAAAACTCGAAGGCAAAGGATGTCATTTAGATACAAAAGGGATATTGGGAGGAATTTTTGAAAAATTCGGCAGCGTGCCGTTTGAAAATAAACCATTCTCAATCATAACTTTGTACCTAAGTGACCTATGTTGAGTTCCAATCAATAGCATATAGCACATATTCATCTCGTAACTCAACTAGTACAGTATTTTCAACACACAAAAATAGAGGTATAACTTTTAGACATTCAAGAAATATAATAGTCATACAATGCAAACAGAATGACAAAAATAACCTCAACAATTAAGTACACAAGTAATACAACTGGTCATTTAAATATTTTAAATGTCATGAAAAACAAAGTTAGATTGTAGATATGCACCGACCATTTCAATTGACATATATCATAAGACGCGTGAAAGATAAAAAAAAAATACATGGCATATGATACCAAACAGGAAGTTTGAGCATAAATACAATCTAACTAGTTCGCATGCATTTTTATGTGTAGGTATAGAACCAGTTATGCGACTTTAAAACAATATATGTATATAATAATAATAATAATGAAACAAGAGAAAAAGTTTGAGTTTTGAAATTAGTTCTTGCCATAAAGTAATAAATATATATATATATATATATATATATATATATATATATATATATCCCCCTTGTGATGTTTGCAAGATGGTGCTGGGGGTAGCTTGCGGAAAGGAAGCTTTAATTTAAAACAAGCAAGCCAAAATTTTCTGGTTTGTCAATTAAGTACGAAAATTACAACCATGATGATCCTGAAGATTTAATAATTCACACGCAGGATCATATGGCAAACACAACCAACATGTGGCAAAGAACTATAAATCGATGTAAGATTTTTACCAACAACATTTCAGTTTAAGCACATGCCACATTTGATTCGACACTATATCTAAGCTAAAAAGGTTTGTGAGCATAATATGATAGACATTTTAATTTTAAATGCTCCCCCTATCAATTTGAATTATTGCTTAGATATTATAAATTACTTATACTTTGCAAGTGATTGATTTCATTGAATATGCCAAAGTATAAGTGAGCACACAAACCATTCTTCAACAACTATACTCGATGTCTGTTAACAACATTCATCTCAAATTAATATAGTCACACCTATAGACAACAAGTGCGTCAAAAATAGATATTAAGGCATGCAATGCAACTCATGATCCAAAAACCTTTCATATCAAAACATGAGACTTTACGTACAGGATATAATGTTCAGGGATATTAGAAGAGCCTCAATATTTCAATAAACAATAGTGATGCATGTGAGTCCTATAAGTTCTTTCTATAGGATAGGTGCTTAGCTCTTTAAGTGTTTGATGATTATACAAGGATGACATTTAATTTTCAATTAGTTTTCACTCATCCTTTCAAAAATATTTTAACTTTAATTTTATTATAATCATCTTTAACACAAGGTTTTGTATGGGACAGTCCTAGCAAAAATTCGGCAGCATGCCATTTGTATATAGGACATTTTCCTATACAAATTGTACCTAATAGGTTCAAACAAGCAATTTATATTTCAGTTCAAGGCATACGAGAACCTATAATCCACTACCAGCATGCAATTCACATCAACTGCATCCGTCATGCAGGAGGCATTCTAAACTAAGCATGCAATCAGATAGTATAATCAACTGTCCATATAACTTGTAAACCATCCAACTAGATATTATGAACAATAAATAACCATGGATAGTTAGAAATTCAGTGCAATACCCATATGGACATTTAGGCATGAAATAAATATATGAGAGCATTTTAATTTATATGATCATGAAAGAATATATGCTCCCCCTTAATTATGCGCTAATTCATTTTATGCCTTTCTTTATTTTTCAGGTTCTTTAGGCCAAGTATATTAAGATTTTCAGTGTTATATGCTTGACTTTGGATGAATAGGCTTAGAGGACCAAAAGGTCAAAAGATATATATCTTTAAATAAGCTAAGCCAATATTTGCCTCTTTTCTTATGATTTACAATACATGAGAGGCCTAAGTTCAAATGACTTTTCATTTTAAGGTTCATGCATAGGTTTCTTTGAATTTTTGTTCCATTATATGGATTGAAACCTATATCAATTAAATTAGCCATTTTAACTTAATTTATGAGGATGAAGCTCTTAAATGATTTTATATAAAGTTTGAGAGCTTGGAATAAAATTGAATACTCTTAAAGATTAAACATTTTATTTAAGTTTAATAGAGTACTCAAAAGTAGGACATTGTACACGATAGGCATTTTAAAAAATATGTCCTAACTTATTTTGGCAAAGAGCATTGTGGAGGATATGAATAACTAGGAACTGATGCTCTTTGGTGATTGGAATGTATCCTTTAGATATGAACATAATTTTAGAGCAAGGATACAAACCAATGAGAAGGTGGATCTTTACCTAATATGATCGTGGTAAGGTAAAGATTTCCTATGGAGGACATAAACCAAAATTAGAGGATTTATAATATAAGCTCAAAGGGAATTTTGATTTAACAGTGAAACTTGAATCCCATAGTGATTGCCTCTAATTTTAATTATGGAAGGATATCTTTTAATAAGCACTATAAATATTTGGAGTTGATGATTAATAGTGCTTCAAGCCTAGAGTGATGACTAAACATTTTATTAGGCATTTAAGTTCAATGACGGGTTTGGGATTAAATGATATATAGTGTGAGATGGATTCCCTAAACCACAAGCTAGGTAATGGACAAAATAGATGCTTAACTTTAGATATTCATATTTACACATGAGTTAAGCAATTTGAAATTTTAATACAAGGAAAAAATGTCATGTCCATTTGGAAGTGGATTTTCATTCAAGTAGCCAATAATTTCATATTTCAACCAAGGAATGTATGCATTAAGTTCAGATTGGTTATAAGCTTGGATTTGCAACTGATTTTTCAAAATACTTAGTAAGAAAGATTTTAAATAGTTGGCATATACTAAGATTTTACATTTTCAGTCCCGAACCATTTCCTAAGCCTTTGGAGGACACTACCCCCTATGGCTAATCCTAAATGCTAAGGATGAATTATGTGTTCATGTAATTCCTGTTTGAGCAAATTCTTCCTTGAATATCAAGGGGTTTTCTTTCTTAACAACCCAAACCATTTTTCTATCTTTCATCTTTAATGGGTTAGGATTAGGTGGTACTTTGGCTCTCCAGACTTGTTTGGGTTTCACACCTTTCTTTTTAAATGGGCAATCAAATTTTACGTGCCCCTTCTTTTTACATAAAATACATATGGTGTGAGTGTATGGGCCGGAGAAGGTACTAGCATAATGTTTTGATTCTTTTACAAAGTACCCCATGTATAGGTTCTTCTTTTTCTTATTTTCAATTCCATTTAAACCTATACCCTCCTTATCTAAGGTCATCTTTTGTGAGCCAAGCAATTTATCAAAATTTTCTTTGCCTCTAGTGAACGTGTAGATGATCTTAGATTGGTCTTCTATTTTCTTCTCTAGATCTTGAATTTTTGAGTTTTTCAAATCCTTGCAAACACTTTGAAGTTTCATAAGTTCTTTTGACATATTGTTTGCTTTATTCTCAAGATCATGGATATGAAGATCCTTTTCATTTTCAATTGTAAGTTGGGATCTTACTACACTCAATTCTTTTTCCAATTTTTCATTCTTGTTTAATAATTGTTTGATTTTAAAGTCATTTTCTCTTTCAACAAGAATTTTTGATTCACATTCTTTCTCACATGCCTCATACTTGTTTTTCAAAGCAGTATATCTTTTATTAGCTTTAACAAGTGACTTATGAGTTCTAATATATTCAACTTGCAATTCCTCATAAGTAGGCATGCTTTCACTATCAGTACTATTACATGATTCAGTATCAGATGCATCATTCAATTCATCACATGAATCATTACCAAGTTTATCTACTAAAGCAGAAGGAACAGAGATAACCTCATTATCTGTTAAGGCAACAAAGCACTGGTTACCTCCTTCAGGATTAGTAGGGCTTGAGTCACATGGAGAGATCACATTGTTTTGCATCTGTGCTCCATATCTTCTCTCAAGTTCTTCCCATATCTGCTTAGCAGTATTACAAGCCATAACCTCACATAGAACATTAGAATCTAAAGCATGTAGTAAGGTATTCATGGCATCAAAATTTACCTGTACTAAGTTCCTATCATGGTCATTCATTTCACACTCAGATTTAGGAACATCGGTACACCCAATAGATTTCGTAGGCACACAATCACCCTGATCAATGACTCTCCAAAATTTCCAATTTAAAGCTTTCACATACACAGTCATTCTAAATTTCCATATAGCATAATCATTACCATAGAATACAGGTGGGTGTGTGACCAATCTTCCCTCACATGAAGGGGATGCACTAACATGAGCCATCATGATCTTTTACTAAATAACGTCAAAGTCTAAGTTACGAGGCTCTGTTACCAATTGTTAGCTTTGGTGCAATCCCAAGAGGGGGGGTGAATTGGGTATTTAAAAATTATCACCTAGGTTAAACCAGATAAGCAGTATTACTTAACCTAGGGTCTGTCTATGCAAATGTAAATCTAATCATTTACAATATAACATACACGTGCAGTAAGTAAATTGCGGAAATGTAAAGAACACGCACGATATGTTATCAGGGTTCGGCCAACTGTGCCTACGTCCCCGCCTCCAGCTCGCAAGTAGGAGGATTCCACTAATAGCTTACTTAAGGGTGGAGCGGCACCATTTACAACCAGGTCAAATTAACACAGGGCTGACCTCAACCTTAACCAGGTCAATTAGCGGGGCTGACCTCAACCTACACGCCTTAACAGGACGACGCACCTAGCTTTCCTAACCGGGTCTAAGCCAATCCGGGACTATTCCAGGGCTAGTCTCCCTCTTCAGGCCCGTGCCTGGAAATACAACAAATGTGTATAAAATTTGTACACGGAAATATGCTTCTAGAAAAGCAGATGTGTGCACCAATACAGCTCAATCAATAAAGCAAGCACGAATGATATGTAGATATGCTCAGTGCTCTAATGTGTGCTAAACACTCAATCAAGTATGATAATCAATCAAGATCTAGAGTGTGTATCTAAGAAAGATTTGAAACACAATATTCGAATATCACAAAATCATATCAGGGTTTCAAATATGCTAAGCAAGATAGATCAACCAAACTCAATATGATATTTCAATTTCTAAAGCACAATGGAGTTGTTTGAAAGATTAGCTTTTCACAAAAGGATTTTTGCACACAAAATCTAGGTTTAGGTATCTTGCAACAACAATGCAAGAACCACAACCCTCAAAGTCTTCCCACACAAGATTTATCAAATGAAATCCGTGGAAGAACTTTAGGCTATACTCTCAAATAAAATCAATCAACCTTTATACCAAAAGAGAGTATTAGCTAGAAAGATTACGCACAATAGCCTTATAGAAATACTCACAATGCTTAGAGAAATAAAGATTGAAGAGTATGTGAGTGTTTGTAAGAAGTTTTTGGCTAATATAGGGTTTTAAGAGTTGAGAGAGTTTTGCCCTAATCAAGTTTGCTAATCCTTGCTAATAATGATAAATGAATGGGTATATATAGGCAATGAGGTATTTTTGACCGTTGGGGACCTATTGGGCATTATTAATAAAGTTTTAAATCATTTTAAAATAATTAACCCTATTTAAAATATGTTTATCCATGGTAAAAATCAGGGCAACCCGAGAGGTCCGGTCGACCAGAAATGGTTTGGTCGACCAGGACTCAAATGGCTCGGTCGACCAGGGGACTTTTGAACTGAAAGGCTCGGTCGACCGGAGAGAGCAATTTCCCAATTTTTCGAGTTTCGGTCGATCAGGGCATTTTGAACTGCCTGGTTCGGTCGACCAGACCACTGGAAATTCTCCTGAGTACCTTCCGGTCAACCAGGTAGTTGTAGTTCAAAAGCTCTCGGTCGACCGGACGGTCAACTGTTGACCGAGGAGGGTTTCGGTCGACCAGGGCCTTTTGAACTACAAGTTTCGGTCGACCGGGTAGTTAAAATGTTGACAAAAAGGAGTTTTGGTCTACCGTAGTGAAGGGTCAGTCGACCGTAGTGAAGGCTCGGTCGACCGGGGCTGAAATCAACGAGTTTCGGTCGACCGTAGTGAAGGCTCGGTTGACCGGCCTCTACTTTTCTACAGAGACACTATTCAGTGTTTTGGCCATAACTTTTCCTATAAAACTCTAAATTGGATGTTCTTGATACCAATAGAAAGGTAAAATAAAATCCCACATCTTTCATGTTGAATACATTTTAAGAAAATGACTGTTGGCTTGAGAAAAATGTCCATCAATGAGACAAAAGAAACATGAAGGGAGTTTTTCTCTTACGGACACGTTTCAGTGTTTTGGCCATAACTTTTTCTGTGTAACTCCAATTTGGACGTTCTTGGTATCAAACTGAAGCTATGGTAAAAGTCCACAATTTTCATTTTGAACATGATTTGATATGACATCCAATTGAGTAAGAAAATTGTTCATTTCTAACATTCGGTCGACTGGCCGGTTGACCGACCCCTTTGAAAATTTTAGTTTTTGCCTTCTTTTAACTTTAAAACCATTTAAAAACCTTTGTATAAGTTAGGCATTTTATGAAAAAAGTTTTTCATGTTACTTGGAGGTCCTATGGTCAATCTAAGGTCAATTTGAGCATACCTACTTATCATGCATGATGCAAATTATTACAAGCCATATGAGTGTACAGTCCATAATAAAATTATATCTCAGAATGAAGAAACTGAAAAATAAATATAAATGCAGCACAAGGTTCTTCATTCATCGGCACGAACACCGCACGCCATCATAATAAGTCTTTTAGTCCTGAAGCGCGCACAAGGTGAACCTGCATGCAATTCTCAGTACAACCATTAGTACCAAGAGCATTTGTCATAATCAAAACTGGGTGTGACCAATCAGGTCAACACTAGGTCTTTTTTTGGTTCAAGATAACATATGTCATCATACGATCTTACTAATATGAACCTGCATACAAACTTGATAGACATTGAATACCGGAGTATTTGTCATAATCAAAACAGGGTATGACCTATAAGGTTAACATATATTATTTGCAAATTCCTTACACAATTCATCATTCGTAGCACCAAATATGATATCATCAGCATAGATTTGTATAATTAGCATCTCCTTATTTTTGGTTTTAATGAATAAGGTGATATCCACCTTTCCTCTTGAGAATCCATTTTTCTAGTAAGAATTTGCTCAATCTTCCATACCAAACTCTTGGAGCTTGTTTTAATCCACACAATGCTTTAGTTAATATAAATACATGATCATAATGTTTTATGTCCTCAAAAATTGGAGGTTGTTCCACATAAACTTATTCATTTATAAAACCATTTAGAAAAGCACTTTTGACATCCATTGGGTACAACTTGAATTCATTGTGTGATGCATAATGTCGACCTTATAGGTCACCTCCGGTTTTGATTATGACAAATACTCATTGTATCTAATGGGTGTTTGAGACTTTGTGTAGGAACTTAAGTTGACATATCATAATGCACATGGAGAGAGGAAGCTTGAAGACCAAACTTCTATTGAAGACCCAATTTTTATATTGTAATATAATTCATTCATGTAAAGGGTCTGTAATAGTAATTAGGACTTTTTTTATGTAATAATCGCACACATCACATGCATGGTCAAATACATAAGCTCAAAATGAAAATGACCTTAGAAAGTCCTTAGGGAAAGATCGACTGACACCGAATTTTTTTGATGTCTTCAAAAAGGACCTAAAAGTGACCCTCGGACACTCACCCTTGCACTCATATATGTTAGGAACATTGAATAGGGTTTTTTTGAATCAAAATAGGACCGAAATGCACATTTTGTGCACTTTCGATTGACCGGCCCATGCAGTTCATTCTGTCCTGGTCGACCGAATCCGGTCTAGGTCAACTAGTTGACCATAGCCCGGTCGACCAAACCTCCTAAGAGTTAACTTTTTGACTACTTGGTAGATCGAGCATATTTTGAATACCACCAACCTGGTCGACTGAGGGTCCTTGGGAGATGTCCTAACGGTCTGGTCGACTGAATCATAAAGTTCAAATATCCCTGGTCGACTGAACTGCGGTCCTTTGAAAAATCGCCTATCCTGGTCGACCGACCCCGAAGTTCAAAAATGGCCTGGTCGATCGAGCCATATGAACTTCGGTCGACCAAAAGTGTTATGGTCGACCGGGTCTCTCGGGTTGCCTTGAATTTTTTACCGTGGTTAATTTTTTAAAATAGGGTTAAAATATTTAAAACATCATTAATCTTTTCTAATAATACTAGGCTTATCCCCAACGGTTATAATACTTGGGGTGTCTATAAATACCCCTTCATTTGGGAAAATTAGTAGAGGATTAAGGCATATCAATTAGGAAAAATGGTCTGAATTTCCAAAATTTATAATACTCCCTTTTTTGAGCCTCCAAAACTTATTCTTATCAGATCTTACCACTTGAGTGTCTTCTGTAAATGTGATTTAAGTCTTGTTGTTCTATAAGGTTTGCTTTCCTTGTTTGTTTGATTGAAACTATAATGACCCAAGAAATTCTTACAGAGCTCGTTGACGAACACAAGGGTCTCGTCGATAAGGGTTCTTCAGTATCTCGTCAATGAAGACCCATCTCATCAACGAGAAGATACTGAGAAAGGGTTTAAAGCAGACTGAAACTCATTGACGAGGGTGCAAGTTTGTCGATGAATTTTCAATAGGACTCGTCAATGAGGTGATGTGTCTCATTGACGAATCGATATCTATAAATAGCTGAAACTCGGAATTTTGATAGAAATTTTAGAGCAGAAACCCTCTTCTTTCTCTCTCACGACCCCCTCCCCTTATCTCTTCAATCCTGGCCCCATTTCTTACCATATTGAAGATCTGAGGCCATCACGACGCTCCTGGCAAAGTTCTCTACAAGTCTACTGGAGCAGATCGTGGGGAAAGTTGGTTTGAAATTCATCCCAAATCCAGGGTAAGGTATTTTATTCAGATTATGCATTCCTTGTAGTTATAAAAAATGTTGTAAGTAAGAAAATACTGATGTTCTATTCTGTAGGATATTATTTTCAGGATGTTGAGTTAGGAACCCTGCGGGTATAAGGCCATAATTTAGTAGGGGCTTTTCAGAGTTAAGGTAAGGGAAATATGC
Organism: Malania oleifera; assembly: GCF_029873635.1. Taxonomy (NCBI): domain Eukaryota; kingdom Viridiplantae; phylum Streptophyta; class Magnoliopsida; order Santalales; family Ximeniaceae; genus Malania; species Malania oleifera. The sequence continues at coordinate 46,728,123 of NC_080418.1, forward strand.
TATGCTAGCAATTTTAATATGTATATAAAATATTATGAATGAGTATTTACAAGCATGTAGATCAGATTATTTTTTCAGAGAATTATGAAAATTATTTTTATATAGCAGAATTACAAAAATTGAGCATGAGACTGTGTTTATTCAAATGTGTGGCATGAGTTTATTACAGTACAATATATATAGATTTTACAGTATTATAGATATTCAGATATTTCATATTATTATATATGAATTAGACTTGTAGTATTTATCAGAGAAACATGATTTCTAAACCATAACACTCAGACAAATTATACAGTTATAGGATGAAGATGCTACAACAAATATACAGAGTATACAGATATTATATACAGAGCACACAAATATTATATACAAAGCATACAGATGTTATATACAATGTATACAGATATTATATACAGAGTATACAGATAGTATATACAAATATTTTATACAGATATTACAGATAGTACATATAGAAAACACAGATGTTATAGATAGATAATATATATATTTTAGTCACATATCTCAGATAATACAACTCAGAATTATAGTGTTATGGTTGTTTTTGAAATCATGTTAAAAACAGAAAGATAATTATATATTTATATATGTATATAGTATTACACGATATCAGATCCCTTTGGAAATTACAGACATATATATTTACAGCAGAGCACAGTACCGTTACTAGTTTCAGACACGTGCAATCACATGACTCAAATAGCATGTGGATTCTGTCTAACCGTGCTAGGAGAGATTTTCAGTCTCCCCAGCATGCTGGGTTGAGGTAGCTGGTTAAACGATGACAGAGGTTTGAGATAGCCCAGAGTGATTGCAGTGGGCCAGGATCTGCATAGATCATTACAGATTGACGGAGGATAGAGATTGAGTAACTTGGAGGGCTGACTAGAGTAAGTCCAGCCTACGAGCTGCATAACCCTATTATAAGGGGATATATCATGATATACAGATTTCAAGGTATAACAGAAGTTTCTATGTACAGATATATCACACATGAGCAGTTTATACTATTATATTAGCAGTACCTTCATATAGCAAACTCAGATACATAGTTATATTTTAAAGATTACATGATATATATATATATATATATTCTGTACATTTTACTAGTTTTCTCAAATTACAATATTAGTTTTAGTATTTTAAATGATTAACTCAGTCGCCACACACTAGTAACAGCATATTTCCATTTACTGAGCGTTGTCTCATCCCAGTGACTTAACATTTTTCAGGAGATTCAGCTAGGCGAGAAGATCAGGCTCGCAAGTAGAGGTTAACTTGTGCTGTCCTTGTGGGAAGGGTAGGTATTTTTGAGATAACAGTGTTTTGGGATAGTTTTCAGATTATAGTGACGTCACTGGTATTTTGTATTGTAAATATATTTTAGAGTATTATAGTTTTCTGATATATTGTATTGTATATAGCAGTTCCTAGTTTTGTGTACCGATGCTTAGTTATGTATGACAGGTAGAGTTTCCTCAGTGCTGTTTGGGCCTGAGATGTTATTATCAGTATTAAGACAGATGACATCTATTATATTCAGAAAATAAATGTTGAATAAATAGCAGGTTGTTACAATTTGGTATCAGAGCCTAGGTTGCTAGGTTCTACAGACTCTAGAATGCAGCGGATACAATACCAGAAGATAGGAAAAGATTTTGAGGATTTATTCTGTGGTCCAAATACAGGATTATTGTGGTGGTTTTTGTGTTTTTTCTTGGGTGACGATTTCAGGAAAATCATAGTAAACTATCGACGAGTCGTGTGTTTTGGTCGCAAGATTGGATTTTGGGGCAGGAACAAACGAAATATTTGACAGTGAATTTAAGGTTTTAGTTGGATGAAGTAAAGTAGATCTGTATAGGATTTTAAAATAGTATTTGTGTATTTTCAAGATGGATCTGGGTAGCATTGGTACAGCTAGACGTGACAAACCAGGATCCTCCAATATGGGAGGTGGAGATACAGACACCGTGTTATGCAATGTCATTCAGTAGGTGATGGCTGAGATGGCTAGGAGTGGAGGAGAGTGTAGCTGCATGATCAAATAGTTTACGCGGATGAGGCTTCCTTCTTTTGCTGAAGGACCTGACCTGATTGTGGCTGAGAATTGGGTTCGGAATGTTAAGGAGATCTTAGAAGTACCGCCATGTACAGACAAGCAGAAAGTGGCATTTGCAACGTTTAAACTAACAAGAGAGGCAAAGCGCTAGTAGATATTAGTGCGTATGATTGAGGAACAAAGGCCGGATCAAGTGCCAGTTTCGTGGAGTCAGTTCAAGGAATTGTTCTTCGAGCGGTATTTCCATGCTATCTTTCGGAACGCAAAGGCAGCAGAGTTTTTGCATCTTAACTCAAGGGTTGATGATGGTGACATAGTATGCTGCATGATTTCTTGAGTTATACTGTTTCGCCCCACATTTAGCACCAAACGAAGAGAAAAAGGCTAGGAAGTTTGAAGAGGGATTGAAGCAGAGTTTATTTGAGTAAGTTTTTGGCTTTTGAGCTCAGACGTTTGCAAAGGTGGTGGATAGAGCTGTTGTTATTGAGAGTGGTATGCAAAGGAGCACTGCAGCTTAGGATCAGAGGAAGAGGTCTGCGCCTCAAGATTTACAGGCGAGCTTTAGCTGAGGGCCATGGAGAGGAGATCGCTATGGAGGTGGTTGGGGACACATGACGGGTTATGGTGGTTTTCATGGTGGACGGGCTGCTCCTACCTATCCTAGATGTGGCCGCAGACATCCAGGTGAATGCAAGATGGGTGAGGACGTCTACTATCGATGTAGGAGGCTCGAGCAAAAATCTTGGTCGTGTCAGGGATTGACAGCTCAGGCACCAGCTCCCAGATTATATCGAGGTGGTTATCAGGCGCCTCGCAGAGGACAGCAGAGAAATACGACACTAGCGAGAATGTACGTGTTGACGCCGGGTGACACCGATGCAATTGGAGACGTAGTTACAGGTACCTTTACTACTTTCTCATTTATAGCTATTGTTTTATTTGATATTGGTGTCATCCACTATTTCGTTTCTGCGGTATATGCTAAGTTAACGAGGTATGAGGCACAATTGTTAGATATTGGGTTGGCTATAGCTACACCGACTGGGTCAGAGATGAGATGTAGAAGGATACTCAGGAATTTTCCAAGTAACTATTCAGGGGAAAATATTACCTGTTGATTTGGTGATATTAGATATGCAAGGATTTGATGTAATTCTGGGTATGGACTAGTTACTAGATAATCATGCTAGTATTGATTGTCATTTAAAATAAGTAATTTTCAGACCTCCAAGCGAGCCAGAATATAGATTTCTTAGTTCGCAGGTATGTGTTTTTCCATGGCTTGCGTCAGCTGTTCAGGTGAAAAAATTCATCCAAGAAGGCTGCCAGAGATTTGTTGCTTACATCAAGGAATAGCCGAAAGAAGAATTGAAACAAGCTAATGTCTTTGTAGTTAGAGAATTCTCAGATGTATTCCTAGAGGAATTACCTGGTTTGCCACCAGACCATGAAGTTGAGTTTACTGTGGATCTTCTACCGGGGTCAGCGCCAATATCTAAAGCTCCTTATTGAATGGCCCCATCTGAATATGTTGAATAAATAGCAGGTTGTTACAGAAACGATTTTAACGAGAGTTAAACCTAAGTTCTCTTACGGGGATTTTTTCATAAGCCTATCCTAATAAGGCTAGCCTAAGCTTTTGAGTATTGCATTTGTGTTGCAATATCTTAGGAAGCTTGTATTTGGTTTTTGGGTTGCAAAACGTTTTCAAAACTTACTCAAATATCTTGCATGTTTTATGTTTGATATACATGTGAGAAGATATTTGTGTTTGTTATTTTAATCTTTGTGCAATAGTTATTCACTCATATATTATTAGCTGAATACAAAGATTACACATCACTTGCAAACCAAGCATATACATTATCTAGTATTTGCGTGATTGAGATATCCTATTGATTGATATCCTTGAGGCTTGCTTGACATCTTTGTGTGAACACAATTGATTGAATATTTTGAGAAACAAAGATTGTTTGTTGACACTCTCACGCACTCATTACACTAATAGCAAATATTTTGAAAGTTGAAATATTAGACCACATCGAGCTTACATATTAAATCATATTGTGGTGTATGTGCCTAAGCGTATCTGGGTACACATCTACTCTACTTGAAAGCATAATCACTGTACCATTCTATTTAATTGCAAATATGTTGTATTTTCAGACACGGGCCTGAAGAGGGAGACTAGCCCTGTGAAATAGTCCCGGATTGGCTTACACCCAGTTAGGAAAGCTAGGTGCACCATCCTGTCAAGGTGTAGGTTGAGGTCAGCCTTGCTAATTGACCTGGTTGTAAAGGTTGAGGTCAGCCCTATGCTAATTGACCTGGTTTTAATCAGTGCCGCTCCACCCTTAAGTGAGTCTTTAGTGGAATTCTCGGGCTTGCAAGATAGAGGAGGGGATGTAGGCACAGTTGGCTGAACCCCGATAACATATCGTGTGTTTGTTTATATTTTCGCACTCTATATTTACCACACGTGTATGTTATGATGTGAATGATGCGTATGATTTAAATTTTCATACATTATATCCACTTGTGCATTTGGGATTGTATAGAAGACCCTAGGTAGCTAAATCATATTGATTTATGATATAACCTAGGACAAAAGTTTAAAATTCCAATTCACCCCCCCCCCTCTATTGGGAATACACCAGTTCTAACAATTGGTAGTAGAGTCTCATTGCATTTGATTTAAACGCTTTTGAAAAAAGATCACAATGACTCAAATTGGTGTATCCCCATTCGGTGAGGGACGATCACCCTCCAGTCCACCATTGTTTTCTGGTGTCAATTATACCACCTGGAAAATTAGGATGAGCATATTTATAAAATCAATGGATTAGATGGCCTGGCGAGTGATTGTTAATGGGATTCGTATGCCCTTAAATGAAAATGATACTACGTTAATGCATGCGAATTCATGTGCCATGGAATTATTATACTGTGCTTTAGATTCTCATATTCTACTTCAGTTTGTGGCATGTCATAGTGCACAGAAAATCTGGGATGAACTAGAAAAGAAATAGGAGAATCCTATGAGAAGGAGATCATAACTCCTCGAAATGCTCCAAGCTCAATTGATCAAGAGGAGGTAAATCATGAGCTTAAAATCAACGAGGAGGTATATGATATTCTCTTTAGTTCATATGATGATTCTTGTGTTGAATGCTGTGTTGCGACACATACTGAATCATCTATTAAACATAAGGATAATTCTGTTAATATTGCATGTGGTGATTCATCTATTGATTCCTATAATATATTTTGTGATGAATAAATGTTTCTCGTGATGATGATGGTATGAATGCATGCAATGATTCATGTTGTTTTCAATTTGATAAATCCTGTGATGACTCAGTTGATGAGATGCCTTCATATGGAAAACTAGAAAAGACTTCATTTAAAATGCATAGAATTCTAGTTAAGATATCAAAGAAGAAAACATTTTTGAAAAATGAAAATGAAAAGGTGGCAAAGCACTTAAATGATTTGGAAGAATATCAAGCCATTCTAATAGAAATTGTATAAATATTTTAATTCTTCCCTTAGTTCCTAGGTTTAGGGGTTGTGATCAATGTAGGCTTAGGAAGTGGTCTGTGATTAAAATGAAAATTCTTAGTATATGTATTCACTATGCACTTGTGTCATACTAAGAATCATAAGATTAACAAGCTAATTCAAAAATTGGATAAATTCCACTTCCAAATGGACTAGACATCTTTGTTAGGTAAATATTTCTGATTGCTTAACCTATGCTTAAATGCAATACTTTAAGTTAAGCTACCATTGTCCATTGCACAAAATTGAGTGTTAGGGTTCCATTTTATAACATATGTCACTATACCCTAATCTCACCTTTGAATATGAAAAGCCTAAATCAAAATCAAATCATCATTCTAGGCTTAAAGCACTACTGATCATAAATGACTAATATATACTGAGTGCTTCTCATAACCATAACCAAATTAGAGGCATCCACTAGGGGATTGGTCCCCTTGAGTTTAAAGTGTGAAATCTTTAGTCTTCGTTTATCTCATCCATAGGAAATCCTTACCAAATCACGATCATATTCGATGAGATTTCACTCATTCCTTGGAATGTACCCTTGCTCCTATATGTCATCATTTCTAAAGGATACTCTCTAATCATCAAGGGCACTGTTCAAGAAAAGTTACATACTCCTTAGTGCTCGGTGCCAAAATAGTTAGGACTCAAAGGAAAGAACAGTCAAAATAATTTCAAAATTGGGAAGAAATCTACGCTCAATATGTCAAAGGCAGAACCGAGTCAATCGATTGGAAAGTCAAGAGTCGGTCGTCTGGGTCCTCTCGGGTTAGTTCAAAAATAGTTCAAAAAATAATTTAGTCACCTGGGAAAACCTTCCCAGATGCCTAGAAAGACCAGAAAACTATTTTTTGAGTTTTTTTTTTTCAAATTCTTTTTGCTCTTTGCTTTCCCCAAAATAAGTTAAGGCATTTGAAAAATATTTTCTAGGGTTTCACAAAACATGGTCTCTAAGTCTCTGCGATTCCTAATGAGCTTCAAATCCAAACAATTTATCATTTTGAATGAAGTACTTACATAGACTCTCTTAAGACATAAAGAAATTCTAAGCTTTGAAGTCTTCAAACTTTTTCAGTGTCGAGTCACTTTGGTCTTTGAGTTTCAAATCTATAAGCTTTCATCAATTCTTCTTCTTTGAGCTTTCATATTCGTTTCACTTTGAAATCTTGCAATGAGCTTTAAATACCTGCTACCTGAAGATTATTACTCAAAACAAAAATATGTTAAATAACATTTTATTTGTTATCATCAAAACAAGATTGGCAAATCATGTTAGCCCAACATAAGAATTTCTGCAACTCACTAGACAAATTGTGCTTTAAAGAGTTGGATGTTTCAACTTAAGGGGGAGTGTTGTTAATGAAGAAACAAATAAAAGAGATTATAGGAGTAAACCAATTAGAGAGATTATAAGAATAGTCATAATTGCAAAATCCCTTCAATAAAGGAATTAACCATAATGATGATTCCTAAAATCTGATTTTAGCATGATTATAACTATAAAATATGTATAACCAAGTATATGATTGTTAATCTCTCTATTTATATTTATATAATACCTCTATAAATGGACGAAAGTAACAAGATAGAAAATTTGTCTACAACTCACTAGACAAATTGCATATTGAAGAGTTGGATGTTTTCACTTAAGGGGGAGTGTTGGTGTGCGATGTTAATTAAGAAACAAATCAAAGTGATTTTTGGAGTAAACCAATTAGAGAGATAATAAGAATAGTCATAATTGCAAAAATCCCTTCAATAAAGGGATTAACCATAATTATCATTCCTAAAATTTGATTTTAGAATTATTATACTATAAAATATGCATAACGAGGGATATGCTTGTTAATTTCTATAATTATATTTATACAATACCTCTCTAAATGAATGAAAATAAAAAAGATAGAGAAACTGGCACTTCAATTACAAAGATATAAATTAAAATACGAAACAAAAAGGTGAAAATGCAAAAATTGGATTGTGGCAGATAAACTGTGTTTTTGGAATTTTTGTGCTCCTCTTGAGTTAGAACTTAGAGCCGGATCTTCTAATATGTGTCTTCAAAATTACAAGGATGTGGAAAAAGATTTTTATCTTCCATTCGTATCCCTTCCCAACCTTGCCTCCTTATCAAATTCGGAGAATAAACGGCGCCCACCACAATCAGCACCAGAAAATCCAGAAATGACCCAATGAAAATTCGAATTCAAAACTTCTCTCAGTCTCTCACCGGTCCAGCCGTCCTTACCACTAAACCTTGCCCTGACCATAGAATTACATGCACATTGCACCTCATTCGCACAATGATTTCATTTTTATTCCTCTACAACCCGTACTTGCATTTTCTTGGGCTTCTTCGTACACAGAATCATGAAGAGGATAGGAGGAGAGCAAAGGGATTGTGAAATCTGAAGCACTCAGCCAAAGCATATCTATTTTGATTTGATGCATATCGAGCGAAGGAATAAAAGACAGTAATAAGTTCTCTCTCTCAAAGAAAAAAGTAATAAATTTTTTTCATACGATTTGATGGAAAAAAACAGACTGCAGGTGGGGAATGGGGGCAAGAGTCAAAAATGTCTGAAAGTAAAATTTCCCCCCTCCAACGACCACGTGTCAGAAGGGGCAGTGAAGAGTAAATGGAAACGTGAGGATTGCTAACAATGGGTGGATCCTAATCTCTGCACCGTGCCCAGCAACAGTCCGTAGATAGACATGCCAAAAACCTACTTCAGACTTCAGGAGCTATCAAACTTGCCTCGCTGAATATAGGACAACAGAACGATTGGAGTCCAACCCAACTGCACTGGAGGGAGAGGGAGAGGGAGAGGGAGAGACAACGGTGCCCGGGCGCAGGTTCCCTTGTAATTTTACTTGTTTATTGGTATTGAGCGTGTTTTAGATACCTACTAGATTAATATGGTTTTTTCTCTGAGACATTTTTAATTTACTATGTAAATATGGAGTGAAGCCCTTGCAATATTATTTTTTCTTGATTACTCTTTTTGTATTTGAGCATGTTTTAAATTCCTAACTAGGTGAAATGAGCAACGCCAACACATAATTAATGAAGCACTTGGAATTTAAAATTTTTTTTTTTGTATAAAATCTTTTGACATCCTCAATATGGCGCTATCTCTTGTGTTCTTAAAAATAATAAGGTAGTTTTTACACCATGGATTTCAGATTATAAATTTAGATTTTTTTGAAATTTAGAAAAACTTAATAGAATTTTGTATTGTATTTTGTCCAAATTCATAAAAATATAAATTCAAATCTCAAAATCAGTACTCCCAAATTAATGCAGAGTAATTAGAGAGCCCCTTATATCTTTTAAAATATTGCCAAGTCTCTTGCCTTTAGTTAATGTATATGTTTGTGGACTAATTGATTAATATTCCTTTATTTTTGTCCTTCGGAATTTTATAGTTATTCACTTGACTTAGATAATATATTACATTTTTTGATTTGTATAGGCATGCTTTTGCTTGAATATAAGTACTACTTACACATGTGTGTGAGTAGTGCACACTTCTTCAAATTCTTAAACTTAGTTGGTCAAGTAAAGATTAGTCTCTGAATTAATTTATCCTAAACTAGTATTCCTCAACTCTAAAAGGTAACTTTAGAAAACTGAACTCTTATTTTCTTGCAAAATTTTTTTGGGAAAGCTCGAGAGAAAACAACAAAGGAACATTTCAAGACAAGGCATCATTAGCCTCCTATATCATCTTCAAAATCTATGAGCCACACAAGTCCATCATTCGACTTTGTAAATTGAGATGATTTCATAACGTTTTGTTCTTCTTTATACTTTTGATCTCTTAGTCATCCTTGAGGCTTCTATACGTACTTTCTCGCCTAATCTCAATCTTCTAACTTGTTCTACTACCATTTTTTACCAATAATATTCTCTTCACCTTGTAAAAAATAATAATATGGTACTCACAATATTAATGTAAAAGCATTCACATGCACACATGCACTCATAAATAAGTCATATTGTACACAAACAAATTAAATAAATACAAACTACAAAATATTTTGAGTTAAAAATTATAAATTTATTAAAAAAATTGAAGAAAATATGAAAATAGAAATACTAATCGGATTAACTCCACGAACTTAACCCCTAACAAATGACAGGAGCTTTTATTATTAAATTTATGAATTATAACATATATTTTAAAAGGCATAGACAATGTTGTATAATTATTACAAACCTCATACATGGAGTGATGTCTCTTAACCTCATTTCCTTAGGTATTATTAAGTAAAGATCTTGTGAGGACAATTCTATAATTGACAGAGCCTTCCTTTGTTCTTGTTCATCATACATGCCCTATTACAGTAATTGGATTCTAAAATCAATTGTCCTCACTTCCCTTCAAAGATTAGTATGGTGGAAGAGTCCTTTCATGAAAACTTTTTGTACAATCTCATTGACTAGTAAAATCTCTCAATTATCAATTAATTACTAATTTCGAGTTAGAGGTTCTTAGTTCAACCCTTTAAAAGTAAATTTAATTACTCTCTCCATGTGTAACTTTGGTTGCGAACCACGAGTGGATAGAATACAGAACTTCTCTAGTTTAATTTATTCAAGATTTGTTCAAAAATTCAATATAATTAAGAAATAGATTGAACAAGCTACATAAACATAAGCATCCCTCGAAAAAGTTAAAAAAGTTACATAATTAACCACCAAATAATACACAAGAGCAAGAGGGCGAACCCCTGACCTAGCGAGAGAGAGAGAGAGAGAGAGAGAGAGAGAGGGGTGTGCACTTCTGGCGTGTTAGATTATTCTAGTGCCCCTACTGATTGGTGAAGCACCCCCACCAATGGTTTTATTCAAATTGGCTAACCCATAAGTTCAAAGTGTGCGTAATTCTTGAGCAATAATAAACTATAAAAGGAGGGATTGGTGAAGATGGATGAGCTGCGGCTAGCGTCGTCTGGCAGCAGTCTCCCTTTGAGCATTGAAGTAGACGGCAGCAACAGGAAGGCCTAGCTCATTTTCTTCTGCGAAAATTCGAGTGTTGAAGTGATCCCTTGAAGAAGGTGCCACCACCGTCTGCCTGCGTTTTTGCCTGAACAGTATGAACACAAACCTGTGGATCCCTATATTTGGCCTTGGAATCTCATAGCTCACCAACTCATTTCCTGTTTTTATTAATTAATTAATGATTACATGCATAACAGACATTTAAATTCACCAAAATTATTGAAGACCAAAAAGAAAAAGAAAAATATTTCCCCAGTCTGTCTCTCCTCTTGATGATCATTTCAAGTTAAACTTTGCCGACTGGTCAAGAGACTCTTTCAGTGTAGCTGTTGTGACTTACCAAATGTGGAATCTGTAGTGCCTGGAATGTCTGTGACTATCCTGCAGGATGGTGAATTATGCTGGAACAGTCAGTATACCCTTTACACACATATTGTTGTAAAATACAAAATCAAGATCAGAGCAGGAAGACATGTCAAGCAGGCTTGCTTTTTACACGTGTTCATCTTGGTTTCGCCTTTTATGATAAAAACTATGTGATTCTTCTTAGAATGGTAGGGTAAATAGAAATGCAAACAATTAGACAGTACAAAATGGTATAAGAAACTTTGAAGCGTCTATGCACTACCCCAGATTAATTATACAATTATCATATTAGATGATATATACTTTTGCATTCATTCTGCTTGTGTGCCTGTGAAAATTTAATAAATCCCCCAGCCTCTGAGTTCATTCTTCATGCTAAAAAAAAAATTAATAATTAATCAAAGCATATAGCTAGCGGCTGTTTGTGCTATGTCATGTTCTACACTTCTACTTTTTCGATCCTTCTGATTTGGTCCCAAAAGTAAAAGTAAAAATAAAAACTGACTTGTGTTTGGAGTCCGGATTTGGGTTTAGATTTGATTTGTGGTGACGTACGGTTGTATTGAATTTTGTACAAATTCACACAAATCCGAATTTTAGACTGAAATTATCTCCAAATCAAAACAGTAATTAAATTTGTGTAACGAAATTTATGTTCGCACGTCCTCGGCTGTAGGTGGTTAGAGCATGAGGTAGTCATTCAAAGAACATATACCAGTGTATGTGCTCCCTTAGGTATGGATCGCTAGGACCAGGAACATCTGGGTCTGTCAGGATCTGCAGTTCATAAATATTAAGGGAAGTAAAGGGAAGGAAAAGAAAGGAAAAGAATCAATTTTAGATCAAGCAAGGGACCAGGGAATTAATTGAAGCTGTACAGATACAATTTATAAGAGTTAAAATTAAAGGAGTACCACGCCAGAGCAGATATATAGAAATAAATAGGTATGAACGTACGTACCAGGGTGAAGAAGGACCTCATATCACCACCCTGAACCTCAACTCTGGGTTTAGTGGTGACTGCGGAAGGAAAGAGCTCGTGGCCATTGTAGACCTGCCTGTTGGAGTTGTAGGTGACGGTCATCTTAACTGCTGGGCTGAAATAATCCATTACATCCCCAATCACTCTGCCAACCATGAGAGGATCTGGCATTCTATTTGCCATAGTTGAGAGAGAGAGAGAGAGAGAGAGAGAGAGAGGAGCTACTGGAGTGCTGGGAGAAATGGATCACACTTTTTTTCACCTCTTCTCACTTGAAGTTTTCTTTGCTTTGGACGACACTGAGGTCGAAGCCCCATATTTATAGCTAGCTGGAGCTCCCTCCCGCTAGAGCAAGAGGAATTTACAAGGAACTGTCGAGATAAAACTCCAACTAAAGTTCTCTTGCCTGGCCCTGTGCTCATTAGGCTTTGTCATTTGGTCTATTAAACTAGCTTTAGCTAGTGCTAGGACCCTTTTGGTTTATGTAAGTAGCTGCGGCCTACAGAATATGTACATGTAATTGAATGTTTGGAAATACGAGTGAGATTATTTGACTTGCAATTCTCTGTGATCTCTACCGCCAGATCTGTTTATTTGGATAAAGACTTCAATAATAAAGGGTTAGTCCCATATAAATTAAACATATTCATCACATTATTTTATATGTTTCAAGTTACACGCACATGTGCAAGATTTACGTTATTACAACACACATTAAAATACAATATTTACTCATGAAAATCAATAGTAATAATGTATCATCATATTATTAATTAATTATAAATAAAAAAAAGAAAAATGGCATCTAGTACACAAAGCTCTTGTATATGTGGAGTTTAGAAGGAAACGAAAAAAAAAGAGATGTACAACCATCGATATTATAACCTTTCATTCTTACAAGTGATTGCTCTCATGTTTTGAAAGCATGCTTTTCTTAAAAAAAAAAAAAATCATTCATTATAAGTCCTCTTTATTTTGTCGCTAGATTAAATTAGAATAAATACTTAATTTTGGGTGCAATATAAATGTGAGATATGATTTATCAAGAGGATCTTAATCCATTTAATGAGCATAATTCATTTCTTCACTAGCCAACAATTGTTTAAAAAGTCAAATATTGGTAAAATGAAAAAGTAAAACAAAAGGGTTGTCTCCATTGTTTTTTCTTTTTGTTCCTTTTTTGTTATGGTGTTCTCTTTAATACTAATGTTTTGCTCATTTCGTCAATGAAATCCGTCTTTTAATATTAATAATTTGAAAATAAATTGTGTCCACCAAAATCAATGCATATTAACAATAATAAAATTTAATGTTATACTTTATTATTACATATGTATAGCCCAATTTAAATTATAATCCTCTCAGTTATTTTTAAAAAAGTTATATCCCTCTCTCAGCTTCATGCACCTAGCCCTAGCTAGAAAATTATTTCTCATGAAGTCCTTCCATTTTTTGTATTTAAAGGGGGCCAAAAAATGAGAATAACTTTATTAATGGGGACCCATATTCAACAAAGAAGGAACAAAGCCTTCATCAGATATTGTTTTAATTAGGGCGGGAGGCATGAAGCTTAGTTGCCTAGAAGAGTAGGGGGTTTGGCCTTTTGCATTTAGGGTAAAAGGGTGGAATTTCTGATGTGGGTTTTATTGAGAACCTTCCTAATATCACCAGTGAAGGAGGAAAAAAAAAAAAAAGTACAGCTCCACCACAGCTTGGTGAAGGGGAGGCAAGTGGTCAGGGGTCATTTCAATTAAAGGGATTCATCAGTCATATCGCTGCAACAATTGGTAATGGCAGAAATGGGGTTGCCATATATGGAAGACGGAGCACCCCATTTCTTCCCGCTCTTTTCAAAGGTCGTAGTTCTTAATATTCCACCCCGATATATATATATATATATTTCGTCTAATTGCATTTAAACAAATTTTTTTAAGCAAATAATTCATACTATTTTGTACAATTAAATTTATAAATATCATAATGTGAATATCTAACGGCATATTTGGTATCTTTGTTGTTTTTTATTTTCTATTTCTATTTTTCCATAATAAAAAAAAAATTATGATGGAATTGGCATATATTCGTAAGAAGGGGGTGAATTGCGCATTTAAAAAATTTTCTCCTAAGTTAGGTTCAAATCCATAATTAATAATTCGCAACCTAGAGTCTGTTTAAACAAACATCGATTACCCAATAGTATAAAACTGAGTAGATAAATAAAACAGATCAAGTATGCTCAGTACTTTCCAATTATTCACAATACTTAAGATATAAACATTCAAGTGCGGAAATTTAAATAGCATAGGAAAGAAAAAGCACAACACGATATGATATTAGGGTTTGACCAATACTGCCTATGTCCCTACCTTAAGCTCACTAGTAAGAAAATTCCACTAATGTTCACTTAACGGGTGAAGCGTCACCAATTACAACATTCTCTCCTTATTGAGCGAGGAATACCCTAAATCATATTATAGGAGTGATCCCAACCTACTACAACATCTTATTAGACGGTATTCCTCATTCTCTTAACCGGGTTTGAAACCAATCTGGTACACACTTTACGGCATAGTGCAAATCCTGGTTTTCCTAACTGGGTTTGAACCAATCTAGGATTTTCTTAATCAGGTCTAAGCCAATCTGGTGCACGTTATGGGCCAGTGCAATCCTCTTCCGACCACACATCGGAAATACAACAATAATAAAGATTTTGTGTACAATTAACGTGCTTCTACACTAGGCAAATGATGTGTAACTTTAAGCACAAATGCACTCACATATGATATGAAATAAAACTCAAGTGAGTTTAGGTATTTTTCTCAAAATAAGTATTCCAATCTTTGAGGTAAGATACATACGATGAGTGCTCAAAGATTTAACTCCTAATAAACTTTTCTCCCAAAATTAATTTTCAAATTAAGTGTAGGAGAACTTAGGGTTTTTGTTTTGAAACAATCTTTTGCAAAAATAACTATATGTGATCTTTGATGTATAATGAAATATGCATTAAAAATTTCATAGATCCATGTGTAACTAATATTTTCTCCAAAAATGATTTTGCACTAAAGAGTATCTGGAGAAATTAGGATTTAAGCTCAAAATTTTTTTTGCAAACAAAAATTAGGTCAGCTTTTGAAACTTGCAATAGATGTGCAAAGATTCACAAGCTTGAGTGAAGTTTTCTCCAACAAATATTTATCAAGATGAAATGAGTGGATAAAACTTTAGATTTTCTCTCTAAATGATTTTCTAAAATGAAGTAATGAATGAGAGTAAATGCTTGTTATGTTAAAAATGAATGCACAAAATAAATGCCCTAATGAATGTTCTCTTGAAATATTTTCAAAAATAATAAGAGTAGGAGAACAAGAATGAATAAATTTCAAAAAAAATTTTGGAGGATTTTTTCCCTAATATCTCTATTTAAAAATAAGTTATGAGGGGGTATATATAGAGTCTAAAAAAATTTTGACCGTTAGCAACATAACAAGAATAATTAAAATTGTTTAATGAAAAAGTTAAGCTTTGATTAGCGCTGAAAATTAAGTACTCAAGAAGTTCAGTTGACAGACAAATGTGTCGATTGACCGTCCTTAACAAATTTTGAATTTTCACACTGAGGTTGGTTGGCTGTGTAAGGTGTGGGTCGATTGGGTGTAGGCAATTTTCGAACCTTCGTAGGTTCGATCGGCTAAGGATAAAGGCCGATCGACTGTCACTTAAGGTCAGTCGGCCATGGTTGTTTTAAAATGAATGGTTTGTTGGTCGAGGAGTCAAAACATGTTTTTTAAGAATTTTATTTCAAAAACTGTTTTTGCTCTTTGGGCCTTTTAATTTATAACTTTGAAAAACATTTTTCAAGGTCTTAAAAATAGGTCTCTAGGTCTTTATTATTCTTAAAGAGCTTCAATGCATTCATATTGAACTTTATATTGAAGTACTTACATAAGACTTCTTTAAGATTCTAAAACTTTCAATTCTTGAAGTCTTCATGTATGTCCTTACTTTGAGTCATCTTGTCTTGAGCTTCAACATTCATTGAGCTTTCATAGTATTTGTCAAGCTTTGATCGAAGCTTTGTTTGAATCACTTGTTTGTAGGTTTACAATGTACTCTTGTGATTACTTTATCTTGAACTTTCTAATACTTGATTCTTGAAACTTCACCACTTTATAAACATATTAAATATCCTTGAATTGTTATCATCAAAATAAGAGTCGTAAGCCTTATTAGGCCAACAATGATCACTATTTTGAGCAAGGGTACAACCCAAGGAGTAGGCAAAATCTATACCTAATGTGATCGTGGTATGGTAAAGATTTCCTACAAAAGAAAAGAACCAAAATTAGAGAATTTTACAATTTAATCACTAAGGGAATAATTTAATATGCCAACAAAACTTGAATCCCTTAAATAATGCCTCTAATTTGATTAAGGAAGGATGTCTTTCGATAAGCACTTGTAGAATAGGACTTAATGATCATTGGTGCTTATGGGTAGAGTGATGACAAAATTTTGATTTAGCATTTTGGTCTCCAAGATGAGCTTAGGATAAAATGATACTTAATATATGATACATTTCCCAAAGATCAGTCTTATGCAATGGACAACGTATACTTTACTTAAGATTTATATATTCAAGCTGGATTAAGCATTAAGAATTTTATACCAGGCATAGTTGCCTTGTCCATTTTGAAGTGGATTTCATAGAGCATGCTTTTGCCAATATTTTCATATGTTACCTAATCATTGTGATATATATATATATATATATATATATATATATATATATATATATATTAGATTGGATAAATTACTTGAATTCTCGCATTGGATAGCTACTCTTAAAATTCTTAGTATGGCAATAATGTACAGTGAATACATATTCTAAGATTTTTCATTTTAGCACATACCACTTCTTAAACCTTTTGGTCATCACTACCCCTTTTATTTAAATAATTATCCCTAAGGTCTAAGAAAGAATTAAATAATTATGTACTTCCTATTAGATCCCATTCTTCATTTGTTCCTACAAAGTTTGCTTTCCTGACAATCCATTCCATTTTATTATCTAAGTCTCTAGCACTTCTAGATGTGGAAGTAAATCGAATGTGCCTTTTTCTTTTAAGATATAAGCCAACTTTGTGTACAAGAGAAGGATTTTGCTTGTATCTTCTTTTCTTGCTTGGCGAGACATAAAAATGACTGAGTTTTATAAAATAAACCCTTTTTGAAAGATTTATTACCTTTAACTCCTAAAGATTTATCATGATCATTCTTTTTAATTTCATCTTTGGGTGTCATTTTAGAGTGTTCTTTCATATCTCTCTCCAAGTAGATAGTTTTCAAAATCTTCTTATTCTTTTTTTTTTTCTAGAATGGCGTGATAATCTTTTAATTCTCCTAACTTCTTTGGCAACCTTTTATTTTCCTTTTTTAGGATCATTTTTTGCTTAGACATCCTAACCATAAGTTTATGCATTTTAAATAAAGGCTTTTCTAGATTTTTAGTTAAAGGTCATGCTTTTTTCATTGCGCTCAGTGCACGATTCATCATAAAATTTATCACTATCACATTCATATGAATCGATGCATGCAGTATTATCATCAGAAACAGTAGATGATTCATCATATATTATATCACAAGATTTCGCATGGGAATCATCATAGTAAACATCACATGAATTATTTAATAAAGGAGATTGAGATATGTATACTTCCACCTCTACTAAAGCATTCAACCCATGATTTACCACTTCTGGATCATTTGAGCTTGGAGTTGCCTAAGTGGTGGTCTCTTCTTTCCTATATCCTCCATACCTCCTCTCTAGCTCTTCCTAAATTTCACTCGCACATTTACATGCCATAGTCTCATGAAAAAATATGAGAATCTAAAGCATGATATAATAATTCCATGGCATATGAATTTGCCTTCACAAGAATAGTATCATTTTCATTTAATTGCGTAAAAATTCCTTTAAAAGATATTGTAAGAACCCGAACCGTGATATATGGATTTACTATACAAAAGAAGGGTAAAACGGTAATTGTGCTGACTTTGTCGACGAGGCCATCATTCATCGATGAAGGCTAAAGGCTCCTCGTCGACGAGGGAATGTCAAGAGGTTTTCAAAAATTGGAAATATCCAGCTCGTCGACGAAACTGCCGTCTCGTCGACGAGAAACCCAGTGAACTCGTCGATGAAGACGTCATCTCGTTGATGAATCCACCCAAGTCAAATGGTTATAAATATCCAAATGAGTTGCTTCCAAACTAAGTTAGCTTAAAAATCCCTCCCTCTCTCTCTAGAACTCGAAGCTCTCTCTCTTTCTTTCTTGATTTCTTCTCCGATCATCGCTAGATTCATAAATCCAACGTTACTGTGAGGATCAAGGAAGGATTCTCTACGTAGCGAATCAAAATCTCGTTTCGAGCAATTTCGAGTTTCGGGCCAAAATCGAGGTAAGACTCAATTTTATTTTTTGATTCGAAATATGTATAGTAGTATGAGTTGTAAACAGGTATTGTACTGTGGTTTATAGGTTTTGGAGTTTTGGTTTGTAGTTTTGGGGACCGTAAAGTTCGTAATTGGAATTCGGGTTAAGGTAAGGGGATTCAGTTTATATTAATTACTTTTTGAAATCGGGATCGGTAAGCTTGTAGGTTACGATCGTATGTATGTTTTGGTAACTTATTTGGGGAAATCTATTGGGTAAAATATGAGATTTTTGGGTTACAGTTTTTGAGAAAATTTGGGGATTTTTGGTATCATCTCTGTTTTGTTTGGAAAACTATTTATTTTGTTTAAACTATATTATTGAGATGACTGTTATCCATATTTGTGTAAAATTGTATACTTGAATTAGCAAACGATATGATTTTTCGTAAACCAAATAAGTGTGGTATGTATGGTTGTATGTAATTGTTCCAGGTATTTTGTAAAACAGCTATGTTGCAGCTAATTATTGTACGCTGATGAGTATAGAAACATGAGTTTCAAAATGATTCCAGGTTTGAAATCAGTTAGGGGCGGCTAATTACCATACACCGAAACATCCATGTGGCGGCTAATTATCGTACGCTGCGCCATGTACCTGTAAGAACCCAAACCGTGACAAGTGGGTTTAAATAAATAAGAGAGAGATAAAATTTGAATTTGAACAGGCTTCGTCGATGAATCCAGAGTTCGTCGACGAAGGCCTTGTATCTCTCATCGACGAACTTCACAGGCTCATCAACGAGGAGAAGCCGAGGGGTTTCGGAAAATCATAGATCCCAGACTCGTCAACAAGGTATTGGTCTCATCAATGAGAAGACTATAGAGCCTTGTTGACGAGGACGCAATTCATCGACGAGAAGTGGCCGAGTCAAAGGGCTATAAATAGAAGTTTCATTACTTCTAAGCTAAGAAAACTTAAATATCTGCTCTCTATCTCTCTAGAACTCTCCATACTCTTCATCTCTATAGATTTCTTCACCGTTTGTCGCGAGAAACGTAAATCTAAAGTTACTGGGAGGATCGTGGAAGGATTCTTTACAAGTTCTATAGTTCAAAATCCCGTTTTAGAGATTTTCGAGTTTCAGCTTGAAATCGAGGTAGGGTTCGATTTTTAATTTTGATCTAGTAGTTTAGTAGAGAACAGTGTTGTGAGTATCTTCTATACTTGAATTGTAGGTTTTGGAGCTCGTTTCGCTGTTTCAGGGCCTTAGAGTTTGGGATTTGTTGTTTCGGGGAAAGGTAAGAAGAATTGTGTTTATATCGATTATTTTTTAAATCGAACTCGGTAGAACTGTGGTTCACGATCCTGTGTATATTTTGGCTACTCATTTGGGGGGATCTAATGAGGACAACTATGGGTTTTTCGTGATTATAGTTTTGAGAAAAGGGGGCAACGGGCTGCATTCCTGGTTTTGTTCAAAACCAAGTGTATATGTTGATTTATATTATGTTATAGGGATGACCGTGCCTTGACTTTTTTTAAACTGTATGTGTTCAAAAAACCATGATTTTAGATTACCAAATAGGTGTGGTTTGTTTGGTTATATGGGTATGAATGTGTGTGTGATTGGTTGAAATGCTAGTAGGAACGTGGCTCCGAAATTGTTCCAGGTACTAAGAGTGTCCGACTCTATATATGAGGGCGTATGAAATTGCTGGCCATAGATTGGCAGAGTGTCTGGTTCTATATCCGAGGGTGTGAGCCTATTCCGAAAAATCAGGCCAAAGGGTGTGGATCCACCGGTTTAGCGCCGGTACGATGCCATGGGAGTTGGGGACTAGCCATGTGCCGGTGGCGCTGTGTTCACGGGTTGGCTACGGGCCAACGTCGTATGTCGTGGGTCGGCTTTAGGCCGATGGGTGTGACGACACCGGGATTGCTGATCATGTATGTGTGTGCGTGTACGCACTATTGTGAAATTAGTACTGAAACTGCATTTAACTGCGTATGTTGCATCATGATAACACTTAAATTCCACACACCGATGTAACCTATGTTCTTCCTTACTGATAGGTCTCTAAACCCTACAGTACGTACATTTTTACTAGTCCTTCGAGTAACCAGAACTAGCGTCCTGGTGTAGGGAGCGTAGTGACCGGTGTATTGCGGTTAGTGCTTGGGTAAGTGTTGGGACTGTGTTTTGATGGGATGCCATTTTGGGTTGTGTTGGGCACCCAGTTGTACGTTGTATGATAGAGCCTGTTTTTGCTCTTGTATAGACTCTGATATGGTACTGTATGTATATAGAATGACCATATTTCTGCTGCGTATATTCTGTGGTGCTTGGATGTGTAAAGGGTGCCTGGGAACCCCACGGGGTCGGACCCTCATCCTTGTTCTGTATCTTGGAGGTTTTGTGTGATACAGGAACTGGTTGGTTAACATTTTCACCCCTGGATCCCATTTTCGAGTTTGGGGCATGACAGTGCCAATGTCAAAATCATGGGCGAGAGTGTCCGACTCTATATCTGAGGGTGTGAAATATCACCTATGTATCTAGGCTGGTCACTGAGGGGTGTCAGCTACACTGTATTGGCAATGTAATCGCTGTGAAGCTTCGGGTTTCATGGAGTAGTTGTGTATTAGTGTGAGCTACATCGTATTAGCAATGTAATCGCTATGATGTTTCGGGTTTCATAGCATAGTTGCATATTAGTGTGACGACACTGACCATATGTTTGGGTATCGTATGTACTGGAATGAATACTGGAACTGTATGAAAATGTTTTGAACTATATCGTATTGTATGGTGTTATGTTTTACGTAAAATAACAGTGGTATGCCACACACTGATATAACATGCTTTCTTCCTTGCTGAGAGGTGTCTCACCCCGACTGTACGTACAAATGTTTTTAGGTCCTTCAGGTAGCCGTAACTAGCATCCTAGCAGTTGGAAGCGGGGGTGTCGTTAGCTGCTATTAGTGCCTATTTAGGTACGAGTTTTGTAACCTAGTTGTCATGATGGCTTTTTTTTTTTTTTTTTTTTGTAGACACACGGGGAATGTTTTTTAATTATGGGAATATATATCCTAGTTTTGTATAGACTCTGGTATGGTACTGTACATGTATAGAAGATCGTATTTTGCTGTGTATTTGATGAGTATGGATGTATTGTTGTTTGTGTGTAAGGACCCTCTTATTGTATTGTATTATGTATGTTCAAATTGATACAGAGACAGGTTAGGTTATTATATTCACACCTGGGACCCATCTGCGGGTTCGGGGCGTGACAACTTAGTATGAGAGCTAACTAAGTTGTTAGGTCTTATAGACTTGGTTAGGTGTATTTATGTATATATACTCGAGTATAGGATATAGGAAATGGGTAGTATAGGTCGAGGATTGTGTTGTTGCTAGACGAGGACTCATTGGCGGTGTTCTGTGTCCTTCCTGGAATGATGATTTCCAAAAGATCACTGTAAACCATTGATGCATTCGTGTCAGTGTGACGAGACAGGCCTAGACCCATGGGATTGGTAGTTAACATTATTAGGTGTTTGATTGTGTTAACTGTGTACAATATAGGAATTCTAACCGATTCCTATTGTTTTTAGAATGGAGCCCAAGGATAAAAACTTGGAGAGTGGCTCCGAGGAGACGGCGAGTGATGAGTCTCCTTCTGTGTGTCATGGTTTGGCGAGGCAGGTGATTCGAGAGATTGGGCAGAGTGTTAGGAGACGCGAATGCTCTCCTACTGATGCGGGGTGTACCATTGAGAGGTTCACACACATGCACCCTTTGACATTTACGGGAGGACCTGATCCGATAGTGGCGAGGACTAGGTCGAGAAGACCGAGAGGATTTTGGAAGTCCTCTACTACACTGAGAGGTAGAAGGTCTTGTACGCTACCTTCTAGCTGATTGGGGAGGCAAGGCATTAGTGGACTGCGGTGAGTCTTCTTGAGAGGCAAAGAGCTGGTCCATCTGGTAAGACGTGGGGCCGCTTCAAGGAGGTATTTATCGAGAGATACTTTCCAGTATCCACTTGAGATGCGAAGTCCAATGAGTTCTTGGGCCTGACGCAGGGAACTCTGACGGTGCAGAGGTATACCGCCAGATTTATCAAGTTATCTCGTTTTGTGTCGTACTTGGCTCCGAATGAGTATGAGAAGGCTCGGAGGTTTGAGAGAGGTCTAGGGAAAGGCATCCTCCGTCTTGTGGGGATGCTGTAGATCCGTGAGTTCTTTGTCTTTGTTGATAAAGCCACCATAGTTGAGACCAACCTTCAGAGTGATGAGGTGGTGCAGGAACAGAGGAAGAGGCCAGTTTCTTCTGGTTCTCAGTTTGGTCCTCGGCAATGACAATGGAAGAAGAAGAAGAACTATAGGTCAAGTTATCAGCAGTCTACCGAGCGTCAGAGTTATCGGGGGGATCCATCCTTTGCGCCGTGTGCCAAGTGCCGTAAAAGGCACGATGGGGAGTGTCAGCCATTCTGGGGTAACTACTACAACTGTGGCAAGTCGGGCCATATGTCACGGAGCTGCCAGGCACCAAGGAGAGATGCGCCTGCACAAAGCCAGAACCGTGGGAGTAATTTGATGCTTCAGAGAAACTACTAGGCAACCACGGCTTCAGAGAGGGTATATTCACTGACTCTAGCAGATGCAAAACACGCTGGGAACGTGGTGATAGGTACCATGTTATTACTTTCGAATAGAGCTATTGTTTTATTTGATTCGGGAGCAACCCATTTTTTTATATCTGCTAGTTTTGTGAGGATGTGTGGGGTTGAAACCCGAGCTATGGACAAGAGGTTGTTTGTGGCTACGCCAACTGGGAGTGTGATGATATGTAGTAAGATGTTAGGAGACTGCCCAGTAGTTATTCAGGTGAGACTGCTACCAGAAAATCTTGTAGTATACAATATGTATGGTTTTGACGTCATACTAGGGATGAATTGGCTATTCTCCAGTTTTGTGGTGATTGATTGTCATAGGAAGGTAGTAGTGTTCAGACCTCCTGGGGAGTGGGAGTATGAGTTTGTAGGATCGTGTGTGCGTTCGACGCCACAGGTTTTATCAAAATTACAGGCGAGGAGGCTACTCTTGGATGGATGTCAGGGGTACCTAGCCTGTGTGAAGGAACCTCCGTGGGATGAGTTGAGACTCAAGGATATTCGGGTAGTCAACAAGTTCTAGGATGTGTTTCTTGATGTTTTACCCAGTTTACCTCCGATCGTGACGTGGAGTTTGTGATAGAGTTGCTGCCTAGCAAGGCACTGATCTCTAGAGTTTCGTATCGGATGGCTCCAACAAAACTTTGAGAGTTGAAAAAGAAATTGCAGAAATTACTAGACCAGGGTTTTGTTTGACAGAGTGTTTCACCCTGGGGAGCTCTAGTTTTGTTTGTAAAGAAGAAGGATGGGTCGATGCGTATGTGCATTAATTATCATAAGATGAACAAAGTGACGGTGAAGAACCGTTACCCTTTGCCTCGAATAGATGAACTGTTTGACCAATTGCAGGGAACGAAAGTCTTTTCGAAGATCGACCTATGGTGAGGGTATCATCAGGTGAGGGTTAGATCTGAGGATGTAGTGAAGACTGCTTTCCGAACCAAATACGGCCATTATGAGTTCTTGATTATGCCTTTTGGTTTGACTAATGCGCCGATAGTGTTCATGGATCTAATGAACAGGGTTTTCCATGAGTACCTGGATCGGTTCGTAGTGGTGTTCATTGATGATATTCTGGTATACTCAAGGAGTCCGGAAGAATATGAAAATTATCTGTGGTTGGTGCTACAGATTCTGCGGGAAAGGAAGTTGTATGCTAAGATGAAGAAGTGTGAATTATGGTTGAATCAGGTTGAGTTCTTAGGTCATATGGTGTCTAAGGGCGGTATCTCCGTTGATCATAGCAAGATTGAAGTTGTGGTCAACTGGGTGAGACCAAAGAGTGTGTAAGAGGTTTATAGTTTTTTGGGACTGGCAGGTTACTGTCATCGGTTCGTAGAGGGTTTCTCTAAATTGTCTGGACCTCTGACACGATTGACTAGGAAGGGGGTCAAGTTTGATTGGACTAGCGATTGCGAGCGGTGCTTTCTTGAGCTGAAGCACCGGCTGGTTACTACTCCAGTATTGACCATTCCTTCGGGGAATGACATTTTTGTGATCTATAACGATGCGTCCCTAAAGGGTTTGGGATGTGTGCTTATGCAATAGGGTAAGGTAGTAGCTTATGCTTCTCAGAAATTTAAGGAGTATGAGAAGAATTCCCTTACGCATGACCTAGAGTTAACTGTTGTTGTTTATGCCCTAAAGATCTGGCGACAATACCTGTACGATGTTTAGTGTGAGATTTTCACTGACCACAAAAGCCTTAGGTACTTTTTCAAGCAGAAGGAGCTGAATATGAGGCAAAGGCAGTGGCTAGAGTTGATCAAGGACTACGATTGCACGATTAGTTATCACCCGGGGAAGGCTAATGTGGTAGTAGATGCATTGAGTCAGAAGTCAGAGCATGTAGCAGTATCTACAATTGTAGCTCGGCATCATAACAGATGGGATCTGGAAAGCCTTGACATTGAGTTGGTGTCTGGTGATCATCAGGCTTTCATTGCTAGCTTGGTGATCTAGCTGACCTTGTTTGAGCATATTAAAGCCGCGCAGGCTAGTGATGCGGAGTTAGCTGAGATTGTGGAGAAAGTGTAGTAGGGGTTGGCTACGGATTTTAACATCTCTGACAGAGGTGTATTGTGGTTTGGGATCAGGCTGTGTGTTCCACGCGATGATGAGATCAGAAGGATGATTCTAGAGGAAGCGCATCGTTCTTTGTATACGGTACATTCGGGTAGTATGAAGATGTATCAGGATTTAAGCGAGTCGTCCTGGTGGAGTGGTACGAAGAGGGTGATTGCTTGGTTCGTGAAGCAGTGTCTGACGTATCAGTAGGTGAAACATGAGCATCAGAGGCCGGTACAACTTTTTCCTATTCTGGTGTGGAAATGGGAGCACATTTCCATAGACTTTGTTACCAGATTCCCGTTAGCGCTTCACGGGCAGAATGCTACTAGAGGACCTGTATCTGCATGAGATAGTGAGAATGCACGGGGTACCCGTGTCCATTTTTCCAGATCAAGATCCGAGGTTTTACTTCTCGATTCTGGAAGAGCTTGCAGGAAGCACTGGGGATGAAGCTTACTTTTAGTACAGCGTTCCACCCACAGACTGATGGACAGTCAGAGAGGACGATATAGATCTTGGAGGATATGTTACGGGCTTGTGTATTAGACTTTGGTGGTAGTTGGATTCAGTTTCTACCATTGGTGGAGTTTGCCTATAACAATAGCTTCCAAGCTAGTATCGGGATGGCACTGTTCGAGGCTCTGTATGGTCGGAGGTGTCGATCTCCTTTCTATTGGGATAAGGTTGGTGAACGTCAGGTTTTAGGACCTGAACTCGTGCAGCAGGTGTCTAAGAAGGTGGGTTTAATTTGGGAGAGGATTAGAGTGGCTCAGAGTCAGAAGAAGAGTTACGCGGATGTTCACCACTGTGAGTTGGAGTTTGAGGTCGGGGGTAAGGTATTCCTTAGAATTGCTCCGATAAAGGGAGTGATGAGATTCGGGAAGAAGGGCAAGTTTAGCCCTAGGTATATCAGACCGTTTGATATTCTTGAACGAGTGGGTCCAATAGCCTATCGGATTGCACTTCCCCCTATGCTCTAGAGGATCCATGATGTATTTAACGTATCCATGTTGCGGAGGTACGTGTCAAATTCGTCGCATGTTATTAGTTATGAATCATTAGAACTTGGGGATGCTTTGGCATATGAGGAAGTACCAGTTCATATTCTGGACCAAAAAGTTCAGAAGTTGCGCACCAAGGAAATACCATTAGTAAAGGTATTGTGGCGGAATCACACAATTGAGGAAGCTTCTTGGGAACTGGAGGCAGAAATACGTCGAAAGTTTCCGCAGTTGTTCTGAGTAGTAGTCTTGATGATAGAGTCGGTATGGGTATGTATGTATGTATGTAATACTCAATTATCATATTAGTATTATGTGGTTAGTCTCTGGGAGAGTCATGCTGTATTACGAGCTCTCGAGGCTGTGTATGTATGTAACCAAAGTATTTCTCCTCCATAAGTGAGGGAATGTATGTATGTATGTATGTATCATGACGGGCTGCGTATAAATGGCCATTGGTTCTTCTTACAGTATGTATGTATTGTAACGGGTCTACGTAAAAATGGCTGCTGGTTCTTCTTAGAGTATGTATATATCGTAACGGGGCTGCGTATAAATGGTCACCGGTTCATCTCATAGTACATATGTATTCAGTAGTATGAATGTGTTCGTAATGAGAAATTGAAAATTTCGAGGATGAAGTTTTTGTAAGGAGGGGAGATTGTAAGAACCCGAACTGTGATATATGGATTTACTATACAAATGAAGGGTAAAACAGTAATTGTGTAGACTTCATCGATAAGGCCATCATTCATCGATGAAGGCTAAAGGCTCCTCGTCGATGAAATTTAGAGACTCGTTGACGAGGGAATGCTGAGAAGTTTGGAAAAATTGGAAATATCCGACTCATCGACAAAACCGTCGTTGTCGACGAGAAACCCGGTGAACTCATCGACGAAGACGTCATCTCATCGACGAATCCAGCCAAGTCAAAGAGTTATAAATATCCAAATGAGTTGCTTCTAAGCTAAGTTAGCTTAAAAATCTCTCCCTCTCTCTCTAGAACTCGAAGCACTCACTCTCTCTCTCTCTCTCTCTCTCTCTCTCTCGATTTCTTTGCTGATCGTCACTTGATTCATAAATCCAACGTTTCTACGAGGATCAAGGAAGGATTCTCTACATTTCTAGTGGATCAGAATCTCGTTTTAAGAAATTTTGGGTTTCGGGCCAAAATGGAGGTAAAACTCCGTTTTCTTTTCTAATTCGAAATATGTATAGTAGTATGAGTTGTAAGCATGTATTGTATTGTGGTTTATAGGTTTTGGAGTCTCGTTCGTAGTTTTGGGGATAGTAGAGTTCATAGTTAGAATTCAGGTTAAGGTAAGGGGATACAGTTTATATCAGTTACTTTTTAAAATCGAGATCGGTAAGCTTGTAGGCTATGATAGTATGAATGTTTTGGTAACTTATTTGGGGAAATCTATCAGGTAAAATACGGGATTTTTGGGTTACACTTTTCTTGAAAATTTAGGGATTTCATGTATCATCTCTGCTTTGTTTGGAAAACTATTTGTTTTGTATAAACTGTATTATTGAGATGACTGTTATCCATATTTGTATAAAATTGTATACTTGAATTGGAAAATGATATGATTTTTCGTAAACCAAATAAGTGTGGTATGTATGGTTGTATGTAATTGTTCCAGGTATTTTTGTAAAATAGTTATGTGTCGGCTAATGACCGTATGCTGATGAGTATAGAAACATGAGTTTCAAAATGATTCCATATTTTGGGAAATTGGCTAGGGGCGGCTAATTACCGTACGCTGAAAGAGCTATATGGAGGCTAATTACCGTACACTGCGCCACGTATTGGTGTCAAAACCGTGGGCGGGAGTGTCCGACTCTATATCCGAGGGTGTGAAATATAACCTATGTATCCCAGCTGGTCACCGAGGGGTGTGAGCTACTGTATTGGCAATGTAATCACTGTAAAGTTTCAGGTTTCATGGAGTAGTTGCGTATTAGTGTGAGCTACATCATATTGGCAATGTAATCGTTGTGAAGCTTTGGGTTTCATAGCGTAGTTGCGTATTAGTGTGATAACACTAACCGTATGTTTGGGTATTGTATGTACTGGAATGGATTTGTGAAAATACTAGAGCTGTATGGAATTGTATGGAAATGTTTTGAACTGTATCGTATTGTATGGTGTTATGATTTACATAAAATAACATTGGTATGCCACACACTAATATAACCTGCTTTCTTCCTTATTGAGAGGTGTCTCACCCCGAATTTACGTACAAATGTTTTTCGGTCCTTCAGGTAGCCGTAACTAGCATCCAAGCAGTTGGAAGCGGGGGTGTCGTTAGCTACTTTTAGTGCCTATTTAGGTACGAGTTTTGTAACCGGGTTGTCGCGACAGTTTTTTTTTGTAGACACTCGGGGAATGTTTTGTAATTATGGGAATGTATATCCTAGTTTTGTATAGACTCTGGTATGGTACTGTACATATATAGAAAGACCGTATTCAGCTGTGTATTTGATGAGTATGGATGTATTTGTGTTTGTGTATAGGGCATCTGCATACCCCACGGGGTTGGACCCTCTTATTGTATTGTATCATGTATGTTTAAATTGATATAGAGACATGTTAGGTTATTATATTCACACTTGGGACCCATCTGCAGGTTCGGAGCATGTTAATTATTTTCCAGGCCCACCAATCCATTGATTTTATAAATACAATCATTCTTTGCTTCTAGGTGGAAAAATTTTCTACGCAAAATACTAAGTGGTCTGTTAAATGAATGTCCCTCACCGAATAGGGATACACCAAATTGAGCCATTGAAATCTTTTATAAAAACGTTTAACTCTATGCAACGAGGCTCTAATACTAATTGATGGAATTGGTGTAATCCCAAGAGGAGGGGGTGAATTGGGTATTTAAAAATTTTCCTCCTAGGTTAGGTTCAAATCCACAATCAGTATTTCACAGCTTAGCATCTGTCTAAGAAAATACCAATTACCCAACAATATAAAACTAAGCATATAAATAAAACAAATCAAGCATGGTCAATACTTCTCAATCATTCACAATACTTAAGATATTAACATTCAAGTGCAGAAATTTAAATAGCATAGGGGAGAAAAAGCTCAACAAGATATGACATTGGGGTTTGGCCAATATTGCTTACATCCCCGCCTAAAGCTCACAAGCAAGAGCATTCCACTAATGCTCACTTAACGGGTGGGGCATCATCGATTACAACCTCCTCTCCTTACTAGGCGAAGAATACACCACGTCACATTACAGGGCTGACCCCAACCTACTACAACACCTTACACGACGGTGCTCCTAGTTCTCCTAACCGGGACTCACCAATCCGGTGCACACTTTATGGGATGGTGCAAATCCTGGCATTCCTAACCGGGCCTAAGTCAATCCAGGACTTTCCTAATCGGGTTTAAGCCAATTCGGTGCACATTATAGGCTAGTGCAATTCTATTCTCACCACACGTCGGGAATACAACAATAATAAAGATTTTGTGGACAATTAACGTGCTTCTACACTAAGCAAATGATGTACAACTTTAAGCACATATACAACTTCAAATGAGATTGGATATTTTTATTAAAATAAGTATTCTAATCTCTGAGGTAAGACACATAAGACGAGTACTCAAAGATTTAACCCCTAATAAACTTTTCTCCCAAAAATATTTTTCAAATTAAGTGTAGGAGAACCTAGGGTTTTTTTTTTTTCAAACAATCTTTTGCAAAAATAACTATATGTGATCTTTGATATATAATAAAATATGCAATAAGAATTTCAAAGATCCATGTGTAACTAATAATTTTCTCAAAAAATGATTTTGCACAAGAGTATTTGGAGAAGAATAATTTTTGGAGAAGTTGGGATTTAAAAAATATTTTTGCAAGTAAAAATCAGGTGAGCTTTTGAATCTTGCAATAGATGTACAAAGATTCACAAGCTTAAGTGAAGTTTTCACCAACAAATATTTATCAAAATGAAATGAGTGGAGAAAACTTTAGATTTACTCTCTAAAATGATTTTCTAAAATGAAGTAATGAATGAGAGTAAATGCTTGAGATTTTTAAATTGAATGCTGAAAAATGCCGTAATGAATGTTCTCCTGAAATATTTTAAAAAATAATAAGAGGAGGAGAACAAGAATGAATAAATTTCAAAAATAATTTTGGAGTATTTTCTCTTCAATCTCTCTATTTAAAAATGAGTTATGAGGTATAGAGTCTTGAAAAATTTGTTGGAGAGTCTTTCCCCTAGTCACGCCTTGGATGAGGTTCGTGGGAAATCATGAATTCAAACTTCAACATCTTCGACCTAGTCATGCCAATGGGACTTGTTGGTCGAGCTACTAGTTGAGGCTTGCAGGATCTTAATCTTCAGTTCAACTCAATGTCTCGACTTGGTCTCCCTTCATGGTCTATTGATCTAATACTTGGTCGAGACTCGCAGTATCTCTAGCTCAATAAGCTTTCGTATCTCGACCTAGTCACCCTAAAGGGTCACTTGGTCGAGCACTTGGTCAAACCTTGCAACATTCTTCTTTCAATCTGAACCTTGGAGTCTGTAGCTTATGAGCTGGTCGCCCCTATGTGTTGCTAGTCGCACCACATGGTCGAATAAGGTCATCTTTCCTTTGAGGCATCGAGGCTCTAGGGGCTTGGTTGAACATTTGATTTGAATTTTGTGCACTCCAATTATTCCCTTGGCTTCTCGTATTGCTTGACTCCTTGGTTTTAACCAGTTTTTCCTGAAACATGAACAAATTATGATTTTTGGTGTAATCCCAAGAGGGGGAGGGGTGAATTGGATATTTTAAAAATTCATAAGTCAAGTATGTTCTATTTTGAACTCATATCCAGTATTACACGACCTAGAGTCTTTCTAATCAATTACAAACATAGAAAATATATGAATGTCCAAATAATCTAAACGAGTATGACAATTCCAATATTTCTCAATCAATCATAAATTAGTATTTAAAAGTAAATGCAGTAATCTCAATAAGTAAATGTAAACACACAAATACTAAAGTATAATGAGTATAAGGAAAGAATAACGCAAGGTTTTTACAAGGTTCAGTAAACCGTGCCTACATCCTCGCCTCAAGCCAACCAACTTGAGGATTTACTACCTTGCTAACTTAACCAGGTAGAGCAACGCCATTTACAAATTCTCTTTACAGGATGGAGTCCCCCTGGCTCCCTTAACCGGGCGGAGCCAAACCGTTACAACTGCTCCTTACAGGATAGAGCACCTCCTCCTCAAGCGCTACCCCACGCCTGGAACACGGTTCACTATGGAGATACAAAATATATGAAATAAATATTTGTGTACAATAAGATGCTTCTCAAAATAAGCCAATGTGTATAATGAAGTTATATATGCACTCTTGTATGATAAGATTTATGCTCAAAAGAATTTGTATGGTTTTTATCTCAAATGTATATATATGAAATATATAAGAGAAGATATAAGTATATGATATTTGATTTCAAAAATGAAATATGGAATATATATATATATATATATATATGTGTGTGTGTGTGTGTGTGTGTCACTGCAAAAAATAAGGTTATTAGTGAAGGATCCAAACGGTCACTAAAAATCACAAAACCGTCATTAATAGTATTAGTGACAGTTTTACCAGTATTAGTGACGATTTTGTAATAGTCGTCATAATTGCGGTTACTAATAATTATTACAGACAAATGTTAAAAGAGTCACTAATAATAGAGTATTAGTGACAGATTATAACTGTCACTAAAACTCTAACACCGTCACTATAAATTCTACATTGGTTCCACTCAAAATCGTCACCATTAGCAGAGTATTAGTGGCGGTTTTGAAATCTCCATTAATAGTAAAGTTATAGTGATGAATTTCAAAATTGTCACTGCTAGTAACTAATAATGATGAATTTCAAAATCGTCACTGCTAGCAACTATTAGTGACGAATTTCAGAACTGTAACTAATAACACGCTATTAGTAATGGTTTCAAAACCGTCACTAATACTTAGGCTTTAGTGACGCTTTTGAAACTCATAACTAATAGTGGTTAGTAGTGAAAGTTTTGAAATTCGTCACAACTACTCTACTATTAGTGACGATTTTGAAACCATCACTAATAATTTAAAATTATTTTTTTAATCATTAATTCCTATCAAAATCTGTAATTAAATTTTCGCATACACAACATTAAACCATAATTATAAAAAAGTTCATAAATTATTGAAAATTCTAATTCAAATTCAAAACTCAAATACAAATACAAACACATTATAGAAATTCAATTAAAATAAGAAAATTCCATCTGTCCAGATAACAAAAAAAATTCAAATACGAATACATTATACAAATTCAAATTAAAATACAGAAATTCAATCTGTTTAGATAACAAAAAAAATACTAAAAAAAAAAAAACAATCAAAAGTTGCATTTGATTGTAGTGCAAGGCATTGTGCTAATGTTGTTACAGCCGCAAACCTTACAAATTAAGAATTATACAAAAAAATTAGTATATGATTTTTGAACATATATGTATATGTACTTAAGTATCAATGTTTTGATAGAAAAATAATCGGATATTCGGACATAGTTAAAAAAAATGATAAAATTTTAAATAGCTAAGTTTTATCAGTTTAGAAACATTTTGGCTGTATTTTGTCTGTAAATAGGACATTTCTCATAGAGATATGCTCCAAACCTGTGTATTTACAATAAAGAGTTCTCAATAATCCAACTAGTAATGAATTTGATGAGTGCACTAGAGCTTCATATAATAAGCATTAAATAATGTAATGTGTTCATGCATTCCTCAAACAATCTATATCGGGATATATTCTATGAAAAAATAAAATGTGATGTTCATGGTTTATATGACTTCCTTAGGACATTTGTGTTTCTTGTCTTTCTTCTTTTGTCCTTTGTATACGGATCTTGGAATAATTGTTTGAGTGAGAGGTGGGAGAGCTTTAGGTTTTTGAAGAGGTTGACATCTTTAAAGTTGGCCTTAAAAAGATGGAATAGGGATTCCTTTGGCAATGTGTACATTTGAAAGTCTAATACCCAAAGGGAGACTTGAGGATATTGATCATGCAAAATACTTGGGTAAATATCTCTAAGGATTTACTTAGTACAGAATTTTATTTTAAGAATGATTTTAAGGCTTTGCTAATGAAGGAGAAGATAAGTTCGAAATAAACAGTTGGCATTCAACACAAGCATGTATTGCAGTAGTTTAATCTACAATTCATATAAATTAATACCATTCATAAAAAAAAGATTTAGTCATTTGATGCATTATGGATAGTAATCTGCAATGATGTTCACATAAAGGAGAAGTTTAATATTTGTTTAAGTTTCAGTCATCCTTTCAAAAAAAATTTTACATTCATTTTATCATAATTATCTTGGTACATGATTTTATTTTGGGAAACTTTTAACGAAATTTCGGTAGCATGCGGTCTATAAATTGGACATTTTCCCATAAAACTTGTGCTTGAAACCTGGTTGCTTTCAGCAAATAAATCATTTCAAGCATGCAATAACCTAAATCTACTACCACCATGCAATTCTAAATATATTGCATCGGCTATGTAGTTGGCGTTCAACACAAGCATGTATTCCAATAGGTTAATCTATAATTCATATAACATAATACCATCAATCAAAATGATTTGGTCATTCGGTGCATTATGGATAGTAATCTACAATGTTGTTCACATAAAGGATGAAGTTTAATATTCATTTAACTTTCACTCATCCTTTCAAAAAAAATATAATAATCATTTTATCATAATTATCTTTGTACATGGTTTTATTTTGGAAAAATTTTAACGGAATTTCAGCAGCATACCATCTAGAAATTGGACATTTTCCCATAAAACCTGTACCTCAAACCTGGTTGTTTCAGCAAATATATGGTTTCAAGCATGCAAAAACCTAAATCCACTACCAACATGCAATTCACAATATACTGCATTAGTCATGTAGTTCGAATTCAACATAGTATTCAAGTAGTTGACTCTACAATTTGTATAACATAATACCATCCATAAAAAAGATTTAATCATTCAGTGCATTATGGATAGTAATATGCAATGTTGTTCATATAAAGGATGGAGTTTAATATTCGTTTAACTTTCATTCATTCTTTCAAAAAAATTTTAACATTTATTTTATCATAATTATCTTTGTACATGATTTTATTTTGGATAAATTTTAATGAAAAATTGATAGCACGCTATCTGTAAATTGGACATTTTCACATAAAACATGTACTTGAAACCTGATTGTTTTCAGAAAATAGATCATTTCAACAATGCAACAACCTAAATCCACTACCAGCATGCAATGCACAATATACTGCATTAGTCATGTAGTTGGTGTTCAACATGAGCATGTATTCCAGTAGTTGAATTAATGATTCATATAACATAATATCATCAATCAAAAATATTTAGTCCTTCGGTGCATTATGGATAGTAATCTACAATGTTGTTCACATAAAGGATGAAATTTAATATTTGTTTAACTCTCTCACTCATGCTTTCAAAAAAAAATTAATATATGCAATATTGGATTGGGGAACTAACGAGAACAAAGTAACAAAGAGAAACTATAAAAAAAAATACTACTAGGATAAAAGTTAAAACACAATTCAACAAACCTTGAACCTTTGCTCACATACATAGGCCCGTGTTTGTACTTCATTTCCCCACCTCATCAACAAAGTCGCATCCTCTTCCAGGTGCAAAACGTTAGCCTCTAATTCCACAAATCGCTTTTTCCAGGCCTCAACCTCAGCCTCGACTCTCACCTTTGCACACTCCAAATCATTCATCTTACTCTTCAAATAAGCAACAACCTCCTTCTTACCTTCACAAGAACTCCTCGAAGGCCCCAATAACCTTTTGCATCCCTCTTTCCTCATCTTTTCCCTATCGCTCGTTACTCTCTTATCCTCTCACAAACGAATGATCGTCCTTTTAGCGTATTTGTAGTTTTTCTTCAAGTCTTCCAATTGATCTTCAAGCAAGCATTTACTGAGTGTCAACGCTTGATCAATGCTCCTATATAAGTGCAATCTTCACTAGAATATCACTTATGAATGGAGAGCCAGCACTCAATAAATGCTTGCTTGAAGATCAATAGGAAGATTTGAAGAAAAAGTAAAAAAACACTAAAGGGATGATCATTCATTTGCGAGAGGATAATGGAGCAATGAGCGATAGGGAAAAGATGAGGAAGGATGGATGCGAGAGGTTATTGGGGCCTTCGAGGAGTTCTCGTGAAGGCTGAGGTTTAGGTCTGGAAAAAGTGGTTTATGGAATTAGAGGTTAGGGTGATTTTTTTAAGTGATGATTGGTGAGTGGGCGATTTTTTTTTTAACCCTTTTTGGTGAAGGGACTAGGCAGCTCAATGAAAGGCCCAATCAACTAACTTAATTTATGACTAAAAGATATAAGTGGTACAAAACAATATATATATATATATATATATATATATAAGTAAGCTTTGAAACACTTTGGTCTCTTTAAATAGATATACACACACATACATACATCCATACATATCTATTTCCTTTGTAGTTGCAATTATAAATTAATAGAGCAATATGTTACTGCATCAATTGAAGGTATATCAGAGTGCACGTGAAAGCCATGAGAGACATCCATCCTAAGAATTAAGGTAGGAACCTTAGACAATGTGGGTATAGAAGGCGAATGTTCAATTGAGGGTTCTCTTCAAGTACATCAAATGGAGGTTCAATGAGCTACATAACACATGACAAAGAACCTCCATTAATATTGACTCTTATATTGCAGAAAACATAATAATAAAACTTACAATTCCTTTCATTTCTCCATATTTTATTACATCTCTCACAAGACAACGGATATCATGTCGAGCTGAGAAATTTACAACAGCCCAACGTTCAATCTTTACTAACTCCACTAGTTTCCAAAACAAAGCACAAAGAATATTTCGATTTTAATTGAACTAAGATCCTAATATGACAGAACATAAGGAGAAGCACCTTATTGTTGCGAGGAGGAGCCACCTGCATCATCTGGACAAGATTGAACCATCATTTGTTCAAGCTGTACTTGCCTGTTCGTCATGCCTACATCTGGGCCTTAAAGTTGGAGATCTCTTTTAATTTATGGTTCTCCATTTCCATTATTTGCATCTAGAGAACCATCTCCTCCCTTTGAGATTGGACTTCCCTACACGCTCAGTCAAGCCCAGTATGAGATGCCGCTGTGGCCACTGAAGATGATGATGTTGAGGCAATGTATCCACTTGCAAGACCATTCAAAAGCCC
Source organism: Malania oleifera (assembly GCF_029873635.1). Classification (NCBI taxonomy): domain Eukaryota; kingdom Viridiplantae; phylum Streptophyta; class Magnoliopsida; order Santalales; family Ximeniaceae; genus Malania; species Malania oleifera. The sequence continues at coordinate 46,764,642 of NC_080418.1, forward strand.
CCCTCATTTCCCAAGCACCTAAGCAGAGATCTTATAATTCGTCATTTGCTGACTCCCCTCTAGAATGAGTGCATCCATAAGCTCGAGCATCTTCGCCTATTTTCTACAATCAAAATGATAAAAAATGAATAAATGGTGTATAAAACTTTGACATTTTGAATAAAATAATGAACTAAATAATGTATTTGACTTACATGTTTGCTTTGTGCACCTTGGCACCACTTTCCTGATCGCTTTTGATGTGTTCTCTGATACAGATCCGACATCGGCTCCTCTGCACCAGCCTCGGGATCACGCTACATTATCATATAAAATATCGTTAATATTAATTCGGAGATTTAAACATAAATAACACTCGTCAGGTAATGGTCAAATAGTTTTATAGCAATTACCATTCGATGATTGATGAATAACCTTGACCCATTGCAATGCGTCGTATTTAGTTTTCCATGGTTCTCAACATTCTTCTCACATAGAATCAACAAAATAGATGTAACAAATTTTTATTAGGCACATCAATATGAAAAAGTAGTTATTATAATACAAGAAATGGTGACACACCACCTCCCAAGCCTCTTGGGATATCCTATCGAATGGGCGTGCATTTGCTTGATCTCCCATCGCCCTAAAATAGTTGTGTATTTTGGCCTGATATGTCTTAAATTTGTTGCATAGCTACACATCGACCGCTCTTTTAACATGGGCTGCCTCAAGAATGTCCATATCAAACTCCTCCTGCGTATGAAATACATTTAGAATGTTAGATAGTTATTTGGCTAGTATATTAGTAAAAGTGAAAAAATGGTTTGGGGTTGCACCTGTAAAGAACCTTATGCTGTGCCTCAGTCACTTGCGTCTAGTTGAAGGCAGTGACTGGAGCATACTCTCGGCATATAATACCGAACTCCCGTGTCCAAGTTTTGCACCAACGGTCGCCACGCAGGGCCGTGAAGCCCGGAAGAATGTCAATCTGGATCCGCACCCCTATACTATCTAGGTTTTTCTTCAGCTCTGTGTTCTTTTCTATACCACGACCTAACCTCGGCATCTGCGTCATCGAGGTCGATGCTGAAAGAGGAGTTCAAGAACAATATTTTAATCATAAACGTGTACGACCATCAATAGTTTTATTCTTAATCAATTACTCATAACCTTACCCACACTGCTCATTATGGTGGGCAACTCACCCTGGGTTTGATCCCCAGCTAATTTATCAATGTATGGCCAGGGTCTCGAGGGCTAAGAAGGTGATGGTGCCGCATGAGGACAAACATCCTCCGCTGGTCTTGAGGATATTGGATCATCCTCGAGTGATGATGTAGGCAACACCCTGGACTGAACTCGGCCACAACGACCTCCTAGTAGCATGTTTGCCAAATATTACAGAAGTAAATATAGGAAGATTTAGAAATTTGATAGAAGCATAATAAATATATTTTCAGTTATTTACACATGTCAGATACATGGTGACAACATAACATGCTTACCTCCCTATATGTCCTCAATATTGGTATCATCGTCACTTTTTAGAGCATCTTCCTTTTCACTACAGTTTCGACCACAATTCATCTTCCCCATCAGTTTCATCATCATCAATGAAGTCAACGTGTATAAAAGCTTCAATTCTAATGTCAGCAGCCCCTACGTGTTCTGTCGTGCCACCAACGTGTTGACCTTTTGAGCCCTATCTCATTTTTGATAATGACAAATATAAGGTATTTAATGTTTGCGGAGTTTGTGTGTAAGATCACATTGGCGAAATCATATGCCGGCACACAGTGGCTTGAAGAAAAAGAAGACCCAAAGTGTCAAATTTCTTTGTAATTCACATTAAATTTATTGGGTCTATAATAATTAATTATCGGTCTGTAAAAATTTGCATATCATGCATGTAGGAATAAATAAGGTCAAAGGCCTTAAAAAAGACCTTAGATCCTTGCACTAGCACTTAAGAAAGTCTACAAAAATCACATATGCTATTAGGGGAAATTATTGAAACGGTACTTAAAGGGCTAATATAGTAAGGTTTTGGGCGACCAAACCTTGGTGTCCAAAACACCTCGGTTGACCAAACCGTTGAATGAGTTAGCGTGTTGACTTGACTTCGGGTGATCAAATCAAAACGGACTTCATCGTCCTCGGTCAACCGAATATGTACCCTGTCCTTTTCCAACAACTCAGATGCCCGAACTTCACATTCAAAACTCTCTCTGGTGACCGAAGATGCAAGTTTGACAAACCAAACTTGAGTACGGGCGACTGAACCTTGGACATTTTGGAAAATCGCCTTATTCAGCCACCCGAACCTATTCATGGGCACCCGAACTTCAAAAACGCCTATTTTCTTGTGTCTGTTCGGGCGACCAAACCTATTGCCCGATCGACCGAAACTCTCAGGTTGGCCTAATTTTTATCGAGGTTAAATGGGGTGAAATAGGGTTAATTTTATTTAACTCTTTTAAAACAAATTTAATAATACGTTTGGTGTCCCTAACGATCATAAATTGTGCCATGTCTATATATATAGCCTCATTTGCTCAGATTAGTGAGTGATTAGCATTTTGATTAAGTAAAAATTATCTAAAATTTTGAAAGCTCATTTTTTTAAAAACAAAGCCTATACACTCACCCTTTGTTATTCCTTTGCCAAATCTAGCATGGTGAGAGTGCCTAAATTGATTTATTGCTTGATTGATTTTGTATTAGAAGTTGTTAGCAAAAACGTTTCCCCCCAATTTATTTAATAACTTCATTGTGTGGGAAAAACTTTGAGGCTTGTGAGTCTTGGCATTTGTATTGCAAGACTCCAAGGCTTGTGTTTTTGATTGTGCTAAAATTATTTTCACAAGCTCATTTTCAAAATATCCTTGGTGCTAGAATCTTGAGACGATAATTTTAGAGATATTTTTATTATTATACTTGGAAATCTCTAAAACCCTAAATTGTGATTGAGATATACATCTATATATTGTTTCAAAGATAAGCTTGATAATACACTCCTGTACTTGATTGAATAATGAACTAAGATTGAGTGTTAGTACACATATTGCATCGATCTTATACTTTTTATCATACTGATGTGCGTTGATTATTACATGTGCGCATTGGTACAAAATCATCTTGTTTAGAAGCATTTGAATTGTTCACAAATTTGTAATTCATTGTTGTAGTCCAGGCGTGGCCTGAGGCGGCATTGATCTAGTATGTAAGGATCGATAGGGCCTTCTCCGCCCCTCCAGGGAGAGTGTGTAAAGGTTGAGGTCAGCCCTAGTAATTTGACATGGTTCTATTACAATGTCGTTCCACCCATTAAATGAGCAATAGTGACAATCCTCGAGCTTATGAGCTGAGGTGGGGATATTGGCAGTATTGGCCGAATCCAGATATCATATTCGGTGTCACTTTTACATTTCTTGCATTATATTCTATTTTGTGCTTGATTTAGTTTCCCTGCTGAATATACTGCATGTCTGATTGACACGGTATCGTATCTGGTTGACAAATACTAAAATTGTGGTGTATGTACTGAAAATTGTTTTATGTATCATATCTGCAATTCCATACATACTTAGATTGCGCCTAGGTTGTGTCATACTGTTTGTAGACTGGTTGATCTAGGGAAAAAAATTTTAAATCTCAGTTCACCCCCCTCTTGGGATTGCACCAAAGTCAAAATTTGGTATTAGAGCCTCATTGCATGGACCTAATTTTATTTTTTTTTACAAAAGTTCTCAATGGCTAACATTGGTGTATCCCCAATCAGAGAGGGGCGATCACCTTCCAGTCCTCCATTATTTTGTGATGTTAATTATACTGCGTGGAAAATTAGAATGAGGACATTTATGAAATCAATGAACTCAAGGGCCTAGCAGGTGATTTTCAAAGGAATTTGTATGCCTTTAAATGGAAATGGTATTAATTTGATGCATGCAAATTCATATGCCATGGACATGTTATATCTTGCATTAGATTCTAATATTTTTGTTATGTTTGTCGCATGTCAGAGTCATAGGAAATATGGGATGATCTCTAAACGAAATATGGAGAATCCCAAGGAAAGGAGACCACATCTCTAGAAGTGTCACACTCAAATAATCAGAATGTGGTAAATCATGGGGTAATTGCATTAACAGAAGTAGAGGTATATGATTATATCTCTACCACTATAGATGATTTTGTTGTTGAATGCTATGATATGTCAAATGCTGAATCATCTGTTGAATTTCATGATAATTCTATTAATGATGCACGTGATGATTCTCGTGGAAAATATTGCAATATATTGTATATTGAGTCATCTGTCATACTTTTTGATAATGTTGTAAATAATTCATGTGAAAACTACCGTATTAAATCTTGTATTGGATCATGCAATGAGTGTTATGATGAAAGCATGTCATTGAATAGACAACTAGGAAAGGATTCATTTAAAATTCATAAGTCTCTAGTTGGAATTTCTTATAATAAAACATCTCTAAAAAATCAAAACAAAAGCTTGGCTAAACAATTAGAGGATTTAAAAAAATATCATGCCACCTTAGAGAAGAAAAAGTTGAAGAAAATATTATAAATAATCTGCTAGGAGGGAGAAATGAGAGATGATAAACTCTTAGGAATCAAAAATAAAAATCACTTTAAAAAGGGTTCAAGCTTGATTCATAATGCCCATAGTCATTCAACTACCTTATCAAATGAAAATAGGAGATGTAAGAAAAATTCTTCACATGCATATAATACTTGCTTATATTACAAAAAGAAATGGCAGATCAAATCTTCTTGTAAATGTAGAAGTGCTAGAAACTTAAATAAGAAAATGATTTGGGTAATCCTAAAGGCAAACCTCTTCGAACCAAAAGATGAATGGATTCAAATTTAAATTACATATTCATTTACTCCATCTTTAAATCTTAGGGTTAGGGGTTATGATGTCTAAAAGGCCTCAAAAGTGGTTTGTGCCTAAAGCTAAAACTCTAGAATCTTAAAATACCGAGATTAAAAACATAAATCATATATTGAATAAATTCTCAAAAGCATGGCAACAAAAACCCACTTCCAAATGGACAAGGCGCATCTTCCTGGAAAATAATTCCTATTGCTTAACTCTCACTTAGTTATAAATCTTAAGCATACTTTGTCCATTAATCAAATGTGAGCTTTAGGGATCTTTGTGATGAGATATATTATTTTTCCCCAAACTCACTTTGAACAAAAAGTCCAAAATCGTGATTATATCTAAAGGATACCTTCCAATCATGAAAAAGAATTTGGTCAATATATTCACATACTCCTTATTGCTCTTTGCACATTCTGTTTGGATGTTCACGCTAGCATGAATATGTCTTGAATAATGTCCACTCCGGAATTCTCTTCTGAACTCATTAGTTTAAACTTCAAGAGTATTCATCCTAACTCACTTCATAAGCTCTCAAACGTTAACATCAAATTATTTAGAGCTTCATCTCATTATAACAAGTTGAATGGTTAACTTGGTTGCATTAGGTCTCAATATAGATGAGTGCACAAAATTCACTTAGACCTATGCACATGCAGTTTAAATTGAAAGCCATTCCATCTTGTGCCACTCACGCATTGAAATTCATAAAAGAAAATAGGCACGTGTTGACTTATGACCCTAAAGAAGTATTCTTTGTGACTTTTTAGTCCGATAAGCCTAAGAACTCAAAGCTGAGCTAAAATCACTGAAAATATTATAATTCTTGATTATTGAACTTTTAGATAAAAGAAAGGCATAAAATGAGTCGAGTGCATAACTCAGGGGGAGCATATATTATTTCATGGTTATATAAATTAAAATGCTCTCCTATTTTTTTTTTCTTGCCTAAATGTTCATGTGAATACTGAAGTGAATTTATAGCTATCCTCTGTTATCTACTGTTTATATTCTTTGTTGGATAGATTATTTATTTTGATTTGTTGCTTACTACCAGATTGCATGCTTGGATTGAAAGCCTTCTGTATGACGGATGCAGTGGTGTGTATTACATGCTGGTAGTGGATATATAAGTTCTCGTGTGCCTTGAACATAATTATAAATTGCATATTTGAAACTATCAGACACAAGTTTTATGAGAAAATGTCCAATTTCTATATGGCATGTTGACGAAATTTCGGTAGATTTTTCCCAAAGTAAAACCTTATCCAAAGATTATTATAATAAAATGAAAGTTAAATTATTTTTGAAAGGATGAGTGAAAATCAATTGAATATTACACTTCATCCCGGCATAATCATTAGGTATTTAGAGGAGCTCAGCTCCATCCGTATAGAAAGAACATAAAAGACTCAAATGCATCACTTCACTTTTTGAAATATTGAAGCTCTTCTAAAAATTTGGAACATCATATACAACTCTAAAAGCCCAATGAACAAATATGGATTGTTCTCAGTTATGGACATTATTGTATGCTTTAATATACATTATTTGATGCATCTATGATCTATTAGGACAACTATACTGATCAAGAAACAAATGCAATTGATAAATATTCAATATAGTTGATTTTAAAGATTTAGATTGATGGCTTATACTACTAGGCATAAGGAAACAATTCTTTAACTAGTATAAGTAGTTTATTGCATCTGAACTAGAATTCAAATCGATAGGGGCAGCATCCAAAAATTAAAATGCCTATCATACTATGCTCACAAAGTTTCATCTTAGATATGTTATTGAATCAGTCTGGCATGTGCTTAAATGTAAAGTTCTTATTGAAAATCATAATTTGAAACGTGTTGTTTTGCCATAGCCATTTGACTTGTCATATAATCTTACGTGCGATTGCTAAATCTTATAAAATCTATATGGTCGTCTTATTTTGGTTGTCTAATGAAAGTATGCTTAATTGCTAAACCAAGATAACGCTTGCTTGCTTGCATGATATTTTAACATTTTTTTTTTTGGGCAATCATCACCCTCAGCACTTTATTGATAATATGAAAAAGGGAAATTTTTTTAATACCTTTTGGCAAGAAATATTCTCAAAACTTAAAATTTTTATGTCTTGTCTTAGTATTTACATAGTTATATGTATATATATATATATATATATATATATATATATATATATATATATATACATATACGTTGTTTTTGCCCCTTAATATATTTTCCCTTATAGTCATAAACATTTTGCTCAAAAACATTCTCCCCCTTTTGGCATCAGCAAAAAGGGCCAAGCTAAGTGAAAAACTTTTTGACATTCAAAGTAGACTTAGCAAAGAGAACTCCCCCTTTTTAAAATAATTTTTAAAGAAAACTCTCCCTCTTTTTAGTATAGATTATGGGCATAAAAATTTAAATTGTTTTAAAGATATAGCCATTAAGCATACAAAACAATTTAACTAGTCATTTAAAAGATTAAAATGACATGTAAACCATGGTTAGACAAGAAATGTACACAAACTATTTTAATTTAAGCACAATGTAAGCCCCCGCAAAGATTGGAATTTAAGAACATGCTGCATATAAAAAGTAGGTTTGAACATAAATATGATCTAACTAGTTCACATGCGCTTCATGAATAATCCATGAACCGATTATGCAATACCCTTAAAAGAAGTTTCATGACAAATAACTTTAATACAAGATAGCACAAGTCATAAAGCATTTAAGCTTACAAGCAAGACATAAAATATATTCCATATAAGTTCATTTCTTGCTTTTGAAAATGTATATGCACATCCCCTTATGATTTTTAATAACCACAGTGGGCTTATGCTTTGAAAAAGAAACTTTAATTTAAAACTCAAGCAAGTATTATTTTTTTGGTTTATCATTTAAGCACAAATCACAGAGTACCAGAAAAATGCAGCCATATAGATCCAAAGATATTAAATAAATTTTAAATAGGGATCATATGGTAAAACCTAAGACACATGTAGCTAAAAAGTATATTTTAAATCAAAACTTTCAAGAAAATCATTTCGTTTAAGCACAAGCCACAATGAATTCAACAACAGATCTAAGCCAAAAATTTGGTGAGCATAACAATATAGAATTTTAGCCTAAGATGCTCCCCCTATAAATTTGAGTTCGTGCTTAGATCCTTTTAACTACTTATATTGGTACAAAAAAATTAAGCATGTTAACAGTATAAGTACAATTTTTCATTCATAAACTAATTTTATTGGTATGGGTTAAATCGTTTGGTTTCCACTAGTAAAATGTCCCTAAACACACATGCGCCAAAAATCAAATTCGAAGTCATGCATGGTGATCATGTGTACCTGGAACAATCCATATCAAAGATATTCGGTAGAGACAAAATATGATCTTCAAGGTATTTATAAAGGCTTCGTACTCAAAAGATCACTACAAAAAATCAGGGTATTAGTGACGGTTTTCAAATAGTTGCTATATGTGTCGTTACTAATGACTTTTAGTGACGAACGTAACTTTTGTCACTAATAATGGCATATTAGTGATGGATATAATCCGTCACTAAAACCCTAACATTGTCACTATATAGTATAGAACGGCTCAATTCAAATTCGTCACTAATAGTAAGGGTATTAGTGGCGAAATAGAAATTCGTCACTACTAGAAGAGTATTAGTGACAAATTAGAAATTCGTCACTACTAAAAGAGTATTAATGACGAATTAGAAATTCGTCACTACTAGAAGAGTATTAGTGACGACTTAGAAATTCATCACTACTAGTATGGTATTAGTGCGGAATTAAAAATTTGTCACTACTAGCATTGTATTATTGACGAATCCGAAATTCGTTACTAAAAGTAAGTTATTTGCGAAGGATTCAAATTCGTCACTAATAGTAGGGTATTAGTGACGAATTTGAATCCTTCACTAATAATTAGAAAAATAAAAAAAATATTTTAATACTAATTTTTTTTAATCATGATTTCTTATATAAAAATCTATAATTACATTTTCAAATACATAAACTAAAACCATTCAAAATTTCATACAAATTCAATTAAAATGAAGAAATAACATATGTTCAGATAACAAAAATTATTTAAAAATATTCAAAATTCAAATACAAATACTAGTACAAATTCAAATTAAAATACAAAAACTTCATTTGTTCAAATAACAATTAAAACTATAAGAGACAATGCTGTCTGATATATTCTAATGAGGCATTGAACAGTAACACAAGAAACAAAGTTCAGATAAACAAACAAATTCATCGGGAAATATTTTGAGAGTCCAATGCCTAAAATGAGATATGGGATTGAGAAAAATAAAAACGATCTTTAGGCAACAAAACTTTAGGCAGCACTTGCTCCCTTTCCCTTCTTTCCTTTCTTCCTATGGATCTTCTTCATGTAGAATTCCAGCTCTTTCCCCTCCAAAATATATCTGCAAAACCATTTAACCAATGCATTTAGCTGAGATGCCCAACATAAAAGAAAAATCAAAAACAAATACAACAATATTCAGTAGTATAAATTGATGCTTGACAAATTTTCCACGCAAACCCCCCTCATCGTTGAGTATAACAAAATGTAACAGCTAGTTTAGTATTTGAAAATAATTTTTGTTTTCTATTTTCAAAATATAATGAAATAAAAAATGTCAGCACATTTCCCTGTTTTGAAGACATCTATATTAATTCAAAAGAAGGTAATATTTTGGTCATTTTAAATCTATAAATGAAAAATGAAAAATTGTTTTTGACAACTAAACAAGCCCAAGCCACTTTCACAAGCTGACCACAAACAACTAAAAAAAATAGGGCACCTCACCACATGAGAACAATTGACATCAGATGATGAGTGGGATGCCTCATAAAAGTTCACCAGATACATTGAGATTTTGTTGGTTCACTGAATAGCTATTCATACGAATAGGACGGAATACAAGAAGATATCAATAGAGATAATAGTCATTTCATATTTATTCATCATTCTTCCACTCAACATGGAATATGGAAGGTATATTTATGATGAAATTATAGCCATTCCTTGTCTACTCTTTACTATGATTGATAAGAAATTATAAATTTTCACTTGTGCATTATAATACATTTTTAATACAAATTATCAAGTTCTTCTATTACAACTATCTCTATTCCTAGGAATAAGCATTCTGCAAACTAAAGATAGTCCAAAGGATTTATAGTGTTCACTCAACAGCTGAAAAGCCACTAGATCATGGCAATTTTTTTTTTTTTCGCTCAGACATGGCAAATGTTTTTACTCATCCTTTCAAAAATATTTTAACATTAAACTAAGCCTATCTTTTTTTTTTGTTTGGGAAAATTTTAACGCAATTTCGGTAGCATGCCGTCTGTAAATTGGACGTTTTCCCATAAAACCTACACCTTATAGGTTCAAATAGATCATTTATAAGAAGTTGAAGGCACACGAGAACCTATATCCACTACCAGCATGCAATACACATCAATTACATCCGCCATGCAGGAGGCATTCTAGGCTAGCATGCAATCATGTAGCATATTCATGACAGTAATACATGTAACCATATCTTAAATTCATAATATAAATAGCAGAGAACAGTGGATAGTATTAGGTTCAGTGTAATATTGTTATTCATTCAGGGATTTGGAGATGAATGTTATGAGATGATGAGAGCATTTAATTTAAATAATTATGAAACTGATGCTCCCTCTGAGTTATGTATATATTCAACGTATGCCTTTTTCAAATTTTCAAATCCTCAGCCAAGTGTATATAATATTTTCAATGATTTCGGCACGACAATGAATGCTTTAAGCTTACCGGACCAAAAAGATATAAATGAATGTCCATTCTAAATGAACTAAGTCTATATTGCCTCATTTATTATAGTTCTTAAGTTTCACTCATCCTTTAAAAAATATTTTAACATTAAACTAAGCCTATCTTTTCTTTTTGTTTGGGAAAATTTTAACGCAACTTCGGCAGCATGTCATATGTAAATTGGACGTTTTCCCACAAAACCTGCACCTAATATGTTCAAATAGATCATTTATAAGAAGTTGAAGCCACACGAGAACCTATATCCACTACAAGCATGCAATACACATCAATTGCATCCGCCATGCAGAAGGCATTCTAGACTAGCATGCAATCATGTAGCATATTCACGACAATAATACATGTAACCATATCTTAAATTCAGAATATAAATAGAAGTGAATAATGGATAGCATTGGGTTCAGTGTAGTATTGTTATTCCTCCAGGCATTTGGACATGAACGTTATGAGATGATGAGAGCATTTAATTTAAATAATTATGAAATTGATGCTCCCTATGAGTTATGTATATATTCAACGTATGCCCTTTTCAAATTTTCAAATCCTCAGCCAAGTGTATATAATATTTTCAATGATTTCGGCACGGCAATGTATGCTTTAAGCTTATCGAACCAAAAAAGTATAAATGAATGTTCGTTCTAAATGAACTAAGTCTACATTGCCTCATTTATTATGATTGCTATGTTTCACTTATCCTTTCAAAAATATTTTAACATTAAACTAAGCCTATCTTTTCTTTTTGTTTGGGAAAATTTTAACGCAATTTCGACAGCATGCCGTTTGTAAATTGGATGTTTTCCCACAAAACCTGTACCTGATTGGTTCAAATAGATCATTTATAAGAAGTTAAGGGCACATAAGAACCTATATCCACTACCAGCATGCAATACACATCAACTGCATTCGTCATGCAGGAGGCATTCTAGACTAGCATGAAATCATGTAGCATATTCACGACAGTAATCCATGTAACCATATCTTAAATTCATAAGATATTCACGACCGAGCACAGCATGCATGGCTTCTGTATAGTTTTTGGATTTTGTTCCATGTGTTAGACAACTTGAATCTTTAGAAGTAATAGTAGAGGTAGTAGTGGTGATAAGCTTTAGGAGCATCCATTAGGTGTAGGGTTATCTTTTGATGATGCCTGATGTTGTTTTACTTGCACTGTTAAACATGGCGTGTCACCATTTTGCTTCAGATGTAGCTTGATGCCTTAATGGATTTGCTTACTGCCCATGTCAATTAGAGCTTTATGCTTTGAGTTGAGATGGGTAGCAGTGTTCAACATTTTGCTACGATAAAAGAGCTTCATTAAAATGTTTGAAGGACTTGATGTCATTTTTTTTCCTTTTGTGATAAGGGTGTAGTTCTTAACCTACTTTGCAAGCAGGAATTGTTTTGACAGAAACCATGTTATATGCCAAATGGGATATGATATAGGAATTGCTATATGCCCTTCGAGGAGGAAGAATGGGGAGGAGTTAAGGGAAAAAAGTAGAAAATTTTGACAAGTCGTGTTCAAGAGAGAAGTGTGTAGGGAGGGCATGCTACATGTTGAGCGGGAAAAGTGGGGAGGGGAATGGGAAGGGGGGTGGAAAATATGCTTGGTAGGAGAGAAAGTTAAGAAATTACTATATATTTTTACCTGTCCTGTGTTAGAAGAGCTTGAGCTTGGACTATAAACCTTGGATTTGTGTAGAATTTGAGCTTGGATTTTAAACATGGATTTTTTTTTTTTAATTTTTGGAGAGACAAATTGCTGCACATAATTGTGTTTTCTTCAAATTTACCAAGTTAAATTTAAAATGTGAAATTCATGCTCACACGTAACCAGAAAGTGTGAAAATGAGACTGCTCAAAATGTTATTGTAGCTTAGGCATATTTAAAAGTAGGTAAGTTTCAAAGATGGGGAGAGCAAGAGATGGATTATTGATATCTGCTCTTAAATAAGAGAAGAGATTGATTTCATCTATTATCTCACTATGATGTTCAAATGTCATGGATAAAGAAGTGTCTTATTTAAATGAAATTGTTTTATTTTTTAAAAAAATATTGCAATATTCTTAATTTAAAGTATCTTTTGAAAATTTGCATACTTCAAAATATGGAAGCCGTGCATTTAATATGAGGAAGAAGGCCAATTATATTAAAACTATTTACGAAACCAACAACCAAGGAATGTTGAACTGAGTTATACTCGAGGGCTCAAATCTGATGAATTTTTAAAGAGTACAATTTATGTTTTTTATTTTGATAGGGGGATCCCTTTTCATATATAGTTCTTGTGGGTCTGAATTATTCTAGTGTTTATTTTGTCTTAAAAAATTGTGAAAATATTAATTATGTTCAGTTTTTCCAAAACAACTTTGCATAAAGATTTATAATTATTTTTACTGTTTATTTGAATTATTCTTTAAGAAAAAATAAAGGTAAATTAACAATACTTATAAATAAAAACTATTTTATTTTATGAAAATATATGTAAATGATATCACTTAGATCTTCAATATTCATATGTACTCTATTGTTCCATGGTTATCACAAAAGAAAAAAAAAAATGACATCAAGTCCTTCAAACATTATAAAGAAGCTCTTTCATCGCAAGAAAATGTAGAACCACTGCTGCCCATCTCAACTCAAAGCATAAAGCTCTAATTGACATAGGCAGTGAGCAAATCCATTAAGGCCTTAAGCTGCATTTGAAGCAAAATGGTGACACGCCATGTCTGATAGTGTAAGTAAAACAACATCAGGCATCATCAAAAGATAACCCTACACCTAATGGATGCTCCTAAAGCTTATCACCACTACTACCTTTACTATTACTTCTAAAGATTCAAGTTGTCCAACACTCGAAACTAAATCCAGAAACTATACAGAAGCCATGCATGCTGTGCTTAGTCATTTTAACCCCTCTCCCGTCCCCCCCCAAAAGAAGTTTATCCAAGCCATTCAACAGAAGAACATGGAGTTGCACACATTTTCTTATTATTTGGCAACTGAGGGACAGCAACTGCCCCTGCAGTTATCATCCTACCATGGCTCGAAGATGTTTCAGATGCTTCTTCAAACTTCTTGAATTGTCCCACCTGAGTGGTTGCCAAATGAGCATAGCATCATGGGGTGCCCAAATCATATCAAAATAATTCAATTATCATTAAAAGCACATTTGCAAACCTTAGAAACCAAGCTTGCAAAGGACTAGACAAGGAAGTAACATCATGGGGTGGAATTCAAACTTGTAGAGCACACACATATTCAAATGTTTAGACCCCAGAACCTTCAAAGTAAATGTTTTAAATGAAGCTTAGATCCTTTTGTCCAATCTCCATGCAACATATATTGCAACTACTGAAAGTAACATGGCTTTCAAGTTGTTGTTGGCGCAAAAAGCCAACTAATAAAAGGTGCCCAAATCATATCAAAACAATTCAATTATCATTAAAAGAACATTTACAAACCTTAGAAACCGAGCTTGCAAAGGACTAAATGAGGAAGTAACATCATGGGGTGGAATTCAAACTTGTAGAGAACACACATATTCAAATGTTTGGACCCCAGAACCTTCAAAGTTAATGTTTTAAATGAAGTTTAGATCTTTTTGTCCAATCTCCATGCAACATATATTGCAACTACTGAAAGTAACCTGGGTGTCATGTTGCTGTTGGCGCAAAAAGCCATATATTGGATCGGATTTAGCCAATGTACATAGTATCGTAACTAGTCAGTTTATAAAATGGATAAAAAAAATATTAACTTTTCATATAAATAAATTGAAGAAAAAAAAAATAAACTAATTTTGAAAGTTCCACTATAAATTTGGATTTAGGAGATTATAATGAATCACTACAAATCAAATGTACATCAATTTGTAATCTACATTCTAAATCTAAACTCTGTAGTCTATAGTCTACCTCTAAATTGTAAATTTGTAACTAGGTAACAATTATATTTATATAAAATAAATACTTCACTAATTTAGAACTAGAAAAATTAGAAAACATTTAAAGACAAGTAGAGATAATATATCTAGAGACAATATCTCTAAGTTAGAATGATCAAATATAAACCCTAAACCATGAAGAATCAAAGCAAAAAAGCAGGGGAAGGCCACATTTTAACCCTGCAAACAAATCCTGACTTGAAGACCTCCGGTCCTTCAAAATCTTGATTTGAAGCTTCAAAATCAGTTTTTGATGCACAGTATTAGCTCACACAACTTAAAAATTCAATTTGAGAGACCCAGAGACAAAAAACAAGCTGAACAAGGTTAAAGGATGTCATGCTATGAATTCTTGCACTTCCATTCAATCAGCTCATAACATGCTCGTTCTTACAATATGTAGATATATGCTTGAAAGTAAAAAGATAAAGGGAAAGAAGAACCTGGGCTTGCGACCGAGAGCAAGGGGAGACTGGGAGAGAGGATCGCCGGAGCAAGACGGGTCGCTTGCGGCCGAGACCAGGGGGAGACTGGGAGAGATCTAGAGGATCTCCAGAGCAGGATGAGAGGGGAAGAGGGGGAGCTGGAGCGGATTTGTGGCTGATCGAGAGCAGGGGGAGACTGGGAAAGACGATCGCCGGAGCAGGAGGGGAAGAGGAGGAGCTGGTGCAGTGGCTTGCGGCGGAGAGCGGTGGAGAGATCGACTAGGATCTCTATTCGCGGGAGTAGGTAGAGGGGAAGGGGAAGAAGCCAGGAGAAGGGGGGAAAATATCATGCGAACAGCAATAAGGCTTTTTGGGCATTAGTGACGGTTTCAAAACCGTCACTACTACTCTCTGTTTATTTTTTTATTTTTATAAATAACAAAGCATTAGTGACGGTCCAAATTCGTCACTAATATAGAAATTCGTCACTAATAAGACACCAATGGTGACAAATTTATAAATTCGTCACTAATATTCTCGACATTACTGACGGTTTCAAAATTGTCACTACTACTCACCGTTTATTTTTTTTATAAATAACACAATATTAGCGACGGTCCAAATTCATCACTAATATAGAAATTCGTCACTAATAAGACACCAATGGTGACGAATTTACAAATTCGTCACTAATATTCTGAACTTAAATTTTTTTATATTTTTTAAAAAAGGAAGTATTAGTGACGAATCCAAAAATTTGTCACTATTAGTCTTTTATTTGTGACGAATGTATAACATCGTCACTAATACTATGAATTGAAATTTTTTTAATTTGTTAAGAAAAAAGGAATTATTAGTGACGGTTTTCAAATCCATCACCAATAAGGGACAAATAGTGACGAAATCATAAATTCGCCACTAATACTCTGAACCTAATATATTTAATCTTTTTAAAATAGGTAGTATTAGTGACGGTTGTCAACCATCACTAATAATGGCCAATAGTCTGAACTTAATTTTTTTTAGTAGCGGCGGTTGTCAAATCCGTCACTAATGCCTTATTAGTAGAAACGGTTCTCCCAAACCGTCAATAATACCCTTAACCAAATTTATTTTATATTTTTTAAATAAAAAACTAGTAGTGATGGTTTCAAAATCGTCACTAATATGCTATTATTAGTGACGGATCTCCCAATCCGTCACTAATACCTTTTACTTACTTTCTTTATATTTAAAAAAAAAAAAACACTAGTAATGACGGTTTCAAAATTATTACTAATGTGATCTTATTAGTGACGGATCTCACAATCCGTCACTAATACCCTTTACTTAATTTTTCTTATATTTTTTTTTAAATAAAAACACTAGTAGTGACAGTTTCAAAATCGTCACTAATACGCCAATATTAGTGACGGATATCCCAATCCGTCACTAATACCATTAACTAATTTTTTTTAATATATTCATAACTATTAGTAGTGACGGTTTATTAATTGTCACTAATAAGTGACTTTCAATGACGAATTTAATCTGTCACTAATACTGTAAAATCGTTGCTAATATTTTCCCGAAAAATTGTTTGCCATGCAGTTTTTAGTGACGAAATGTATTAGTGGCAATTCTAGACCATCACTAATAGTTTTGTGTTAGTGACGACTGCTAAAATTGTCACTAATGCTTACACTATTAGTGACAGTTGTTAAAAACCGTGACCAATGCAACACTATTAGTGACGGTTTTAAGACCGTCACTAATACTTTTGTCACTAAAAACATGTTTTTTTGTAGTGGATGGAAAAAATGAAAAATATGAGTCCATGGGTCAAGTGATTCAATTCCTTTTCCAAGGATGGGGCTTAAACTCTCCGATATAATCTAATGTACTCATGAGTGCATTTATGCTCAAGGGTGAATTTCATTCAAGCACATTCATCACATGTTCATCCTTCTAAATATCACTTAGCATGCAAGAGAATTTACGCATTAAGTTCACGTTTCTTAAAAGTGGGGCTTAAACTCCCTATGTATATTTGCATGCATACATACCTGCATTAAGTTCAAGGATGATAGTCATTTAAGAGCATTCATAAAAAATTCATCCTTTTAAAAAGGATTTTCAGTATGCAGCAAATAATAAGAATTTAGCACACAACATGACATAATGCATTTAATTTAAAACGTGATAGCTAGTCAAGGTTATACTTAATGATAATGCAGTAGGGGTTCAATATAAGAATAACACAACTCAAAGCACGCAATGAGTGTGTGATGAACACTCCCTCTAAGTCATGCAATTTCTCATAGTTATATGGACTTAAATATTATAACATGATGATTGACCATTTGGGTCATTTAGGAAGTTCACATCTGAAGGTTAAGACTGAATGGTGTCCATGAACTAAGTTTCTCCTAGGTCCATAAAAAGTGTACATGTTTTCAGTTCATCGCAAACCAATAGGATTCTACATGTACAAATCTATTTAATTATCTAGCAACCTAGGAAATGACATGAAGATTGTGCATGTTTTTCTTTTAAGCATATACCATTTAAAATTTAACATGCACAAGCGGACGGTTCAGCATGCACGTATAAATAAGGATGAAAATTGATATTCGTTTTTGATTCACTCATCCTTTTAAAAATATTTGGGCATGCAATAACTAATTATTTTGATACATGGTTTATTTTTGGGAAAAATTCTACCAAAATTTTGGCAGCATTTCATCTTTAAATTGGACTTTTTCCCATTTTTTCATGTACATGAAACCTGATAGAAGCAAGCAATATAAAATAATATGCCTCATATAGATACCATTCAGTTAAAGGCATGCAAGAACCTATATCCACTACCAGCATTCAATTCTCATCAATTGCATCTGCCATGCAGGAGGCATTTTAGACTAAGCATGCAATCAGGTACTTCAATCAATATATCAAATAAAATATAAACTATCCATTAATTAATGCAAGCATTTAACAAGCAAAGGATAGTGACATTCAGCTCAAACAGTAGATTTAAACAAAAATTCTTTGCTCCCCGCTCAGTTATGCAATCAAAGAATTTCATATTCAATAATTGTAGTTGGCATAACAAAATTTTCAAATATGGGATGAGCTTTTAAGTTCAATTGTGAATTTAGGGCTATATGATATATATAATATTAATTCCCTAAACTTAACATTTGTCTGATTGACAAGTCATGCTATATTCAAGAGTTTTAAACTCTAAACATATATAGCATCATGAATCTTATAGTAATTAGAAATATTTTGTCCACTTAAAGGGGATTCACTCAACCATGCATTTTATAAAATTGACCAATCATGATGATATATATTAAGCATAGATTGGAGATATCACTTTAGTTTTCATATTGGCATGCTATTCAACAGATCTTAATAAAGCAATAGTGTGTTCTAAAATTTGAAATTTTAAGCACAAAACACTATTTAGACATTTAAAGCATTATATTCCCTTTATACATATATTCTAATAAAGATCTTATGAGTACTAAAAAATCCTTTTAAAGAACACCTCATAAAATGGTATGCAATCATTGCAAGATTCACATAGTAAGAATAAACAAAAAACATGCAGCATGTAAATCAAGCATCAAATAATGTAGAAGGAGGAAGATATACCTTTCCAGTTTACTCCTTCTTAATCGATTAAGCTCATAGTGGCTTTCACCTCTATTGACCTTATAGGTCATATCCTATTTTGATTATGACAAATACTCTGATATTTAATGGTTGAAGAGTTTGTGTGTAAGACCAATCAGAAGTATCATATGGTGCACGCACGTGGGCTTAAAGAAGATGAAGACTTGGAATGTTTACTTATTGTAATTTATATTTACCATTTTGGGTCTATGATAGCAACATAGGAACATGGTTTGTAATAATTAATGTCTTACCTGCATGGTAGGATAGATAAGCTCAAAACCATAGATGGACCTTAGGGATCGGTCGACCGACGCCGGATTTTTGAGCATAGTTGAAAAGCCTTCGCCATTGACCTTTGATTGACCCTAGGTTCCTAATCATCACATGTAAAGTCCCCCATAACTTAGAGTTTATACCTATATGAACAAGGGTGACTTCGGATAAAGAATAGGACCAAAACTGTGCATTAAACAGTGCTTCGGTCCATTGAACTTTCATAGTGTAAATCACTAGGTCGACCAAACTGGTCAGAGGTCAATAGTTTGGTCATAGCACGGTCGACCGAACCTTGCCAAGTTCATACAGCTTGGTTGACCAAACTCCCACTGGTCAATGCTTTGACTCCTCGGTTGATTGATCAGAAATATACAGGCAACGTCCTGGTCGACCAAACCCCCACGTGGGAGATTCCAACTGCCCGGTCGACCGAACCCCATAGTTCAAAATCACTTGGTTGAGCGAACCACGCAGATTTTGGAAAATCGCCTTTAAGACCCTTAGTTTGGTCGATTAAACTCTTAGTTCATTTTTTGCACATTCGACCGAACTTTGTCACTTGGTCAACCAAATCTCAGGTTCGGTCGACCCGTGCTCTCGGGTTAGACAAATATTTTTACCGCGGTAAAATTTTTTAAACAGGTTTAATTGTGCTAAAATGTTTTAAAACAATCATAATAATACCCTATGTGTCCTGGACGGTTATAATTATGGGGTAGTTTATATGTACCCCCTCATTTGCAAAAATTAGGGCATGATTAGCAAAAATAATTAGCAAATTTTTCCTGATTTTCAAATGCTCTATTTGTCACATTCAAGCTTCATTTCTTCATTTTTACTCATCCTCATTGCAAACCTTGTTAAGTAAGAGAGTTATTGTGAGTTTTTGGTTAAGCTTACACTCTCGTTAGTTCTAGTTGATTGAGATGCATTTTTATCCGAGAGTAAGCTTGTGTTTTTCTTGGAGACTTCATTAATAAGTCTTCTGCAGGAAAACTTCGTAGACCTTGTTAGTTTTGTATCCTCATTGCAATACTCAAGAGTTCATATTGCTTTTTGTTTTTGAAATAATTTTTTTACGAACCACTTTGAAATATCTAGTGTGCTTATTTTTCGAGAAAAATACTTTTGGGATATTTGCTTATGAAGATCATTGTTATTGTACACTTTGATTGATAATATGATTTTGAACACAAAGATCAAATCATTTTTTACAAACTAAATATGAATATCTCTCGAGGTTTATATTTTGATAAAAATATTTTTTGAGATATTTAAAGTGTGTCTAGGATCTTTGTTTGTGCATTGTGATTGAAATCATTATTTGATACAAAGATCATATCATTTACACTCTCATGCACTGATTGTCATATTTGCATTAATCGTTGAGAGTAGACATTAAGACTACACTGAGCTTATCAAATCTTATCTTTTGGTAGTGCATTGATTATACTTTGGGTATTGTAGTACATATTTGCTTGTGTAAAAATCGTATCTCCATGTACAAAATTTTATATCATTGGTTGTATTCTAGGTGTGGGCCTGGAGTGGGAGACTAGCCCTGTTGAATAGTCACGGATTGACTTAGACCCGATTAAGAAAGTTAGGTGCACCATGTTGGTAAGGTGTAGGTTGAGGTCAGCCCCATTAATTGACCTGAGTTTAACCGGAGCTGCTCCACCCATTAAGTAAGCTTATAGTGTAATCCTTGTGTGGGTGTGCCAAGGCAGGGACGTAGGCAGTATTGGCCGAATCCCAATATCATATCTAGTGTTGATTTTATTTTTCGCAATTTACATTCTACACATGTATATTTATGTTTATTATTTGAATATTTGTTTGGGTTTGTGAATACGTAGAAAGACCCTAGGTTTATGAAATACTGCCTTCTGGATTAGCTAAAACTAGGAAGAATTTTTTAATACCAATTCACCTCCCTTCTTGGGATTGCACCAAAGCTAACAACCTCTCTCTCTCTCTCTCTCTCTCTCTCTCTCTCTCTCTCTCTCTCTCTCTCTCTCTCTCTCTCTCTCTCTCTCTCTCTCTCTCTCTCGATTTTTCCACATTTTTTAGATATTCCCAAAAACCCTAGCACTACAACAAGACATGATCTTTCCAATAACATTAGCAGCTAAGGCAAAGTAAAAGTATGCATGACACTCAAATGATATGCATTAAGTTAAAGTCATGCATTTTCAAGTCATGTTTAGACTTTGGGAAACATGCAATTTTAAAAACAATTTTCTATAGGATTTGATATCTTGTACGAAGCACATTCCAAAACCTCCAATTAATCGATTTTACAATGATATTTTCAATAAACACATAGTAAAATCTATATAGTGAAAACAATGGAGGATTTGCTAAGTGCTAACCCTCGAAATTGGGATACATGGAAAAGTTAAGCTGTTGCGATCTTTAGCATAAGCGGTTAAGCCTTTTGCAATGAGGCTCTAGTACCAATTGTTGGAATCGGTGTGATCCCAAGACAAGGGGTGAATTGGGTTTTAAAAACTTTTCAACTAAACTAAACATTTATGCCGATTCACCACATATCATATCCCATTTAATGAACAAACGTGTATGTAAAATAATTTTAACAGTGAAAGTAAACATACACGTGCACAATATAAGATGCGTCTATGCAAATAATTATGAAATTAAACAAACATTCATACAGATGCAAATATTTAAGTGCGGGAATTTAAATAAGATAGAGAGAGAATGACACATAGATTTGTTAATGAGGTTTGGCCAGTACTACCTACGTCTTCGCTTTGAGCATACCCCCCAAGGATTCCACTATATTTGCTCACTTAACCGGGCGGAGTAGAAGCCTTTTACATTCTCTCCTTATGGGGCAAGGAAAATCACAGTTCAATTTTTAGGCTGAACCGAATCGGTCTCACTTATGGGGTTGAAACTCCCCAGTTCAATTCCAGGTTGAACCGAACCGGTCTCATTTACGGGGCTGAGACTCCCTAGTTCAATTGATGGGTTGAACCCAACCAATACATGTAATATATTTTTGTTCAAGAAAATGCTTCTGAAAATACAAGCTAAGATATACACGTTTAAGCACAGATAAGTGCACTCTAATATGATATGCAATAATGCTCAGTAGAGTAAGGGTGCTTACCTAAATAATATTTGCACAAATGAAATGTATATGAAAAATGAGTATTATTGTTCTCCTATAAATTTTTTTGCAAATAAATAATATTTGGAGAATATAAGAATTTAAGCTCAAAAGTAATTGTGTAATAAATAATTTTTCTCCCAAAAATATTTACCAAAGGAATATTTGGGAGAAAACCTAAGCAATACTCTCAAAAATATTTTTCAAAGATAAAAGCTATATGAGAGTGAAAGCAATTAAAATGCCCTAAATAAATTACTATCCTAAAAAAAAATGATTTTGAAATAAATGCGTGAAAGAGAGTTGGAGAGACTTGTATAAAATATTTGGGCCCAAAAGAGTGATTTAAATAATAAAAAGCATTTTGGGGAAACTTTGATTAACAATGGATTAGAGAGAAAATTTGGGTTCAAAGTTGCTAATCTAGAGTTATGAGGGGGAGGTCAACTTGTTGACTCGAGGAGGTTTGGTCGACCAGATCTGCTTATAAATATCTGGTCTGTCGACCAAGCAGTCAACATGTTGACCTGTGGTGGTTTGCTCGACCAAAAAGCTCAGTGCAACTGAGTTCGGTTAACCGAACATTCCAGCCTTGGGCATTTCGGTCTTTTCCCCTTTATTAAATAGTCCCTAATTATATGATGTTTATTTTCAAGACTATAGGAGACATTTTTATGCAATATTCAGGGTCCTAAGGTTAGTCTAAGGCCTTTGAGAAATAATAATTAAAATCCAGCATCGATCGACCTTCCTCTAAGGTCATTCGGTTCCCTATGGTCAAACTATGACCAACTAAGCATATAATCCATATCATGCAGATGCATGCATTATTACAGAAAAAATAAAAATAAATGCATATACAAGTAAAAAAAAATGTCTTCTTTATCTTCTTTGCTCTTAAATCTTCATGGAAAACACCAGGAGAGTGTGAGCTTTATGTTATTGCGGGCATCAAATTTTCAGTATCTTATGTTCGTACTAAAATGAAAACCTGTTCACACACTAAATGCACACATAAGATATCAATGCTTTGTCAGCATCAAAGTAGGGATAAGACTCAAAAAGTCAACATATATGTTTTTAAATTACATAACTGGTTCAGTAACTTCACATGAAAATGAGTGCAAACTAGTTAGACTATTTTTATGCTCAAACCTTCTATTTGCTTTCATATGTCGTGTGCTTTAAACTAAAATCTTTTTGGGGTCTTATGCAATATTTGAACTAAAATGGTTTGTAGATAATTCTGGTTTGACTATGTTTTCCGTGTAATTTAAATCTTTTAACTGACCAGTCATACTATTATTGTGTACTCAATTTCCATATTTTTCAAAAATGGTTATATTTTTGTACCCTTTTTGCTTATGCGAAAAAGGGGGAGAAATACACGTGCAAAAATTGGTATGCATATTCTTAGGGGAAACTTTATTTGGCTTTACTCATTTTTGAATTTGTATTTGTCATCATCAAAATGGGGGAAATTATTGACTTTTTGAGTCCTATCTCGTTTTTGATAATGACAAATATAATATATTTAATGTTTGTCGAGTTTGTGTGCAGGATCACATTGGCGAAATCATATGGCGACACACAGTGACTTGAAGAAAAAGAAGACCCAAAGTGTCAAATTTCTTTGTAATTTGGGTTTATAATAATTAATTATCGACATTTAATAATCTGCATATTGTGCATGTAGAAATCAATAAGCTCAAAGGCCTTAGAAAATAGCCTAGGTCCTTTCACTAGCACTTAAGAAAGTCCCAAAAATCACATATTCTATCATGGGAATTTATTGAGTTGAAACATGACTTAAAGGGCCAATATAAGGAGGTTTCAGGTGACCGAACCTTGGTGTTCAAAACACCTCGGTCGACCGAACCATTCAATGAGTCAGCGTGTTGACCTGACTTCGGGCGACCGAACCAAAAAGGACTTCACTGTCCTCGGTTAACTAAATATGTACCGTGTCCTTTTCTACCAACTTGGGCACCCGAACATCACATTCAAAATATCCTCGGGAGACTGAAAATGTATGTTTGGTAGATCAAACTTGAGGACGGGCGAACGAACCTCGGACATTTTCGAAAATCGCCTTGTTTAGCCACCCGAACTTGTCCGTGAGCACCCAAACTTCAAAAACGCCTTTTTCTTATATGTTTATTCGGGCGACTGAACCTATGGCACGGTCAATGAAAACTCTCGGGTTGGCCTAATTTTTACCGAGGTTAAATGGGGTCAAAGAGGGTTAATTTTATTAAACTCTTTTAAAACAAATTTAATAGTACCCCTGGTGACCCTAACAGTCATAAATGGTGCCATGTCTATATATATGACCTCATTTGATTAGATTAGTGAGTGATTAGCATTTTGATTAAGTTAAAATTCTCTGAAATTTCCAAAGCTCATTTTTCCAAAACCAAAGCCTATACACTCACCCTTTTTTATTCCTTTGCTAAGTTTAGCTCGGTGAGAGTGGCTTGAGTGATTTTATATTGTCATATACTAGCTTAAACTCTCATTGATTTATTGCTTGATTGATTTTGTATTGAGAGTTTTTGGCAAAAGATTTTCCCATCGGTTTATTTAATAACTTCATTATGTGGGGAAAACTTTGAGGCTTGTGAGTCTTGGCATTAGTATTGCAAGACTCCAAGAATTGTGTTTTTTATTGTGTTAAAATTATTTTCACAAGCTCATTTTTAAAATATCTCTTGTGCTAGAATCTCGAGAAGATAATTTTAGAGATATTTTTATTATTATTGTAGGAAATCTTTGAAACCCTAAATTGTGATTGAGATATACATCTATATATTGTTTCAAAGATAGGCTTGATCATACACTTTTGTACTTCATTGAATATTGACCTAAGATTGAGTGTTACTACACATATTGCACTGATCTTATAGTTCTTATCATACTAATGTGCGCTAATTATTACATGTGCATATTGGTAACCAATATGCTTGTTTAGAAGAATTTGAATTGTACACAAATTTGTAATTCATTGTTGTATTCCAGGCGTGGCCTGAGGGGGCGTTGATCTAGCCCGTAAGGATCAGTAGGGCCTTCTCCACCCCGCAAGGAGAGTCTGTAAAGGTTGAGGTCAGCCATGGTAATTTGACCTGGTTGTATTGTGGTGCCACTCCACCCATTAAGTGAGCAGTAGTGATAATTCTCGGGCTTTCTAGTGACCTAGGAAGAAATTTTTAAATCTCCAATTAACCCCCTCCTCTTGGGATTGAACCAAAGTCAACAAACCCTTTTTAATGGTATAGGATCGGCTCCTTCCTCGGCAACATTGAAAGCAGATTGCGTTACTGCACTAATATATGGCTGATTTTCTTGGAAAGCATCATTGTTGACACTATTCTCCCCATTTGTGACTTCTTTATTATCACACAAACTTCGAGGAGGAATTTTTTGTGCCACATGTCATTCAACCTTCAATTTTGTGTCTTTAAGGTAGAACACTTGAACTGCCTATGTTGCTAGCACAAAAGGGTCATTTTGATACCATGTTTTTCTAAAATTGACACTACTAAAGTAGGCATCCGTGTTTATCACATTCATTTTATTGCTAATATCCCACCAGGTACAATTGAACATGTGGACAAGTTTGTTAGCTCCATAATGAAGCTCTAGAATGTGACACCAAAGTAGTAAATTTCTTTATCTCCTTCTATGCCTAGCATCACAACCCCAAAATTTTGGGTTCTTCTATGCAGTTTGAGGGACTTCATATGAAATTGTAAGCCATTAACAATGTAACCACTGTAGCGGTTACCTCGTTGATCAGGGCCACATGCCAACACGCACAAATCTTCATTGATTGAGGCCACATGCCAACGCATACAAATCTTTATTTACTGTTGGTTCTTTATTATAATGCATGACTTTCATCAATGAATTACAAATGAATTTAGAAGAGTAAACCGTCAATATTGAAAAATGTACATTGCTTAGAAATCACATAAAATTTGTTACTTATACAGCTCCTAAACCAATTGATAGATTCCTTCTTATGTATTTTGTTAACATTCATTTCATTTTGGGTTAGAAGTTCAACTTTATGTTCGCTATATGTAAGAATATTACATTTTAATGTCAACTAAGTATATATACATATAGATATATATATATATATATATATATATATAGATGTGTGTGTGTGTGTGCATATGTAAATACAATGCAAAGTATGGAGTTTGGAACCACGTACTCGATATATGGAATAATTCCATCACAATTATTGAGGACGTAGAAATGTGCCTTTTGTAGGTTCTCTGTATTAATGAAATCATAAACCCGTGTACCAAATGGCTGAACATTTCCTCAAAATATAGAGTTCCTCAGTTCTTCATCTTTGGAATTAATAGCATGAACGTTTGCATTTTGCTTCTTACGAGTGAACCTTGTCTTAATATCATGTAGATACATTGAGAAAAATGCAAGACATTCACTGTCAAAGTATGCCTTAATGGTTGAACTTTTTGGTTGTGCCTTATTGCGCACATACCCCTTCAAAGTGAATAAGAACCTGTGCATTTTACATAGCATTAGTGACTTCTATGAACAAAGAAAAAGAGAAAATCACGTGAAAATCGTAGAAGGACTTTATAATTTACCTCTCAATAGATTACATCCACCGATATTATATCGGTCCTCCAATAATGGCCTCCCTTGGTAAATCGATGGCTACGTGGACCATCACATCGAAGAATGCTAGCTAAAGTATTTTCTCTAGCTTGCATAGTATGATCACGATGTCCTCCTCTAATGGTGCAAGTACGTTAACACTCAATTTTTTGGAGCACAACTTTCAGAAGAAGATCCCCAGCTCCATTAGCATTGAGTGAACGTCTTTAGTCAAGTTTCCATGAAGGAAAACGGGTAGAACCCGTTACAGAAGAACGTGACAGTCATGACTTTTTATTCCTAGCATCTTCCCTTCCTTCGTGGTTATGCATCGACCTATGTTTGATGCGTAGCCATCAAGGAACTTCATTGATTTCAACCATTCAAAGAATTTATTCTTCTTATCTTTTTAAATATGTAACAGGCTGATGGCATGAGAAGTTTGTCCCCATCACGAATCAGATGCAACTCAGGTTGTATTCTCATATCTTCTATATCTCAGAGAGCATTTACGGTGTCCTTTGTCTTCCCATTCATATCCAGTAATGTACAAATGACACTCTCACAAATGTTCTTCTCAATGTGCATGACATCCAAGTTGTGGCGCAGTGGAAGATCTTTCTAGTATGGTAACTCAAAGAAGATGCTTCTCTTTGTCAAATTCAACTCCCACTTAGCACGTTTCCTTTTTCTACTACTCTGTGGTTTCCCAAATTTCTTATCTCCGATCAACTTGAGCTAGTTTAATATCTCTTCCCTACTTACTCGGTTTGGCTGTAACCTTTATTCAGGTTTTCCATTAAAGCTTTTGACACCACGTGTTCTCTAAGGATGTCCAGGTCATAGAAAACGATGATTACACATAAAACATAACTTGCGTCCATGCTTTAAGGATAAGGACCCAATATCTTTATTACATACTGTGCATGCTAAGTAACCTTTTGTGCTCTAGCCTAATAGGTTGCCGTAAGCGGGGAAATCATTAATTGTCCACAATAGTGCAGTATGCATCCGAAATGTTTTCTCCATTTCTACATTGAATGTCTCCACTCCTTTTTCCCATAGTTGTTTCAATTTGTCAATTAACGGATATAGGTAAACATCAATATCATTACTAGGTGCCCTCGGTCCAGAATAAGTAGAGACATATAAATGAAGGGTTCTTTTATACATCGCCATGGTGGCATATTGTATAGCATCATCATAATTGGCCACATGCTATGCGGGTTGTTTATGTTATTGACAAGATTGGACCCATATGAAGCAAGGCCAAGTATGATGTTATGAGGATCACTAGCAAACCATCTGAAGCAAGGCCAAGTCTGATGTTGTGAGGATCACTAGCAAACCACAGATGCATTTCATCAAAATCGACCCAATCTTCAGAGTTCATTGGATGGCTAAGGGTGTTTCCATCTTTAAGATGTTTCTCTTGATGTCATCACATATCTGCAGCAGTCTTTTGCACATATGCAATTGTTGCAGTCGTGAGATTAATGGACAATATCACAAAACTTTTTGGGAGATCTTTTTACCCTTCTTCTGATTCGTTTTATACCTCAGTTCACCACATTCTGGGCACTCATTCACATTTTCATGTTCACCATAAAAAAGTGCACAATCAGACCTACACACATGTGTTGGAATGTAACCGATAACCAATTCATGCATGTATGTCTTCGCCTTAAAAAAGGACTTTTGAAGTGTTTCACCATTAGGTAGTCCAACCTTGATGAGGCTTAAATGCATGTTGAATGCGCTCTGAGATAACCCATGCATTGTCCTTGCAAGAAGCAACTTTATTAGGAACTCTAATTTTGAGAAATTTGTATAGTTTGGATATAGAGGCACTCGTGCATCTCTCATGAGATTAGCAAATGGTTTACCGAGTTGATTTAATGTACTAGGATGGCAAGGTATGGTACCAAGTGAAGTAGATTCATCACCAGTATGCGACACACTGACATCATCCATGTCCACTGCAATCCCCCTTTGCAAGTCACCAAACATTTTGATTAACACTCCCGAACGTGTATCACCACCTACTATAATTACCCCCTCATCTTCATCATCACTCTGAACTGTATAATCTTCACCTTGGAACACCCATGTTGTGTACCTTCTCTCCATTCCAAAGTCTAATAAATGTTAATGAAGCAAATCAATGTGTTTGAATGTTAGGTCTTGGCATTTCTTGCAAGGACACCTTATTCTACTAGCTTTGTTTGCACAAGGACGTGCAAACTTTATAAAATCATGAATCTCTTTCACATATTTTGACAAAAACCTACCTTAAGCCTCCATCTAACTCTTATACATGTTCATTAATTACCCTATAGCATGTTCAAGTAAATGGTGTTGATTACATTCTCAGAGTGTTTATGACGCATGCATCGTGAATCATAAAATCAACAACCTTCCGTCTAAAGGGTATAGATCCTAACCCATTCAGGAATGTCGCATTTACATTGCAATCAATCACTCAAATTCCTTTGTCATAGTCATTATAAATTTCAGTAGCATCTCCCCATGGCTCTCGAAGTACACAAGCTAGGGGAAGTGCACATCACCTGTTAGTTTTCCATGACTAACAAATTGTCACAACACTCCACTATGCACCCAGAGAACACAAGTAGAGACGTGCTTAAAATATATAATGACAATGAACAAAGCGTGAAAATGACAACAATGTAAGTAGAACTTCCTAAACTGTCCACATTGGACAATTCAAGAATGGTTGAAATAAAAACATCACTAATCGTAAGTGAAACAAATAATTAATTGAATTTTAACAATTGATTTGTCTCACATGTATGGTTAGTCATGAATGTATAGTAACCATTCTTGAACGGGCTTAAACTTCAATGAACACATGAAATGACAATACTTTTATGTAATGATGAAGTTTAATATTCATTTAACTTTCACTGATCCTTTCAAAAATATTTTAGCATTCATTATATCATAATTATCGTTGTATATGGTTTTATTTTGGGAAAATTTTAATGAAATTTTGGCAGCATGTGGTTAGTAAATTGGACATTTCCCAAAATAATTCATGCTCTAAAACCTAATAGAGTCAAGCAAACAAATCCCAATAAGATGCATCATGCAGATACAATTCAATTTAAGCATGCAAGAACCTAAATCCACTACCAGCATGCAATTTCCAATATACTACGTCAGCCATGCTATTGGCATTCAACACAAGCATGTATTCCCGTAGTTTAATCTACAATTCATATATAATAATACCATCTATAAAAAAGATTTAGTCATTTGGAGCACTATGGATAGTCATCTATCGCCCATCTACTAAGTGTCAGCACTTAATCAATGCTCCTATATAAGTTCGATCTTCACTAGAAGTTCACTCACAAATGGAAAGCAAAATGGAGACCCGGTGCTCAGTAAATGCTTGCTTGTAGATCAATTGGAATATTTGAAGAAAAAGTACAAAGACGCTACAGAGATGATCATTCATTTGCGAGAGGATAACAGAGTAACGAGTGATCGGGAAAAGAGGAGGGAGGAGGGAGGAGGGATATGAGAGCTTATTGGGGCCTTCAAGGTGTTCTCATGAAGGTGAGAAGGAGCCTATTGCATATCTAATGAATAAGATAAACAATTTGGAGTGCGCAAAGGCGAGTACCGAGATGTGGGTTGAGGCTTGGAAGAAGCGGTTTGTGGAATTAGAGGCTAGGGCAATTTTTTTGAGTGGTGACTAGCGATTGGGTGATTTTTTTAAACCCTTTTTGGTGAAGGGATTAGGCAGCCCAACGAAATACCTAATGAACTAATTCAATTTATGACTGAAAGATATAAGTGGTACAAAAAAAAAGATAAAAGTAGGATTTGAAACACTATGGAGATTCGTTTTAGTTTTATGACACCCTTGGGCACTTTTAGTTTGTGATATTATTGAAAATTCACAGAAGATTTGTTTTAGTTTTACCAAATTCTAATAGAGATTTGTATTCTTTTGTAGAATTTTTGGAAGGTTAATGTCTTTTTATTAATACTAACAGTAGAACATGTGCCGCACACATGTCTAACATAATTTTTTTAAAATGAAAATCATAATGAAATCATAATTTATATAAATAATATTTTCAAACTATGTAATATTAATGATCAAGAAATTAAATCATCACGCAATATATAGGTAAGCAGAAAAATAAAGAGAGTAAGGGAAAGAGAAGGAGACCATGGATTTTACGAGGTTCGACTTATCCCCAGCCTATGTCCGTGCCTTAGGCAAACCACCCAAGGATTCTACTATACCTATTCCTTTCTAGATGGAACAAAACCTTACACACTCATTTAATAGGCTAGAGTAATCACCTCTCAGAGCAATACCCCACTTTTGGGCACTCCTTCAATAGGCTAGAGTAATCACCTCTCCAAGTGATACCTCATGCTTGGTCAATGATCCAGCAACCTGGAATCGTCCAAGAACACTGCAAAAATACAAGTTAATCGCTGCATACAAGAACACTCTATTAAGGAGTAGATTAGTACAAATTAAGCACTATGTACTTTAGAATTTAAATATCAAGATGAAATAAGATGAAGCTCAAGTATAGAGATCACCAATTACTTCTCTAGATGGATATCAGCAGTAAGAACTAGATTTAAGATTATCAGTACTTCAATTTCTTAGCAAAAGAGTATTGCAATGAGTAAGCAAGAGAGAACTTTTCAAGAGCAAGTTGCTTTCAACAGATTTTTAAATTCTTTCTTTCTTGGTCTAAATTTGATTTGAAAAATCATGTATTTATAGGCTTAAAAAGTGTTTTCGTGATGTTTAAGTTTACATGGAGTATCTTCTATGTATTTCGAAAATTTGGGGCACAAGCAACCTAATTTTGAAATTTAAAACATTTAAAATTTCTAATCGTTAATAGTGTTCAAACGAATGAACTTTCAAGTTAAGTCTTCTGATGTTCCTTAAAGCTTTGAAAAATTGAACTGGACACAGGCTCAAACGTTAGAAGAATAGGTTCAGACTTTTGAAGTTCCTATTGATCAGACGACTGAGCTGACCATTTAGACGTCTAAAGGTATTCCACCTGTTTTGTTTTCCAAAAATAAAATCTCCAGTCTTCTAAATTGTGGAACAACCATAAACCTAATATTTCCTATTTTCATGTTTTTGGTTGTAAATGCTTTGTGCTTAGGGATAATGAATGTCTAGGTTAATTTGATTCTAAATACGATGAAGGCATTTTCGTAGGTTATGCTCATAATAGTAAAGCATATAGAGTTTTCAATAAAAGAACATTGACTATCATTGATGAAAACATAGATGTAGTCCCAAGAGGGGGTTGAATTGGATTTCAAAAGTTTCTCTTAATTCTTTTCAAGAATCCTTAACTTCTTTTATTTCTTTTAATCAATTCTTTACTTGTTTGTTTGATTTACCAATCACACAAGAACTTAGTTCTATGTATACAATCCACAACACAATTATTTAAACAATCAAGTAACCAATCAATCAACCAAACCAATTATCCAATTAAACATAATATCCAAACCAAGATACAAGATTTTAGCTTTTGTTTGTTTGCAACCCTGTAAATATGAAAGTTTGATTCAAGCCCTGTGGTTAATGCAATCCCTTTGATAATGAATTAGCTTTCTCAAAGTGATTTTCAATAAAACATTCCCACTCTCCCCAAAATTTAGAATTCAAATAAACTTTTAGTTAATTTATCTTTAGGTGTTAACCAATTAACGTACTCCCTTACGGTTTCCGTAAATAATGGATTAACTAACATACTGCCTTTTGGTTTCTGCAATCCAAATCAAAATTATACTTTAAGTTTGCTTAATTTTCAAATATACGTAGTATATACGATTAAGAAATTAAATCATCCATGCAATTTATATGTGTTGAAAATAAAGAGTAAGGGAAAAAAAGAGTTAGACCGCTATTTTTATGAGGTTAGGCTTATACCAACCTACGTCCTCGCCTTTGGAAAACCACCAAAGGATTCACTAAAACAAGTTCCTTTGCTGGGTGGAACAACACCGTTTACACACTCCTTCAGTAGGCTAGAGCCTACCTCTCCAAATGATATACCCTCGTTCGATCACTCCTTCAATTAGGCTAGAGCAGAACCTCTCTAAGCGATATCCCCACGCTTAGCCAACGATCCAACAATCTTGGAATCGTCACAATATACAAGAGATACAACAAACAAATGTATACAAAGAGGGCTCTCACAAAGAGCTGATTAGTACAAGTTAAATCAATATACTTCAATCAAATTCACCAAGGGTTCCTTTGTGATTGAGAAAATTCAGTATGAGAACCTTAGTTAATGTTTTAGCAGTAATTTAGATGATTTCTCTTTAGCAAGACTTTGAGCAATGTGGAGCTTTTAGAGAGATTGAGAGATTTGATGCAAGTATGGCATATGATTGCTTGTGTGTTTGAATTCATGGGACTAAAGGAGTATTTATAGGAATTTTAGGATTAGTTTCCTTGTTCCCCAAGTTTACTTGGAGTATCCTCCAAGTTTTTATAACGTTCATAATAGAAAAACCAATTTTTGAAATTTTCCCGTTGGAGTTTAAAAAATCAAATCCTGTGGAGTCAGTCTGCTGGACAGACGACTAGGTAGCATATTTCCACAAGGTTAGTCGGTTGGACAGGCGGCTGAGACCCTTTTTTCCCCCCAAAAATTATTCTGAATAATTGTTAGTTAACTGGCTTATCACAATTCAAAATGGGTCAGCCGACTGAGTGTTTTTAATTTATTGAGTCAGTCGACTAGACAGTTAATTTCCCGTTTGATTTTCTGTCAGTCAGCTGACTAAACGCAGAGTATTTCTGGTCAGTCGGATGACTAGTCCTTTTTTTGATTTTTCCTTTTGGTTTTTAAATTTAATTTTTCTTTCTTGTTTTGGTTTTTCATAAAACATTTTTTGGGGTTTTAAAATAGGTCTCTAAGTCCATGTATTTCTCCTAAAGAGCTTCAACAATATTTCAAAATATATTTAAATATTAAAGCACTTACATAAAGACTTCTAATCTATTTGTCATTCTTAAACACTTAAGTGTTCATGCTTTGTCTTGGCCTTTTTTTCAAGCTTTAATATCAAGTTCATCCTATCTTGGCCCTTTCCTCAAGCTTTAATATCAAGTTCATCCTCTCATAGTCATCAAGCTTCAATATATCATCCATGCCTTTAAGTATTCTTTAAGCTTCATATGATCATGTTCCTTTGGAATATAAGCTTCAAGTACTTGACCTTGCTTTCACATAAGTGAGATCTGAAATATCACCACTCAACCAAATATGTTAAGTTCCACTTGTTTGTTAGCATCAAAATAGGATGTTAAGCCTTGTGAGGCCAACAATCTCCCCCTTTTTGATGATGACAAACAACGAGCAAAGATCGTAATAGCTCATGTTGGTGTAACCCCTTTTGGTGGGGGACAATCGTCCACACATCCTCCAATTTTTTGTTGGTGTTAATTACACCTTCTGCAAATAAAGGATGCACATTTTTCTTCAAAATCTTGATCGGAGGGTGTGGAGGGTTGTCTCCAATTGAGATTTCATCCCTGTGAAAACTATAGAAGAAGTGAAATTACCTAAGGTAGAAGATGAACTCACTGATGTTGACAAGAAAATGATTCAAGTAAATGCCACAACCATGAATGCCTTATATTTTGCATTAGATGTTAATGAATTTGATAGGGTTATGGCATGCACTACTGCTAAAGAAATATGGGATAAACTTGAGGTTACATATGAAGGCACTAGAGATGTTAAGGATAGTCGTATTGACATGTTAACTAGTAAATATGAGGCATTTAAGATGAACTCTAGTGAAGCCATACAAAGCATTTACACTTGGTTCACATATATCACCAACTCTTTGCATGCACTTGGTAACACTTACCGAACATATGAAATGATTAGGGAAATACTTAGGGATCTACTGCCAATATGGGAGGCAAAAGCGACTACCATAGCTGAGGGGAGAAAACTAAAGGCAATGACACTGGATGAACTTACTGGATCACTCATCACATATGAAATAATGGCGATAAATTAGAGGTTTAGCGAGTATAGCAGAGCAAAGAAAATGACTGCCCTGAAAGTATCTACTAGCAGCTCTAGTGAAGAAAGTGATCAAGAGTTTAATGAGGACATGGCACTTTTGACTAAGAAATTCAACAGGTTCTTTAAAAAGAAGTAAAAATCATCCAAAAAATTTCGGAGCTAAAAATATGAAAAGAGAGAGTCAAGTAGGAAAAAGGAAAAATCTGATCCTCCTATATGCTTCAACTGTAACAAAGTCAGCCATACTAGACCAAAATGCCTAGTGTTGAAAAAGGATTCAAAAAACAAGAAAAGGGCAATGAAACTAGATGCGTCATGCAATAGACATAGTACTTGTGTTTTAGACATCGAGTCCAGTGACACTGAAGTTGCAAACTTATGTTTGATGGCACACGGTGATCATGAGGTATATTCATTTTGCTCTCTATCGTCTTACTATTCTAGTGATGATTCTGATGTTGATAGCATGCCTACATTTAAAGAATTGTAGCTTAAGTATATTCGTGTCCATAAATTGCTTAATAAAATGACTAAGAAAAATGATGATTTTAAAATCAAATGTAAAAATTTGTCAAATGCTTGTGAAAAAGAAAAGAAATTTTTTTCCTCTTTAATGAAAGAAAAACATTTGAAAATTGCTACTTTGAGAGAAAATTGGAGGATAACTCCAAAATAATTTTCAAATTCACTGAGGGCCAAAATAACTTTGAAAGACTCCTCGGGGCCCAAAGAAATTCTCTTTACAAACAATACCTTGAATTTAATGAAAAATAAAATAGGAGGCAGAATCAAAATTGTATATCCCATCTAAAGACTCCTATAGGCATATAACGTGTTTCAAATGTAAAAGAAAAGGCTAAATACAATTTGACTGTCCCTTTAAAATTTGAGATGTGAAAATTAAGAAAGTTCAGAGAGTCAAAATAGAATCAAACACTAACCCCTATGGACCCGAGAGAATTTAGGTACTAGCAGTAGTCACTTGAATGCTTTTTGTAGGTGTGCTTGAGGTCGTCCTCCTCTAAAGATAAATGGTACATGGATAGCGACTACTCAAGACACATGTAGGCAATAAGGCCAAGTTTGCTTCCATACCACTAATGGATGGAGGATTCGTGACCTTTGGGGACAATGCAAAAGGCAAGATCATCGAGTTAGGTAAGGTTGGTAAGGAACCTTCTCTAGTTATTGATAATGTTTAACTTGTTGATAGATTGAAGCATAATCTATTAAGTATAAGTCTGCTCCATGATAAAGGATATAGACTATCATTTGAGCATGATAAATGCATAGTATAAAACCATTTTGAAAATAAAGTTTTGTTTTCTTCAAAATGCGATGAAAAATTTTATACAACTAGCTTCGATAACTTAGCCTCTTAACATGTTAAATGTTTTTCTACTATAAATGAGACTAGTTGACTTTTGCATAGAAGATAAAGGCATGCTAACATGGATTTATTGTCAAAACTAGGAAAAATGAATTAGTTAAAGGTTTACCTAAGACTCAGTTTGTGAAAGATAAGATATCTGATGCATGTCAGTTAGGTAAACAAACTAAATCTAGTACTAAGAAGAGGAGAGTCATTTCCACCACTAGGCCTCTTCAAATGTTGCACTTAGATTTATTTGGTCCTAACTAGATTTAGAGTGTAGGAGGAAAATCATATGCTTTTGTAATTGTTGATGACTATTCTAGATTCACTTGGGCATTATTCCTGGCACGTAAAAATGAAGCATGTGAAAATCTTGCTAGGTTATGTAAAAAAATCCAAAAATTATAAAGACTATAAAATCTCACATATTCGGAGTGGTATAGGAGGAGAATTTAAAAGTATTGATATGGAAGAATTTTGTGATTATCATGGTATTGCGTATAACTTCTCAACACCTAGGACTCCACAATAGAACGATGTAGTTGAGAGAAAGAATAGGTCTTTACAAGAAATGGGTAGAGCAATGCATAATGAACATAAATTAGCCAAATACTTATGAGCCGAAGTAGTACGCACTACTTGTTACGTAATGAACAAAGTTTTAATCAAACCCACCCTCAATAAAACCCCTTACGAATTGAGGAATGGCCATAGACCTAATATTTCCTACTTCCACATTTTTGGTTGTAAATGTCTTGTGCTAAGAGATAATGAGAACCTAGGAAAATTTGATTCAAAATATTATGAGGTAATTTTTGTAGGTTATGCATTAGAAAGTAAAGCCTACATGATGTATAATAAGATAGCATTGATAGTTATAGAGTTCATCCATGCAGTGTTTGATGAGTCCAATCATTTCTCTAAAAAGTCTGATGAGGATGATATTGAAATAAGAAAGGGAATAGAAAATTTATCCATTGAAAATAATGTTGAAAAGAGCAAAAAAATTAAAGAATCACATGCTGAGGATAATAGGGTAGAGTGTGAGGTACATGAACTACCTAGAGAGTTGAAATTTGTAAGGAGTCACCTCAAAAATCAAATCATAGGTGAACCATCATGAAGGGTAGCTACCCGATCATCCCTTAGAAACTTATGTAGTAACTTTGCTTTCTTGTTGTAGGAGGAGCCCAACGATATGAATGAGGCAATTGAGGATGAGTCATGGGTAATGTCCATGAAAGAAGATCTTAACCAATTTAAGAGGAAAAAAGTTTGTACCTTGGTTCCTAGACTTGATGATCATACTATTAGTGGAACTAAATGGTTCTATAGGAACAAGAATGATGAAAATGGAATAGTAATTAGAAACAAAGCCAGACTAGTATCCCAAGGGTATAACCAAGAGAAAGGTATAGATTTTGAGGAAACATATGATCCTTTGGCCAGAATGGAAGTCATTCATATGTTATTAGCATATTCTGCTTTTTAGAGCTTCAAATTATGTCAAATGGATGTTAAAAGCACATTTGGAAATGACTACATCAATGAGGAGGTATATGTAAAACAAACTCTACGATTCTAGAACCACAAATTCCCTAACCATGTTTTTTGATTAACAAATGCCTTGTATGGATTGAAGCAAGCTCCTAGAGCTTGGTATGAGAGGCTTAGTGATTTTCTACTTGATAATGGGTTTACTAGAGGGAAGATACAACACTCTTTATAAAGGCTAAAAATGATCACATGCTCCTTGTAAAGATATATGTTGATGACATCATATTTGGAGCTACAAATGATGAGTTATGTAATGAGTTTGCCAAATGCATGTAAAATGAGTTTGAAATGAGCATGATGGGTGAACTTAATTTCTTCCGAAGACTTCAGATAAAACAGGCCAAACATGGAACATTTATATGTCAATCAAAATATGCTAGAGACTTGCTTAAGCAATTTAGTATGGAAGATGGTAAAAGTTTAGGAACACCTATCAACTCTTCCACAAAATTAGACAGAGATGAGAAAGGTATACCATTAGATATTAAGCTCTACCGTGGCATAATAGGTAGCCTATTATACCTGATTTTGAGCAGACCTGCTATTATATTTAGTGTTGTATATGTGATAGATTTCAGGTTGCACCTAAAGAGTCTCATTTATTAGCAGTCAAGAGGATACTTAGATACCTTATTGGAATCACTGAATTAGGATTATAGTATCCTAAGCATACCTTATTTGAGATTGTCAGTTATTCTGATGCTGACTTTGCCGATAGTAAAGTAAATCGAAAAAGTAAGAGCGGCACTTGTCATTACTTACAACAATCTCTAGTTTCTTGGTTCTCTAAGAAACAGAAATCAGTTGCACTGTCCACTACTGAGGCTGAATACATAGCGACTGTGAGTTGTTGTGCTCAAATGCTTTATATGAAACAGCAACTCATGGACTATGGATTGCACTATGGTAGAGTTCCTATGAAATGTGATAACACTAGTGGAATTAATGTCTCAAAGAATCCCATATAACACTCACGAACTAAGCATATTGAAATAAGACATCATTTTATTTGTGACCATGTGCAAAAGGGGGATGTGGCACTTGATTTTGTGTGCACTAATGAGCAATTGGTCGATCTATTCACAAAACCTCTTCAGGAGGACAGATTCATACATATTAGACGTGAATTAGGTTTGATGCACACTCGAGAAGTTTCCTAGAAATATGATGAAGTGCATAAACTGAAGGGGAGTTACTTAACTTAGAATCACTACGTCTCTGAAAATTAAAATTTCACACAATCTTATCTTGTCTTTCACTTATATGTTTTAAGACTTGTGAGAAATGCAATTACTATCCATTATATATTGATTGCTTGATTTTATTTTTTGGATGTTTAGTATCTGGTATTGTGGACTATTATTTATTATTCTAATCATAAATATTGGATTGCATGGAATGCCATCTCCAAGGCTGTTGCAGAACCTTATGATTTGCATGATAGATAATTATTTAAGATACTAGCACGCTTGTATGTAATGCCATCTGCAAGGCAGTTGCATAATTTATGCATGCATGCTGCTAGTGGACTAGGTTATTGCATAATGTATTGAATGTAAAATTTTGGACATACATGTTGCCTAGATAACAATTTTCTTAATGGTTGTCGTGCAGGTTTGTGTACAATCTTTCCATACTATTTTGTAAACAATATTGACATATCTTTCAAAACAGTTATCAGAACCAACTTCTTTTGCTAAGGTTCATTTAAAATGTTTATATTTTCTACCTTAGTCCCTTTTTGCTAATGCCAAAAGGGGGAGAAGTATCTTTTGCAAAACTTGGTAAATCTTTGGGAGAAATTTAACTATGCATTTTTTTTTATATCCTCCCACTACTCTTTGTATCCGAGCTTCAACGTCAAACTTAAATGCATATTTATTTTAAATGACTTCGGTTATGAATACGTTAGATGAACTGTTCTAGAATGTTATTTTATTCATATTCTTACGAGGAGCCTTTTTAGCGTTGTACCTATTCTTGCTCTCGTATTTGTCATCATCAAAAATAGGGAGATTGTTGACTTTATGAGTCCTATCTTGTTCTGATTATGAAAAATCCAAAGTATCTCACTTGTGCAAATAGTGTTTGAGAAAATAATTCTCCTAAAGGCATATAAAGTTGAAGTATGATCAAAGCCATAAGGATCTCAAAGATAACACTACATGATGGCTATTAGGAGAGTAAAAAGATTAAATACACGTTTATGTCATATTGTAATTGCATTTAAGTATTGGTATGTAATAATGCATTCATGCATAATGGGATTGATAGCTCAACCAAGACCATAGACTAACCTTAGGTTCCAAAGTTTTCATAGAAAATCCCTCACTTAAAATATCATACTTATGCACATAAGGTTGAAAAATATAGGGTCAAAATTAGGGCAAAAACATAGCTTTTCAATGACCTCGGTCGAACGACCCTTACACGTTCAAAACGCCCCAATCGACAGGCCTGAATCTTTGGGCTTATTATATTGCTCTGGCCAACCAACCAAATTTTCACCTAGGAAGCTCAGCCAACCAACCTATGTTTCGGTTTGTTCTTAAAGCACCCAATCGACTGGTTTTCTTAGAGTTAAAAAGCCTCAGCCGACTGACCATTCAACAGCCTAGCCAACCGGACCTTGGCCTAGCAAACCATTTCTTGGTCTTTTGAAAATCGCCAAAGGCCAGCCAACTAGTGTTGTACCCAGTTGACCGACCCTTCAATTTTTTTTAAAAATTTTTATGAAGGCCGATCGACCGACGTACTCCCCAGCCGACCAGACCTTTTGGGTTAAGCAAATTTTTCAGTGTTAATGGTCATTAGTTTTTCAATTAAACTTTTCTAAAATGATGAGTGTGTCCCTAATGGTTATATTTTTTGCGAATTTTATATATACCCCATTCTAAAGCATGATTATAACATTTGATTAGCAGAGAAATACTCTGAAAATATTTTATGCTATTTTTCTAATACTCTCACATACAAGCATTCATTTCACTCTCTTTGTCATATTTGTTTGCAAAATCTTCTTTGAAAGAGAGCGCTAAACTCATCTTCTTCACTTGCATATTAATTGCAACTTGAAGAGAGGTTGAGTACTCATTCTTGAGAGCATTATACATTCATTTCAAAAGATTACACTCTCATTTGTTTACTCACGCTTGAATATTATTTTTTAGAGAGTAAGCTTGAGTTTTTCCTATATTATTTGATCCATAAACCTTCTGGGAGAACTCTTTACAGCTTGTGAATCTTTGCATCTTTGTAGCAAGATTCAAAAGCTTATTTGGTGATTATTGCAAATATAGTTTATAAGCTAATCTAAAACATCTCCTATACTTCATATTGACAAATACCCTTTGGAGATATTATTTGGGTTCTTAAGATCTTCGAAAATACACTTTGTGAAAATACTATCTTTGAATCATAGATCATTTTGAGCATCATCTCTCACATTATTCCATACTTATGTACATTTTAGAGAGATATAAATATAAACTTTATTGAGCTTAATCTCCCATCATACAAGAGTGTATTGAGCTTCATTTCGTATACATTTACTTATTGTAGAAGCACTTTACTTGTACACAAAATTTTTTTATCCTTGTATTCCCAGCATGTGGTCGGAAGAGGAATACACCGTTCTGTAAGGTGTACCAGTTTGGTTCTAGCCCGGTTAGGTGAGCTAGGAAGCACCGTCTTGTAACGTGTAGGCTTTGCTTTGCCCATAAGTAAGCCAATGAGACTCTGCCTCATAAGGAGTAGTGTAAATGCCATCGCTCAACCCAGTTTAGGTGAGCATTTTGTGAATCCTCAACTCGGTTGGCAAGAGGCAGGGATGTAGGCACGGTTGCGGAACCTCGATAAAAATTGACTGTCACTCTTTCCCTATACTCTTTATTTTTCCGTATTTTCCTATTTATCTTTTTCTCTTGACATTACTACATTTGTTTTAAATACTGATTTGTGAGTATTTGGGAATTACTCGAACTGCTATAACTGTTTAAATTACCAGGACATTCATATATTAGCTAAATCTCCATTTGATTAGAAAAGACTCTAGGTTGTGAAATACTGATTGCTAGTGAAATTTGGCCTATGATTTTAAAATTTCTAGATCACCCCCCCCCCCCTTTTGGGATTACACCAAAAATCCAAATTTCACTTAAATGCCTAATTACGTTAAACACTTCAATATTGAGCTCAATTTATAATATTAAAATTTTTATTCATAAATTTACAAATAATTGTGTTTAATTTTTGGAAGGTATTTTCGGTAATTAAAGAAGAAATGGAGATGCACATGCAAAAAGTTGAGTGGGCTATGCAAAATGATGCAAATGGAGGCATTAAGTGCAAAACGAAGCTAGTTGGCCGATTATTGATAGTTTCAACATCGTTTCATAATATGGGCATAACTCTCTCATCATAGCTCCAATTGAGATAATTCAAGATGCTCTAGAACGCCATAAAAAAGCTCTACAGCGTTCATGTTTTGAGTTTTGAGATATACTATTAACAACAAGGTTGAAATTGGGTCTAAATTTTATGCACCTACTACACCAACTGTGCGTTGAAGGAAACAAAAATAAGATCGTAGAGTAAAGAGTGAGCTAGGCCGTGTGTGCTAGAATAAGAAATAATTTGAGTGGGCTTGAGGTGCAGAGACAAGTTGGGCCATGGAACTGAAATTTACTCTACATGGGCCATACAATGTGTGGGAGGCCCATGCGGTACCAAGATTAAAGCAGCTATGCGCTAGGATAAAAAATGAAAAAGGAGAATAGGATTTTGGATTAAAGAGGGGGCAGTCAAATACACAAAAGGAGGCTAGTATTGTGTGCTTGAAGAGGGTTTTTTTTTTTTTTTTGGAATCCTTTTCTTTGGAGCCATGCAGAGGAACAAAAAAGGGAGGAGTTGTTGCAGTAGCCCCACACATACTCTTCGACCATTCTCTGACTCTCTCTCTCTCTCTCTCTGTCTCACACACACACACACACACACCCTTTTCCTCTTCCTTTTCTTAATGGTTTTGTTTTACTTAAATTTTATTTTAATACCTTCTTGGAACTTAGTATTGGCTTGAGTTTAGTTTATTTTTATTTAAGCCATTGTTGAAGTTTAATTTCTGTTTATTTTTGTTTAAGCCATTGTTTAAGTTTAGTTTATTTTTTCTTAAGCCTTTGTTGGATTTATTTTTGTTTAAGACACTGTGGAGTAAGTATATTTAATTGTTGACTATCTTTATTAGATTAATGAAGTCTTCTTTCTTAGTTTATTATTTGAATGCTTAAAGAGTTGGTTATTTTGCTTGTTTAATTTCGTTATTGTTTATTTGAATGGTTGAATGAGTCATTGAATGGATTATATTGGTTACATTAGGTCGACATAATTGTTTGGTTTGTTTAATTTCATTATAGTTAATTTATTATTTATGCATGTTATGTTTTTAGTTTAGGTTTCGCTTTGTTTTAATTTTTTACAAACTCTCAAAAATCCAGAAATATGAATCTGAACTGTGTTCAGTAAATGTTTTTTTTTTTTTTCTCCCTCTTGTTTTAACGTAAGTTTGAAATTAATCTATGTTCCCTAAGGAGACGATCTGGCCTTTGGGCTAATTATTACATGACACAACTCCTATACTTGAGATAGCCTTTGCGTTGCTTATTTTAGAGTCAAGGGAATAGAACCTAGAAGAATCGAGCTAACATTCTCGATTGATCTAACTCTTTTGTTTATGTGCACCTTAAATTTACACTTTATGGTGCATAAATCCTTGAGAAACTTAGCATAAGTAGGCACTTGCTTGATGGCATCTAAGAGAGGAAGATTGATCTTTGCTTGCCTTAAGGTGTCCATCA
The DNA here is from genome assembly GCF_029873635.1 of Malania oleifera. Taxonomy (NCBI): domain Eukaryota; kingdom Viridiplantae; phylum Streptophyta; class Magnoliopsida; order Santalales; family Ximeniaceae; genus Malania; species Malania oleifera. The sequence continues at coordinate 46,808,345 of NC_080418.1, forward strand.
TAGACTCCTCAATTTCTTCCTTTTTAGGCTATAATTAGAACGTGCCTGGAGTGCTGCAGGGTATGGCACCAGAGGGACATAAATTACTCTATGAGGGGCATAGTGTAGCCTTGCTCCTTTAGTAGACCTAGGGATTGCTCATTGAATTAAAGGAGGAAAGGGTTCCAGATTCATCATTTGGCTCAACTCCCATCTTCCCTTTACCCTTACCCTTTCTCAACTTCTCCTCAAACTTATTGTTCACCACCCTACCACTCCGAAGAGTGGTTACCGCTTGGGTTTCCTTATGATACGATGAAGAACTAGTGCTCGGCTCAAATTCCACCTCATATTGACCCTTAGGGTTAACTAGAGGCTACTTTGGTAACTTATCCACATTTCTCCAACTCAAATATGTAGCTTGTTGGCCCATAGAGGCTTCTAGCTTGGCAATAGACTGGGAGTGGGAGTGGAGTAATTGCTTATCCACTTGGTTTCGGTCTTAATGCCCTTAAGGGCTTTCAACACCATCTCTTGAAAGGATCTATCATATTGGGGCTGAGGAGGAGATAGTTGCTGAAGAGATGAAGGTTTAGGGGTAGACACGAGACAATTTTAGGCATTTTGGTATGGGTGAGGAGGCGAAGCAGTGGGTGATTATTGAGGTCATTAAGATTGGAAACTCTGAGTTTGTGGCCTTAAGGAGAAGTTAAGATGCTTATTCCACCCAAGGTTGTACGTATTCGAATATAGGTCATTGGATGGCCTATCATACCAATTGTGGTTAGCCTTAACTTGCTCCTTGTTAGCTTTGGTGCAATCCCAAAAGGGGGGGGGGGGGGTGAATTGGATATTTAAAAATTCTTTCCTAAGTCAACCATTCTAACAATTGTATTATGCAACCAAGGGTATGTATATGCAATTATAAATCTAATCCTTCACAATAAACATACACGTGCGACAAATAAATTGCGGAAATGTAAATTGCACACACGATATGTTATCGAGGTTTGGCCAAAGTGTTTACTCTCTGCCTTGGCTCACCAGCACAAAGATTCCACTATAAGCTCACTACACAAGTGGAGTGACACCTAATACAACCAGGTCAATTAACGGAACTGACCGTAACCTACAACTACACCTTACCAGGATGGTGCACCTAGTTTTCTTAACCCTATCTAAGCCAATCCGAGACTATTCAACAGGGCTAGTCTCCCTCTTCATACCCACACCTAGAATACAATAAATAGTCAATATAAATTTTTCGTACACTGAAATATGCTTCTCAACAAGAAAATATGTGCCACAATACAGTCCAGATAATAATGTAAGCACAGATGATAGTAAATATAATATGCTCAATGCTTAACAATGCGTGCTTAACACTTAATCATAATATAATATGCAATCATGATCTAGAGTGTATTTTCAAGTAGACTTTGAAGCAAGGTATCAATGTAAATCAATCAGCACAAGTTTCAAAGTATTTTAACTAGAATATTCAAAATATCTCAAATAAGTTTTTCTAAAAAAAAAATAGCTCAAGAGATATTTGAAAATATGTAAGGTTGTGAAAAATATTTTTGCAACTCAAAAATCACAAGCTTGATGAGTCTTGCAACCAAGATGCAAAGACTCACCAGCTATAAAGATTTTTCCCACACAAAGATTTATTGGTTATATAGGGGGAAAAATCCTAGCTAAGAACTCTCTATAAAACAAACAAACAATCCAAATAAATGAGAGTTTTAGCAACGAAAATCACTCAATAACACTCTTACGAAGTTGGATTTATCAAAGGAATAGCAAAGAGAGGGTGTATGGGCTTATTATGAGAAATACAAAAAACAAAGGATTTGTAGCTAATTAAATATGCTAATCTCTGTTAAGTTTTGCAAATGAACCCATATATATAGAGAAGGCAAGATTTATGACCGTTGGAGACATGTAGGGAATTATCAAATTTGTTTTAAAACCATTTAGGAAAATTAACCCTATTTTACCCTAATTAACTAAGGTAAAAATTAAAACAACCCAAGAGTTTTAGGCGCCTATCCCTAGGTTCGGTCGCCCAAACAGATATAACAAGAAAAAGTGATTTTTGAAGTTTGGGTGCCCGAATTTAGGTTCTGTTTGCTGACCAAAGGCAATTTCCGTTCTGTCTGAGGTTCGGTCATCTAAACCATAGTTCAGCTTACAAAACTGTCAAGCTTGTTCACTAGAGGGTAAAATGAACTGTAAGTTTGGGCACTCGGGTACGATGGAAAAGTACAAGGTACAAGCTCGGTCGACTGTGAACACTCATGTCATTTTGAGTTCGGTTGCCCGAATCCTAGTCAATTTTTTGACTAGTCCACGTTCGATCGACCGAAGCAATTTGACATGCTTGGTTCGGTCGCCAGAAGCCTCATTATTTTTATACCCTAAGTCCTGTTTTAATTTAAAAGTTTCCCCTAATAGCATATGTTATAATGGGAACTTCCCTAAGTGTTTTTGCAAGGACCTAGGGTCTATCTATGGACTTTTTACTTAGTCCCAAAAATCTGGTGTCGGTTGACATCCCTAAGGTCATTCTATGGTCTTAAGTTTATAATGCTATCAAGCATGTGATTCAATTATTATAAACCATATTATATTACAGACCAAGAAAAAAATGAATGCAAGTACAATATCAAATAGCTCTTCATTCTTTCGATTCTTCAATTGCCATAAATAAAGCTTGATCTTTATAGTCCGTATAGCTTGCATGAGTGAGTTCCTACCATCAGCGCATGCAAGGATAAACCTGTTCAAGAAGCTCAGTGCACAAGTGAGAAACATTGGTTTTGTCATAATAAAAATGGGATTAGACTCATAGAGTCAACATTCTTCCCCTTTTTTATGATGAAAAAAACAATTTGCAAAGATGGGCAAAGCCAACAAGCTCCCCCTAAGTATGTGCATAGAATTTAAATTCAAAGTGCAAGTATATGACAAATGAAGACCAACTAGCACAAATTATGCATTCAATTCTTAGTTGTAAATAAAGCTCAATTTTGATATTTATTTAGATGTATTTAGCTTTCCCAATTTAGTATTAGACATTTCCCCCCATTTTTGACATCAACAAGAAGGGGCTAAGGTAGGTGTTGCTTCTACGAGTCCAATCTGGTTTTGATAATGAAAAATCACTTGGTATTTGATATGTGCATTGAGTTTGTCAACAGGAACTATATTAAGCATGCACTGAAAGATAACGAGTCATGGAAGCCATAAAGTAAAGTTGACATATCTTGGCAAGATCCATGGAACTTAAAGAGTATGAGAATCAAGATGCAAGCGGAAAAGTTCGAGAACGTCATGGGAATGGGTACTTAGAACTCATGTATTTACATTTTCGTATGATTTAATTTAAGGCTTAAATCATATCTTAGAATGACTTTAGGACTCATGCATTTCATGAACATCATTAGGGGACATTAATGGACTTAGAAATAATGTCAAAATCTTGGAAAATGTTTTTATAAAAGAGCCAAGAAAGAAAGAAAAATAGATTTTTGAATTGGAAAGAAAATATGCAGAAATTGGGAACTTCAGATGACTGAACTTTAAGTTCGGTTGACTAAAGAATTACTTCAAAAGCCTGAAGAATAAGCTCAGTCGTCTAAAGATTTATTGGTGAAAAACAGAAACTGGTAGAAGCACCTCAAATGACTGAACTTGGACTTCGGTCGTCTGAACTCGACGCTTCGATCGTCTGAACCTTGACCTCGGTTATCTAACCCTATGTCCAGGTTATTTTTTCAAAGGATAAAAAGGACTTCTGTCATCTGGGCCCTTGACCTCAGTCATATGAACTTGCTGGAAAGATTAAAAATGTAATTTTTATTGAGCAAACACACGAGCTATCTTATAATCCAACGGTTGAGATCAATTCTAAGGGTAGGACACTATATATACTGAATATCTAAACCCTAGTACGGAAGAGAAAAGAGAAACGTGAAAAGCTAAGACACACAAGAAGAGAAGAACACATCTTATTTAGAAACTTGAGCTGATTGTGATACGATTGCCTGCACTCCAACCAATATTCATCTTCTTTGTGCTAATCAACTCAAAAAACCAAAAGGGGTCTCACTCATACATCTTTCGTTCAACTTGGTACTGAGGTTTGATTAATCCATTTAGCTTTATCGAGAGATTCTCATTTCAACATATGTTTTTGAACATCCTTAGAGGAGTTTGATACTAAGTTTTCTCATTCATATAAAAATTGTTTTTGACAAGTTGAATACTTGAGAAAGTTTTTACTTGGCCATTATTTAAAGAGTAATCATTAAATTGTATTCAAAGTTAAAGACTTGATATTTTTATTAATTCTAAACTAGTTGATTAGATATCCTAATAAGTGCATAACTATATCTATACATATTGAAGGATATTTACTAAAAATCATATATTAAGTTTTTGATCCTTGGTATTCTCATCATATAGATATATATATATATATATATATGCATTAGGGCAAATACTACCAAGATACATTGAGATTGAAATCTTAAGAGAAATATTATTTTTGACAAAGTTTGTGTCAAATCTTTGCAATCTTCAATGTTGTTTTTGTATTCAAAGATTTAACCTAAGTTCTCCAAAGTAGTGTTTTATATCAATATTTTTGGTAGATTTGATAAAAAGAATTTTGTGTGTGGAAGCATATCATACATAAATGATTGCATTGTTTCATACATTCTGAGCTTCAAGTTTAATCATGCGTTAATGTATTAGGAATTTGAATTGTACTCACAAACTTTTGTTGGAAGCAATTTTGAGTGTTTTACAGATTCATTATATTCACGGTTCGGCTTATGAACCGAGTTTGAGGAGAGATTTGTATCTCTTGTAAGCAGCGGAGTGGGAGAGAGTTGTACCTCTTGTAAGCAATAGATTGTAAGGGAAGCTCTGTCCCAATTTAAGGTGCAACGATTTTAGTGAAATCCTTGAGTGGGTTGCTCAAGGCGAGGACGTAGGCCGAGTTGGCTAACCCTCGTAAAAATTGTGTTTGTCTTCTCTCTTCCCTTAACTCTTTACTTTCCGCATTACATTATATTATTTGCATTGCATATGGATGTTGAATTACTTTACAAAAAATTAATTGGGTAAGAGGAACTCATTGATAAAATCAATTTAAGTTAGTCATAAATCCCAGCAATTGATTTGGTAAATATACAAATAGGGACTAAGGGGTAAATGGGTTCAAAGAATTTTTAATATACCCAATTCACCCCCCCCCCCTCTTGGGATTATACCTTAATCAACAGTAGGAAAGTAAACACATGACATTCATATATAAGATTCAATTTTGGGAAAATTTTTGAAATTTCTGTAGCATGTCGTTTGAAAATAGAGCAATTCCCAAAAATAAATCAAAGGCCTAAATGATTACAAGAATAGCTCATTATCAAGGTATTCAAGATATTCAATATAGTCCAAAATAGTGCATGCCATGATTCAAATACATCCAACATTCATGATCAATATGAAGCAGACATCTCAATATATACATTAAGAACATGAATGAAAGTTCTAGAATTGTTAAGGAATTTCAGAGCTAGAGAATTTTAAGTTGAGTTGCTCCCCTTAACAATTTGAAGATATGGTTTAGTTGAAACGAGTTGCTTATACAAATCAAGATTCATTTCATTATGCCTAGTAGTATAAGTCTCTTATGAACTATACTGGATATTGATTAAAACATTTAAAAAAAAAATTAAGCCAGTATAATTATCCCAAAAAATTATACATGCATTAGGACAAGTGATATCAAGGCATAATATTATGCTTATAAACCAAGAACGGACCATATCAGATTATCAAGCTTTAAGTACTGGATATAATGTTCAAGGTGATGCATATAGGTTCTTTTATGCCCTTTTTCTAAGGATGGAGCTTAGCTCCTCTAATTTTTCTCGATGATTATGCAAGGATGAAATTTAATTTTCAATTAGTTTTTGCTCATCATTTCAAAAATATTTTAACATTAATTTTATAGTAATAATCTTTGGACAATGTTTTACTTTAGAAAATTCTAACAAAAATTTGGCAACGTGCAGTCTCTAAATCAAACATTTTCCCAAAAAACCTGTACCTGATAGGTTCAAATAAGCAATTTTTTTTAATTCAACTCAAAGTACACGAGAACCAAAAATTCTACGAGCATGCAATATACATCAACTGCATCCGCCATGCAAGAGGCATTCAACACAAGCATGCTTTCAGTAGACAAGAGCATTAATCCATATATAATAAACCTATCCAACAAATATATATACAAGGACTTTTTACTTAGTCCCAAAAATTTGATGTCTGTCAACCTTAGGTCGACCGAAGGGTGATCCCTAAGGTCATTCTACGGTCTTGAGCATATAATCCTTTCATGCATATAATGTAGTCATTATAGACCATATTATATTACAGAACAACCAAAAATGAATGTAAATATAATATCAAATAGGTCTTTATTCTTTTGATTCTTCAGTTGCCATAATTGAAGCTTGATCTTCATAGTCCGTATGGTTTGCTTGAGTTCCTACCATCAGTGCACGCAAGGACAAACCTGTTCAAGAAACTCAGTGCACAGGTGAAAAACATTGGTCTTGTCATAATCAAAATCAGGATTAGGCTCACAGAATCAACATTCTCCCCCTTTTTGATGATGACAAAAACAATTTGCGAAAGTGGGCAATGCCAATAGGCTCCTCCTAAGTATATGCATAGAATTTAAATTTGAAGTGCAAGCATATGAAAAATGAAGGCCAACTAACACAAATTATGCATTCAATTCTTAGTTGTCAATAAAGCTCAATTCCAATATGTATTTAGATGTATTTAGCTTTCACAATTTTGCATTAGACATTTCTCCCCCTTTTTGACATTAGTAAGAAAGAACTAAGGTATGAAAGTAAACACAAGACATTCATATATAAGATTCAATTTTAGGAAAATTTTTGAAATTTTGGCAGCATGCCATTTGAATATAGAGCAATTCCCAAAAGTGAATCAAATACGTGAATGATTACAAGAATAACTCATTATCAATGGATGCAAGATATTCAGTATAGTCCAAAATAGTGCATGTCATGATTCAAATACATCCAACATTCATGATCAATATGAAGCAAACATCTCAATATATACATTAAGAACATGAATGAAAGAGCTAGAATTGTTAAGGAAATTCAGAGCCAGAGAATTTTAAGTTGAGTTGCTCTTCTTAACAATTTGAAGATATGGTTTAGTTGAAACAAGTTGCTTATACATATCAAGATTCATTTCATTATGCCTAGTAGTATAAGACTCTTATGAACTATACTAGATATTGATTAAAACAATTTTAAAATTTCAAAGAGTATAATTATCCCAACAAATCATACATGCATCAGAAGAAGTGATATCACGGCATAATATGATGCTCATAAACCAAGAACAGTCCATATCAGCTTATCAAGCTTTATGTACTGGATATAATGTTCAAGGTGATGCATATAAGTTAAATTATGCCCTTTTCTAGGGATGGAGCTTAGCTCTTTTAATGTTCTCGATGATTATGTAAAGATAAAATTTAATTTTCAATTAATTTTCACTCATCCTTTCAAAAATATTTTAATATTAATTTTACCACAATCTGATAGTTATGATGCAACCCCAAGAGGGGGAGTGAATTGGGTATTTAAAAATGTGTTTCCTAGGTCTACTGATTTTGACAACAATGTGATTTAGCCTAGGGCCAGTCTATGCAATCATCAAACAAACATACACGTGCAGTAGATGTAAGTTGCGAAAATGTAAACAACACGCACGATATGTTATCGGGGTTTGGCCAATTGTGCCTACGTCCCCGCCTTGGCCACACCAGCACAAGGATTATTACTATAATGCTCACTTAAACGGGTGGAGCAGCACCTATACAAACCTGGTTAATTCAAGGGGTTGACCTCAACCAACACGCCTTAACAGGATGATGCACCTTGCTTTCCTAACCGAGTTTAAGCCAATCCAGGACTATTTCACAGGGCTAGTCTTCCTCTTTAGGCCCATGCCTAGAATACAACCAAAGTGTATAAATTGTTTGTACATGAAAATTCGCTTCTAGACAAGCAAATGTGTGCACCAATATAGCTCAGTCAATAATGCAAGCACGAATGATATGTAAATATGCTCAGTGCTCTTAAAGTGTGCTAACCACTCAATCAAGTATATACTTTCAGTCCAGATCTAGAGTGTTTATCTAAGCAAGATTTGAACCACAATATTTGAATGTCACAATAACATATTAGGATTCAAATATGCTAAGTAAGATAAATCAAATAGAATCAATAGTAAATTTCAATGTGTAAAGCTCAATAGAGTTGTTTGAAAGAGTAGCTTTTTGAGAAATGATTTTTGCATACAAAATCTAGATTTAGGTAACTTGCAACAACAATGCAAGAACCAAAACCCTCAAAGTCTTTCCACACTAGATTTATCAAATGAAATCCATGGAAGTACATTTAGGCTATACTCTCAAATAAAATAAATCAATCAATGTACCAAGAGAGAGTATACGTTAGAGAAATTTAAGCACAATAGCCTTATAGAGAAACTCACAATGCTTAGAGAAAGAGAATGAGGATTATGTGAGTGTTTGTAAGAAATATTTGGCTAATATAGGGTTTTTTTAGGATTTTGAGAGTTGAGAGAATTTTTGCTTAATGATCTTGCTAATCTGCCCTTAATTTTGCAAATGAGAGGATATATATAGGCAAGGGCAAAATTATGACCGTTGGGGACTAAATGGGTCTAATTAAAAATTTTTCAAAAGCGATTGAGAAAATTAAACCAGTTAACCCTATTTAAAAAATCAGTAAAAATTATTTTAACCCGCAAGGTTCGGGTGCTCGACCTGAGTTTCAGGTGCCCGAACAAACAGTCAAAAATTCAACTTTAAGAGGTTCGGGTGCCTGAGTTGAGGACCGGATGGCTGAACCAAAGTCAGTAGCCAAATGTCCGAGGTTTAGGTGCCCAAAGCTAAGTTTGGTTAACCGAACCAGGCAGTTCGGTTGCCCAAGCCTCTATTTGAACATAAACATTCAGTCGCCCTAGTAGTTGAAAAGTTCTCTGACAAGCATTCGGGTGCCCGAGGAAGATACGTTCAAAAGAGGTTCGGTTGTCCGAAGCTAAGTCAACATGTTGACTTGTTCAGTCGCCCGAGCCACTTTATATACCATAGGTTCGGTCACCCGAACCCTCTCAACCTTTTCAATTTTCAGTCCAATTTTTAGCAAATTATAATTCCCTTGATATGAAGATGATAATGGGGACTTATTAGTGCATTTGTTTAGAGACCTAAGGACTTTCTATCCTACCGAAAAAAATCCGGTTCCGGTCGACCGAAGGGTGATCCCTAAGGCCTGTGTAGGTACCTAAAGCCTAACTATGGTCGTTTTGAGCATACCTACCTACCATGCATGATGCAAATTATTACAAGCCATACACGCGCACAGTTCATAATAAATTACATCCCAAAATGAACAAATAAATACAAAATACAGCACATAGATCTTCATTCTTCGGCATGAACACCGCACGCCATCATGATATGTCATTCAATCCTAAAGCACGCACAAGGTGAACCTGCATGCAATTCTCAGTACAACCATCAGGGGTGTGACCAATGAGGTCAACAATCTCCCCCTTTTTGATGATGACAAATACCTTATGCAAAAAGTGGGTTCAGCTAAGAAAGGCTCCCCCTGACTTTATGCATAAAGATAACTAAAGTAAAAGGTAATAAGAGATGTAAGCATAATTAGGCACGGTATTACCCACTTTTGCCTCTTCTACCCCTTTTTGCAAAAACCAAAAGGGTTAAGTAATAAAGCACGAAGGCAAAGGACATCAATTAGATACAAGAAGTATATTGGGAAGATTAAATAAATTCGGCAGCATGCGGTTTGAAAGTAGACTATTCCTAATCATAACTCTGTACCTAAGTAACCTGTTTGGAGTTATAATGAATAGTATACAGCATATTTCAATCAATAAACCCAAACAGAATATGCATCAAGGAAGTATAAGTAGCATGCAGCACGTTAACAATTTTAATGTTCTATACTCCCCCAATGGATGATTATGCAGGGATGAAGATTAATCTTTCATTTGGTTTTCACTCATTCTTTCAAAAATATTTTAAAGTTAATTTTATCATAATCATCTCTGGTTTCCAAAGCAAACTATAAGACCAGAAGGTATAGTATATTAAACGTGTGAGTCTAATACCAATTGTTATAACTACGTGGTAGAGAAGATACCAATTGTTAAAACAATACCACTAGTTATAAGGACATATTGTTAGTTTTGAAATGAACATGATATCAAATATAGATTTACCAAGATGTGTACATTGATACCAATTGTTATTATATTTTCCAAAAGATGTAGCGGTAAATGCAAGAGATATATATATATATATATATATATATATATATTTTCAGAGTCTAATGATTTTGAGATAAAGAACTCCCCCTAAGAATATGCATTTTCTTTATAAATCAACTTGAGTAAAATTCACAAATTTTCTTAGAAACACACTCAAGTTTTAAGGAGTTTAGCGTTAAGAAAATGATATTAGGTTATGTGCAAAGGTTTTAAAAAAATTTGGCAGCATTTTGTCTAAAGATGTAAGCAATCCATAAGAATCTGCCAGTATTCTAAATAAATACGCACAACCAACCCCAAGGAGTTTAACCAAATAACACAAATGAGCCAAGCATAAGTATTTAGACTTTAAGTATAAATTACATTTGCATATAACAAAGTAAATCATCTCAATTATTTTGTGCAAATGTCTACAGAAAATTCGGCAGCATGTCGGCTGTAAACAGGACATTTCCCAAAATTAACCTGCACAAAAATAATTTTCAAACAAGCAGTATTTCAAGAGTAAGGCATGCGAGAACCGATAATCTACTAGCAGGCAATTCTCATCCACTGCATCCGCCATGTAGGAGGCTTTCTATACTAAGCATGTATTTCAATAGAATAACCTTTTAAACACAAACACGTGCAAATCAAAGTACTGCATATATATATCATAATCAACAGCACAGTCACCATATCATAGTATCTGTGTGTGTGTGGTGAATGTAAAAGTCAAATAGGAACAAATATATAAGCTATTTAAAGTATAGATACATACCAAATAAAAGAAATGTATCTGAATAAAATAAAATAGATGATCAAATAAGGAGCTGTAGAATGACGGACTGGATCTTCATGAAGCACTTCAAGGTCTCTCCATCGTCATGATCGTCATCTCCCTCCTCCCCACTCAACTCCATCTTGTCATGCTCACCGATGTCCTCATCATTCATCTCTCGTAGTCGCTCACCAAGGATGTGGAAGTTAGCCCGCACCTCGGACTGGAAATCAGTGAACTCGCTGTAAAGGGAGTCAAGTCTAGCCTGAGAAGAAGATGCCTGCTCAGTCATGGAGACTCGGAACTCTTGAAAAGAGGCTTAGAGATTGGTGATGGCTGCCATGATCTGGGCGGTAGATGGTACATGGGGCAGCTCCTGTGGGACCTCCTGAGCTCTTGGCTCTCTCTCATGTGCAGTAGGAAACCACATGTTGCTAGTGAGCTCGTATCCCATCAACTTCAAGGTGATGGAGTTGAAGATGTCGGAGGCCCGCACCTTCTTGATGGTAGCTAGTGGTGACCTAGTCAGCCTTTCCCTAACGAATAATTAAATAGAATCCCACCATAGGGAAAAATGATCCTCTTTCCCATAGTTTTGGCCAACATCCACCGTAGGATCAATCTAGGCAGGTCTAGCTTCTTCTTGGTGAAGAGGCACCACATAACGAAGGAGTCCAAGTAGAACACATGATCCCTCAATCCTGACTTGGGAAAAATATTATAGGAAATCAGGTGGTGTACCACCTTTGCCTCCAAAGTCAAGGATCTGTAGCAAGGGGTATGGGTCAAGTCGGCTAAAAGGTTTTTCATGACCAAATTTACAAAGGTACTCACAATGAAGTCCTGCTCGGCTATTTAGGCGGAGGAAGAATCCGGACAGACGAAGTCACCACACTGGATGTCAAAGGTCTTTGCCAGGTATGCATCAATGAAGTGGATATCTGTCTCCAGCACACTGGTGTAGTAGCCCTGGCCATCTTGGGCAAGATTGGCATAGAAGGGCCGGACGAGCAGCAAGTACATCCCCCTCGGCTAAAAGGCGATGAGCTCGTACCATCCTTGCTATCGAAACATGTCTAGAACATTGTTGAAGTGGGTTTGCTTGAATTCAATATCGAAGATATTTCCCAGAATGGGATCCTTGAGATGAAACACCCGCTCATATTTTATTCTCCGATCAGGTGTGGGAAACCACTGATCCAATGGGACACCCGTGGCAACACGTCTCTCATCTCTGGCCATGGAAATGAATCTAACAGAAGGCTGGGAAAGGATGTGAGAAGAAAAGCTAAGAAGGCTTTGAAATGTATGGAGAAAATGAACCATTTTGTCGCGGAGAACCATATATATCAGCACGGTTTGGGCGCCTGAGCATTGGTTTAGTCGCCCGAACAGGTTTAATTATGAGGGGTCACTAAGTCTGTTCAGCAGCCCGAAACCAGGTTCGGTCGACTGAATTTTAGGCGCCATTTTGTATTTCGAGGGTCGGCCGCCTGAATAGATTTTGAACTAATTCAATCGGTCACCCGAAATGCTCAGTTCAGTAGCCCGAATATATATTCGGGGACCCGAAGATGATTCGGCAGCCCAAGCTAATTTGAACACAAAGATTCAGCCGCCGGAAATGTGGTAAACCTTTTGGTTCGGTCGACCGAAGTACAAATGTACTTAAGGGTTCGGTCGCCCGATTTGGGTCTATTTATTTTTATTTGTTCTGTTACTTGAAGCAAGAGACCCTATGGATTATCTGTAGGGGTTAGGACAATAAAATGGCTTCAAGGTAAGACTAGGGCAGGATTTATGACTTTAATTCTAAAACTCAAAGCTGAACAATGGACTAAGTGTGCTTAACGTAAGATGTTCGAAGGGGTTAAGCAATTTGAAGTTTAAATGCAAGGCACTCATGCCATGTCCAATTAGGAGAGGACTTTTATTTAAACATCCAATGATATATATTTAAACCAACAAGAATATTCATTTAGTCCAGATTGGTTTTGTGCTTCAATTTACATATTGGCTTAATTCTCCATGATGCTTGGTATGCTTTTGAATGGTGAAAGTACAATAATTAGCCCCAAGCCACTTCCAAACCTTTTACAGAATGCTACCCCCTATAGCTAATCCTAACTACTAAGGAAGAGCTATGTGATTATGTAATTCTTGTTTGATAAAGTTCTTCCTTTTTTTTCTTAACCACCTATACCATTTTTCTTCTTTTCACTTTTGATGGGATAGGAGTTGGTGATTCTTTGGCTTTCCATACTTGTTAGGGTTTCACACCTTTTCTTTTAAATGGGCAATCAAATTTTGCGTGCCCTTTCTTTTTGCATAAGATGCATGTGGTGTGAGTGTATGGACTAAAGGAGGTACTGGCATAGTGTTTTGATTCTTTTACAAAGTACCTCATGAATAGGTTCTTTGTTTTCTTATTTTCAATCCCATTATAACCTATACCTTTTTTATCTAAGGACATCTTTTGTGCACCTAGCAGTTTATCAAAGTTTTCCTTGCCTCTAGTGAACATATAGATGATCTTAGATTGGTCTTCTATTTTCTTCTCTAGATCTTGAATTTTTGAGTTCTCCAAATTTTTGCAAACATTCTAAAGTTTCAAGAGTTCTTTAGACATGTTGTTTGATTTACTTTCAAGATGTGCAATCAAGTGATCTTTATTATCATCATTAGAAGCTTTAGATTTCAAAATAGTTAACTCATTTTCTAATGATTCATTCTTGCTTTCTAGTCTATTGATTTTCAAAATATTTTCTCTTTTAGCAAGAACTTTAGAGTCATATTCTTTCATGCATGCTTCATACTTGTTTTCCAAAGAAGAATATTTCTTATTACATTTAACAAGTAACTTATGAGTCCTAAGATATTCAATTTGCAATTCCTTATAAGTAGGCATGCTTTCACTATCAGTGCTATCATATGATTCAGTATCAGATGCAGTATTCAAATCAGCACAAGAATCGTCCTCATATTCATCTACTAAGACAGAAAGGACTGAAATAACCTCATCATTGGTTAAAGCTACATAACACTGGTTACCTTCCTTAAGATCAGTGAAGCCTAAGTCGCATGGAGAGATGACTCCCTTTTGCATGGACGCACCATATCTGCACTTAAGTTCATCCCAAATCTGCTTAGCACTACTACAAGCCATAACTTCACATAAAACATTAGAATCTAAAGATGCAGTAAGGTATTCATGGAATCAAAGTTTACTTGTACTAAGTCCCTATCATGATCATTCATTTAAAACTCAGAATCAGGAACATCAATACACCCAATAGACTTCATAGGCACACAATCACCCTAATCAATGACTTTCCAAAATTTCCAATTTAGAGCTTTCACATACACGGTCATTCTAAATTTCCATATAGCATATTCAATACCACAGAATACAGGTGGGTGTGTGAGTAATCTTCCCTCACAGGAAGGGGATGCACTAACACGAGCCATCAGGATCTTTAAACAAATAACTTCTAAGTCTAAGTAACGAGGCTCTAATACCAATTGATAGTTATGGTGCAACCCCAAGAGGGTGGGGGGGGGGGGTGAATTGGGTATTTAAAAATGTACTGCCTAGGTCTACTAATTTTAACAACAATGTGATTTAGCCTAGGGTCAGTCTATGCAATCATCAAACAAACCTACACGTGCAGTAAATGTAAATTGCGGAAATGTAAACAACACGCACAATATGTTATCGGGGTTCAGCCAACTGTGCCTACATCCTCGCCTTGGCCACACCAGCACAAGAATTATCACAATAATGCTCACTTAAACGGGTGGAGCGTTACCAATACAAACCAAGTCAATTCAAGGGGCTGACCTTAACCGACACGCCTTAATAGGATGACGCACCTAGCTTTCCTAACCGGGTCTAAGCCAATCCGAGACTATTTCATAGGGCTAGTCTCCCTCTTTAGACCCGTGCTTGGAATACAACTGATGTGTATAAATTGTTTGTACGCAGAATTGCGCTTCTAGACAAGCAAATGTGTGTACCAATATAGCTCAGTCAATAATGCAAGCATGAATTATATGTAAATATGCTTAGTGCTCTTAAAGTGTGCTAACCACTCAATCAAGTATATACTTTCAGTCCAGATCTAGAGTGTTTATCTAAGCAAGATTTGAACCACAATATTTGAATGTCACAATATCATATCAGGGTTTCAAATATGCTCAGCAAGATAAATCAAACAGACTCAATAGTATATTTCAATGTGTAAAGCTCAATGGAGTTGTTTGAAAGACTAGCTTTTTGAGAAAAGATTTTTGCACACAAAATCTAGGTTTAGGTAACTTGCAACGACAATGCAAGAACCAAAACCCTCAAAGTCTTTCCACACTAGATTTATCAAATGAAATTGGTGGAAGTACTTTTAGGCTATACTCTCAAATAAAATAAATCAATCAATGTACCAAGAGAGAGTATAAGTTAGAGAGATTTAAGCACAATAGCCTTATAGAGATACTCAAAATGCTTAGAGAAAGAGAATGAGGATTATGTGAGTGTTTGCAAGAAATATTTGGCTAATATAGAGTTTTTTTTGGGATTTTGAGAGTTGAGAGAATTTTTGCTTAATAATCTTGCTAATCTGCCCTTAATTTTGCAAATGAGAGGATAAATATAGGCAAAGGCAAAATTATGACCGTTGGCTACTAAATGGGTATAATTAAAATTGTTTCAAAAGCCATTAAAAAAATTAACCCAGTTTACCCCATTTAAAAAGTCAGTAAAAGTTATTTTAATCTGTAAGGTTTGGGTGCCCAGCCTGAGTTTCGGGTGCTGGAATAGACACAATCAAAAATTCAAGTTTAAAAGGTTCAGGTGCCCGAGTTGAGGACCGATTGGTTGAACCAAAGTCAGTAGCCAAATATTCGAGGTTCGGGTGCCCGAAGCTGAGTTCGGTTGCCCCAGCCTCTATTTGAATGTAAACATTCGGTGGCCCTAGTAGTTGAAAAGTTCTCTGACAAGCATTCGGGTGCCCGAGGAAGATACGTTCAAAAGAGGTTCGGTCGCCCGAAGCGAAGTCAACATGTTGACTTGTTCGGTCGCCCGAGCCACTTTATACGCCCTAGGTTCGGTCGCCCGAACCCTCTCAACCTTTTCAATTTTCATTCCAATTTTTAGTCAATTATAATTCTTCCGATATGAAGATGATAATGGGGACTTATTAGTGCATTTGTTTAGAGACCTAAGGACTTTCTATCCTACTGGAAAAAATCCGGCGTCGGTCGACCGAAGGGTGATCCCTAAGGTATGTGTAGGTACCTAAAGCCCAACTATGGTCGTCTTGAGCATACCTACCTACCATGCATGATGCAAATTATTACAAGACATACAAGCGCACGGTTCATAATAAATTACATCCCAGAATGAAGAAATAAACAAATAAATACAAAATACAGCACATAGATCTTTGTTCTTCAGCATAAACACCGCACGCCATCAAGTTATATCTTTCAGTCCTAAAGTGCGCACAAGGTGAACCTGCATGCAATTCTCAATACAACTATCAGTACCAAAAGTATTTGTCATAATCAAAACTAAGTGTGACCAATGAGGTCAACACGCTAATCTTTGGACATGGTTTTACTTCGAAAAATTCTAACGAAAATTTGGCAGCATGCCGTCTGTAAATCGGACATTTTCCCAAAAAACCTGTACTTGATAGGTTCAAATAAGTAATTTTTTCAATTCAATTAAAAGCACACAAAAACCAAAAATTACTACCAACTTGCAATACACATAAACTACATCCGCCATGCAAGAGGCATTCAACACAAGCATGCTTTCAGTAGACAAGAGCATTAATCCATACATAATAAACCTATCCAACAATATATATATATATATATATATATATATAAGAAATTTTAACTTAGTCCCAAAAATCCGGTGTATCCCTAAGGTCATTCTACGGTCTTAAGCATATAATCCTATCATGAATATGATACGGTCATTATAGACCATATTATATTACAAACCAAGAAAAAAATGAATGCAACTACAATAACAAATAGGTCTTCATTCTTTCGATTCTTCATTTGCCATAAATGAAGCTTGATCTTCATAGTCCGTATGGCTTGCTTGAGTTCCTACCATCAGTGCATGCAAGGATAAACCTGTTCAAGAAGCGCAGTGCATAAATGAGAAACATTGGTTTTGTCATAATCAAAATGGGATCAGACTCATAGAGTTAACACTCCTCCACAAACTTAGGCAGGGAAGACGCATGGGGGCAATTGTAACAAGTGTATGAAGGATCAGAACAAATGGCACACACCTCTCCAATATCAAGACTCTATAAATACTTGATATTTTCAAAAATTATGTGCAATATCAACCCACATACAAATCAAACTTGAGAGTTATCTTTTTGAAATACTTTCTAAAAAACTACGGTGATATTGTTGATACAATCCATGGATTTCTGATTAATTTTGATGAAATTTTAAAATCTAAATCAGAACCCTAGTGATATTCATTTGAGCTTCATCTTCTATATTGTTTATTTATTGAAGTATACTGATTTTCAATTGTACAAATCAACTCTAACTAAGAGTACTCCTTGTACGAACAAAGTTGTTTCTTGTTTTCTTGTTGTTGTTCGATGATTTTGGATTGTTGGATCATTGCCTAGAGAGAGGATTTTCTCATTAGATAGGCAAAATCCACCTTTGAAGGAGAGAGGTTGTACCTTCATGTGGTAAAAATTTAGAAAAGAATCCTTACAGGGTGTTGCTTAGGGCAAAGAAGTAGGCCACTGGCCAAACCTTGAAAAAAAAAATGGTCGTCACCTCTTTTACCCAAATCTCTTTACTTCATTGCAAGTATATAATTTGCATGTATGATTATTTGGTTGTTGAGAACTTGCTTCATATTGGAAGTTTTTCTGAAATGGGTTTTAAAACATTTTTCACTAATTTAAAACATTTCGCCAATTCACCACAGTTCATATCCCATTCAACATATATACGTGTATGTAAAGTGAGTTTAACAAAAAATGAAAACATACACATGTGTAGTATCTTATTTAAATCAAATGTTTGCATGAGAATAATTTTTACATTAAATAAATATTCTTACATATGCTGAAAATAAAGTGCAAGAATTTAAATAAGATAGAGAGAGCGACACTAGATTTGTTATCGAGGTTCGGCCAAACCAGCCTACAACCCCACCTTGGGCAAACCCCCTGTTAGCTTTACCGTGATCCCAAGAGGGGGGGGTGAATTGGTATTTTTAAATTTTATCTTCTAGGTATTTCTCCTAGCAGCAGTATGTTCACAATCCTAGGGTCAATCTAGAGCAAATAATGTAAATATACCGAAAATTAAATAAAGCAGTTTAAACAATCATATAAGCGTCAGAAAGCAGTAAAGGAAAGATGACAAGCAGATATGTTATCGAGGTTCGGCCAACTGCCTACGTCCCCGCCTTGGCTAACCAGCACAAGGATTATCACAATACCTTGCTCACTTAAGCGGGTAGAGCGGCACCTATACAAACCAGGTCAAATTACCACAGGGCTGACCTCAACCTTTACACCAATCCTTACCGGGCTGGATTACCGCCCCCTCAGGCCACGCCTGGAATCTCTCAGATATACAATCACAAGTTACAATGCAGGAGTGCTTTCACGTAAAGCAGATTTGTACCACAAATGCGCACAAACACAAACACCACAAGTGATTTAAAATGTAAGCTCTGTGTGGTCTGAATATGTCAACTCTCAACTATGTTTTCTATCAGTGTAGTACGTACGTGAGAGTGTCAATAATAATCTGTGTACTTTAAAATATTCAATCAAGCTTATTCACATAGAGTATCAAACAAGCCTCAACATAATCAATCAATAGAATGAGTCAATCATACGAATATGTATATGCTTGAATGGAAAAATAGATAATCTTTGTTTTCGGTAAATGCTATATTACTTGTATAAATAATACCACAAAGATTAGTGTAACAAGCACAAATACCTTTTCACAAATTGTTCAATAAGTTCCACAAGATATTTGAATAAGCTTGAAATATGTTTTTGCAAATCAAAACAAATACATACTTCCAAAGATGTTGCAATGATAATGCAACACTCAGAAGTTTACCACAAGTTTTCTTAGAATAGGCTTATTAGCAAAGTCTCCTAAGAAAACTTAGGTTATGCTCTCGAGAGAAAAATCAATTTAAACACTCTTAAACAATGAGAGCAAAACCTGTTTGAATATACACTCAAAGCACTTACAAATGATTTGAAGAAATGAGCTAAAGTGCTTTTGGGAAAGATTTGAGCAAGTAGGAATCACAAGGAGGTATTTTTGCTTGAGAGAGATTTTCCTGATCCTTTTTGCTAATCAGTGCTTAATCCACCAAATGAAGGAGTATATATAGACATACTAAGAATTTTGACCGTTGGGGATTAATTAGGGATTTTTAGAAAAGATTAATGACCCTTAAGAAAATTTAACCCTGTTTAAAAAATTTAACCTCGGTAAAAAAAATAGGAGCAACCCGAGAGGTCTGGTCGACCAAAAGTGGTTCAGTCAACCGGGACTCAAGTAGCTCGGTCGACCGGGGGAATTTTGAACTGAGTGGTCGGTCGACCAGGCTAGGCGATTTTCAGAAACACCGAGGTTCGGTCGACCGGCCCCTTTTTGAACTGTCTGGCTCGGTCGACCGGACCGCTGGGAATCCTCCCAAAACCCTTCGGTCGACCAGGTCGTTGCAGTACAATTTTCGTCGGTCGACCGGGGGGTCAAAATGTTGACTCCCAGGGGGTTCGGTCGACCGAGGTCAAATGACCTGTAAGGGGTCGGTCGACCGGGACCGGGTCAAATAGTTGACTCGGACCGGTTTCGGTCGACCGGGCCAATTTGAACTGAATTGGCCGGTCGACCGAAAGTGCACCAAGTGTGCATTTCGGTCCCGAATTGATCCAGAAAGGTTTATTTTAAGTGCCTAATCAACATATGTGTATATGTGTGTGTCCTAAGGTCACTTGGGGTCCAGTTTTGGAAACACCGAAAAAGTTCGGTGTCGGTCGACCGAAGGTCTTTCTATGGTTTGGTTTGAGCTTACAAAGGAAATCATGCATGTGATGTGTGTGAGCTTATTACAAACCAAATACCTACTTACTATTACAGACCAATTAAAGATATTACATTATGAAATAAAAACTTTGGTCTTTGGGCTTTTCTTGACTTTGTGCACATCATTGTCTCAACACCTTTAGTTCCTGCACATCCTTCTAACACTCATTAGATATAATGAGTATTTGTCATAATCAAAACCGGGCGTGACCCGTAAGGTCAACACCCCCTAAGGATTCCACAGCCTTTTACATCCTCTCCTTACGGGGCGAGGAAAACCCCAGCTCAATTACTAGGCTGAGCCGAACTAGTTTCACTTACGGGGCTAAGATTGCCCAGCTCAATTCTGGGCTGAACTGAACCGGTCTCATTTACGGGGCTGAGACTCCCCATTTTAATTAACGGGTTGAACCCAACCGTTACAATAAAACCATTTTTGTACATGAAAATGCTTCCGAAAAATACAAGAAAACATGTACACAATAAGCTCAATAAAAGTATGCACTCCAATGATATGAAATAATGCTCAGGGGAGTAAAGGTGCTTAACTATATTTAAACCCTAATAAAAGGTTTTCTCCAAAAAGGTATTTCAATAAAGATATAGGAGAACCTAGGGTTTTTCTTTTTCAATGATTTTGCACCAATGGAATGTATATGAAAAATGAGTATTATGTTCTCCAACAAAGATTTATGTACATTAGAAATAGTTGGAGAATCTAGGAGTTAAGCTCAATAAAATATTTTTGCAATGAATAACTTCTCCCAAAATATATTTAATAATCCAAGAGAAAACCAAAGCTATACTCTTAAAACGATTTTCAGAGAATAAGGAATAAGTGAGATTAAGCATGTAAAGATAAATACCCAACTATAAATATGCTCTCTTCAAGAGTAATTTTGAAATGAAAGAGTGGAAGAGAGTTAGAGAGTTTTGTATAAAAATTTGGCCCCAAAATAATGATTTAAAACAATAAAAACATTTTGGGGGAACTTTGATTAATAATGGATTAGAGAGAAAATTTGAGTTAATCAAAGTTGCTAATCTGGAGTAATGAAGGGGTATTTATAGATTTTCAACAAATCTGACCGTTGAAGGACACGCTCGGTATTTTGGAAAAGTTTAATTAAATTTTAATGATGTTTTAAAGCTTCAAAAAAATTCAAACCCAAGAGCACTGGTTGACAGAAGGAAGTTTGGTTGACCAAGTTTGGGCAAGTTTGGTAGACCGGACTGTGTCCGGGAGGCAATTTTTCATTTTAACGTGGTTCGGTTGACCGGGAGATTTTGAACTGAGAAGTTTGGTCGACCAAGGCATTGAGTTCTCACACGTGGGAACTCGGTTGACCAAAGCGTTGGAATACAAATTTGGCTCGATCGACCGTATGGTCAAATAGTTGACTCCTAGGGAGTTCGGTCAACCGGGTATAAATGAACTGGCAAGTTCAGTCAACCGGGCCATGGTCAAACTGTTGACCTGATCCTGGTTCGATTGACCGGGAGAAAATGTACTATGAAGTACAGTAGACTGAACATGCAACTTAAGTGCATTTTGGTTCCAACTCCCTTAATATATAAACCCTATTCATATGATAATTAAACTTAAGAAGATAGGGCATATTTTCATGTAGTATGGGGACTCCTAAGGTCAGTCTAGATCATTTGAGGACACCGAAAAAATCCAGTGTCGATCGACCTTCGATTGACCAAAGGGAGCCCTAAGGTTATTTGGTTCCCTATGGTTAAACTACGGCCTATTTGAGCATTCAAACACAGCATGTAGATGCATGCATTATTACAGACGAGTGAAATAAAATTAAATGCATATACAAATTAAAATAAACGTCTTCGTCTTTTGCTCTTCAGTCTTCATGGAGTACACCGGAAAATATGATCTTTGTGTTCCTCTAGGCTTCCATGTTCTTTATCTCATGTGTGTGCTAAATCATGAACCTATTCAAAAACACTAAATGCACACATGAGATACTTGTGGTTTGTCAGCATCAAAACATGAATCGGACTCAAAAAGACAACATTGTTCATATTTGAAATCAAGACACTATATTGGTTGTTGTTGGATGGATTAAAAAATTTAGAGTAGATTTAGAAAATGAGTTTTGAATATCACAATTGAAGTTAATCTTGTGAAAGTAATTATTTCATTAAAGGAAAGTTGCAAGGCTTTTAAAATCAATCTTCTTAAAATTATACTCAATACTGTAATTATTTATTGTTGAGAAGAAATTCTGATTCAAAAAATGTTTATCTATTGAACTATTGGAAATAAGAATTGGGTAGTTATTGATATTTACATTCATAGGTTATAGGAATTGTGTTTAGTTTAGTACAGTAGCTAATTAGAATGTTGATTGTGTGATTATAGCAAGTTATTTTAAAAATGGTAAAACTTAACTAAAGTGTTGGAAAGAAAATTTTAAAACCCAATTCACCCCTCCTCTTGGGAGTACACCTTTAATCTCAATTAGTATCAGAGCCCTAGGTTGTGGTAAATCTTAAACTAGAAGCTATATAAAGATCCTTATGGCACACATAGGTGTATCCCTATTTGGTGAAGGCTAATCTTCATCTAAACCACTTATCTTCTGCGGTGTTAACTACACCTTCTGGAAACAGCGAATGAGAATATTTTTGCAAACCATTGATTGGAAGGTCTGCAAATTAGTAACACATGGTGACCTCATTCCTGCTAAAAATGTAGATAACAAAGACATACCTAAAGAAGAAAAATAATTGACTAACAATGATATCAAGATGTTGCAGATAAATTCTAGTGCGATGAATGCACTATATTGTGCCCTAAATGCAAATGAATTCAATAGGATCATGGGATTTAAATCAGCTAAATATATTTGGGATAATCTTGAAGTTATAAAAGAATGGTTGACATAAGGAAGAGTAGAATTGACATGCTCATTGATGAGTATGAAGCATTTAAAATGAAGCTTGAAGATTTTATCACTAGTATGTATACTAGGTTTACCCACATAATAAATTCCCTTA
This sequence comes from Malania oleifera, assembly GCF_029873635.1. Classification (NCBI taxonomy): domain Eukaryota; kingdom Viridiplantae; phylum Streptophyta; class Magnoliopsida; order Santalales; family Ximeniaceae; genus Malania; species Malania oleifera. Next base: position 46,831,668 of record NC_080418.1, read on the forward strand.
ATGCATTGGGGAAAAATTACTCTACTTATGAGATGGTTCGTAAAATTAGTAGAGGACTTCCATCAATTTGGGAATCTAAGACCAGTGCCATAACTGAAGGCAGAAATATGAAAAAATACCTCGTTATATGAATTAATAGGATCACTCCTCACATATGAGATGGCGATAAATGAAAGAAACTCTGAAGGTAGAAATCAAAAGCAGTCAATAGCTCTAAAAGCTGTAAAAGAAAGTTATAGTGAGGAAAAAGATAATGAATTAGATGATGATGATATGGCTTTAATCACTAGAAGACTTGGAAAAATCTTCAAAAAGAACAACAAATTTGCTTGAAAATTCAAAGGCTCAAAAACTAATAAAGGTGAAACTAGCAAGAATGAAACAAAGAATGAACCTCCTATATGTTATAATTGCAAGAAAGTTGGACACATGAAACCAAATTGTCCAAATCTAAAGAAAGATGCCACAAATAAGAAAAAGAAGGCAATGAAAGCGACTACATGGGATGACTCAAGCTCAAGTGAATCAAAAAAAAAATCAAGTGATCAAGACGTGGCAAACCTATGCTTCATGGCAAGAGATGGGAGGTAAATTCCTACTCTAGCTCATCTAAAGATTCTAGTGATGAATCATGTAGTGACTCATGTGAAAGCATGCCTTCATATAGATAAATTTAGGTTGAACTAATTTCCTTGCATAATAGGTTCATAAAAGTAACCAAAAGAAACATAGCATTGAAAGATCAACATGAAAAACTAATGAACTAACTAGAGACATCAACATTAGCTGAAAAAGAAAACGACTCACTTACTGATGAACTCATAAGTAAAATCAACAAGATGTCACTATATCTAGTAAAGCTGCAAGTAAATGGTAAAAATATAAAAGACTCGGAAATATGTCATCTCAAGAGTAAAATTGAGGATCATACTAAAATCATCTACAATTTTACTAGAGGAAAGGAAAACTTTGACAAATTGGTTGGATCACAAAGAATGCCATTGGATAAAGAAGGAATAGGATTCAATGGAGTTGAAAACAAGAAGAAAAAGAACCTCTATATAGGCTACTTTGTAAAATCTTCAAAACACTTTGAAAGTACATCTTTCACAAATACATATGAACACACTACGTGTTTCTTGTGTACAAAAAAGGGGCACATAAAATTTGAATGTCCATATAAAAGAAAAAATGGCAAAGTCAAGAAATTATAGAGAGTCAAAAACTGAAACTAAAAGTGAATCAAAAGGACCTATGATGGCTTGGGTACCAAAAGTAACACCTTGAAACCCTTCTTATAGGTGTGTTTTAGGTCCACCCCATCAAGTGGATGTTCAAGACATATGACTGGAGACAAGTCCAAGTTTACCTCATTGATGCTAAAAGATGGTGGACATATCACGTTTGGAGACAGTGCAAAAGTCAAAATAATCGGCGTCGGGAAAGTTGGTAAAAAACCCTCCTTAATTATTGATCATGTTTTATTGTTAGATGGGTTGAAACATAATTTTCTTAGCATTAGTCAATTCAGTGATAAAGGTTTTGATGCAACATTTAAACAAGACAAGTGCATCATTGAACATAGAGAAAAGCATGACACCTTGTTCATTGCAAATACAATTGACAACGTATATTGCATTATTTTGAAAATATAAAATCTAAAGAAGTCAGATGTTTCACAACCTTGAATGAAGCCAGCTGGCTGTGGCATAGGAGACTAGGACATACTAGTATGGATCTATTGTCCAAATTAGCTAAAAAGAACTTAGTTAAGGGTTTTTTTGACCTTATAGGTCACATTCGGTTTTGATAATGATAAATACTTGTTGTATTTGATGGATGTTTGAGGATATATGCAGGTATACAATTAGCAAATCAAAATGATGGCACAAGAAGTAGAAGTTGAAGGCCCTGAAGATATTACTTATGTTGAATTTAAATTCATTATTCATTATAGGTCTGTAATAGTAAATAGGATTTGGGTTGTAATAATTATATGCATCACTTGCATGGTATGATAAGTAAGCTCAAAACGAAAAAGACCTAGAATGCCCCTAGGAAACTCATACATGCATATATATATATATATATATATGATTATATGGAAAGGGTGATCACATAAGTAAATAAAACTGAAATGCATTTAAAATGCATGTTCGGTCGACCATACTTCACAAGTAAATAATTGTCGGTCGACCGAACCGGTCACCGGGTCAGTTGTTTGACCACTGCCCAATCGACCGAACACAGCTTAGTTCATTTTACTCGGTCGACCGAACTCCCACCGAAGTCAAACTTTGACTCTTCGGTCGACAGACCAAATTTAAATGGGCAACGCCCTGGTCGACCAAACCCACATGTGGGAGAATCCAACGCTCCAGTCGACCGAACTACTTAGTTTAAATTCACCTGGTCGACTGAATCGCGCAGAAAGGAAAAATCGCCTTGGAACTTTGTGGACCGCTCGACCGAACTTTTAGTTTAAATCTTGCCCAATTGACCAAACTTGCACACTCAGACCGGTGCTCTCGGGTTGCCCTATTATTTTTACTGCGATTGAAATATTTAAATAGGGTTAATTTGGTTAAAATGTTTTTAAAAAATTATAATAATTCCCTATATGTCCTAGTCCTAGACGAATTTAATCAAGTGAATGTCTATATACACCCCCCCCCCCCCATTTGGAATGATTAGCATCAGATTAGCAAACTTGATTAGTGAAAATCCTCTGAATTCCAAAATCTGTCTTACTCACTTCCAAGCATCCCACACTCATACTTACCTTCCCATATTGCCAAAAATTTGTTTGTAATTGTGAATTAAGTGTTCTTGTCCCATGGGTTTATTCTCTCAAATTTGAGATTGATTGATATTATTTTGTTTGAGAGCAAGATCTCAAGTTTTCTTAAGAGACTATATTAATAAGTCTTTCTTGAGAAGATTTCACTTGAGCTTCTGAGTATTACACTATCATTGCAATATCTTAAGAAGTTCTCATTCAATTTTGGTTGCTAAAAATATTTTCAAATCATTTTCAAATATCTCGTGTGTTTCATTTTGAGAAAAATTATTGGAGAGATATTTGTTTATGTTCTAAATATCTTTGTTGCAATATTCCTTGAGTAATATTATTTTTTGAACACTGAGATCAAATCCTTTTGCAAACAAAATCTATACATCCCTTGAGGCTTATATGTTAAGCAAAGTCATTTGTTGAGATATCGGAAGTGTGGCAAGTATCTTTGTTTCAAAATTTTGATTAAATATATTGTGTGATACAAAGATCATATTATTTGCACTCTCACGCACTGATTGCAACACTTGCATAAATATTTGAGAGTAGACATCTTAGACCACATTGAGCTTACTTCATTATATAATTTTGTGGTGTATGTGATTGTTTATATTGAGTACATATCTGTTTTACATGAAAGCATTTCATTATTGTGAACATACTGTTGTGTTTCCAGGCATGGCCTGAGGGGGCGGTAATCCAGCCCAGTAAGGATTGGTTGTAAAGGTTGAGGTCACCCCTATGCTAATTGACTCGATTGTTTAGGTGCCGCTCCACCCGTTTAAGTGAGCATTATAGTGGTAAGACTTGTTAGCCAAGGCAGGGACGTACGCAATTTTTCGAACCTCGATAACACTTCTACGTGTCACTTCTCTTTACTGCTTTTTAGTGCATACGTAGTTAATTAAATTGCGTTATTTAATTTCTGATACATATTATACTTGATTTACTTTACTTGCACTAGATTGACCATAGGGTTATGAATATACTGCTGTTAGGATACTGACATAGGGGATTAATTCTAAAAGTACCAATTCACGCACCCTCTTGGGATCATGGTAAAGCTAACAAATTGTATCGGAGCCACGTAGCAAAGACTAGTAGTTATTTTTCAAAAGATCTTATATGGCTCATAACTCTGTGACCCCTTTCCCTGAGAGACCATCTTCCACACGACCTCCGATTTTCAGTGGTGTTAATTACACCTTCTAGAAATAAAGGATGCGCATTTATCTCCAAAATACTAATTGGAAGGTGTGGAGGATCGTCTCTAAGGGAAATTATGTTCCTATGAAAATAGAGGGTACAACTAAAGTGCCTAAAACTGAGAAAAGAATATGATGATGAGGATATGAAAGATGTTACTTTGAATGCCAGTGCTATGAACATTCTGTATTGTAGTCTTGATATAAATGAGTTTAATAGAATTATGGCATGTGCTACTGCAAAAGAAATTTGGGATAAGTTAGAAGTCATATATGAGGGTACTTGGGATGTCAAAGATAGTAGGATAGATATGTTAACTAGTGAATATTAGGCCTTTAGGATGAATGTGGGTACGTCCATTGAGAGCATGTAAACAAGATTCACACACATCATAAACTCACTGCATGCATTAGGGGAGACCTATCCCATATATGAGATGATTAGGAAGATCCTTAAAGGCTTGCCTCTTGTTTGGAAATCCAAGGCTATAGCCATTTTTTAGGGTAGAGACCTTAAGGTCCTGACTCTACATTAATTGATAGGTTCCCTGATCATCTATGAATTAGCTATAAATGAGAGAGTTAATGAACACAATAGGGCGAAGAAAGTGACTACATTGAAAACCTCCACTAACACATCCTATATATGCAGCGAACCTGACACTGATGATGATATAACCATGCTAACTAGAAAAATTAGCAGATTCTTCAGGAAGAATAGAAAGTCATACAAAACATATAGGGATTCTTCATCTGAGAAGGGAGAGTCTAGCAAAGGAAAAAAAAATCAAATGCTCCCGTATGTTACAATTGCAACAAAGTTGGGCACATTAAGTCAAACTACCCACTACTGAAAAAGGAGACTAAGAAAAAGAAGAAAGTCATGAAGGCAGGCACCTCATGGGACAAATTAAGCATTATTGACTCGGAATCAGACCGCAATGACTCAAAGGTTGCTAATATGTGCTTAACGGCACTTGGTGATGAGGTATTGTCCTCTTGTTCGTTATCTTCATATTACTCATCTGATGATTGTGATTTTGATTGCATGCCTACGTTTAGAGAATTACAATATGAATATATTCGTGTATCTAAATTGTTGAGTAAAATGACCAAAGAAAATGATGATTTGAAAAAGGAATGTGAAAATTGGTCAAAATTGTTTGGTATTGCAAAAACCTCTCATGCTTCGATTTTAAAAGAAAAATATGTGACTATTGTTGAGCTTGAAAGGAGATTGGAGGATAGCTCCAAAATAATTTTTAAATTCACCAAGGGCATACACAATTTTGAAAAACTACTTGGTGCTCAAAGAAAATCTCTAAGTAAAGAGGGTCTAGGTTTTAATGGCATTGAAAATGTTAGACGACCTAATCTTTACTTGGGACATTTCACATGTTAATCAAAATCTCAAGTCCCACCTAAAGATCCTAAGTGTAGATTGAAATGTTTTAAATGCAAACAAATCAGGCATAATCAATTTGATTGACCACTTAGGAATAAGCATGTGAAAATTAGAAGAGTGTGGGTTGTTAAGAGTGATCTAGTTACTAAGCCCCATGGACCCATCAAAATTTGGCGACCAGCATCAGTTACTTAGTCTATTTTGCAAGTATGTTTAAAATCATCCTCCTCCAAGGACAGGTGGTACTTGGATAGTAGGTGCTCATGCCACATGACTGGTGACAAGGGAAAATTCACGTCAATCATTCCCAAGGATGGAGGATATTTGACGTTCGGCGACAATGCAAAAGGGCGCATCATCGGTGTAGGTAAGGTTGGTAAGGATCCTTCCCTTGTTATTGATGATGTTTTATTAGTTGATGGGATGAAACATAATTTGTTGGGCATAAGTCAATTGTGTGATAAAGGATATAAAGTATCATTTGAAAATGATAAATGCATAGTTGAAAATAAATCAGACCACAAAGTGCTTTCTACTGCAGATCATCATGAAAATGTTTACACTACCACTTTTGATAACTTAGCGTCACAACAAGTAACTTGTTTTTCTGCAATAAATGAAGCTAGTTGGTATGGCCTAGGCACTTAGGACACGCTAGCATGGACTTATTGTCAAAACTAGTAAGAAAAGAATTAGTAAAAGGTTTGCCTAAAATGTCATTTGTGAAAGACAAAATCTGTGATGCATGTCAAATGGGTAAGCAAACAAAATCTAGTTTTAAGTAAAAGAAATTCATATCTACCACTAGACCACTTAAAATGTTTCACTTGGATTTGTTTGGTCCTAATTCTGTGCAAAGTTTTGGTGGTAAATCATATGCATTTGTCATTGTTGATGACTTTTCTAGATTCACATGGGTGTTATTTCTCTCACATAAAATTGAATCATGTAAACAGTTTACCAAGCTTTGTAGGAGAATTCAAAATGAAAAAGGCTATAAGATAACTTATATAAGAAGTGATAGAGGCACTGAATTTAAAAATGAAGGCATAGAAAAGTATTGTGACCTAGAGGGCATATCATATAACTTCTCTGCACCTAGGACCCCTCAACAAAATGGTGTGGTAGAAAGAAAGAACAGACCATTACAAGAAATGGGTAGAACTATGCTGAATGAACATAACTTACCTAAATATTTTTGGACCGAGGCCATAAATACTACTTGTTATGTTATAAATAGGGTGTTGATTAGACCATCAATTAATAAAACCCCCTTATGAATTGTGGAACAACCATAAACCTAATATTTCCTATTTTCATGTTTTTGGTTGTAAATACTTTGTGCTTAGGGATAATGAACATCTAGGGAAATTTGACTCTAAATCTAATTAAGGCATTTTCCTAAGCTCTGCTTTTAATAGTAAATCATATAGGGTTTTCAATAAAAGAACATTGACTGTCTTTGAATCTATCCATGTTGTGTTTGATGAATCTAATCCATTTTCTAAGAAAGATGATGAAGATCATATTGATATTGGAAAATGCTTAGATAAATTATCTATTAAAAACAACGCAAGTGAAAATTCAGAAGTAAATGATAAATCATCGAAAGATAATGAAAATGAAATTCAAGAGTTTCCTAGAGATTGGAAATTTATTAGGAATCATCCTTTAGATCAAATTATAGGTAAACCATCCTGTGGTGTAGCCACAAGATCCTCCTTGAAGAACCTAGTGAGTCATTATACTTTTTTGTCCCAAGAAGAACCCAAAAGTATTAAAGAAGCTATAGAAAATGAGTCTTGGGTGATGTCCATGTAAGAAGAACTTAATCCATTTGAAAGAAGCAAAGTGTGGACCCTAGTTCCTAGGCCTAATGATCATACAATTATTGAAACCAAATGGGTATATAGAAATAAGAAAGATGAGAATGGGGTAGTAACTAGAAATAAAGCTAGACTGTTGCCCAAGGTTATAATCAGGAGGAGGGGATCAACTTTGATGAAACATATGCTCATGTTGCTAGGTTAGTTGTCATTCATATGCTACTTGCTTATGCTGCTTTTAAAAATTTTAAATTGTCTCAAATGGATATTAAAAGCGCTTTTCTAAATGGCTATATTAATGAGGAAGTATATGTAGAACAACCACCCAGTTTTGAAAATCATAAATATCCATATCATGTTTGCCGGTTGTCTAAGTCCTTGTACGGATTGAATAAAGCTCCTAGAGTTTTGTATGAGAGGCTCAGTGGTTTTTTGCTAGAAAATGGGTTTACCCGTGGCAAGATTGACACTACACTTTTCATCAAATCCAAAAATGATTATATGCTCCTTGTTCGAATTTATGTGGACAATATCATTTTTGGAGCCACTAATGATGAGTTGTGTAATGAGTTTGCCAAATGCATGCAAAGTGAATTTGAAATGAGCATGATGGGTGAACTTAGTTTCTTCTTAGGGTTGCAAATTAAACAAGTTGAATATGAAACTTTCATATTCCAATCTAAATATGTCAGAGACTTGCTAAAGAAATTTAATATGGAAGATTGTAAAATTCTTGGTACCCCTATGAGTTCTTCCATTAAACATGATAACAATGAGTAAGGAATCCCTATTGACATGAAATTGTATCGTGGCATGATTGGGAGTCTTCTATATCTCACTACTAGTGGGTCTGATATTATGTTTAGTGTGTGTATGTGTGCTAGGTTTCAGGCTACTCCTAAGGAATCTCATCTATTAGTTGTTAAACAAATCCTTATGTATCTAAGTGGAACTATAGAGTTAGGCTTATGGTACCCTAAGCATACTACCTTCGAGATTGTGAGTTATACTGATGCTGACTTTGCTGGTAGTAAGGTTGATAGAAAGAGTACTAGCGACACTTGCCACTATTTAGGACAATCTCTCATATCTTGGTTCTCCAAAAAACAAAACTCAGTTGCCTTGTCCACAGACAAAGTAGAATATATTGCGACTGGAAGTTGTTGTGCTCAAACTCTTTATATGGAACAACAACTTATAGATTTTGGGTTGCACTATGATACAGTACCGATTAAATGTGATAATACTAGTGCAATCAACATCTCTAAAAATCATATCTCATATTCACGAACTAAACACATTGAAATTGAACATCATTTCCTTCATGATCATGTGCAGAAAGGTGATGTGGCTCTTGAGTTTGTATGCCCTAATGAGCAGTGGGTGGATATCTTCACTAAACCACTTCTCGAAGATAGGCTCATACAAATTAGATGTGAATTAGGGCTCATGCATAGTAGAGATGCTTCCTAGATATTTCATAGTTTGCATAAATTCAGAGGGAGCTTTCAAATAATTTTCAAAGTCTAAAAACTAATATAACTATTGGTATCTTTTAGTGGTATAGACTTTGTGAAAATTGATTATGGCTTGCAATGCATAATTCTCATATCTACTGCATGATGATGATTGCACCTATGTATTATATCTTGTGCATACTAGAACTATTTGAGTTGCCTAGTTGTGGATAAATTGCTAGGTCTTACAAACTCAAAACATGTCATTTTTTATACAAGATTTTTTTTAGAATGTCCAATTACAAACGGCATGCTGCCGAAATTTTTCAAAATTTTCAAAACTTATTGTGTATAAAAATGATTTTTACCCATTGCCTAAAGCTATAATTTTTATGGCCCTTTTTGCTATTGCCAAAAGGGGGAGATCAAGAGGCAAAAATTAGGTTGCATGTAAGAAAAATAATTTGCACTAACAAACTTACACAATGCATACTGTTAGAGGAGCCATCTAAGGTTAAACCCATTTTTTGCATGATGTATTTGTCATCATCAAAAAGGGGGAGAATGTTGACCTTATATGTCACACCTAGTTTTGATAATGACAAATACTTGTTGAATTTGATGAATGTTTGAGGATATGTGCACGTATACAATTGGCAAATCAGAATGATGGTACAAGAAGTAGAAGTTGAAGGTCCTGAATATCATACTTATGTTGTATTTAAATTCATTACTCATTATAGGTCTGTAATTGTGAATAGGATTTGAGTTGTAATAATTATATGCATCACTTGCATGGTATGAAAAGGGTGAGCACATAAGTAAATAGAACCGAAATGCTCTTAAAATGCATGTTTGGTCTACTAAGCCCAAAATGTACTCCAACGCTCTATTCAACCGAGAGTCCTCGAGAGATGTCCCAACACCATGGTCGACCGAACTATCCAATTCAAATCTTCTCGATCGACCAAACCTTGCAAAACTAAAAAATCGTCTTCTGACATGCAAGTTCGATCGACCGAACGGGTAGTTCATTTTTTACTTGGTCAACGAAACCCCTAGAACTTGGGTTGACCGAGCTTGTCCTGGTCGACCGGAGCTCTCGAGTTGGAATATTTTTTAAGTGCTAAAACGTCATTAAAATTTAATTAAACTTTTCCTAAATACCGAACGTGTCCCTCAACGGTCAGGTTTGTTGAAAATTTATAAATACCCCCTCTATAACTCATATTAGCAACTTTGATTAACTCTAAATTTCTTCCTTGGGGCAAAATTTTTCAAACTAAACTCTCCTACTTTCTTTCCATCCATTCATTTCAAAATCATTTTGTAAAGAGAATATATTTATTTTAGGCATTTATTTTCGTATTCACATGCTATACTCTCACATACTAGTTATTTTTTAAAATCATTTTTGAGAATATCGTTTGGTTTTCTCCCGGATTATTTCTTGGATAAATATCTTTTGGGAGAAAATTATTTGTTGTGCAAATAATTCCTTGAACATAAACTCCAAATTCTCCAAACACTCTTACTTGCAGAAATCTTTGTTGGATAACATATTTCTCAGTTATATATATTCATATATATTATTTGTGCAAAAATTATTGATAGAGCAAAACCCTAGGTTTTCCTATACTTTTATTGAAATATCCTTTAGAGAAAACTTTTTATTAGGGTTTAAATATAGTTAAGCACCCTCACTCTACTGAGCATTATTGAATATCATATTAGAGTGCATTTATTTGAGCTTAAATGTGTACAGTTCTGCTTGTATTTTTCATAAGCATTTTCATGTACAAAAATGTTCTTATTGTAATGGTTGGGTTTAGCCCGTGAATTGAACTTGGGAGTCTCAGTCCCGTAAATGAGATCGGTTCGGTTTAGCCTGGAATTGAACATAGGAGTCTCAACCCCGTAAGTGAGACTAGTTCGGCTCAACCTAGTAATTGAGCTGGGGTTTTCCTCACCCTGTAAGGAGAGGATATAAAAGACTTTTGCTCTGCTCGGTTAAGTGAGCAGGTTTAATGGAATCCTTGGGGGGTATGCCCAAGGCGGGGGTGTAGGCTAGTTTGGCCGAACCTCGATAACAAATCTGGTGTCGCTCTCTCTATCTTATTTAAATACCTGCACTTTAATTTTAGCATGTGTATGAATGTTCATTTAATGTTAAAGTCATTTGCATACACACATTTGATTTAAATAAGATACTGCACACGTGTATATTTGCTTTCACTGTTGAAATTATTTTACATATGCGCGTGCACATTGAATGAGATATGATATGTGGTGAATTGGCGTAAATGTTTAAATTAGCCGAAAATTTTTGAAAACCTAATTCACCCTCTCTCTTGGGATCACACCAATTCTAACACAGCCCAATGAAAATTTTGGATTTTCTATTTTTTTTTCTTGGATTTTTGCATCTTCATTTTCGTTTAATTTTGTTGGTTAAAAAATGACTATCAACACTAATACATAGAATCATGAATTTAGAGGCATGGATTTTGATTTGAGTTAATTTAGAAGAACACTATACATAATCCATGGAAATTAAAGTACAAGATTTGAATTCAATGTTCTCATAGACAAAGTAAGAGTCTGGAAACTAAAAAAATAATAAAAAAGATATTTTCTAAATTTTCTATATAAATTTTGTAAACCTAAAAGAAATATAATATTTTTATAATTATTTGAAAAATTATAAATGAGAATAAAATTATTTCCACTAGTAAATATTGTTAAATTTTTATTATTGCTCATTATTTTAAAACAAATGTTATGAAAATGGCAAAATAGGTTTTTTTGTTTTTGTTTTTGAAATTTTTAAATGGAAAATAAAAATTGTTGTGCACAACTAAACGGGCCCTAAATAACTTCTAAAGACAATAAAAAAAAACTGAAATGGAGCTATCTTTGGCACATATACCATAATGGGAGGCCTTCGTGAGTAATATTTCACCAAAAAAAAAAAGGCAAATGCAGTTTTGAAGAAGAACAAGAAGAAGAGAGTGAGAGAAAGAGGAGTGCTTGGTGATTGTTGAGCATGCATGCAAAAACCATCATGAAAAACTTAAATAGTAATGATGATTCAAAAATCATCACTGAAACACAATAGTAGTCTCACTCTTAAATTCGTCGCTAAAACCTAATACTGGAGGTTTCAAAATTGTCACCACCATGTTAAATTATATATTAAGTAAAATAACACATGGTAAAATAGTAGTGAAGGTTCAAATTTGTCACCACAACTAAATAATATTAGCCAACCAAATATTCATCCCTAAAAATATAATAGTGATGGTTTTAAAAACTTGACTACTATACTTTGTTTATATTTAAGAAAATAGCATAAAGTAAAATAGTAGTGACGGTTTTGAAACTATCACTAAGAGGCTCTAGTAGTTGCCCAAAAAAAACTCACTGCCCAAAATCTATTGGTGGCTAATGACTTTCGTCACTATTAGCTAAAAAATTTTCACTAATATTTTTCCTCCATAATTAGCTCGGGAAAAGTCCTTCAAGTGAGAAATGTATTAATAACCAATTTTTATTCGTCACTATTAATGTTGTAGTAGTGACGTTTTAGTTTTCGTCACTAATATGTAAAGTAGTAGTCACGAATTTTATATTGGTCACAAAAATGTATCAAGAGATGATTTTATGTAGGTCACTAATAATTTTGTCACTAAAAACCCTATTTTTGTATCAATGCTTAGTGACAAAGCAATGTGCGAGCTCTTGGAGGCACATGATCAGTGCTTGAGTGCTTCTCCATGTGCATAGAGTTAGTGCACTAAAAAACTTGGCAATAGTTTTAGAAAAAATCTTTATTATTTCATCAACAATATATTATTGAATTTTTCCAAAATTATTTTTGATAACATTTGGTTTTGGCATTGCAAAAAATTAAAGACGGTACCATTTTGACGCTTCCAAAAATCATACTTTTAGCAGTGTTGGGTCTTCTTTCTCAAAAAAAAAATAATTTTTTTATTCCTTATGAAATCAAAACTATGTGGTTAGTTGGGGGGAATGTTGGCCTTACAAGATTTAATATCCTATTTTGATGCTAACAAACAAGTAGGACTTAACATGCTTCACTTGAGTGTTGTATTTTTATGGAATCAATGTTGAAAGCATTCATGAAGCATGGATCAAAGTCTAACGATCATAAGAGCATGAGGATTAAAGAGATCAACATGAAAGCTCAAAGAAAATAAATCTTAGACCTCAAAGTGCCATATCTTGAAAGCTCACAAGGATCAAGGAACGTGGAAAGTTTACATTAGCAAAATGTTCCAGTTCAAGTAAACTCAACGATAAGAGGAGCTCAAAGTCTAAATCAACGATGAAAAATCAAGAGAGTTTAAAAAGATGAAAGCTAAGAAGAAGTCTGAAAGATCAAAGACCAGCAACAAAGAGAATTCAAAGCAAAGAAGAATCAAAGGGGTCTTTAGGATAAGTCTTTGTAAGTACTTCAAGTTTATTCAAATATGAAGTTTTCATTTTGAAGCTCATTAGGAAAAGAGACTTAGAGACCTTAATATAAAACTTGGAACATGTTTTTAAAAGTTAAACAAATCTATATTCCAAGAATATCTAAGCAAAAATGAGAGAGAAATCAAAAAATGACTAGAAAAGAAAATCAGTCAGTTGACAGACGCTTGTCTATTTATGGATACACAGCTGGCCAATATAGTAAATCTTAACTGAAGACAGAAGCCTGACAGATGACTGTCAAGGTTTTGACAGATGACTGCCAATGCCAAGAGAGAAGTCTGTGTGTGTTCTACCAGACTCCTACCACCATTTTGAGTGTTTTACAAGTTGAGTGGTCCATGGACAGACGACTACCCACTTGAGGACAGACGTCTGCCACCTCTCTGTGTGTGAATGTTATAACTATATTCTGGTGATAGATGACTGCCAATCAAAGGAAAGATGACTACCACCTCTCTGTCCATGAGTTTTTCAATTATATCATATGGACAGACGACTGCCAGAGTTTCACAGTCGTCTACCTTGCGGCATTTTTCAAACTTTCAACAGATATAATTTTTGAATTTCAAATTTTTGGAAACTGAAATAATTTTAATATTTGGAAACAATTGTAAGTGTTCTTGGGGAACAAGCAAGGAAGTTTTCTACCTCTATAAATACCCTCAAGGATCATTGTTTTAAACACCAAGAAATTAAATTCAGCTCTCATTCTCTCTTAAAACCTACTGAAGATCTGAAAGTGTGCTATTGCTCACATCGCTCACGAAATTTTCTAAAAGCTTTGCTGAAGTTACTCACTGAGTTGTGCATCAAGTTGATTGATTCTTTCATTCATTTAAAGATATCTACGGTGATAAGTTTCTAAGAGCTTCATTCTGAAATTCATGTTCTGAATTTATTGAAGTACATAAGTGTTTTAAATTTGTACTAATCAGCTCTTTGAGGAGCAAATTCTTGTACGTCTTGTTTTCTACCTTTGTAATAGGATTAGTTGATGGTTCGATTATTGAATCGTTGGACCAAATAACGGGATATTGTTTGGAGAAGGTGGGCTCTAGCCTTACCCAAGGAGTGCTTGTAACTAGTCTTGTGCCACCTGGTAAAGGAATGGTAATAGTAAATCCTTTGGTGCTTTTAACAAGGGTGAGGACATAGGCTGTGTTGAAGCCAAACCTCATAAAAATCTTTGTATTCTTTCTCTACTCTACTCAATATTTTTAGTTTTACAAAATATATAATCTGTGTGAATGCTTCAAATTTCAATTCTTAATGTTTGGTTGTTAAATAGATCGGAAGATAATTCATTTTGGATAAATCAGCATTGATTGCGGAAACCGAAAGGGACTATGTTGGTTGATTATCGTTGACCTATTAATCTGAAAGTTTATTTAGAAACTGAACATTAGGAAGAAGAATAATTGTGATACAAGGCTTATAACGAGTTCAGCAAATTTTCACATATATATACAGGGTTATTGTTCCATAAATTAAGTAATTGATCTTGCTGTGTTAATTGTGATTGTATTTAAGTTTTGATTGTTATTATAACTCAAAGGAACTAAGACTAAAGCGAAAAATCTTTTTTTTAAACCCAATTCACCCCCCTCTTAGGAGGCTATTCTAATTTCAATTGGTATCAGAGCCTAGTTATAGTAATTCCTAACAAGAAACTATAAAAAGATCAAAAGGCAAATATAGGAGTAGCACCCTTTGGTGAAGGCCAATCCTCAACCCGTCCACCAATTTTTTGTGGACATAATTATACGTTTTGGAAAAAGAGAATGCAAATCTATCTCCAACACATGGATTGGAAAGCATGGGAAGTAGTTATGGATGGAGACCTTATTCCCACTAAAATAGTTGATGGAAAATAGATTCCAAAAGAAAAAAAGGATATGACCGATTCAGACTATAAAATGCTTCAAATCAATTCAAGTGCTATAAATGCTTTATACCATGCCTTAGATGCTAACGAATTTAATAGGGTCATGGCATGCAAGATGGCTAAAGAAATGTGGGACAAATTAGAAGTGACATATGAAGGAACTATTGATGTTAGATACAATAGGATAGACATATTAACAAGCGAATATGAAACATTCAAGATGAATTCTGATGAAACAATATCAAGTATGTACAATAGATATACTTACATAATAAATTCCTTAAGGGCCTTAGGGAAAACTTATACTACCTACGAAATGATCAGAAAAATCCTAAGAGGACTTCCTTCTATATGGGATTCAAAGACTACAACTATGACTGAAGGTAGAAACCTTAAGACCACCTGTAACGTCCCTTAATTTCTTAACATAAAATATCACATAATAAATAAAATGGTCAACCCGAACCCGTGGGTAGCGGGGACACCTGTCATACACAGCAGAAAACCTAGCAGCAGTAAACATAAAATCTCAAATATCCAATCATAAAACATAATACCAGAACTTTCTATAACATTATGATACTGTACTACTATACATCCTCATATACATCAAAATATCTCTAGGGTCAAACACAAAATAATTCTAATCCTAGTACAAAATCTTACCCTCCTCACGGGGTAATCTCACTAATCTCAACGGCGGCCTTGACCCGCCGGTCTCTCGGGGACTCCTGAAAAATGTAATAATATTGGGGGTGAGACACTTCTCAGTAAGGGAAAATAAACTAAATACAGCTGTGTGGCAACATGAATATTTAATGCATTTATACGTATATAGTACATTTCATAACTCCATAAACATCATCATATCGTACTGGGTAAACATATATTTTCACATCTGTTAATAATTCATATCATACATAAAATCATTTGTTATAACTGTAGTACTGAAAATAAACACAGGATGAATAGCTAGCTAGTGTCATGTATTACCCCCCATGACGGGTTGTGCAGCCCGAAGGCGGGACCCGACAATGGCTGGCCGACCACTGCCGAATCAAATATGTCTGTAAGTACGATGAGCCCGCCACACCCTGGTCCGGACTGCCAGGTGGACGTCCACACTCTACTGAAAGCCACATCGACTATCCATCTCCCATCCCCTCGTGGGACGGTAGCACTAATAAGGCCTCGTGCCAAAATGAACCCATAGCTACGGTACCGAGCTCCTGGTCTAAACTAAACTAACATCCTGGTTATGAAAACATATAATACATGATCATACATAACATCATTACGGCCTCGTGCCGAAAACATAGAAACGGCCTCGCGCCGAAATCATACATATGGCCTCGCGCCAAAATCATAGTAAATATGGCCTCGTGCCAATAATATAAATACGGCCTCGTGCCGATAGCATAGATTCGGCCTCGTGCCGATAACATAAATACATGGCCTCGCGCCAATAACATAAATACGGCCTCGTGCCGATAACATAAATATATGGCCTCGCGCCAAAATTGTTTCAGGTATATATATACTGAAAATACATCATTTATCACAACATAACTCATATTTCCATAACTGCTTGGTTGGTAAAATCTTTCACATCATAATACATTTCACATAAAATAATATTCATGCCACACATATGCTATTAAAAGTCATTCTTCATATTCTAAAATCGTGAATTCCTTACATCTCATACATACATATACATTTTAATCATCACAGCAGTATTTTCCCAATCGTACATTTCATTCGAAATACACAATATAACATATGTTTTTCTGAAAATAAATTTACTCATAATCAATAATAATTTGTATGGAAAATTACTGCTTTAGTTTATTCCCTTACCTGACTATTAAGAAATTCCTTTGGACCCAAAATTTCACGCCCTTGGCGGCCGAAATTTAATTCCTGCAATTTACATTTTTCCCTGATTAATTAATCTATTTCTCCAAAATAATACTCATCTAGCCTTCCTTAGGCTCCAAATACCTCAAATTAATATTTAAACTATGAATTAATATCCCTACTTAATTTTCCAAATTTTGCCTGCGGGTCCCAAAATTATACCCGCGGCGCTCACCCGAGCCCTAAATTTCAGAAATCCTACTTCAGCCTCAGATGCTTAATATTTTAGCATTTCTAAATTAATACTAATTAATTAAAAATAAGCCCCTTAATAATCGCCGCACCCCAAATTTGGGGTTTTGGCCCGACACCCCCACGAGAATTCCGTCCCACTAGACTTGTAGAGAATCATCCCTAGATTCTTGTGGTGGCGTCCGTTCGTCAATTAGGCTTATATTTTGCAAGAAATTAAAGAAAAAGGGGGAAATGGCTTACCCTAGGGAATATGCCTACGCCGCTCCTATCACCGATCCGCTTCGGTAGAAATTACGGCAGTAGCGAATGGAGTCCAGTGGTATCTTCGGATTTTCTATCCGGCGAAAATCCGTCACGAAATCGAGGAGAGAGGGAGAGAGAACGTGAGGAGAGTGAGAGAGTATTCAGAGAGTTACAGAGAAAGAAAAGAAAGAAAAGAAAGAAGAAGAAGATGAAGAAGAATAATAATAATTATATATATATATACTTAACTTGAATCTCCTGAAGCTTCAACAAGCTTCAGGAGGGTAAATATAATAATAATAATAATAATAATAATAATAATAATATATTTTATTAATAAAAATAAAAATAAATTTTAATTAATTAATTTTTTTTTCTTTTAAATCCGATTAATTAATTAGTTAATTAATTAAATATTTAATTAATTAATTATTTATTTATTTATTTATTTATTTTTTATTATTTTATTATTTTTATTATTTTTTTTATTTTTTTTTATTTTTTTTTTGGAAATCACTCCACTAATTTTTTTTTTATATCTCTGTTTTAGGGGTTTTTACATTCTCCCCTCCTTATAAAAATTTCGTCCTCGAAATTTGTCATTTCCCTATTTTCCTTCCTTAGCGAAAACACTTCTTATTTTTATTGATTACCCTCACTTATGGCGGAGGAATACCGTGGTTACAACAAGGGCTCTAGGAGATTACAACTATTCAAAATTCTCCTAAAACCATTCACATTTTAAAACTAAAAACTCTATCTATCTTACGTTACACTATACAAATAAAAACTACACAATATTTCATTCACTTGACTGGCTAAACTCCACTGAATAAGTGCGGATATCTCTGGCGCATCTGATCCTCTAGTTCCCAAGAAGCCTCCTCAATGGCATGGTTGCGCCACAGAACTTTTACCAGTGGAATCTTCTTCGTGCGTAGCTCCTGTTCCTTCCAGTCAAGAATCTGCACTGGCACTTCCTCATAAGTTAAAGTATCACCCAACTCCAGTGCTTCATATCTAATCACATGGGAGGGGTCTGGTTCCTCAGCATAGAAACGTGGAATACATCATGGATCCTAGATAGGACCGGTGGTAATGCCAAACGATAGGCAACTGGACCCACTCTCTCAAGAATCTCGAATGGTCCAATATACCTAGGGCTCAGCTTACCCTTCCTCCCGAACCTCATAACACCCTTCAGCGGTGCCACCTTCAGGAACACATGATCTCCTGTGTCAAACTCCAATTCTCGCCGACGAAGTATCAGCATAACTTTTCTGCCGGCTCTGCGCTGTCCTGATCCTGTCTCTGATGAGTCTGACTTTATCCTGAGTCTGCTGTATCAGCTCTGGCCCCAATACCTGTCTCTCACCAACCTCATCCCAGTACAATGGGGATCGACACCTCCTGCCATACAGTGCCTCATATGGTGCCATCCCAATGCTGGCCTGGTAGCTGTTGTTATACGCAAACTCAACTAATGGCAAATACTGCATCCAACGACCTCCAAAATCCAGCACACATGCTCGCAGCATATCCTCCAAAATCTGTATCGTCCTCTCTGTCTGTCCATCTGTCTGAGGATGAAAAGCTGTGCTGAACGACAACTGAGAACCCATGGCCCCTTGCAGACTCTTCCAAAAACGAGATGTAAACCGTGGGTCTCTATCTGAAACTATGGACACTGGGACGCCGTGGAGTCTAACTATCTCCTGGATGTATAACTCAGCCAATCTGTCCATGGAGTAGCTAACTCTGATCGGTAAAAAGTGGGCAGTCTTCGTCAATCGATCCACCACTACCCAAATAGCGTCCTGTCCATGCAATGCTGGCGGTAATCCTGAGACAAAATCCATCGCTATATGCTCCCACTTCCACTCAGGAATGTGGAGTGGCTGCAACGATCCCGCCGGTCTCTGATGCTCAGCCTTCACTTGCTGGCACGTCAAACACTGACCCACAAACTAAGCTATCTCCTTCTTCATGTTGCTCCACCAGAAGGACTCTCGGAGATCCCTGTACATTTTAGTGCTACCCGGATGTACAGTATATAGGGATCGATGTGCTTCCTCCAGAATGACTTTCTTGATCTCAGGATCGGCAGGAACACATAACCTGGTATGGAATCTCAGGGCTCCATCATCTGAAATGCTGAACTCTGATTCCTGACCATCCTGTACCTTTCGCATAAGCTCTACTAGTTCTGCATCATTCCTCTGAGCTGCTTTAATCCTCTCCTGTAGAGTCGGCTGCAAAACCAAGTCAGCAATGAACACCTGGTGATCGCCCTCTACCAGCTCCACACCAAGCCTCTCCAAATCCATCTGAATCGGATGCTGAATGTCCCTTGCAGGTACAGATGATTCCACTGATTTCCGACTCAAAGCATCAGCAACCACATTAGCCTTTCCCGGGTGGTAGCTAATAGTGCAGTCGTAATCCTTTATTAGCTCCAAGCATCTCCTCTGCCTCATATTCAATTCCTTCTGCGTGAAGAAATACTTTAAACTCTTATGGTCAGTAAATATCTCACACCTACCCCCATATAAATAGTGCCTCCAAATCTTCAGCGCGTAAACAACTGCCGCCAACTCCAGATCGTGGGTAGGATAGTTCTTCTCATATTCTTTCAACTGTCGTGAGGCATACACTATCACTCTCCCCCGCTACATTAACACGCATCTGAGCCCTTTATGGAACGCATCACTGTAAATTACGAATCCCTCTTCTCCTAAAGGAATCGTCAACACAGGCGCAGTGATGAGTCGCAACTCCCGGAAGCTCTGTTCACATTCATCAGACCACTCAAACTTCGCTCCTTTCCTGGTCAATCTGGTCAATGGGCCTGACAATCGAGAGAAGCCCTCAACAAACCTGCGGTAGTACCCAGCCAATCCCAGGAAACTCCTGATCTCGTGCACGTTCTTTGGTTATACCCAGTCAACTACTGCCTCAATTTTACTCGGATCAACAGAAATACCACCCTTGGATACAACGTGTCCAAGGAAGGTAACCTGTTCCAGCCAGAACTCACACTTCTTGAGTTTTGCATATAGCTTCTTCTCTCGCAACACCTGCAACACTATACTCAAATGCTCCTCATGCTCCTCTGCACTCTTCGAATATACCAGTATATCATCAATAAATACTACCACAAACTGATCCAAATACTGGTGAAAAACCCTGTTCATAAGATCCATAAACACCGCAGGAGCATTCGTCAACCCAAATGGCATAACTAGAAATTCATAGTGACCATACCGTGTTCTAAATGCCGTCTTCAGAACATCTTCCGCCTTGACTTTCACCTGATGGTACCCGGAGCGTAAATCTATCTTCGAAAAGATCTGTGTCCCCTGTAACTGGTCAAACAAATCATCAATACGCGGGAGCGGGTATTTATTCTTGATAGTTACTTTATTTATTTCTCGATAGTCGATGCACAATCTCATCGAGCCATCCTTGTTCCTCACAAACAAAACTGGTGCTCCCCAGGGTGACACACTGGGCCGAATGAACCCCTTATCTAACAGCTCCTGCAACTGCTCTTTCAATTCTTTTAGCTCTGCCGGTGCCATTCGATACGGCGCCTTCGAAATCGGTGTTGTCCCCGGAACCAGATCAATAACAAACTCTACCTCACGATCAGGAGGTAGTCCCGGCAAATCCTCTGGAAATACATCAGGGAAATCTCTCACCACTGGGATATCCTCCACCCTCAGTTCGCCTTCTGATACAGCCTTCACATAGGCTAAATATCCCTGACAACCTTTCTGATAGCAATCTACACGCCTGGATAGCCGATAATAACTGAGGTGGGGTGCGCACATGTGATCCCACAAATCTGTACCCCTGTCCCTCTGGAGGTCTAAACACTACCACTCTCTGACGGCAATCAATGCTAGCATAGTGGGCAGCTAGCCAATCCATGCCCAAGATCACCTCAAACCCATGCATGTCTAAAATCACCAAATTAGCTAACAAATACCTCCCTTGAATATCCACTGGACAGTCCCTGAGTACCTTCCTACATACCCCTATGGTCCCAGTTGGCGTAGCAACAGACAAACTAATTTCTAACTGCTGAGGCTCAAACCCACACAATTTAACATAATCCCAGGCGATAAATGAATGCGTCGCCCCAGAATCAAACAAAACAGTAGCTTTAAATGAAAGTATTGAAACAGTACCTGTCACCACATCTCCAGCCGCCTCAGCATCGCCCGGTGTCAAAGCAAAAACTCTGGCTGGGGCCGTATTCCTCTGCTGGCCTCCTCGTGGTGCCTGGTAACCTCCTCGTGCAGGTCTAGGAACAATACCAATCTGTGTCGGACACTCCCTCATCATATGTCCTGGCTCCCCGCACCTGTAGCAGACACCTCGCCCAGCACGACACTCTCCCAGGTGTCTCTTCCCGCAAGATGGGCAAGCGGGAGATGGCTGTGCACCCTGGAAACCGCGATTCCCGGTCTTCTGTCTCTGGTCCCTATAATAGCCACCTTTCTTCCACGCGGCACGGTCGGCTCCCTGCTGGAAATCAGAAGGTATAGATCTCTTCTTCTGCCTCTGCTCCTCAGCCTCCAATCGCTCACCAATCTCTGCTATAGTGGCTCGGTCAACCAACTCGGTGAAGTCCTGCAACTTCAATATCGATACCTGCTTGTAAATTTCTCTCCTCAAGCCTCTTTCAAACTGTCGTACCTTCTTCGTCTCATCTGGAATAATATACGGGGCGAAGCGAGATAGCTCGATGAACCTCGCCGCGTACTGTTGTACTGACAGCTGTCCCTGCTTCAGATTCAGGAACTCCGTAATCTTAGCCTCCCTGGAAGAGGCTAGAAAATACCTGTCGAAGAATATCTCTCTAAATCGCTCCCAAGTCATCTCTACAGGTATAGTCCTCTGCTGCTCTAACAATCTCACTGCCGACCACCATCTCTCGGCCTCTCCAGTCAGTCTGTAGGTGGCAAACAGCACCTTCTGCTCCTCTAAACACTGCAGTACTGCAAATGTTTTCTCCATCTCCTGCACCCAATTCTCAGCGACTGCAGGATTCGTTCCTCCTGAGAAAGCTGGAGGATTCATCTTTATGAACTTCTCGATCGTACAACCGTGGCCTACAGACGGACCACTCTGTTCTCTCGAACTCCTGGCAATTTATGCCATAACCTGCTGTGCTACGCTGCGTAAGACTGCATCTAAGTCACTACCCGCAGCACTCAAGGATCCAGCACCGTCACTCCCACTGGTGTGGGCACTATTGCCACCAAGGTCCATCTTGAAAAACATGTAACTTAACTTAAAACCTCATTCTCTATACATATCACTCAACTCATATGACATATTTTCCTAATTAACTCGTCACTCTTGATCTTAATTCAAGGTTCAATCCTGAAATCTAGATACCCAACCCGACGATAGTTTACAATGAATTTCCTGAAATCGTCACCCCAGGAAAATCATACAAACCACCACGGAAGTCTTGCATCTAGACTACAAAACCAGACCTCAAATTCTCTTATCCTATACTCTGGTATTATTACTGCTGCACTCTAGAGTCTACAGAACCTAGTATCCTAGGCTCTGATACCAAATGTAACGTCCCTCAATTTCTTAACATAAAATATCACATAATAAATAAAATGGTCAACCAGAACCCGTGGGTAGCGGGGACACCTGTCATACACAGCGGAAAACCTAGCAGCAGTAAACATAAAATCTCAAATATCCAATCATAAAACATAATACCAGAGCTTTCTATAACATTATGATACTGTACTACTATACATCCTCATATACATCAAAATATCTCTAGGGTCAAACACAAAATAATTCTAATCCTAGTACAAAATCTTACCCTCCTCACGGGGTAATCTCACTAATCTCAACGGCGGCCTTGACCCGCCGGTCTCTCGGGGACTCCTGAAAAATGTAATAATATTGGGGGTGAGACACTTCTCAGTAAGGGAAAATAAACTAAATACAGCTGTGTGGCAACATGAATATTTAATGCATTTATACGTATATAGTACATTTCATAACTCCATAAACATCATCATATCGTACTGGGTAAACATATATTTTCACATCTGTTAATAATTCATATCATACATAAAATCATTTGTTATAACTGTAGTACTGAAAATAAACACAGGATGAATAGCTAGCTAGTGTCATGTATTACCCCCCCATGACGGGTTGTGCAGCCCGAAGGCGGGACCCGACAATGGCTGGCCGACCACTGCCGAATCAAATATGTCTGTAAGTACGATGAGCCCGCCACACCCTGGTCCGGACTGCCAGGTGGACGTCCACACTCTACTGAAAGCCACATCGACTATCCATCTCCCATCCCCTCGTGGGACGGTAGCACTAATAAGGCCTCGTGCCAAAATGAACCCATAGCTACGGTACCGAGCTCCTGGTCTAAACTAAACTAACATCCTGGTTATGAAAACATATAATACATGATCATACATAACATCATTACGGCCTCGTGCCGAAAACATAGAAACGGCCTCGCGCCGAAATCATACATATGGCCTCGCGCCAAAATCATAGTAAATATGGCCTCGTGCCAATAATATAAATACGGCCTCGTGCCGATAGCATAGATTCGGCCTCGTGCCGATAACATAAATACATGGCCTCGCGCCAATAACATAAATACGGCCTCGTGCCGATAACATAAATATATGGCCTCGCGCCAAAATTGTTTCAGGTATATATATACTGAAAATACATCATTTATCACAACATAACTCATATTTCCATAACTGCTTGGTTGGTAAAATCTTTCACATCATAATACATTTCACATAAAATAATATTCATGCCACACATATGCTATTAAAAGTCATTCTTCATATTCTAAAATCGTGAATTCCTTACATCTCATACATACATATACATTTTAATCATCACAGCAGTATTTTCCCAATCGTACATTTCATTCGAAATACACAATATAACATATGTTTTTCTGAAAATAAATTTACTCATAATCAATAATAATTTGTATGGAAAATTACTGCTTTAGTTTATTCCCTTACCTGACTATTAAGAAATTCCTTTGGACCCAAAATTTCACGCCCTTGGCGGCCGAAATTTAATTCCTGCAATTTACATTTTTCCCTGATTAATTAATCTATTTCTCCAAAATAATACTCATCTAGCCTTCCTTAGGCTCCAAATACCTCAAATTAATATTTAAACTATGAATTAATATCCCTACTTAATTTTCCAAATTTTGCCTGCGGGTCCCAAAATTATACCCGCGGCGCTCACCCGAGCCCTAAATTTCAGAAATCCTACTTCAGCCTCAGATGCTTAATATTTTAGCATTTCTAAATTAATACTAATTAATTAAAAATAAGCCCCTTAATAATCGCCGCACCCCAAATTTGGGGTTTTGGCCCGACACCCCCACGAGAATTCCGTCCCACTAGACTTGTAGAGAATCATCCCTAGATTCTCGTGGTGGCGTCCGTTCGTCAATTAGGCTTATATTTTGCAAGAAATTAAAGAAAAAGGGGGAAATGGCTTACCCTAGGGAATATGCCTACGCCGCTCCTATCATCGATCCGCTTCGGTAGAAATGACGGCAGCAGCGAATGGAGTCCAGTGGTATCTTCGGATTTTCGATCGGGCGAAAATCCGTCACGAAATCGAGGAGAGAGGGAGAGAGAACGTGAGGAGAGAGAGAGAGTATTCAGAGAGTTACAGAGAAAGAAAAGAAAGAAAAGAAAGAAGAAGAAGATAAAGAAGAATAATAATAATTATATATATATATACTTAACTTGAATCTCCTGAAGCTTCAACAAGCTTCAGGAGGGTAAATATAATAATAATAATAATAATAATAATAATAATAATAATAATAATAATAATAATATATTTTATTAATAAAAATAAAAATAAATTTTAATTAATTATTTTTTTTTTCTTTTAAATCCGATTAATTAATTAGTTAATTAATTAAATATTTAATTATTTATTTAATTATTTATTTATTTATTTTATATTTTATTATTTTATTATTTTTATTATTTTTTTAATTTTTTTTAATTTTTTTTTTGGAAATCACTCCACTAATTTTTTTTTTTATATCTCTGTTTTAGGGGTTTTTACACCACCTCTATAGGTGAACTCATAGGTTCACTAAAAGCGTCTAGCCACAGCTCGAGTGAAGAGGAAAGTGAAACAAGTGACTTAGATCAAGATGAATTAGCATTCATCACTCAGAGACTAGGTAAGTTCTATAGAAGAAATAAAAGATTTCCTAGGAAGTTCAATAAAAAGAAAACTGAAAAAGGAGAGACAAGTAGGAAAGAAAATAAAAGTAAGAATGAACCTCCAATATGTTATCACTGCAAGAAACCAATGCATATCAAATCGGACTGTTCGTTGCTCAAGAAAGACAAGAAAAAAAAGAAGGAAGCTATGAAAGCTACATGGGACGATTCAAGCTCTAGCGAGATAGAAAACGAATCAAGCGGACAAGAGATGGCAAATATATGCTTCATGACGAATGAAGAAGAGGTAAACTCCTACTATTCCTCTACAAAATCTTACAATGAATTATGTGATGAGTCATGTGATAGCATGCCTTCCTATAAGGAATTGCAAGTTGAGTTGTTTTCTTTGCATAAAAGATTCATAAAAATTTCCAAGAGAAATATAACTTCGAAAGATCAAAATAAAGAACTATTAAAGCAACTTGAATCATTCAAAATCATTGAAAAAGAAAAAGACACTTGTATTGAGAAGTTAGAAGAGGAAGTAAATAAAGTAACTCAAGAATTAGGAAAAACTCATAAAGATAGTTTGAATAAAAAGGATTTAGAAGTAAATGAACTTAAGAAATTAGTAGAGGATGAGGAGAAAATTATATATAACTTTACCAAAGGTAAAGATAATTTTGAAAAGATGATTGGACAGCAAATGCTACATGGAAATAAAGAAGGGATAGGTTATAATGGTAATACATATAAAAAGAATAAGAAATTATACATGGGATACTTAGTCAAGGAAGCCAAGCACTATGCTAGCACTTCCTCAAACAACAAATATGAACACACCACTTGTTATATGTGCAAGACTAAAGGTCACGTAATGCTAATGGAAAGTCAATAATAGAATTAAGAAAAAAACAAAGAAAATTAAAAGAATTTGGGTTCCAAAGACTAACACAAAAAATCCTCCATTGTAGGTTGTTTTAGGACAACACCATCAACGGATAAGTGGTACTTGGACAGCGGGTGTTCAAGGCACATGACCGGCAATAAGACCAAGTTTACCTCTCTAAGACAAAAGGATGGAGGATATGTCACCTTCGGCGACAATGCCAAAGGTAAAATTATCGGCATTGGAAAAATAGGTAAAGAACCATCTCTCACTATTAACAACGTGCTCTTAGTAGAAGGATTGAAACACAACCTTTTAAGCATTAGCCAATTAAGTGACAAAGGGTTTGAAATAACCTTTAAGAAAGAAAAATACGTTACCCAAAATCCTAAGAACAATGAAACCTTGTTTATAGCTCATAGGATAAATAATGTTTATTGTATAAATTTTGAGAACTTAGTAAATCAGAACGTAACTTGTTTGGCAGCAATGAATGAAATAAGCTGGCTATGGCATAGGAAACTAGGACATGCTAGCATGGACCTATTATCCAAGTTATCAAAGAAAAATCTTGTCAAAGGACTACCAAATACCAAATTCATAAAAGACAAGATATGTGATGCATGCCAAAAAGGGAAAGCAAGTTAAAACAAGTTTCAAAAAGAAAAAATGCATATCTACAAAAAGACCCCTAGAATTGCTGCACCTAGACTTATTTGGTCCAGCTAGAACCTTAAGCTTAGGAGGTAAACAATATGCTTTTGTAATAGTGGATGATTATTTAAGATTCACTTGGGTATTATTCTTAGCAAACAAAGATGAAGTCTGTGACATGCTAATCACATTATGTAAGAAATTACAAAATGAAAAGGGCTATAATATAACAAACTTTAGAAGTGACCAAGGTAGGGAATTTAAAAACAAAAATGTTGAAAAATTCTGTAATGAATATGGAATAAACCATAATTTTTACGAACCTAGGAGTCCACAACAAAATGGAGTTGTTGAAAGAAAAAATAGAACCTTACAAGAAATGGCAAGAACCATGCTAAATGAAAATGATTTACCTAAATATTTTTGGGCAGAAGCAGTAAATACAGCCTATTACATTATAAATAGAGTATCCATACGATCTAGTTAGACAAAACATCATATGAATTATGGAAAGGAAGAAAACCGAATATTTCTTATTTTCATGTATTTGGTTGCAAATGTTTTATCCTTAATACTAAAGATGATCTAGGAAAATTCGATGCAAAATCTGATGAAGGAACTTTCTTAGGTTACTCAACAAATAGTAAAGCTTATAAGGTTTACAATAAAAGAACTCTTACAATTATTGAATCAATACACATAACGTTTGATGAATCAAATGATCATGTTAACAAAATTAAGATTGATGAAAAAGAAAATATTTCACAAAAAGAAGAAGATACTAAAATAAAAGAAGAAAATAATAATGAAACCTCAAAAAGAAAACGCAATTGAAAATCTAGAACTACCTAAAGAATGGAGATATGCTAAAAGTCACCCAAAAGGCCAAATTCTAGGAGAACCACTAGAGCCTCATTAAAAAACATTTGTAATCATTATGCTTTCTTGTCTCAAGATGAACCCAAAAATATAGAAGAAGCCTTAAAATATGACTCTTGGATCATAGCTATGCAGGAGGAATTAAATCAATTTGAAAGAAGTCAAGTATGGGAGCTTATTCCTAAACCCAAAGATAAGTCAATCATAGGAACTAAATGGGTGTTTAGAAATAAAAAGGATGAAACTGGGGTAGTTGTAAAAAATAAATTTAGGCTTGTAGCACAAGGTTACAATCAAGAAGAAGGCATTGATTATGAAGAAACCTTTGCTTCTGTAGCAAGAATGGAAGCAATAAGGATGCTTCTTGCCTATGCAGCCTATAAAGACTTCAAATTATACCAAATGGATGTAAAAAGTGCATTCCTAAATGGCTATATTAAAGAAGAAGTTTACATTAAACAACCTCCACGTTTTGAAGACTCTAAAAATCCAAATCATGTATTTACGCTAATTAAAGCCCTATATGGATTGAAGCAAGCTCCTAGAGCTTGGTACGATAGACTAAGCAAAATCTACTCTAAAATAATTTTTCAAGAGGAAAGATAGATAAAACTTTATTTATAAAAACCAAAGATAATAATATGCTTATAGTACAAATTTATGTTGATGATATTATATTTGGAGCAACTCATGAAGAATTGTGTAACGAATTTTCTATAACTATGCAGAGAGAATTTGAAATGAGTATGATGGGAGAATTAAATTACTTTCTAGGATTACAAATCAAACAAGTTAAGAATGGAAATTTCATAAATCAAACCAAGTATATTAAAGACATGTTAAAGAAGTTTGATATGGAAGAAAGTAAACCTATAGGAACTCCCATGAGCACCTCAACTAGTCTAGACAAGGATGAAAAAGGGAAATAAGTTGATACCAAGCATTACTGAGGCATGATAGGAAGCTTACTTTACTTAACAGTAAGTAGACCAGATATAATGTTCAGTGTGTGTATATGTGCTAGGTTCCAATTGGCTCCTAAGGTATCACATCAAACAACAGTGAAATGGATCCTTAGATATTTGCTAGGCACACTAGATTTAGGGTTATGATATCCAAAAGGAACTGATTTTGAAATGATGAGTTATTAATATTCATATTATATGGGATGCAAAAATAGATTAGAAAAAAGCACAAGAGAGACTTGCCACTTCTTAGGGCACTCACTAGTTTCTTGGTTTTCAAAGAAACAAAATTTCGTAGCATTATGTACAACTGAAGCAGAATACATAGCAGCTGGGAGCTGTTGAGCTCAAACTTTATACATGAAACAATAATTAAGGGACTTTAAAATTCAATACCAAACAATCCTCATAAAATGTGATAATACAAGCATGATAAATATTTCAAAGAATCTAGTATCACATTCAAGAACTAAACATATTGATATACGTCATCATTTCTTAAGAGATAATGTAGACAAGAAAGAAATAGTACTTGAATTTGATAATACTCATGAACAATTAGCTGATATATTTACCAAACCATTAGCTGAGGATCAATTTGTATTTATTCGACGAGAATTAGGCATGTTACATATAAGAGAAGTAAACTAGAAGGCAAAGAGAACAGTTGGTTAGAGCAAAGGACTGCCAGAGAGTTGACAGGCGACTGGCAAGCTACTGTCTGTGGAAAAGATAGTAGATAGATGACTACTAGAGAGCTGGCAAGTGACTAGTAGGCTATTGTTTGTGTAAAAGACAGTAGACAGATGACTGTCAACAAAGTGACAGACGACTGTCTTATAGCAGGTGGTGCTCATTTCACTTAAAAAACACAATTTTTAAACCCCTTAGATGACTGTCCATTCGTCTTTCCTTCTCTAAATCATCTTCTCTTCCCTTTCTTCAAAGTTCTTTCTCGCCTAAGCTGCTCCGAACGATCATCCATCACAACCTTAATCCATACACATCTAGGGTTTTCTGAACTTCAACTGGTTCAAAATGGTTCATACCAAAACCGTAGGAAGAAAAGAAAAAGCCTCCTCGTCTTCTTCAAAGCCTACAAACAACGATGACATAGAAAAATTACTTGTTTCATTGCACGCGAAAGCAATATATCAAAATCACATTTCGAGAATCGAACCAATGTTTTGCATGGTACTAGATGTTACTTTCTTTGAAGAATATTTTCTTGAAATTATCGAAATGTTCAAAACTATAGGATGGGACAAGTTTATTCTTCACCAAGTGAAGGGGTATTACATTGATCAGATTAAGATTTTTTTATTCAAACTTGGTGAAGAAAGAAGTTGGAATTGCTACTGAAATTTATACTCTTACCCTACACTCTTTAAAGAAAATTCTTCACATCAAGCAAGGAGATTTTGAGTGTACTCCAATTGAAAAACAATGGACTTTGGAATAAGGCTTCTCACCACAAGAATTTTTGCCCGTGGTAATGAACGATGCACCTGTTTATTTTGGACATCCTCCACCATATAACTAGCGCAATATTCAAGCACAAATCCTACATAAGATCATTGCGTACAACATAATTTCAAGATCTGGATCCTTTGATCATGTATCGTTCTTCGATTGTTTTATTATGTGGTGCTTACTAAAAGGGAAGAAATTAGACTTATCTAGCATTATACTAAAATGGATAGTGATGAAGTTCAAATCTCCTATAATTGGGCTTCCGTATGGCGGCATTCTTTCCTTGATCTTTGCCCATTTTCAAGTCTTCTCTACAACTTCAAAAATAGTGAAACGAACCCATTACCATGTTTTCTCATCTACTACACTGAAAAAAAAGTATACTGAGGATTGGATGTTCGGGGCAATAGACCAGCAAGACCTACACAAGAAGAAAGGAATCCAACTCTTGAAGAAGCTGATATGCCACCTTGGTTTGTTCCGTTTTATCAGAATTATACTAGTTTTAGTTCTGAAATGTGATAAAATTTTGCTTCCCTTCAGGATAAAATCTCAACCATTGATGAGAAGTATACCTTGTTAGATAATCACATTGCTAAGATAGAGCAGCATGTCATTAAACATGACACTGATTCAGATAACAAGGGTAATGAAAATATTGATGAGGAAGAAGCTGAAAATGAAGGAGAAGAAGAAGAAAACGCTGAAGAAGAAGGGGAAGCTGAAGGAGAAGATGAAGAAGCAACTGATGAAGAAGAAGAAGAAGAAGAATAAGAAGAAGAAGAAGAAGAAGAAGAAGAAGAAGAAGGTTCACAACAATCCAAAGGAAAAGGAATTGCTAAAGATAGTGACACTAATTTTGATACATAGACTTTTGATGTTTTTTTTTGCCACCTTGTATGCTACATGTGCTCAAAATCTGGATGTATTTTGCCTTTTTTGTTGATGTAAAAGGAGGGAGTACGTGTGAGCAAAGTCTATGCGTCTTTGTAAGTATTTGTTTCTAGTGCCAAAGCTCTGAACCTATGCAATGTTTTGTTAAAAAATTTGATTTACTATAAAATGTAATGTTAATTCTGAAACTTTGAATCTTCTGCACTTATGACTTAAAAGAAAGTATTGAGTATGCTAATTGACAGGGGGAGTATGTTTCCCTATTAATCAATTGATATCATGCATTATATTTTAAAATTGGTATCACATATTTTGTTAAGTTGGTATTTGGGATAATGACAAAAGAAGAAAAAGTTGTTAGAAAAGATATGCCTATTACAACACACTAACCATGCTATATTAAAAAAGAAATTGAGGTGTACACATGTTTAATGATATACTTAAACTGATATTTGAACTTGATCATCACTTTTTTTTTTTTTTTTTCTTTTTGATTGATGTCAAAAGGGGGAGAAGTGTTTAGCAAAAATTGGGTTGCAAAAACTGAGCATGAACACAATATATATCAAAGGGAGAAGTATTTGATAGTGATGAGCATAATTGTAAAAGAGGTTTTGAAAATGATATTGATCTTGCAAATATTGTTAAGATAATGCTTATTAAAAGGGGGAGTCTTATTTAAGGCTCACTCAAATTTTATTTTTGCTTCTTGTTTGTCATCATCAGAAAGGGGGAGATTGTCGGCCTTACAAGGCTTAATATCTTATTTTGATGCTAACAAACAAGTAGGACTTAACATGCTTTGGTTGAGTGTTGTATTTTTTCATGAAGCATGGATCAAAGTCTAAAGATCATAAGAGCATGAGGATTAAAGAGATCAATATAAAATCTCAAAGAAAATAAAACTTAGACCTCAAAGTGCCATATCTTGAAATCTCACAAGGATCAAGGAACGTGGAAAGTTTACATCAGCAAAATGATCCAGTTCAAGTAAACTCAAAGATCAGAGGAGCTCAAATTCTGAATCAATGATGAAAATTCAAGAGAGTTTAATGAGATGAAAGCTAAGAAGAAGTCTTAAAGATTAGAGACCAGCAATAAAGAGAATTCAGAGCAAAGAAGAATCAAAGGGGTCTTTAAGACAAGTCTTTGTAAATACTTCAAGTTTATTCAAATATGAAGTTTTCATTTTGAAACTCATTAGGCAAAGAGACTTAGAGACCATAATATAAAACTTGGAACATGTTTTTCAAAGTTAAACAAATCTATATTCCAAGAATATATAAGCAAAAATGAGAGAGAAATCAAAAAATGACGAGAAAATAAATTCAGTTAGTTGACAGACGCCTATCTATTTATGCACAGACGACAAGCCAATACAGTAAAGCTTAACTAAAGACAAAAGCCTGATAGACGACTGTCAAGGTTTTGACAGACGATTGCCAGTGCCAAGAGAGAAGTCTGTGTGTGTTCTACCAAATGAATGCCACCATTTTGAGTGTTTTATAAATTGAGTGGTTCAAGGACAGACGATTGTCCACTTGAGAATAGACGACTGCCACCTCTTTGTGTGTAAATATTATAACTATATACTGGTGACAGACGACTGCCAATCAAGTGAAAGATGACTGTCACCTCTCTGTCCATGAGTTTTTCTATTTTATCATATGGACAGATGACTGTGAGAGTTTCACAGTCGTCTGCCTCGCGGCATTTTTCAAACTTTCAACTGATATAATTTTTGAAATTCAAATTTTTGGAAACTAAAATAATTTTAATATTTGGAAACAACTCCAAGTGTTCTTGGGAACAGCAAGGAAGTTTTCTACCTCTATAAATACCCTCAAGGATCATTGTTTTAAACACCAAGAACTTAAATTCAGCTCTCATTCTCTCTCAAAAACTACTAAAATTCTGAAAGTGTGCTATTGCTCTCATCACTCACGAAATATTCTGAAAGCTTTGCTAAAGTTACTCACTGAGTTGTTCATCAAGTTGATAGATGCTTTCATTCATTGAAGGATATCTACGATGATAAGTTTCTAAAAGCTTCATTCTGAAATTTATGTTCTGAATTTATTGAAGTACATAAGTGTTTCAAATTTGTACTAATCAACTCTTTGAGGAACAAGTTCTTGTACGTCTTGTTTTCTATCTTTGTAACAGGATTAGTTGACGGTTCGAGTATTGAATTGTTGGACCAAACAAGGGGATATTGTTTGGAGAAGGCAGGCTCTAGCCTTACCCAAGGAGTGCTTGTAACTAGTCTTGTTCCACCTGGTAAAGGAACGGTAATAGTAAATCCTTTGGTGGTTTTGCCAAGGACGAGGACATAGGCTGTGTTGAAGTCGAATCTCATAAAAATATTTGTGTTCTT
Organism: Malania oleifera; assembly: GCF_029873635.1. Classification (NCBI taxonomy): domain Eukaryota; kingdom Viridiplantae; phylum Streptophyta; class Magnoliopsida; order Santalales; family Ximeniaceae; genus Malania; species Malania oleifera. Next base: position 46,865,472 of record NC_080418.1, read on the forward strand.
TCTCTACTCTACTCATTATTTTTCTTTTTACAAAAGATATAATATGTGTGGATGCTTTAAATTTCAATTCTGAATGTTTGGTTGTTAAATAGACCGAAAGGTAATTCGTTTTGGATAAATCAGCATTGATTGCAGAAACCGAAAGGGACTACATTGGTTGATTATCATTGACCTATTAATCTGAAAGTTTATTTAGAAACTGAACATTAGGAAGAAGAATAATTGTGATACATGACTTATAACGAGTTCAGCAAGTTTTCACATAGATACAGGGTTATTGTTACATAAATTGAGTAATTGATCTTGCTATGTTAATTGTGATTGTATCTAAGTTTTGATTGTTATTATAACTAAAAAGAACTAAGAATAAAGGGAATAATTAAAACCCAATTCACCCCCCCCCCCCACCCTCTTGGGAGGCTATTATAATTTCAGGGAATAATTTGCATGAATTAAATTCAAAAAATATTTTGAAATCAATGGAATTTGTTGTCCTTTAGCTATTCCAAGATCTCCTTAACAAAATGGGATTGTGAATCACATAAATCAAACTCTCGTTAGCATGACAAGAAATGTGTTGAACAGTAGGAAATTGTCTAACAAATTATGGGTTCAAGCAATTGGCATATTTTTCAAACCAATATGTTACAATATGTGTGTGCATTTGAAACCTCAAGAAGCTTGGAGTCGAAGGAGTCGAAAGAGGCCAAGCTTCCCTATTTTTCTATATTCTAAGGATAGCATATGCACATATAGCATATCAAAAGCTTTCTAAAGGGGATTGACAACCACTCCCCCTCTTGTTTGTTGACATGTTGACACATGGATGACCCCCCCAGATGTCCACAATACTTGCTAGACATTGTAGACTTTATGGAGATGCTAGAAGACTTTAGAACAAAGAAGCCCAAATGGTGATCGTTGCCCATCTGAGCTCCAGCTCTTGTGGGTCCTGCTCAGATCTACTGAGCCTAGACGGCCCACATGGCTACTCTAGGCTCCATAGCTTGGGCCTCCCCTTTTAACTTTATTTGCATTTAATTACTTACATTATGAGTTGTGAGAGGTATTTAATTGAGTGATTAATAAGTTTTAATTTTTAACATTAAATAAGTTATTTCACATGCCTTTATCGGTCGAGTAGGTCAAATTTTAACTAGAGGTTCGGTCGACCAGAGCATTAGGAATCGCCTATGTGTCAGTTCGGTCAACCGTGGATGGTTTGTTAAAAAATGATCGGTCGACCGTACGAAGTCAAATTGTCAACTTTGGTATAGTTTGGTCGACCAAATCTTTTATATTGTATATGTCTGGTCGACCAAGGCTTAAGTTCCTCAGTCAACAGTGCTTCGATCAACTAGCACATTATAACTAGGCTTGTTCGGTCGATCGAGGCTCTTTCAATGTTCATTTTAGGTCCTGATTTTGTATTAAAGGTCACCTCTATTCATATGGGTATAACTTTTAATTTATGGGAGACTTGTTATGAGGTGCTTGGGGACCTAAGGTAAGTCTATGGCATAGGATTTTAAATTAAGCCAAAAAATCCAGCATCGGTTAACTGAAAAGTGATCCCTAAGGTCAATATATGGTCTTAAGCTTATAGTCCCTACCATGCATGTCGTGCATTAATTATTATAGACCTTTGAATAATTATTACAAACCTGAAATGAATAAAAGAAAATAAATTACAATAATAAACACTTTAGGCCTTCATTTCCCTTCAAGTCACCATATGTGGTCATATAATTTTGCCAATTAATTCTACACACAAACTCAGGGCAAACATTAAATACTAAGGTATTTGTTATAATAGAAATGGGATAAAAGCTATAAGGTCAACACATATACAAAATTTGTCTATGTCGTAAGATGTTGTAAGATGATGTGGTACATTTGGATAGAGAAATGTTGTCTATGTTGTAAGATGTATACAAAATTTGTCTATGTTGTAAGATGTTGTAAGATGATGTGGCACATTTGGATAGAGAAATGTTGTGGGTAACTCTGAGGGCAAACATCTCTGGACCTAAGGAGGATCAAATTCAAATAGGAACTGCATAAATGTGTAAAAATCCTTCCTTAGATCTTAGGATTAGGTTTGGGAATTGTGATGACTAAATGGCCTGGGGAGTAATATGTGCTTAAAATGTAAAAGCTTAGTATGTACATCCACCATACATAATTTCGTATACTAAGAACCTTAGAGAAAATCAAGCCGATATTTGTACATTCAAGTAACATACATCCAATCTAAACTTAACACAGATATATATCACATTTATTTGATAAAATATGAAAACATTGGCTATAGCATACTTGAATGAACTCCACTTCCAAATGGACATGACATTCTTGCTTGGTAAATAATTCTAAATGCCTAACTTATGATTAAAGATAAAACATCTTAAGTTTAGCAATTGTTGTCCATTACACAGAGATGACCTTTAAGGATCCATCCTATTCTATATATCTTTAACCCTAATCTCATTATTCAAAATCTAGTCATCACTATAGGTATAAGCACCAATGATAATAAATTCCATATCTATTTGATGCTAATAAAAAGTCATCCTCCTCGTAATAAAAATTAGAGGCATTCACTGGGGGATTGTTCCCTTTGAGTTCAAAATACAAATCATCTAATCTTGGTTCACCTATCTCCTCCCTAGGAAATCTTTACCACACCATGATCACATTTGGTAAAGAATCACCTATTCCTTGGTTCGTATCTTTGCTCCAAATTGTGATCATATTTAAAGGATACTGCTAATCACCAAAAAGCTATGTTCAAGAACCATATACTTTTAATGCTCTTTGGTAAGATGACTTGAACATATTCACTAGCTCAAAATTATTGTGATTATTGTCCCGCCTTCTCCAAAATACTCTCCCGAACTCAATTGAGATTAAATATTTAAGAGTACTTATCCTATTCGCTTCATAAGCTCTTAAATAAACTCCCAATCAATTGGAGCTTTTGAATGTGCTAAATGGCCAAGTTTATTGCTATAGGTTTTAATTTAGATGATGAAATGAAATTTCAAAGAGACCTATGCACTTGTACTTAAAATTCAAAGCCATTCGATCATGTGCCTCTCACAATTTTTAAGATGAAAGTAAATTAAAACGTAAGATGATAGTAGTGCATAACTTAGAGGGAGCATTTCCATTTCATGGATATATACTTTGAATGCTCTCACGATATTTATATCCATATACCTTTATGAAATCAGCATTGCAAATTGCTATCCATAACATATTGATTAGTTAAACATTCTTTGGTGGATAGATTATATTTTATGAATTGTTGATTGCTACCTGATTGCATACATAGTCTAGAATGCCTCTTGCATGACGGATGCAGTGATGTGAACTGCATGCTGGTAATTGATTTTAGGTTGTTGCATGATTGATATGAATATTTTGTTGAAAACAACCATCTATTGGGTACAGGTGTACGGGAAAATGTCCAATTTATAGATGGCATGTTGTCAAAATTTCAACAGGAATTTTCCCAAAATAAAACCTTATAAAAAGATGATTATGATAAATTAAATGTTAAAATATTTTTGAAAGGATGAGTGAAAATCAATTGAACATTAAAATTTCTTCTTTACATAATCATCAGATATTTAAAGGAGCTGAGTTCCATCCCTATGGAAATAACAAAATGGACTCACATGCATCATGCTTTACTTTTTGAGTATTGAGGCTCTTTTGAGATCCATGAATAGTATATTCTGCGCTTTAAGTTTTATGATTTGATATGGAATGTTCTTGGGTCATGAATACTATAGCATGCCTTAATATACATTTTCTAATGCATCTATAGTCTATAGGGAGACTATACTGGGCAGATGGTAAAGATAGTATTAATTCACATCCAGTTTAGTTGCTTATTTGGTAAAGGTTTATACTACTAGGTATAATGAAATAATTCTCTAACTAGTATAAGCAGTTTATTGCATCTAAGCTAGGATTCAAATCGAAAGTGGGAGCATCTAGAATTAAATTCCTCTCCTATTTTGCTCACCATGCACTCTCTAGCTTAGATTTGTTTTGAATCAAGTATGGTATATGCTTTAAATGTAGTGTTCTTATTGAAAATCATGACTTAAAAAATGTTGGTATGCCACAGTTATTTGCTTTGCCATATGATCCTTGCTTTAAATTGTTTTATATATTTAGGACTTGTGTAGTTGATTTTTCTGATCATATTTAATGTGCACATAAATGATAAACCAGGAAAATGTTGCTTGCACAATTTCTTGTTTTGCAAGCACACCCCTAGTACTTCTTGACAATATCATAAGCGGGATATATATATATATATATATATATATATAGATATATTTATATATATTTATATACATATTCATAACTTTATTTTGCAAGAAATGGTTTTATGTTAAATATATTTTGTTTCTTGCTTGTGTGCTAAATTGCTATGCCCAATTTATTAAAAAATAAAAAATAAAAGCAACAGGAAGAGTTATATATTCAAAGTACTATATCAAAAAAAGGGAGGATTTTTTTTAAGCTTAAATGTCTAACAAGGGGTAAATATTTTTTAAGAGGGGAGTTCTCTTAAACTAAGTCTATTTTCAAATGACAAATTTTTTATACTTAGCTTATCCTTTTTTGCTGATGCGAAAAGGGGGATAAATTTTTTGAGTAAAATGTTTGACCAAAAGGGGGAATTTTTTTTTTACGTACGATATTCTAAATGGGGTAAAAATCTAAGTTGCATGCATGTCTGTGGCTCAATGCCTAAACTAAATGCATTTTGTTGAAATGTCTTCTTTTGTGAATATGCTTGATCTATATTGCTTATTTTTCACTTACGCATATTTTTAGGGGAAGCCTTTTTTGGCTAAACCCCTTTTTGCTCTGGTGCATTTGTCATCATTGAAAAGGAGGAGATTGTTGATGTTTTGAGTCTGATCCTTAGTTTTGATAATGACAAATCGCAAGTTACTTATGTGTGTATTTAGTGCTTGAGCAGGCTTAATATTTTAGCACACATATAAGGAAGAGATGGATGCCAAGAGGAACATAAAGACCATATCATCTGGCGTATTCCATGACAAATCAGATGAGCAAAATATGAAGGAGAAGACATTTGTTCTATATTGTAAATACATTTTGTTTTATATTTTAGGTCAGTAATATTATGGAGTGTAATAGTTGCATTGCATGCATGATGGGATGAAAAGATCAATATGACCATAGACTGACCGTAGGGAACCAAACTAGACTTCGGTTGACCTTTGGTTGATCGACGTTGGATTTTTAAGGTAAAATTGAGGGCTAAAATTGTACCTTTGAGTAGCCCTAGTTGACTAAACCATTCTGGTAATAACTAGCTTGGTCGACTGAATCCCTGCCAGTGTAAAAGCCCTGGTCAATTGAACCGGTCAGAAGTCAACAAGTTGACCTCTCACGGTCGACCGTTCTAAAATGAACGTATCATCTTTGGTCAACCAAACCAGAATGTGTCTAACCTCCAACTATTCAATCGACCATTTGTGTAGTTCAAATTGACCACAGTCAACTGAATCACCTTAAGACGGTCGACCATTTTCATAGCTCAAAATTGCCACGGTCAACCAAACTTAGCAATATGGTTGATCGAATCTTGAAAATGGTCGACCGAACCTCTCGGTTTGGAAAAATTTTTACCGTAGGTAAACAGAGTTAATTTTCATTAAATATAATTAAACTTTTTCCAAAATACCCTTGATGCTCCAAACGGATATATTTTTTCCATAAACTATTTATACCTTCTCATTTGCTAAGATTAGTAAGAGATAAGCATATCGATTAACATATTTTTCTCTGAAAATTTCATTATGCTAAAATTTCATATACTCTCACATCTTCTTAAGCATATTGTTTTAAAACTCTTTCTCATGCACATTTGCTTAAAAACTTGCATCCCTATTGCAAGTTTCATAAGCTTGCTTTGTATTTTGATAAAAATATTTTGAGCAAGCTTAAACCCTAATATCCATTGTGCTTGATATTTGAAAAATACAATTGTGATATTTGCTTAGGGTTGTAAAGACTCTTTGAATATTCATATTGCAAATATATTATCTTGAAATCAAAGGTCTCACTCTCACATATACATATTAATACACATATTGTTGAGAGTTAACCCATCGGTTAACAAAATCTCACTTGAGCTTAATATCCCATCATACGTGAATGTATTGAGCATACTGTTGTACATCATTTGCTTAGTTTAGAAACACATCTATTTGTACAAAAAATTATTGATTATCTGTTGTATTCTTGACGGGTTGTTGGAAGAGGGAGACTAGCTCTATGAATAGTCCCGTATTGCTCTGACTCGATTAGGAGTTCACCGGACTAGTTCAGACCCGGTTAAGAGAACTAAGTGCACTGTCTTGGTAAGGTATTGTAAACGGTGGTACTCCACCCACAAGTGAGCAACTAGTGAAATCCTATTGCTTGTGAGTTTGAGGCGAGGACGTAGGCTGTCATAACCCCAAAAATAGTTAAACAAGATTAGTGGAATGATTCTAAGGAAAAAAAATTTAATTAATTAAAATTAAAATAAAAATTAAGAAAAATAATAATTATTAATTAAAATAATATAATATTATATTATATTATATTATAATATTTTATATATATATATATATACATATAAATTGTAACCTGAAGCTTCATTTTGAAGCTTCAGGATTTCTCTTGAGACGCCCCCCTCATTACAACACTCTCTCTCTCTTTCGTCTCTTCTTCATTCTCTCTCCCACTCTCCTTAATTTCTCAGTTGATAGTCGGTTGATCGAAAATCAGAGGATACCGCTCAACTCTATTTTCTGCCACCGAAATTTCTACCGGAACGGATTTGTCATAGGAGCGGCGTAGGCATTTCCCCTAGGATAAGGTAAATTCTCACTCTTACCTCAATTTTTCTTAAATCTTAAGCCGAATTGGCGATTGGACACCACCATGAGAATCTAGGGATGATTCTCTACAAGTCTAGTGGAGTGAATTTCTCATGGGGTTGTCGTAGACATAGCCCCAAAATTAGGATAAGAGGGTTATTAAGAGATTAATTATTATTTAATTAATGTATATTTGGAATGTTAGAATATTAGGCTTTCTGAGGTTGAACTTGGGTTATTTAATTCAGGATTCGGGTGAGTGCCACGGGTATAATTTTGGGATCCCTGTAGATGTAGTTCAGGAAAACCAGGGTAAGTGGCGTATTTTAGAATTTTAATGTTAATTTGGAGTATAAGAAATCTAGGAAGAGATAAACGGAACTTATTCTGGGAGTTGAGTTGAATAATTTGGGATAAATGTGAATTTCAGGTTTTGGGATTGCGAAAGCCGAGGGATGTATGAATTGGGTATTTTTAGTGAGATCTTAGTAAGATAGGTAAGAGGAATAAATTATTACAGTTATTTTTAGAGATACTGATTTAGTTAATACGTGGAAATGAGAATATCTTATTTTTTCTGAAATTATTATGATATGAATATCTTATAAAATTGTATGGCATATGACTTATATTGAATTTTGGTGTTTTGGTATTTGAAATATAAAAGGTGATGAAAAGTGATAACTACTACTGAGTATTTTTTAAGAAATGTTGAAATACATGAAACATGGTATACACTACTATGAGATTATGGAATGTGTTTAGAAAATGAAGAGAATATTTTTATTAAGATGAATTAAAATATACTGATATAAGAATTTTTTTATTGAGAATGGTTGCAGGAATTGTTAGATAAGGGGTTTATTCAGCCCAGTGTGTAGCCTTGGGGAGTGCCAATTTTATTTGGGAGGAAGAAGGATGGGTTGATGAGGTTGTGCATTGACTACAGGGAAGTAAATAAAGTAACTATCAAGAATAAATACCCACTTCCTTGTATCGATGATTTGTTTGATCACCTATAGGGGACACAAATCTTTTCAAAGATAGACTTACGCTCCGGGTACCATCAGGAGAAAGTCAGGGCAAAAGATGTGCGAAAGATGGTAGCTAGGACACGATATGGCCACTATGAATTTCTAGTTATGTCGTTTGGTTTGAAAAATGCTCCTGCAGTGTTTATGGATTTGATGAATAAAGTCTTTGATCAGTATTTGGATTAGTTTGTGGTAGTATTTATTGATGATATACTGGTGTACTCGAAGAGCAGAGCAGAGCATGAGGAACATCCGAGGATAGTGCTTCAGGTGTGGAGAGAAAAGAAGTTGTATGCGAAGCTCAAGAAGTGTGAGTTCTGGTTAGAACAGGTTACCTTCCTTGGACACATTATATCCAAGGGTGGTATTTTTGTTGATCTAAGTAAGATTGAGGCGGTAGTAGACTAGGTACGACTGAAGAATGTGCACGAGATTAGGAGTTTCCTCAAATTGGTTGGGTACTACCATAAGTTTGTTGAGGGCTTCTTTAAACTGTCAAACCCATTGACTAGATTAACCAGGAAATGAGTGAAGTTTAAGTGGTCTGACGAATATGAATAGAGGTTCCAGGAGTTGAAACAGTGACTCATCACTGCGCCTATGTTGACGATTCCTTCAAGAGAAGAGGGATTCGTAATTTACAGTGATGCGTCCCGTAAAGGGCTCAGATGCATTATGATGCAGCGGGGGAGAGTGATAGCCTATGCCTCACGACAGCTGAAAGAATATGAGAAGAACTACCTTACCCATGATTTGGAGTTAGAAACAATGGTCTATGCATTGAAGATTTAGAGACACTATCTATCTTTATGGGGGTAGGTGTGAGATTTTTGCTGACCATAAGAGTTTAAAATAATTTTTCACTCAAAAAGTGTTAAATATGAGGCAGAGGAGATGGTTGGAGCTAATAAAAGATTACGACTGCACTATCAGCTACCACCCAAGGAAGGCTAATGTGCTAGTTGATGTTTTGAGCCAGAAATCAGGGGATTCATCTACATCTATAGTTAAAATTTAGCATCCGATTCAGATGGATCTAAAGAGGCTCGTACTGGAGCTGGTAGAGTGCGATCACCAGGAATTTATTTTTAACCTAATTTTGTAGCCAACTCTACAAGAGAGAATTAAAACAGCTCAGAGGAATGATGTAGAACTAGTGGAGCTTATGGAGAAGGTACAGGATGGTCAAGAGATAGAGTTCAGCATCTTAGATGATGGAGCCTTGAGGTTTCGTACTCGATTGCATGTTTCTGCCAATTTTGAGATCAAAAGGGTTATTTTGGATGAAGCACATCTGTCCTTGTATACTGTACATCTCAGTAGCACTAAAATCTACAGGGATCTTCAAGAATCTTTTTTGGTGGAGCAACATGAAGAGGGAGATAGCCAAGTATGTGGATCGGTGTTTGACATGCTAGCAAGTGAAAGTTGAGCATCAAAGACCAGCGGGATCATTGCAGCCACTCCACATTCTTAAGTGGAAGTGGGAGCATATAGCGACGGATTTTGTCATAGGATTACCTTCGGTGTTGCATGGACAGAACGTTATTTGGGTAGTTGTGGATTGACTAACGAAGACTACCCACTTCTTGCCGATTAGAGTTAACTACTTTATGGACAGATTGGTTGAGTTATATATGTAGGAGATAGTTAGACTCCATGGCATCCTAGTGTCCATAATTTCAAATAGAGAACCGCGGTTCACATCTCATTTTTGGAGGAGCTTACAAAGGCCCATGGGTTCTCAATTGTCATTCAGTACAACTTTTCATCCTCATACAAATGGGTAAATGGAAAGGATGATACAGATTCTTGAGGATATGTTGCGAGCATGTGTGCTGGTCTTTGGAGGTCGTTGGATGCAGGAGGTGCCAATCCCCGTTATACTGAGAATAGATTAGGGAAAGACAGATTTTGGGGCTACAGTTGATATAGAAGACTTGGGATAAAGTCAGACTCATCAGAGACAATATTAGAACAGCACAGAGCTAGTAGAAGAGTTATGCAAATACTCGCTGGTGAGAGTTGGAGTTTGACATAGGAGATCATGTATTTCTGAAAGTGGCACCATTGAAGGGAATTATGAGGTTCGAGAGGAAGGGTAAGTTAAGCCCTAGGTATATTGGACCATTCAAGATTCTTGAACGAATGGGTCCAATTGCTTATAGGTTGGCATTACCACCGGTCCTATCTAGAATCCATGACGTATTCCACATTTCTATGCTGAGGAAATAGGTCCTAGACCCCTCCCATGTGATTAGTTGTGAAGCACTTGGGCTGGGTGATACCCTGACTTATAAAGAGGTGCTAGTGCAGATTTTAGACTAGAAAGAACATAAGCTACACACGAAGAAGATTCCACTGGTAAAAGTTTTATTTTGCAATCATGCCATTGAGGAGGCTTCCTAGGAATTAAAGGATCAGATGCACCAGAGATATCCATATTTATTCAGTGGAGCTTAGAGTTGAGCTAGTCAAAATAAGAGTGAATAATAATGCTGTATTTTGATTTGTATACTATAGTGTAGGATAGATAGAGTTTTTGGTTTTTGGATGTGAATGGCTTTGGGAGAATTTTGAATAGTTGTAATATCCCACAAGTCTCTTTGTAACCACGATGTTCCTCCGCCATAAGTGAGGGTAATTAATAAAATTGAAAGTGTTTTCTCTAAAGATGGGAAGCAAATGAATAACAATTTCAAGGACGAAATTTTTATAAGGGGAGAATGTAACAATCCCAAAAATAATTAAACAAGAGTAGGGGAATGATCCTAAGAAAAAAAAATTAATTAATTAATTAAATTAAGAAAATAATAATTAATTAAATAATAATTATTAATTAAAATAATATTATATTATATTATATTATATTATATTATTAATATATATAAGTATATAATATAATATTATATATATATATAAATTGTAACCCGAAGCTTCATTTTGAAGCTTCGGGATTTCTCTTAAGACGCCCCCCCATTACAACACACTCTCTCTCTCTTTCGTCTCTTCTTCGTTCTCTCTCCCACTCTCCTCAATTTCTCGACTAATATTTGGTCAATCAAAAATCAAAGAATACCGCTGAGCTCTATTTTCCGCCACCGACATTTCTACCGAGGCGGATTTGTCGTAGGAGCGGCGTAGGCATATCCCCTTAGGTAAGGTAAATTCTTACTCTTACCTCAATTTTTATTAAATCTTAAGCCGAATTGGTGATCGTAAACCACCAGGAGAATCTAGGGATGTTTCTCTACAAGTCTAGTGGAGCAGAATTCTTGTGCGATCGTCATAGGCATAACCCCAAAATTAGAATAAAAGAGCTATTAAGGGATTAATTTTTATTTAATTAATGTAAATTTGGAATGTTAGAATATTGGGCATTCCAAGGTTGAACTTGGGTTATTGAATTCAGGATTCGGGTGAGAGCCACCGGCATAATTTTGGGATCCCTACAGGCGTGGTTCAGGAAAGTCAGGGTAAGTGGAGTATACGAAATCTACGTAGAGATAAATGGAAGTTATTTTGGGAGTTGAGTTGAATAATTTGGGATAAATGTGAATTTATGGTTTTTGAGCTACGAACGCCAAGGGGCATAGGAATTGGGTATTTTTAGCGAGATCTCAGTAAGTCAGGTAAGGGGAATAAATTATTACAGTTATTTTTTAGAATTACTAATTTAGTTAATACGTGGAAATGAAAAATATGTTATTTTTTCAGAAATTATTATGATATGAATATCAGATAAAATTGTGTGGTATATGACTTATATTGATTTGTGGTGTTTTGGTATTTGAAATATAAGAGGTGATGAAAAGTGATAAATACAAATGAGTATTTTTTGAGAAATGTAGAAATACGTGAAACACGGTATATACTATTATGAGATGATGGAATGTCTACAAAAAATGAAGAGAATATTTTTATTGAGATGAGTTAAAATATACTCATGTGAGAATTGTTTTATTAAGAAGCGTTGAAACAAGGATATATAAATATATTGAAGAGTATTTTCCGAAAAATGATGAAATATGCAATATAGAAACGTTTCACTAGGAAATGTTGAATAATGTTAAATGAGATATGTGTGTGTGTGTGTGTGTGTGTGTGTGTGTGTGTGTATTATTATGAAATGAATTTTGAAGTGTGAATATTAAAAATGGGAATATTGCATTATAAATTCTGCAATATAAATATTGAAATGTGAACATTGCAAAGTGCGAAAGCTGTAATGGGATCATTAAATACTGGGAAATATGAACATTGCAAAGTGCAAAATCTACAATAGGATCATTGAAATATAATTGATAAAATTTCAATACCGCATAATGATTGCGGGTATATGGTAATGATAAACTTGAGGGATGGATATGGAGATCCTAATGATGGGTTGTGATATTGAGCACGGTATCGTTCCTAGTGGTGCTAGTGCAACAACACAGACTCATAGAGCGTGTGGCGTGACAGACGACTGAGTTGTTTAGTAGGGTTGTTTTGCCCCATGAGTTCGGATCAGGGCTATAAATCAGCCAGTTATACTACAAATTTGGGATATATGGTATGATATTTTGATCTAACCGGGTCCACCAACCGTGGTTAGATCTAGCCTTCAGGCTACACAACCCTAACCATGGGGGGAAGCATGGCATGAAATATGGAGTGAGACCTCAACCATGGGGTGAAGCATGTCATAGAAAATATCCTTAGGGCAGCCATGAGTTACAAACATGGGTATATTGGTTACCAAGCACACCCATGAGTTAGATGAAAGTGGAAAGGAAATGAAAATAGAAATGAAATGGAAATGGGAATGAAAAAGAAAATATGAAATAAAATTGTGTGAGTTAACATTTTAAATGATTAAAGCAAAGTAAAACTCACCTCCTGAGGGCTTATTGAATATGGTGAGTGCCCTAATAATTATCAATTGTGGCCGAACCCGAGTTAATCGGGGTAAGAAAACAGTGTAGAGGGAAGCTGCTTCTATGGGCGGGTAAGCTTCCTTATTCTCAGGAACTTCACTGGTAAACATGAGTTTTGTACAAATGATTTTGGAAACAAAATTAAAAGCTTTTGAAAGCTTGTGTTGTATATTTTTATGATTGTATATATGCAATGGTATATTTTCTCAGAAGATACAATCACTGATATGTTTATATATTATGATATAATGAAACTCATACTACCACACACTGTAAATAATTTATTCCGTTATACTGAGATGAGTCTCACCCAAATTATCTAACTTTTCAGGGAATAGAGATAGGCCAGGTGATAGAGCTCTGAGACAGTAGGGAGCTGAGATCTTGATATACAAGGTGAGTTTTTGGACTAGGGAGGTGTAATTCTCCTATTGTTGTGCTTGTTTTTGGGTGTGATAGAATGGGTGTATATGTATATTGACACTCTGGATATTGTATTCTAGATGGTATGTACATTATGTCTTTCGCTGTTAGGTTATGTATGTGAAATGCCTGTTTACCCGGTACCCAATGCGAGTCAGGTTATGTGTATGTTATCAAAGTTGTTGATGTGGCTGATATATGATTGTTTAATATTTAAAAAAAAATTGGTAAAAAAATTGGGGCGTCACATAGGCAGTATTGGCCGAACCTCAATAACATATTTTGTGTCGGCTCTCTTTTTATTCCCGCACTTTCAATTTCACACAAGTATGCTAGTACATAAATTGCTATGAATGTTTTAATTGCTTTAAATATTTGCATATATTCTTATTTGGGGAATACTGAGCTTGCTATATTTGTCTTGATCGTTTGCTCAGTTTTATACTAGTGGGTAATTGGCATTTTCTTAAAAAGACCCTAGGTTACAAAATATTGGTTGAGGATTTAACCTAAATAGAAAGTTTTAAATACCCAATTCACCTCACCCCTCTTGGGAATAAACCAATTCCAACAAATATTTTTCAAAATTTGTCAACCAGGGCGCGACGAGAAAACCTTGGCAGTGTGACCAAGTCGACTTCGTTCGAGTTCACAAATTTGTTGCGTGAGATTTTTGGCAATTATTTCCTATTTTGATTTTCAGCATGTGTAAACCCTAATGGGTATAAAATTCAACTTCGAAGAGATGATTAGGAGTCTTTTGGAGACCAATTAGCTTAGTTCTTTTGAGTTCCTTTAGTTTTAGCCGTCAAGTTGTAATTGATTTCTGTTTTTATGTTTGAACTGCAAAGTTTCAAGTTTCATTCTTGCTTTGTGTTTTCAATTCTAAAATTAAATTTATGTTTACATTCATGTATTCCATCTTGTCTTTACATTTGATTGCTTACATAATGAGAAGCTAATTTCCTCTAATTCTCCGGTTGTGATGAAACCCTAAGCTAGAATTGCATAGCTAGGATTTAGTCGATTGTGCATAATAGGGATTGATGGCTAGAAAGGAATCCGTGTTCACTAGATAGGGTATGCCCCGTTTTCCCAATTGTGCTCCGAATGATTGGTGCAAACCTAGCTACGCTACTCGAGTGAATTACTTGTCATTGAAATCCTAGTATGGATAATTGATCAAACCTAGTTATTTCGGCTTAAGGTGGATTCATAACTGGGGAATTGCTTTTCCAAAAAGTAATTCAATTTAATTTTCATTGCTTTCGTAGTTTAAATATAAAACCCCAAATTCAATCTTTTCTTCTTGTTCCAGCGCAACAATTAGATTAATTTGGTAAACCGCTGCATTTTTGTCCCTGAGGATCGACACCCGACTTACTCACTGTTCTATCAAACTTTGGAGTAGTTAGGTTTATAAATTTTATTTTTGGTAGTTAAGGACCCAAGCCTTACTGAACCTACCAATGATGATGATGATCATACATATTGTTTCACTTTTTTTTTTTTGGTTATATGGACTAATTAGACCATGCATGTTGGTTGTGATCAAATACATTTTAGTATTTTAATTAAACCTAAATTATATGTATAAATTCTTGTAAGACAACATTAAACTACTCTTGTGTTTTTTTATATATATATATTTTATTATCTAGATGATTATAGCAATAGACTAAGAAATATGGTTGAAGGAAGTGTGACAAATAATACTTATTTATAGGGTTTTCAAAAAAATGACTAAATTTTTAAAAAAAAAATTTACTAACTTAAATTCTTCATTATTGCTTTTACTATTTGACCTATTAGTGACCTTTTAGAACCCATCACTACTATTGGACATCTAGTAATGAATTTGAATCTATCAATACTACAAGACTTCCAGGGACGAATTTAGAACTGCCACTACAATTCCAATAGTTGTCTAGTAGTAATAACGGATCTAAATTCACTACTTAAAGTTCAGTAATGTGGTGGATCTAAACATGCCACTAATAGTCTAGTAGTAGTGACGACTTTCTCTTTTGCAAACTTTTAACTATTAGTAATGTTTCTTTACTTTTAGTGATGGATCAAAACTATCACTATTAAATGGCCAGTAGTAACAGTTTAGAAGTGTCCTTGATAGCCAGCTGAGATGAACGATATAGTAACCAATGTTGAACCCTCACAAATTCGTCACTATTGTGTAGTGGTGATGATTATGGGTTTTTCAGTGACGATTTTTATCAATCACTAAAAGTAAATTTGTTATGTAGTGCCATAGTTGGTGGGGATATTCAATCAAGTAAATTTTTACTTGCTATTTTAGTTTTTATATTTAATCCAAATTTTTCTTATAAATGAGGAAAAAATAAATCTAATTTGCAATAAAGTAAGGAGAGAGAGGGATTCAAACCCTCAATAGTTTTGAACAAAGAACTATATCAGTTTTCAAGATCGGAGCTATCAACCACTTAGCCATCTTTCCAAATCTCCAAAAGAGATTTTTTTTTTTTATTCCCCTGAATAGAACATGGTCGTAGGAATTGATACTATCACTATCTGTAGTGAAATATCAAGCGCGAATCTATATGAACTATTTTAAACATATCAAAGTGAAATTTTATTACTAACTAGAATGTGAGAAATATGTTCAAATGGAGATGTGTATAAGAACATGTTAGCCTTGATTCAATCCCAAGAGGGGGCGGGGGGGGGGGGGGGTGAATTGGTATTTAAAAATTTTATCCCCTATGTCAATCCATTAACAATAGTATTACACAAGCCTAAGGTCAATCAATGCAATTAATAAATAAACATACACGTGCAGTAAAGTAAAGTGTGGAAAAAGTAAATGATACACACGATATGTTATCGAGGTTCGGCCAAAGTACCTATGTCCCCGCCTAAGCTAACAAGCACAAAGATTACCACTATCGACTCACTTAACGGGTGGAGCGGCACCTAAACAATCAGGTCAATTAGCACAGAGCTAACCTCAACGTTTACAACTAAGTCAATTAACAAGGGCTGACCTCAACCTACACAATCCTTCTGGGCTGGATTACCACCCCCCTCAGGCCATGCCTAAAAATACAACATCAATTTCTCAATCAAGTAGTACAGTGATTATGCTTTCATATAAAGCAGATATATACCCAATACACACAATATAATCAATACACTACCAAAAGAAAGGATTTGATAAGTTCAGTGTAGTCTAAGTGTCCACTCTCAAATATCTATGCAAATATTGCAATCAGTGTGTGAGAATGTAAATGATATGATCTTTGTGTCAAAATGATGATTTCATTCGCAATGCACAAACAAAGATCCTTGGCACACTTTAAATATCTCAAAAAATATTTTTGTACAAATAAATACCTCAAGAGATATTCAGATTTAATTATAAAACAATTTGATCATTATGTTCAATAAGATAAAATCAATCAAAGGATATTTCAACAAAGATCTTTTTAAATATGCACAAATATCTGAACAAAAATATTTCTCAAAGTAAATCACACGAGATATTTGAAATCGATTTAAAAATTATTTAATCTTTGTGTCAAGATGATATTATCAATCAAAAGGTACAATAACAAAAATCTTCACAAGAAAAATATCTCAAAAATATTTTTCTCAAAAATAAGCACACGGGATATTTGAAAACAGTTCGTAAAACTTTATTTCACAAACAAAAAGTAATAATGAACTCTGGAATATTGCAATGATGACGCAAAACTCACAAGCTCTACGAAGTTTTCCTACGGAAGACTTATTAATGAAGTCTCCTAGAAAAGTTCAAGCTTACTCTAGGATAAAAAATATATATCAATCAACTAGATTTAAAGAGAGTGTAAGCTTAACTAGAAACTCACAATAGCACTCTTGCTTAGCAAGGTTTGCAATGAGGATGAGTAAGAATGAAGAAAAGAAGCTTGAATGTGAGAAATAGAGCTTTTGAAAATCAGAGAAAATTTGCTAATTATTTTGCTAATCTCATGCTAATTTTTGCAAATGAAGGGGTATATATAGAGTTCCCAAAAAATATAACCGTCCAGGACATGTAGGGGATTATTAAGATTGTTTAAAAACATTTCAGCATAATTAACCCCGTTTAAAAATTTTAGCTACGGTAAAAATATTAGGGCAACCTGAGAGCACCGATTGGCCAAAGCAAGGTTCGATTGACCGAGTTGTGCACGTTCGGTAGACCGGGCATAAATTGAACTAGAAGTTCGGTCGACCGGTCAACCAGGTTCTAGAGGCGATTTTCCTTTTTAGAGCGGTTCGGTCAACCAGGAACCTTTGAATTGAGTAGTTAGGTCGACCAAACCGTTGAGTTCTCACAAGTGGGAACTCAGTCAACTAGGACGTTGGCTTTCGAATTTGGCTAAGTCAACCATATGGTCAAAGTGTTGACTCAAAGGGAGTTCGGTCGACCCGGTGGAATATATTGAGCATGGCTCGGTCGACTAGGCAGTGGTCAAACTGTTGACTCGGCACTGGTTCGGTCAACCGGGTGATATTGTACTTGAGCAGTACGGTCGACTGAACATGTATATATAGATATATATATATATATATATATATATATATCTGCATGTGTGAGTGTCCTAGGGTCATTTCTAGGTATTTTTCGTTTGAGAATTAACCCCAAAAATATGGCGTCGGTCAACTGAACCCTAAAGTCCATCTATGGTTTTGAGCTTATCCATCCTACCATACAGGTAAGGCATTAATTATTACAGACCATTTCCCTAATTACTATTATAGACCCAAAACGATAAATATAAATTACAATGAATAAACATTTTGAGTCTTCGTCTTCTTTAAGTTCATGTGCTTGCACTATATGATATTCGTCCTGCACACAAACTCATCAACTATTAAATATTAGAGTATTTATCATAATCAAAATGGGATATGACCAATAAGGTCAACAAAACAACCTCCAACCGAGCTCAATATTGTTTAAAAAAAAATGTCAAATGACTCTTTAAGTATAAAAAAAATCCAAAATAGATTCACTAACTAAAAACCTGCCGAAAGATCATCATCCAGATGAAGCCCCAAGCACAACCATGATCGACTTGCTTGCCCATCCTTTCGTTGCCACATACACGAAAACTTATCTCATTTAACTTATACAATTAATACATTGTACTACTAGAAATAAATTTATACAATGCTAATGTAACAGAACCCTCTAATCTCTGTGCACATCAGCTAACCACAACAAAATTAGCACAATTTTATTTGAATTTAGATTTGTGTTTTTTCCATGTGTTGGAGACAATGAAGAACAACAAAAACAAAAAGAGCAAAACTAAAAACCAAAAACTCACAATGTAGTTTTGAAAAATAACTCAAACACAGTCAGCTAAATACCAAATAATAAATCTTTGTTGTTGGAATTTGAAAGTCATAGATTGAACAACTTCCAATATGAAACAAAAATTTCTAACTAAGGCTAGGTTCTATTCCTTTAGCCACTACAAAAAAAATGGCATTTATGTTGGAATTGGCGTATTCCCAATAGGGGGGTGAATTGGGTATTTAAAACTTTCTACCTAGGTTAAATCGTCAACTAGTATTTTGCAACCTAGGGTTTTTCTAAGAAAATGTCAATTATCTACTAATATAAAACTGAGCAAATGATCAAGACAAATATAGCAAGCTCGGTATTCCCCAAATAAGTATGTATGCAAATATTTAAAGCAATTAAAACATTCATAGCAGTTCAAGTTCTAGCATACATGTGCGGAATTGAAAGTGCGGAAATTAAATAGAGTTGACACAGAATATGTTATCGGGTTTTGGCCAATACTGCCTATGTCCTCGCCTTAAGCTCACAAGCAAAAGGATTCCACTAGTTGCTCACTTCACGAGTACAGCGACACCATTTACAACACCTTACAGACTTATGCACCTAGTTCTCCTAACCGGGTCTGAACCAGTCCGATGCTCTCCTATCCGAGTCAGAGCAATAAGAGACTATTCACGGGGCTAGTCTCCCTCTTGCGACAACCTGTCAGGAATACAACAGATAATCAATAATTTTTTTTGTACAAATAGATGTGCTTCTAAACTAAACAGATGATGTACAACAGTATGCTCAACACACTCACGTATGATGGGATATTAAGCTTAAGTAAGATCTGGTTTAATTAGTATATCAACTCACAACAATATGTGTATCTATATGTATATGTGTGAGTAAGTGAGACCTTTTATCCAAGCTAATATATTCACAATATGAATAGTCAAAGAGTGCCTCTACAACCCTAAGCAAATATCACAATAGTATTTTTCAAATATCAAGCACAGTGGATATTAGGGTTTAAGCTTGCTGAAAAGATTTTTATCAAAGCACAAAGCAAGCTTATAAAACTTGCAATAAGGATGCAAGTTCTTAAGGAAATGAAGAGTTTTTCCCAATCCAATATTTATAAGCAAAATACAATGGGAAAAATTTTAAGCTACTCTCCAAAATCAACAATCAACAAATGCAAGTATGGGAGAGAGTTTAGCTTGCAAAAAGTATGTGAAGAACAAAAATGATCTCTCTAAAAAATATGTAATTGAATGAGTATAAGAAAGAGATTTTAGCAATATGCTTGTATAAGGTGGGAGTATGAAATATTTAGCCCAATAAAATTTTCAGAGAAAAATTGGTGAATCGATATGCTAATATTTTTCTAATTAGGATAAATGAGAAGGCATATATAGTTTTTGCAAAAAATGTAACCATTGGGGACAACAAGGGTATTTTGGAAATTATTTAATTATTTTTAACAAAAATTCACCCTATTTTATTGCGACAAAAATTTTGCCAACCTGAGAGGTTCGGTCGACCATATTGCTAAGTTTGGTCGACCATGGCAATTTTGAACTATGGAAATGGACGATCGTCTCAAGGAGATTTTGAACCCTTCGTAGGTTTGGTCAACCATGGCTAAGGTTCTATTGATCGCTCATATGGTTTGGTCAACCGTGGTCAATTTGAACTATAAAAATGGTCAGCTGAATAGTTGCGGGTCAGACACGTTCCGATTTGGTCAACCAAGGCTTTTGCACTGTCAGGGATTCGGTTGACCGAGGCTTAGTATTTTTGGCCAACACAATGTATTCGGTCGACCAAGCTGGTTATTACTAGAATGGTTCAAACGACCAGGGCTACTCAGAAGTACAATTTTAGCCCTCAATTTGACCCTAAAAATCCAACGTCAATCAACTGAAGGTTAACCGAAGTCTGGTTTTGTTCGCTTCAGCCAGTCTATGACCATATTGAGCTTTTCATCCCATCATGCATGCAATGCAATTATTACAGTCCATAATATTACAGACCCAAAATATTATACAAAATGCATTTACAATAGAACAAATGTCTTCTCCTTCTTCTTTTGCTCCTTTGATTTGTCATGGAATACGCTGAATGATATGGTCTTTATGTTCCTCCTGGCTTCCATCTCTTCCTTATGTGTGCGCTAAAATATTAAGTTGCTCAAGCACAGAATACACACATAAGTAACTTACAATTTTTCATTATCAAAACCAGGGACCGGACTCAACAAGTCAACACTTTTTAGTGACAAAAGTATTAGTGACGAACGAAAAATCAACACTAATAATGTGCTATTAGTGACAAAAATACACTTTGTCACTAATATTTAAGCCATTAGTGACGAACCTCATACCCATCGCTAATAATGCATTATTAGTGATGGTTTTCAGTTGGTCACTAATGGTTTCGTCACTATAAGTAGGCTTTTCTACTATAACAATTGCGCAAAAATATTAGTAACGATTTATCAGATATTAGTGACAAAATATTTTATTACTAATAGTCTATTATTAGTGATGATTTTTAGAACTATAACTAAAAACCTTCCCAAATATCCCCATTGCTCTCCTTTCGCAAAATCCCACGCATCCCAAATCCTTATTCTCTTTCTCGTGCTCTTATCTTGCATCTCCTTCGCCAGAGAGCTATTAGGAGAGATATCAACAAACAACCACAGTGGAATAATTCTTATCCCTATATCCAAGAAAATATAGTGTCTCTCTACTTTTATATGTTCTAAAATAAATAGGAAAAATAATCGATCACACCAAGGCACAAGAACACAAGCAAATTTTTATGTGGAAATCTTCCCCAAGGTGACAAAGAAAAACCATGACACTAGTCTAGTTGAAACCTCCACTATCAACCAAATAATGGGAACACCAAGTCTTCTCTAATCACAATTAGAGGTTACAAATATATCTCATCAAGATATCAACAATCTTGGCAAATACAAAGAGAATTGGAGAGAATATACCAAAATCGCGGTTACTATTCACAGGCAAAAAATCACAACTATTGAGCTCAAAATCCAATCTCCACTATTCCTATTGTAGCTCCTTGAGTCATTAACCTCTCCAAATTTTAGCTCGATCAGACCACAGACGAAGTGGGATCGGAGTCTTGATGAAATCCGGGCAGCATGAGAAAAATAACGTTTTTCTCTCTTTCTTTTTGAGATGTGACGACTCCTCCCTTTTTCCCTTTCTTTTTATAACTTCTTATAGGTTATCACACTAAAAGGTTGTTCTTTGGGCTTTTAATAAAGCCCACTTGGGCTTTCCTCCATATGGAAGGAAATAACCCAAAAAATCTCCCCCTTTCCTACTATGTGGAGGGAATCGCCATCTTGGCAATCGAGCAACAAATTTTAAGCTTCTCCCTTGGTAGTGTTTTTGTCAACATATCAGAACCATTATCATCAGTGTGAACCTTCTCAAGTTCCAGTAACTTATCGTTCAATGCATCTCTGATCCACTGGTATTTTACATCAATGTGTTTCGATCTTGCATTGAAACTAGAATTCATAGCAAAATGAATATCACTCTGGCTATCAAAAAACAACACATACCTCAATTGCTTGAAACCAAGTTCTCTCAAGAACTTATTTGCCCATAGCAACTCTTTAGTCACTTCTATTGCTTCAATGAACTCTACCTCTATCGTAGAAATAGCAATACACTTCTAATGTCTCGATTGCCAAGCTATATCGCCACCTGCGAAAGTTATCAAATAGCTCGAAGTAGACTTATGAGTATCCACATCCCCAGCCATATCTGCATCTGTGTAGTCAACTAACAATGGTTGCCCATTTCCCAAACCAAGTCTCAAACTAGAAGAGCCTCGAAGATACCTCAAGATCCACTTCACTCCATTCCATTGTTCTCTTCCCGAATTTGACAAGAATCGGCTAACTACACCAACTGCATAGGCTCTATAGGTCTTGTGCAAACCATTTAATACATCAAACTTCCTACTGCTAAGGAGTAAGGAACTCTTTTCATGTCTTCCTTTTCCTTATCTGTAGAAGGACATTCCTTTGTACTTAGTCTGAAGTGGGTAGCAAGAGGAGAGCTAACCACTTTAGCTTTGTCCATATTAAACCTCACAAGAACTTTCTCAATGTACTCTTCCTATAACAAATATAACTTCTTGGCACTCCTATTATGACTGATTCTTATGTCAAGAATTTTCTTTACTGGCCCTAAATTTTTTATAGCAAATGACTTATTCAATTGCTTCTTGAACTGGTCAATCCTTGAAGCATTCCTGCCAACAATCAGCATGTCATCAACATAAAGCAGTAAGAAAATAAAATCATCATTAGAGAATTTCTAAACAAATACACAGTGATCTGAAGTTGTCTTCAGGTAGCCTTGCCCCCCAAAAACAGACTCAAACTTCTTATACCACTGTCTCGGTACTTGTTTCAAATCATTTAGGCTTTTCTTCAACTTGCACACATAATCCTTTTTCCCTTTCTCTCTGAAACCCTCTAGCTACTTTATATAAATCTCTTCCTCTAAATCACCATGAAGGAAGGCAATTTTAACATCCATCTACTCAACTTCCAAGTCAAGACTAGCTGCTAAGCAGAGTATTGTACGGATCGATGACATCTTTACAATTGGAGAGATGATCTCATCAAAGTCAATACCTTTTCTCCTACCGAACCCTTTTACAACCAATCTAGCTTTGTACTGTGGCCGTGAAGAGGACTCATTTGGCTTCTTCTTGTAAATCCACTTTTGTTCTAAAGCCTTTTTTCCTTTAGGTAGCTTTACTAACTCAAAGGTGTGATTGTCATGCAATGATTGCATCTCATCTTGCATGGCCTCAACCCACTCTGTTTGGTGGTCATCTTCCATGGCTTCTGCAAAACATTGGGGCTCTCCCCTGTCATTTAATAACATACACCATTCTATTGAATACCAAATGGAAGGATGTCAGTCTCTAGTTTACCTCCTAGATGGAATCTCTGGTGGAATCTCTGGAACTATCAACTGCACATCAGTCTCAACATCTCCCTGAACCTATAAGGGAACATCCACATCACCTCTACCTTGGTGGTCATCCTGAACATCATTCTCAACCTGAAGTGGAAAATTCTTCTAAGAAACTGGATCCACATCAATTAAATTGTCACCTTGCTAAGACATAGATTTCTCTGCCTTGTCAATATCCTAAATCATCTGATCTTCTACAAACATGATATCTCTGCTTCTCATAATTTTTTTCTCAATTGGATCATAGAGCTTGTATCCAAACTCATCTTGACCATAGCCAAGGAATATAGATTGTCGTGTTTTCTCTTCAAGTTTGGACCTTTCATCTTTTGGAATATGCACAAATTCTTTGCACCTAAAAACATGTAGATGATTATAGGAAACATCCTTACCTGTACAAATTTGGTTTGGCACATCAAACTATAGAGGAACATTGGGTGTAAGATTCAAAACATGAACAACAGTGCTCAATGCCTCCCCCCCCCCCCCAAAAGGATTTTGGTAACTGGGCTTGTGAAAGCAAACATCTCACTCTCTCAACCAGTGTTATAATCGTTCTTTTTTCTATGCCATTCAATTAAGGAGTTTTGGGAGGAGTCTTTCGATGCCGATTACCCTACTATCTGCTATACTCATAAAATGGACCAGAATACTCTCCACCATTATCAGTCCGGATGCACCTCAGTTTCTTCCCATTTTGTATCTTAACTAGGGCTTGAAATTTCTTGAACTCAGCCAACACTTGGTCTTTTGACTTCAAGGTATATACCCACAACTTCCTTAAATGATCATCTGTGAAGGTCACAAAGTATCTAGAGCCATCAAGTGTTCTTGTCTTCATATGGCCACACACATCCGAATGTACCAAATCCAATATATCTGACTTTCTCGAACGAGGGGAATTCTTGAAGGAAACTATGCTTTGCTTCCCTGAAAAACAATGAGTACAGCTTTTCAGAAGTGCACTTTTCAGTCCATATAGCATACTTTTCTTCCCCAATAGAGCTAATCCTTTCTCACTCGTGTGAGCCAGTCTCTTGGGCCACAACTTTATTGTACCATTATCCTATAATGCATTAACAATGTCTCTGGAGATCTTTGCTTGTAGAATGTACAATGCAGAGTGCTTCATGCCTCGAGCCACAACCATAGCACCCCTGGTGAGCTTCCAGTGGACATCACTGAAAGTGTTGCAGTACCTTTCGTCATCAAGTTTACCTGTAGAAATCAAATTCAAACGAATGTCAGGAATATGCTTCACATCTCTATGAATTAAACTTATGCCATTATTTGCCTTTAGATACACATCCTCAATTCCAATGACTTTAACCAAGCCATCATTGCCCATCTTTACTATTCCAAAGTCACCAGAACTATAGGATGTAAAGAGATCCTTCCGAAATGTTGCATGAATGGAGGCACCACTGTCACTCACCAAACTGGTCTCATGGTAAGCAACATTTATCATCTCATCATCACAAACAATGAGGAATTCTGCAGGAGTGGTGGTCGCAACTCTATCATCACCATCTTTGACATCTCCATTCTTCGTTCCCTTCCCTTTCTCACTTTTTTTTTTCTTTCTTCAATTGCCAACAATATTTCTTGATGTGTCCCTTTTTCTTGCAATGATGACACTCAACATTTGCAAACTCATTGGACTTGCTTCTGCTGTTATCTCTGTTCTTCAGACCTATGCGCTTACTTCACCCCCTCTTTTCTGTTACCAAGATCTCTGATTGTAAAGAGGATCCCGATTTTTCTCTTCTCATCTCTTAATTTAGCAAATAACTCTTGGCTATATCTATTGTGATTACACCTTCTGGAGCAGAGTTAGATAATGAAGTTCTGAGTGTCTCCCATGAGTCCGATAATGAACCAAGCAACCATAACCCTTGTATCTCATCATCAAACTTAATACCCATTCCAGCCAACTGATCAATAATTCCTTGGAATGTATTCAGGTGATCAGATAAAGGAGTCCCGTCCTGGTACCTCAAAGCCTCCATTTGTTTAATCAGAAACAACTTATTATTTGCAGTCTTTCCAATATATAACTATTTAATCTTACTCCATAGAGAACGTGCATTTGTCTCTCCACTAAAATGGTTCAAAACATTATCATCTACCCACTACCTGATATACCCACACACCTGCCGATGTAACAAAGTCCATTCCACATCAGACTTTTTTTTTTTTTTTTTGATTTTTCAGCACTAAACACCGGTAGGTAATAATCTTTCACATAAAGAAGATCCTCCATTTTTCCTTTCCATATGTGATAATTTGAACCATTGAGATTAATCATCCTACTCATATTTGCTTCCATAACTCAAACTGCTAACTTGACAATTTGTCAACCAGGCTCTGATACCACTTTGTTAGGAAAGATATCAACAAACAACCATAACGGAATAATTCTTCCCCCTATATGCAAGCAAATATAGTGTATCTCTACTTTTATACATGTTGAAAATAATAAGAAAAATAATCAATCAAACCAAGCCATAAGAACACAAGCAATTTTTACGTGGAAAACTTCCCCACTACGAGGAAGAAAAATCATGGGACTTGGTCCAGCTGAAACCTCCACTATTAACCAAATAATGGGTGCACCAAGTCTTCTCTAATCACAATTAGATGTTACAAATATATCTCATCAAGATATCAACAATTTTGGAAAATACAAAGAGAATTAGAGAGAATATAGTAAAATCGCGGTTACTGTTCATAGGAAAAAAATCTCAACTCCCGAGCTTAAAACCCAATCTCCACCGCCTAGATTGTAGCTCCTTGAGTCATGACCTCTCCTCCAAATTTTAGCTCGATCGAACCACAGACGAAGTGGGATCAGAGTCGTGATGAAATCTAGGCACCATGGGAAAAATCACATTTTTCTCTCTTTCTTTTTGAGAAGTGACGACTCCTCCCATCTCCCCTCTATTTTTTTAACTTCCGTTAGGTTATCACACTAAAGGGGTGGGCTTTGGGCTTTTAATAAATCCCACTTGGGCTTTCCTCAACATGAAAGGAAAAAACCTAATAAGAGCCACTACGTGTGATTCACCAGAGAGCCACCACTACCGCTACCTTAGATTTATTGGCCAGTCGTTTGCCGCCTATGGCAGCCATAGCCGATATTGTCTGCCATTACTCTCCACAGTTGGTTGCCTGAATTGTAGGTGTGCTTCGATCCTACATCCCCTTTGCCAAAGAGCCACCACATGCAATTCGATAGAGAGTCGTTGCCACCTTAGATCAGTGGCAAACCAAAAATCTGCACATCATCAAGATAAATATATTTTATTACACCGATTTCACCATCAAATATATTGTAAATGAAGAGAAGTGCATAAAAAGGGGGAAAATGTAAAAATAGAAGCCGTGGAAGCTATACCCAAAAGCAAACAACAAATAAAAACATTATCACAATTGAAAAACTTGAATGAAGTCCACCCAGCTGATGTGAGACTTGCTAGAACAAAAAATAATCCAAAAGAAAAATCATAACTAAGATGAGGCAAATGCTTCCAAATCTAAACTAAAATAAAGAGCTCTTTCAAAGCTACAATTCCGATAACCAGCTATAGCACATAGTGGCAAGCAGTACCGGTTGTGGTTGGCATAGGTAGCAAACGGTTGGCCGACTGATCTAAGGTGGCAACGACTCTCTAGTGAATCGCACGTGGTGGCTCTTTGGCGAAGGGGATGTAGGATCAGAGCACACCTACAATTCAGGCAACCAGCTGGGGAGAGTAATGGCAGACAATATCGGCTATGGCTGCCATAGGCGGCAAACGACTAGCCGATAAATCTAAGGTAGCGGCATTGGTGGCTCTCTGGTGAATCACACACGGTGGCTCTTGTTAGGTTTTTTCCTTTCATTTTGAGGAAAGCCCAAGTGGGATTTATTGAAAGCCCAAAGCCCAGCCCTTTAGTGTGATAACCTAACGGAAGTTAAAAAAATAGAGGGGAGATGGGAGGAGTCGTCACTTCTCAAAAAGAAAGAGAGAAAAATGTGATTTTTCCCATGGTGCCTAGATTTCATCACGACTCTGATCCCACTTCGTCTGTGGTTCGATCGAGCTAAAATTTGGAGGAGAGGTCATGACTCAAGGAGCTGCAATCTAGACGGTGGAGATTGGGTTTTAAGCTCGGGAGTTGAGATTTTTTTCCTATGAACAGTAACCGCGATTTTACTATATTCTCTCTAATTCTCTTTGTATTTTCCAAAATTGTTGATATCTTGATGAGATATATTTGTAACCTCTAATTGTGATTAGAGAAGACTTGGTGCACCCATTATTTGGTTAATAGTGGAGGTTTCAGCTGGACTAAGTCCCATGATTTTTCTTCCTCGCAGTGGAGAAGTTTTCCACGTAAAAAATTGCTTGTGTTCTTATGGCTTGGTTTGATTGATTATTTTTCCTATTATTTTCAACATGTATAAAAGTAGAGATACACTATATTTGCTTACATATAGGGGGAAGAATTATTCCGTTATGGTTGTTTGTTGATATCTTTCCTAACAAAGTGGTATCAGAGCCAGGTTGACAAATTATCAGGTTAGCAGTTTGAGTTATGGAAGCAAATACGAGTAGGATGATTAATCTCAATGGTTCAAATTATCACATATGGAAAGGAAAAATGGAGGATTTTCTTTATGTGAAAGATTATTACCTACCGGTGTTTAGTGCTGAAAAATCAGAAAAAAAAAAAAGTCTGATGTGGAGTGGACTTTGTTACATCGGCAGGTGAGTGGGTATATCAGGTAGTGGGTAGATGATAATGTTTTGAACCATATTAGTGGAGAGACAAATGCACGTTCTCTATGGAGTAAGATTGAACAGTTATATACTGGAAAGACTGCAAATAATAAGTTGTTTCTGATTAAACAAATGAGGGCTTTGAGCTACCAGGACGGGACTCCTTTATCTGATCACCTGAATACATTCCAAGGAATTATTGATCAGTTGGCTGGAATGGGTATTAAGTTTGATAATGAGATACAAGGGTTATGGTTGCTTGGTTCATTACCAGACTCATGGGAGAGACTCAGAACTTCATTATCTAACTCTGCTCCAGAATGTGTAATCACAATGGATATAGCCAAGAGTTATTTGCTAAATGAACATATGAGAAGAAAAAAATCGGGATCCTCTTTACAGTCAGAGATCTTGGTAACAGAAAAAAGGGGGTGAAGTAAGCGCATAGGTCTGAAGAATAGAGATAACAGCAGAAGCAAGTCCAACGAGTTTGCAAATGTTGAGTTTCATCATTGCAAGAAAAAGGGACACATCAAGAAATATTGTTGGCAATTGAAGAAAGAAAAAAAAAAGTGAGAAAGGGAAGGGAACGAAGAATGGAGATGTCAAAGATGGTGATGATAGAGTTGCGACCACCACTCCTGCAGAATTCCTCATTGTTTGTGATGATGAGATGATAAATGTTGCTTACCATGAGACCAGTTTGGTGATTGACAGTGGTGCCTCCATTCATGCAACATTTCGGAAGGATCTCTTTACATCCTATAGTTCTGGTGACTTTGGAATAGTAAAGATGGGCAATGATGGCTTGGTTAAAGTCATTAGAATTGAGGATGTGTATCTAAAGGCAAATAATGGCATAAGTTTAATTCATAGAGATGTGAAGCATATTCCTGACATTCATTTGAATTTGATTTCTACAAGTAAACTTCATGACGAAAGGTACTGCAACACTTTCAATGATGTCCACTGGAAGCTCACCAGGGGTGCTATGGTTGTGGCTCGAGGCATGAAGCACTCTGCATTGTACATTCTACAAGCAAAGATCTCCAAAGACATTGTTAATGCATTATAGGATAATGGTACAACAATGTTGTGGCCCAAGAGACTGGCTCACACGAGTGAGAAAGGATTAGCTCTATTGGGGAAGAAAAGTATGCTATATGGACTGAAAAGTGCACTTCTGAAAAGGTGTACTCATTGTTTTTCAGGGAAGCAAAGCATAGTTTCCTTCAAGAATTCCCCTCATTCGAGAAAGTCAAATATACTAGATTTGGTACATTCGGATGTGTGTGACCATATGAAGACGAGAACACTTGATGGCTCCAGATACTTTGTGACCTTCACAGATGATCATTTAAGGAATTTGTGGGTATATACCTTGAAGTCAAAAGACCAAGTGTTGGCTGAGTTCAAGAAATTTCAAGCCCTAGTTAAGATACAAAATGGGAAGAAACTGAGGTGCATCCAGACTGATAATGGTGGAGAGTATTCTAGTCCATTTTATGAGTATAGCAGATAGTAGGGTATTCAGCATCAAAAGACTCCTCTCAAAACTCCTTAATTGAATGGCATAGAAAAAAGAACGATTATAACACTGGTTGAGAGAGTGAGATGTTTGCTTTCACAAGCCCAGTTACCAAAATCCTTTTTGGGGGGGGGGGGGGGAAGGCATTGAGCACTGTTGTTCATGTGTTGAATCTTACACCCTATGTTCCTCTACAGTTTGATGTGCCAAACCGAGTTTGGACAGGTAAGGATGTTTCCTATGATCATCTACATGTTTTTAGGTGCAAAGAATTTGTGCATATTCCAAAAGATGAAAGGTCCAAACTTGAAGAGAAAACGCGACAGTCTATATTCCTTGGCTATGGTCAAGATGAGTTTGGATACAAGCTTTATGATCCAATTGAGAAAAAAATTATGAGAAGCATAGATGTCATGTTTGTAGAAGATCAGATGATTTAGGATATTGACAAGGCAGAGAAATCTATGTCTTAGCAAGGTGACAATTTAATTGATGTGGATCCAGTTTCTTAGAAGAATTTTCCACTTCAGGTTGAGAATGATGTTCAGGATGACCACCAAGGTAGAGGTGATGTGGATGTTCCCTTATAGGTTCAGGGAGATGTTGAGACTGATGTGCAGTTGATAATGCCAGAGGTTCAACCAAAGATTCCATCTAGGAGGTAAACTAGAGTTTGACATCCTTCCATTTGGTATTCAATAGAATGGTATATGTTATTGAATGATAGGGGAGAGCCCCAATGTTTTGCAGAAGCCATGGAAGATGACCACCAGACAGAGTGGGTTGAGGCCATGCAAGATGAGATGCAGTCATTGCATGACAATCACACCTTTGAGTTAGTAAAGCTACCTAAAGGAAAAAAGGCTTTAGAACAAAAGTGGATTTACAAGAAGAAGCCAAATGAGTCCTCTTCACGGCCACAGTACAAAGCTAGATTGGTTGTAAAAGGGTTCAGTCAGAGAAAAGGTATTGACTTTGATGAGATCATCTCTCCAATTGTAAAGATGTCATTGATCCATGCAATACTCTGCTTAGCAGCTAGTCTTGACTTGGAAGTTGAGAAGATGGATGTTAAAACTGCCTTCCTTCATGGTGATTTAGAGGAAGAGATTTATATAAAGTAGCTAGAGGGTTTCAGAGAGAAAGGGAAAAAAGATTTTGTGTGCAAGTTGAAGAAAAGCCTAAATGATTTGAAACAAGCACCGAGACAGTGGTATAAGAAGTTTGAGTCTGTTTTGGGGGAGCAAGGCTACCAGAAGACAACTTCAGATCACTGTGTATTTGTTTAGAAATTCTCTGATGATGATTTTATTTTCTTACTGCTTTATGTTGATGACATGCTGATTGTTGGCAGGAATGTTTCAAGGATTGACCGATTCAAGAAGCAATTGAGTAAGTCATTTGCTATGAAAAATTTAGGACCAGTAAAGAAAATTCTTGACATAAGAATCAGTTATAATAGGAGTGCCAAGAAGTTATATTTGTTATAGGAAGAGTTCATTGAGAAAGTGCTTGAGAGATTCAATATGGACAAAGCTAAAGTGGTTAGCTCTCCTCTTGCTACCCACTTCAGACTAAGTACAAAGGAATGTCCTTCTACAGATAAGGAAAAGGAAGACATGAAAAGAGTTCCTTACGCCTTAGCAGTAGGAAGTTTGATGTATTAAATGGTTTGCACAAGACCTATAGAGCCTACGCAGTTGGTGTAGTTAGCCGATTCTTGTCAAATTTGGGAAGAGAACACTGGAATGGAGTGAAGTGGATCATGAGGTATCTTCGAGGCTCTTCTAGTTTGAGACTTGGTTTAGGAAATGGGCAACCATTGTTAGTTGACTACACATATGTAGATATGGCTGGGGATGTGGCTACTCATAAGTCTACTTCGAGCTATTTGATAACTTTCGCAGGTGGGGATATAGTTGGCAATCGAGACATTAGAAGTGTATTGCTCTTTCTACGATAGAGGTAGAGTTCATTGAAGCAATAGAAGAGATTAAAGAGTTTCTATGGGCAAATAAGTTCTTGAGAGAACTTGGTTTCAAGCAATTGAGGTATGTGTTGTTTTGTGATAGTCAGAGTGATATTCATTTTGCTAAGAATTCCAGTTTCCATGCAATATCGAAACACATTGATGTAAAATACCAGTAGATTAGAGATGCGTTGAACGATAAGTTTCTGGAACTTGAGAAGGTTCACACTGATGATAATGGTTCTGATCTTGCCACCTTAGATCAGTCGGCCAACCGTTTGCTACCTATGCCAACCACAACCGGTACTGCTTGCCACTACGTGCTATAGCTGGTTACTGGAATTGTAGGTTTGAAAGAGCTCTTTATTTTAGTTTAGAGTTGGAAGCGTTTGCCTCATCTTAGTTTTGATTTTTCTTTTGGATTATTTTTTGTTCTAGCAAGTCTAACATCAGCTGGGTGGACTTCATTCAAGCTTTTCAATTGTGATAATGTTTTTATTTGTTGTTTGCTTTTGGGTATAGCTTCCACGGCTACTATTTTTACATTTCCCCCCTTTTTTGTGCACTTCTCTTCATTTACAATATATTTGATGGTGAAACCGGTGTAATAAAATATATTTATCTTGATGATGTGCAGATTTTTGGTTTGGAAATTGTTAAATCAAGAAAATTATTTTTAGCTTCAAAATTTAAGTTACCAGTGATAGAAAATGTAATTCTAAGCATAAAAGTTTTTCGAGAACATAATGGTATAAGATTTTCCCCATCACATTATATAGAAAAGATTTTGAACATTTTGATAATTTTTAATTATAGTACACTTGTTAATTTGCATATGATTCTACCTTACATTTAAAGAGAAATCAAGGTGATCCTTTTGCCAAGGTTGAGTACGCATGAATAATAGGTATTGTACTGCATTTATGATTATCAATAATTATGAACTCTAGACCCTTGCTTTCATTGATTTCTACAAAAAAAAAAAAAAAAAGAATTCTTGAATCCAGCAACTAGAGGATTTTATCTATCATTTGACCATCTTTTTAAGCTTCCCCATATCTCTTCAATTAGCTATTAACAATAGCTAATAATCTTGAAAAATAATAAAAAATTAATTAAGAATCTTTCACTTGCGGTGTTTCAAATTCACCTCTAAGCGTTTGTAGACAAACTTTCACATGTACTTATTAACTCCTAATTTTTAATTTTTCTAGGCTCCCTATGTTTGTTTAAAAGAAGTAAAGCTTCCAGAGTTTTCCAACATAACTTCATTCAAACCTCAATATATGAGGGTAAAAGTCTTCCTATCCTTATTTCTTGAATCTTTTAAACAATCATTATGTATTTGGTTCAAGGTGCCCCTTAACTTGTGGTTTTTGCATAGCCTTTTTCAACAATATCACAAACATCTTGAAATGCAAGTAAAATATCAAAATAATCTTTGGTGAGTAGAGGGTTTTGAAATGATCTTGCCATCGGTTGAAACATTAGAACGCACCTTAGTCTGATACCACTTTATTTATAATAGAGGATTCAAGATAGCTAAAGAGAAGTGGAGGAATTAAAAGTAGAATACTACGAAACTTTTATTCCACTTTATGAAAATGACTTGAGACACACCTTGCACTGATGCCACTTTTATTCCACCAATAGACACTTGGCCTTGATGCCGCCTTTTAACATGACCTATTTTCCTAAAAGCATAAATATATTTAGATAGAATACCCAATTCCAAATTTATTCTAATTAATTACTTTGTTAAAGCTAATGAACATCAAGTTTGATTTATTTTACAACATAAAGTGCTAAAAAAAACCCTTTCATTTAAACAATTTAGAACAAAGAAGGAAAAGGATTATGAAAATTGATTGCTATCAGCTTTGCTAGCTAGACCATTGTTCAATGCTTCCAGCTACCTAGACCATTTTTCAGCACACAATCAAAAATTGTTAGCTAGTTCTACTAGTTTGACCATAATTTGATACATCATTTGATAAATTATGTGCTCATTGTAGGAATGTATCCAAACAAACATGGTCTTAATTCTGTGCGGACCGAATCTGTGGGGAGATGCTAGTTGGTCCAAGCTTATTCAAATTCCACTTAATTAAACAAAATGAAATCTAAACGAACGCCCTAATATAATTTACCCATAAAAAACCCGTCTTTATACCAACTATTTTTAGTATTGTAGCAAGGAACTCCAGCACCTAAATCAAACCAAGGCATGATTCATGTGTCGGTGAGATTACTGGGAGACGATTTGTCTTCTGAGGAGATTTCTCTGGCAGCTCTTCGTACTGATTGCATGTGTGGATTGGACGGGTAACGGTTTAATCAGCAGGCATGGGCCACATCTATCATTGTATGAATTGTGAACTCGACTGCCGGAAGCCTGAAGGGTCTGAAACTCTAGGTCTGCCCCCGTGTCAATGCCCGCCCGCAATGACCCCTGTACTATTGAGTATTGACCCCTGGACTATTTATAGCACCCAAATATGTAATGCCAGCCAGCGCCATCTCAGGCATTCCATCATTGTTATTCCTTCACAATTTCAATCTTTCATGATTGCAGAAGCCCCACACACACACACACACACACACACACACACACACACACACACACACACACAGAAGAGAGTTATTTGGGATCGAGTTTTTTTAATTTTATCTTTAATTTAAAATAATATATTTAATAATATCCTTTTCGGAAAAATATTTTTCAGAATAACGCTCACATAATCTTGCTAAGTGAGATTTGCCGTGCGTTAAGACCAGCTTATTTCTCAGGCAAATCTCGTTAGATCAAGTAGTAAGATTTGCTTGCCACCCGTCACTCAATCGATTAAGCTACTATTTAAATCTCGCTGTTTGGTCTAGCGAGATTTGTTTAAATTCCGTTGGACCATGCAACAAGATTTATTATGCATTCATTTTTTTTTATTAATAATCCAAACTATGTCATTTTCAAAAATCTTTTTAACAATAATTTTTAACATGCATTGTTTCAATTCTTTGTGTTCTCCTTATTTATTTATTTATTATAATAATAATAAATTAAATTTTTGGAGCAAAGAATTATTTATTAATTTAAATTTTCACATAAAATAAATTTATTTTTTTATTTAATTAAAAATATTATTTTTATCATAAATTAATATAACAATCATACGTTATAGATGTATACTAATAACAAGATTATTTTTAATTAAAAATAATTATTATTGAAATTGTTAACTAAAAATCTTAATAATTCTAATATAAATTATATTTAAAATTAATAATAACACTTACTTAAATACAATCAAATGTCACTTATAAAATAAGAGGTAATTTCTTTGCTTTTAGAATAACAAGGACACCTTTGCCGACCTTCATAACTTCACCTTTAGTAGAATACGTGTACCTTTGGATTTAGAGACTCCAAAGATAAAACAAGATTTTCTTCAAATATGGAATGTGTCTTACTTCGGTGAGAGTTCTCACAACACCATCGTGCATTTATATTCGTACCATTCCAATCTCAACAATTTTACAAACTATATTATTGTCTATCAATGCAATCCCACTAAAGCTTGATTCATATGAGGAAACTAATCACTATTGGGAAACATGTGAAACGAGGATGCTAACCATCACCTAATGATTTTTAAAGCATGCATCACTAGTAAGGGAAAGAACAAATTTAGTAGTTTCATATTCGTTACCAACAACAATTGCTTTCATGCAAGCATTATTTATTTCTCAAATACTGTCTTAATGAAATTTCTAAAATGTGAGCCAGTAACAGTAGGAGGCAACAGATTGATGGATTATTTTGCTTTAATATATTTTTCACTGGTTGATCCATATTCAAGTACAATGACTAACCTTCAATAGGAATGAGCCACGTAGCAGTCATTATATTCTTATTTCCTAACTATCGTTTTCCTTCTTCTTCTTCTTCTTCTTTCTTTTGAAGATATAATTAATTAATGGCTAAAGTGTACTAGTAGAGATCATCAGCAGTGGCTTTGATCATAGCATTTTCTGGGTGCTTGATCTGTCGTGTTCAGGTAATTACATTAATCTTTGATCTTGTTTTATTTGTTGTTTTTAGCACTTATATATATGCTTCTCTTCTCATAATTGTTTAGAAAAGCTGAAAACTCCAACCTATCTTCAGACTATATATTCTGGAAGTCCTGAAACTGCATCTCTTATTTGATGTGGTCTTCTAGATTTGTACGTTATGTATATAAGATTTGTTTATTTTCTCTTTACTTTGTACGGTTCATTAACTATCTTACAAATATTAGAGAAGTTGTAGCATTGTACAAAGATAATCTTTTGGCCTTACTAGCATGTTGAAACCCCCCAAAAAAAGAAATTCCTTTTGTTGCTTGAATCATTCGCCTAAATAGAAACAAAAATATGACTTTTAATACTTGATAACACCAATATCCATATCCTTTGGATCCAAAGTGTTGTGTGTATAACCAGCTGATTGCTAATTCCAATTTTTAGACCTTAATCAATTATAAGCAAGCCACAATAATAATCTGAATTTGTTCAAGCATCAACAACAATTATACCTAAACTTAAACCTGTTTATTTTGACGCGTGTGTGCTAAGCCTGATCAAGAAAAATATATGTTCACCAAATAATATTCAGCAACACAAAAAACATGTCAATCACACAATCACAATCCACAAGAACACATTTACGTGGTTCGGCCCAAAAATTGGCCTACATCCACGGCAGAAACTCACCTCTAGAGATACTATATTAAATTGGTGGAAATAAACACAAGTACACACAAATTTACCCTTTCTTGTCTTACCGATCTCCTCTGAAAATCAGCCCAAGAAAAATCCAAGAAACCCTCTTCAACCTGTGAAGAACCCTAGGTTTCTCCTTATATTCCTCCCTGATTTCTTTACAAGAAATCCCTCCCAAGAGACTAAATCTATGTCTTTACTTTCACTTACCCTTGCATGCACATCTACTAGAGATACCCACGTTGCACCCACCTCTTGCCATCTCCCTCTTCCGCGCGCTGCGGCTGAAGGATCTCCCTCGGTGGTGTTGGCCTCCTTAAGTCGTAGGTGCTCTCTCATGCGGCTGCAAGTGAAGACGTCTCTCTTGCGCTCGGGGTGAAGAAGAAGACTCGCTGCGGCTCTGCAAGTGTCTCTCGCGGCTGGGAAAAACCTCCTTTTGCGCTGCAAACAGAAAATTGAAGTCCTCCCAAGCCCCTCTGCTATTTGTCTTTACATTTTCAATTACAATGAAGGAAAATTACATCAATGCCCCTCCACTAAACAAGCAAATGAAAAACAGTCGCTAGATGAAAGAATAAATGGACGGTTTGGATTTGTTTCAAGCCTTGACACTCCAACAATTCTCCACCTTGGCAAGCTTGTAACCCTTGCATCTCCTTAGCATCTCTGATGGCGGTTCTTGCAAAACAGACACTAGAAACTTCTAAGGTTAACCAAGTTCGAAAAATGTTCAAACTTGGATTTAGGTACTGCTTTAGTCATCATATCCGAAGGATTATCCTCCGTTGGAATTTTTCCTACTTCTATTTCTCCACTAGAAATAATATCTCTCACAAAATGCAACCTAACATCTATATGTTTGGACCTATCATGATAAATATGATTCCTAGCCAAATAAATAGTGCTTTGATTGTCACAATAAATTGTAACGGCTCCACTATACATTCCTAACTCTAGGCATAGTCCTTTTATAGCCTCCTTAAAGGCTTCAGTCATGGCAATATATTTAGCCTCCGTGGTAGACAAGGCTACCACTGACTGCATGTGAGATTTCCAACTAATAACACTAGCTAAAAAAAAAGAGACCATACCAGACAAAGACTTCTTGGTACCTGGATTTCCAGCATAGTCAGAATCTGAATATCCTTTTAATCCTATTTCACAATGCATATCCTTTTTACCAAATATTAATTCTTACTGTTTTGTTCCAGACAAGTATTGAAAAATTTGTTTCAAAGCATGCCAATGTGGTTTTCCAAGTTTGCTCATAAATCTACTCACTTGACTTACAACATAAGATAGATCAGGTCTAGAACATACCACAA
Source organism: Malania oleifera (assembly GCF_029873635.1). Classification (NCBI taxonomy): domain Eukaryota; kingdom Viridiplantae; phylum Streptophyta; class Magnoliopsida; order Santalales; family Ximeniaceae; genus Malania; species Malania oleifera. The sequence goes on from NC_080418.1 coordinate 46,903,461, forward strand.
CATACATTACACTACCAACCATACTAGCATAAGGTATTCTATTCATAAACAGCGACTCATCTTCAGTTTTGGGACACTGTTTGCTAGACAACTTAACATGCTGAGTAACAGGAATAGAAGTAGATTTAACATGACTCATTCCAAATTTTTTAATACCTTTGAAATATAAGACTTTTGAGACAAGTAGAGAAGATTTTTGTTTCTTTCTCCAGTTATTTCCATACCAAGTATCCTTTTAACAGGTCCTAAGTCTTTCATTTCAAATTCATATTTAAGCACGCACTTAACTTGATTTAACATATCCATATCTTGACAAGCAACCAACATGTCATCAACATATAATAGCAAATATATATAACATTTATCACATGGTTTAAAATAAACACAACCATCATAATTGCTTCTACAAAAATCATTTTGAATCATGTAAGAATCAAATCGTTTATACCATTGTCTAGGTGATTGTTTCAACCCATATAAAGATTTCTTTAATAAACATACATGATTTTTATTCATTTCCATATCAAAGCCCTCGGGAGGTTGCATATAAATTGTTTCTTCTAAAGTACCATGCAAGAAAGCAATTTTAACATCAAGTTGTTCCAAATGCAAGTCATGTACAACAACAAAGGATAATAGAATTCTAATAGAACTATGCCTCACAACAGAAGAAAATATTTCATTATAGTCTACCCCTTCCCTTTGTGTAAATCCCTTAGCCACTAACCTAGCTTTATACCTAGGTGATTCAACTCCAGGGATTCCCTCTTTCCTCTTAAAGATCCATTTGGATACTATGAGTTTCTGTTTTTCCGGTCTAGGTCCCATCACCCATGTCTCATTCTTATTTAGAGACTCCATTTCTTCTTGCATTGCAAGAATCCATTTTTCAGCCTCTTTACTATCCGTGGCCTCTCCAAAACTCCTAGGCTTCACCTCAATTTCTATTTCAGAAATAGAAAGAGCAAACGATATCATATCAACTTCCCCATACCTTTGAGGAGGTCTTATGACCCTCCTCTCCCTATCCCGTGCTAGAAGGTAAGTTTTACTTAATTCATAGGTTTCTCTTTCTGAGTTTTGCTCCTCAAAAACTGCAGCATCTATTTCTAAATGGCTATGAGAAGTGGAGGGCTGCTCCACCTCAAGTTGCGGGTCACTAGTATCAGAGTGCCTAACACTTTCATCTGAATTTTCTGATTTTCCCCCCATTATAGTTTCATTAAAAACTACATCCCTACTAATAATACATTTTTGTTTTCCAGGTTCAACAACCCAGAGCTTTTAGCCTTTAACCCCCTATGGGTATCTCACAAAAATGCATTTAATAGCCCTAGGTTCTAATTTATCAGTTCAAATGTGGGCATAGGCTACGCACCCAAAAACTTTTAAACCCTGATAATCAACAGGCGTACCTGACCAAATTTCTTGAGGGGTTTTATAATGTAAAGCTGTGGAAGGACACCTATTAATAAGATATACAACAGTGGTCATCGCCTTTGCCCAAAAGGTCTTGGGCAAACCTGAAGTGGCTAACATGCATCTTACCCTTTCCAAAATAGTCCTATTCATCCTTTCAGCTAATCCATTTTGTTGGGGAGTATCCCTAACAGTCCTATGTCTAGCTATGCCCTCAGCTTTACAAAATTCAGAAAATTCATTTGACAAGTATTCTAATCCATTGTCTGCTATCAGTGTTTTAACTTTTCTGCCAACTTGATTTTCAAATAAGGTTTTCCATTCTTTAAACTTTTCAAAAGTATCACTTTTATGTTTTAGAATATAAACCCATACTTTCCTAGAAAAGTCATCTATAATTGATAGAAAATACCTAGAACCACCATGAGAACTAATCGTAGCAGGCCCCCACAAAGCTGAATGTATGTAATCAAGAGTTTGTTTCCTGGTGTGAGTGGACTTCTTAAAACTAACCCTAGTAGACTTACCTAAGACACACTCCTCACAAAATGACAATTCCTCAAGTTTCCTATCTCCAAGGAGCCCCTGTTTCTCCATCTTCTTTAGGCCCTGCTGGCTAACATGTCCTAGCCTCCTATGCCACGAGGAAACTTGATTTTCTACCCTGTGATTGATAGGTGAAGCCTCACCAATCACTGTCTTTCCTACCAAGGTGTACAAGCCATTCTTTAGCACCCCTTTCATCACTACCAGCGAACCTCTACAAACTCTTAGGCTACCTCCTTCAAACTTATACGTGTAACATGTCTTATCTAAGTTACCCAAAGAAATCAAATTTCTCTTCAGCTCAGGTATGTACCTCACATCTCTTAGCACTCTTTCCATCCCATCATGCATTAGAAGTCCCACAGTCCCAATACCCTGTATTTTGCATGACTTATTGTTTCCTAGGATAACATGACCTCCTTCTAAGCATGTAAAGGACTTAAACCAGTTTTTCAATGGACACATTTGGAAGGAACATCCTGAATCTAATATCCATTCCTTTCCCGAATCTCTATCAGAGACATACAACACTTCCACACTGTCATACCCATCTAAAACTACAGTTGCCTTACCCTTTGATTCAGGGGTGGTGGCATTTGCACCATTTTTCCTCTTAGGGCAGTCCCTTCTAAAATGTCCTTCCTTGTGACATGCAAAACACTTTAGTGCCTTACTCTTAGACTTTGATCTAGACCTCTTGTCTTTTCCTTGTTCCTCTTTTTAGACCTACCTCTCACATTTAACCCTTCCCCTGACCCTGATTTAGACTCAAACTTAGTGTGCAATTCCCTAGAGTGTAAAACAGCTTGCACATCTTATAAAGTCAACCTCTCTCTCCCATACATCATAGTTTCTTTAATATGGTCATATGTGGAATCAATAGAACTCAATAAAAGAATTGTCTGGTGAAGAGTCTAGTAATTTTAGCAAGATCCAAAATAATTTTATTAAATTCATCTAAATATTCATCAATTGATGTTTCAGGGGTCATTCTAAAGGTGAAGATTCTAGTCTTCTCATGGAGTCTATTTGCTAGCGATTTGTTCATGTACAAACTTTCTAGTTTTGACCACACTCCAGCTGCCGTATCCTCATTGGCAACTTCCCTAAGCACTTTGTCTCCTAAGGATAAGATAATGGCAGTATGTGCCTTTTGAACGATTTCGGGCTTCACTTTGTCAGTGGAGGGAAAATCTAGTTTCCTGTCTTGTGAAGTGGAGGCTCCATTCTTTTCTCTAAGAAGAGCCTTCTCAAGCCCCTGTTGTACCAAGATGGCACGCATCTTAATCCTCCACAAACCAAAGTCATTTTTTCCAGTGAATTTTTCTATTTCAAACCTAGCGGTTTCCATCACATAGCCAGGCTATGATACCACTTGTTGTGGGTACAACCAGCTGATTGCTAGTTCCAATTTTCAGACCTCAATCAATTATAAGCAAGCCATAATAATAATTTGAATTTGTCCAAGCATCAACCACAATTACACCTAAACTTAAACCTATTTATTTTGATGCGTGTGTGCTAAGTTTGATCAAGAAAAATATATGTTCACCAAATAATATTCAGCAACACAAAAACATGTCAATCACACAATCACAATCCACAAGAACACATTTACGTGGTTCGTCCCAAAGATTGGCCTACATCCACGACAGAAGCTCACCCTAGAGACACTATATTAAATTGAAGAAATAAACACAAGTACACATAGATTTACCCTTTCTTGTCTTACTGATCTCCTCTGAAAATTAGCCCAAGAATGATCCAAGAAACCCCCTCTTCGCACCTACGAAGAACCCTAGGTTTCTCTCTATATTCCTCCCTAATTTCCTTACAAGAAATCTCTCCCAAGAAACTAAATCTGTTTCTTTACCTTCACTTACCCTTGCGTGCACATCTACTGGAGATACCCACGCTACACCCACCTCCTGCCGTCTTCCTCTTTCGCGTGCTGCGGCTGAAGGATCTCCCTCGGTGGTGATGGCCTCCTCGGGTCGCAGGTGCTCTCTCATGCAGTTGCAAGTGAAGACGTCTCCCCTGTGCTCGGGGTGAAGAAGAAGAATCGCTGCAGCTCTACAAGAGTCTCTCGTGGCTGGGAAAAACCTCCTTCTGCGTTGCAAACAGAAAACTGAAGTCCTCCCAAGCCCCTCTGCTGTTTGTCTTTACATTTTCAATTACAATGAAGGAAAATTATATCAATTCTCCTCCACTAAACAAGAAAATGTAAAATAGCCGCTGGATGAAAGAATAAATGGACGGTCTGGATTTGTTTCAAGCCTTGACACTCCAACACAAAGTATTAATGTTTTCAAGTATTAAAAGGATGATTTGCTTATCAATAGTTTTCTTCATTTATCTTAGATTAATCTTCACTCATTAGTTAATTAACTGTTTGATTTAGGGATGGGGTTAGCGAATCTCAGTTCAACTAGGTTTTGACCATTGAGCTAAATCAAATTATGGAGGTGTTTATGCTTATCCAAGTCCTTTTTTTTTTTTTTTACACTTGTTGAACCCACTATTTCCTTCGATTAATTTGAAATAGATCTATGATCATAAATTTTATTAACAATGTTTCATATGTGTAGGCATGTGAGTTCCTTAATGACAAGTGGTGTTCCAAATTTGTGGTAATTATTGCTCAGAAGAATAATCACACTAAGTTCTTGCAAGCTAGTGGGTGTCGAGACAATGTTCCTCCTAGTAAGCGTACATGCTAGAATGGATTGGTTCTGTCTTGTCAATTTTCATATATCTTCCCCTCTCATATTGACCTACTCGTTGGATTGGTTCTAATTAATACTAAATTCAATGCATCTTAATCCCTTCCATGTTTTATCTGTGAAATCAACTAGGTCGTCTCTACATGAGATGTACTTGGGAGGACTCTGCTATAGTCCAAAGGAATGCTATAGCTGTAGATACCATATTTTCAAATGTGAACTAGTGCCTAGCTAAAACACCGCTATTTCTTTCTTCTTCCGTCTTCTGGGGTCTTGTGGGTTGGGAAATATAAACAAATTCTTAAACTGACTATTTAATGATCCAGACTCTCAATTATATTTTTGCATGTTATTGAGGTGGGATAATTAGATTTATTTACGCTTTGCAACCATATATGCCAATCGTAATTATTTTACTGCTTGCTTTAATTTGCAAGGGACCACAATGGCCACACATTACCATGTATTGTTAGATGAGGTCGGCTTTTCTGCAGATGACCTGCAGGATCTTGTTCATTCTCTGTCATATGTGTAAATAGATTCGGGCCATTGTAGCTACTGAAATGATTGTTATTGAATAGTTTTAATTGAAAGTAATCTTGTTATTAGTGATTCCCATTGCCCATATTCAGTCATGCACTTTGAGTTGTTTATTTGTTGTTGAACCAATATTCTATAATATGAATAATATCAAGTAAGTATTAGAGCTCAAAATTTGATATGCATATCCACCTTACAACTTACAAGCTCATGTTTTGATTAACTAATTTTTAAAATATAATTAATTTATCATTAATATACCAAAATTAAGTTATAAATTTATCATTTGTTGTTACAAAACATAAATTATAATTTTTATTTGTTGTTGAACCAACATATGGTAATATGAATGATATCATTAGCATGGTGTGGGCGTCCAATTATATAAAGAATCATTACTATAAAAATTTCGGTAGAGTCTCATTTTAAAAAAGTGACCATATCTCATCCATGCACTTGTTCATAGAAAATCAATACCAGTACTGTTGACCTCATAGGTCACACCCAGTTTTGATTATGACAAATACCCTTGGTACTAATGGTTGTATTGAGAATTGCATGCAGGTTCACCTTGTGCACGTTTCAGAACTAAAAGACATATGTGTTGTAATTTGCATTCATTTGTCTATTTCTTCATTCTTGGATGTAATTTATTATGACATATGCATGTGTATGACTTGTAATAATTTGCATCATGCATGGTAGGTAGGTATGCTCAAATTGACCCTAGTTGGACTTTAGGTACCTACACAGACCTTAGGGAATTGGTCGACCGATGCCAGATTTTTTCGGTGCACTCAAAAAAGGTCTAAAATGACCTTAGGACACTCACATATGTATGACTAAGTGAATAGGGTGTTTGCATGATCAAATTGGACCGAAATGCACAATATATTCATGTTCAGTTGACCAACCCTCCATGTACAATTTGCCCCCGATCGACCGACCAAGGACCGGGTCAACTAGTTGACCATAGCCCGGTCGACCGAATCTTTATAGTTCATTTCACCCTGGTCGGCCGAACTCCCCAAGAGTCAACATTTTGACCACCTAGTCGACCTAGCATATTTTGAATACCACCAACCTGGTCGACCGAGTTTCAACATGTGGGAACTTAACTATCGGGTTGACCGACCAGTTCAGTTCAAATGGACTCGGTCGATCGAACCTCGAAAAAATTGAAAAATTGCCTTGAACTTACTATTCCGGTCGATCGACTGAGTTAGTTTATTTTCACCTTGGTCGACCGAACCATACTATTTTGAAAAATCACCACTTCCCGGTCGACCGACCCTGAAGTTCAAAATTGACTCGGTCGACCGAGCCATAAGAACTTCGGTCGATCGAAAGTCTTCTAGTCGACCGATGCTCTCGAGTTGCCCCTTATTTTTTACCACAGTTAACTTTTTTAAATGGGGTTAATTTTTGTAAGCTTGTTTAAATTTTTTTAATTATTCTTATTAGGTCCCCAATGGTCAAAAATTCCTCCTTGCCTATATATACCCATTCATTTATCATAATTAGCGGGGGATTAGCAAACTTGATTAGGCCAATATTTTCTCAACATCCAAAATCCTTTATTAGCCAAATAATACTTCCGAACACTCACATACTCCTTTTTCTTGATTTCTACAAGCATTGTGAGTATTTTCTAAGGCTATTGTGCTTGATCTTTGTAGCTAAAACTCTCAGTTACATTATTGTTTGATTGATTTTCTATGAGAGTTTAGCATCAAGGTTTTTCCACCAATTTCATTTGACAAATTTAGTGTGGAAAAAATTTGAGGGTTGCGGTTCTTGCATTGTTGTTGCAAGATACTTAAACCTAGATTTTGTGTGCAAAAATCTTTTTCAAAAGCTAGTGCTTCAAACAACTCTAGTGTGCTTTGAATATTAGAATATTGTATTGAGGTTGTTTGTTTGAACTTGCTTAGCATATTTTGAAACCCTGATATGAGATTGTATTATTCACATAGTGTGTTTCAAATATTGCTTGGGTATACACTCTAGTTATGAACTAAAAGCTTATATGTGACCGAGTGTTTAGTACACATTAGAGCACTGAGCATAGTTACATATCATTTGTGCTTGCATTATTGATTGAGCTGTGTTCGTGCACACATCTGCTTGTCTAGAAGCGCATTTGTGTGTACAAACATTTTATAACAATTGGTTGTATTCCAGGCGTGGGCCTGAAGAGGGAGACAAACCCTGTGGAATAGTCTCAGATTGGCATAGACTTGGTTAGGAAAACTAGGTGTGCCATCCTGTTAAGGCGTGTTGGTTGTGGTCAGCCCTTTGAATTGACTTGGTTGTATTAGGTGCCGCTCCACCCGTTTAAGTGAGCATTATAGTGGTAATCCTTGTGCTGGTGTGGCTAAGGCGGGGACGTAGGCACAGTTGGCCGAACCCCGATAACATATCGTGCGTGTTCTTTCCATTTCCGCAATTTATTTACTGCACATGTATTTATTTATTTATTTATTTTTAAAAGAAGGGCGACACCTCCATTTATTTATTGATAACCCCTCACTTTTTGCGGAGGAATACCGTGGTTACAAGACAATCAATGGGAGATAACAAAAGACAAACGTTAAAAACCTCCCAAAGAACAACACCAATATCCAGCCAAAAACTGGGTTACAAGTCCAAACAAAACAAAACAAAACAAAACATGACCTACAAAACAAACCTTATGCGAAAAAACAAAACAAAAGATAAACAACATAAAGTATTAGCTAAAACAAAAAGGAAATCAGTTAAACATACCTCATATAAGTCGTACACATCTTCTCCAATTTATACATACCATTGCTAACTCTAGGGAGTTAACTACTATTTGTAAACAAACTATTCCTCCCCATAGCACCTTGTCGAGCCAAGGCATCTGCCACTTTGTTCCCTTCTCTATACTAAGGATTTATCGAAAAATCTACTCCCTCCATAAACCAATAAGCTGCTCTCGAAAATCCCACAAATACCACAAAGAGCACTTCCTGGCTTTTATCCAATTAACTACAATATTCGAATCACATTCAATATTGAGATAGGTATGACCCAAATGTTTGCAAATCTTTATTCCCTCCAACACAACTCTCAATTCAGCTTCATTATTTGAACAAGAACCAAAATATTTTGAAAAATCAATCACAAAAGAACCTGTATGGTCTCTAAGGATACCACCACCACCCTCCGGCCCTGGGTTCCCCAGACTGCTCCCATCCAAATTTACTTTCAACCTCCCTTGCCTCGGTTTTATCCATCTCATACTTTGCATAGTTTTAATTCTTTTATTCACAATTTGCACTTCCAGATTCTCCAATACCCGAAAATCAGCATCCTTTAACTGAACCATTTCTGTTATGTTCCTACTCAAAACCCCCACCCAATACTTAATGGAGAGCCACACATCAGTACTACTCTCTAATTTTCCTCCCATTCTAGCCCCACATCTCCTTCTCCACAGCCTCCAAACTACTAAACAAGGAATCAAACCCATCAATGAACCCAGTTGAGAGAACCTGGAAGCCCTATAACCATATTTCTACTCTTTCTTTCCAACTTTGTTGCCTAAGGAAAGGAACACCTACCTCCATAGAAACCTTCCTCCAAATCTTAGAAGCAAGGTCTCCCTTATTTAACACATGCTCCAAATCTTCTGATTGCCTCATCTCACAACAATTACACACCGAAACAAGTGAAACTCCCACCCGTATCACCTTTTCATCAACACTTAGGCACTCAAAATTAGCCTTCCACATACAGATTGAAATTTTCTTCGGTAACCATTTGTTCCAAACCCACTTAGCCCAATCAAATTTTGGGGTCTAACTCTGATAACATTCCTTGCGGATTTTGTATTAAAGCAACCATCCTTTTTTGGGAGCCATAACAGAATGTCCGAAGAATTTCTAAGATTTCCCACCATTTCCATCACTTCATCCGCTTTACTAAACCCCAAAATCCTCTGCAAATTTTCCACATCCCACGCATTATTGATAACCAAATCTTTTAATTTGATATGAGATTGTCCACCATTTGGACAATCTACAAACAAAGGTCTCAAACCTAAAAACTTATCATACCACAATTTTACGTCTCCTTCTCTAACCTTCCATTTAGATTTACTTAACAGTTCAGGCATACCCTACAGAACTTTCCTCCAAAAGGAAGAATTCGAACCATGCGATCTACAAAGAGCAATATGTCCTCCTTTCACATATTTAGCTTTAAAAAATCTAGCCCATAAAGAATTTTGCGTTAATAAATACCAACCAAACTTCATGAACAAAGACTGTTGCACTTTCGAAATGTCCCTTACTCCTATGCCCCCCTCCTCCACAGGAATACACAATTTCTTCCAAGCCCTCCAGTTCATTTTTTCTTTTCCATCCTTAAATCCCAGAAAAAAGAAGCAAACATACCTTGTATCTTTTTAATCACCAGTTTCGGTACATTTAGAACAACTAATAGATGCAATGACATACTTGAAAGCACATGTTTCAACGAAACAAGACAACCTCCTTGAGACAGCAGTCTACTTTTCCAGCCCTTAATCCTCCTACTGATTTTTTGGATTAAAGGGTCAAAATGATAGCCCTTCAATTTACCATCCACTATCGGCACCCCCAAATATGTAAAAGAAAAATTACCCTAAATAAAACTAGTCTCTTGAAGAATTTCTCCTTTCTTCTAAACACCCAACTTGTTTGAGAAAAAAATAGCTAATTTATCTTTATTTACCCTTTGGCCAGTCCAGTTTTCATACTCCTTAATCACCTCCATTAACTAACTAACATATTTTTTTCCAGCATTAGCAAAAATGACAATATCATCCGCGTACATTAAATGCGATATAATAGGTGCACCACACGGGTGTGCAAATGGTAAAATTCGCTTCTCAGACAACTTTTTTTGAATTAATTTAGAAAGAATTTCTTCCATGACGATGAAAATATACGGTGACAATGGATTCCCTTGCCTCAAGCTCCTTTTTGACTTGAAGAAACCCTTATAAGTGCCATGCATCATGACAGAAAACCATCGAATGGAAATATAATTATGAATCAACTTACAAAACCAATCTGGAAAACCAAGAGCCCAAAAAATCTGATCTACCACCTACCACTCCACTCGATCATACGCTTTGCTCATATCAAACTTTAGCATTATATTGCCTCCTTTCACCCGCCTATGTAATAATTTTGTCATCTCTTGAGTAAGCATTATATTTTCAAAAATACTCCTCCCTTTCACAAAAACACCTTGTTCTAAAGATATTAAATCACCCATGACCAACGAAAGCTTACCAACAAGGATTTTGGATAAAATTTTATAGATTACGTTACAAAGGCTTATCGGCCAAAATTTATCAAAAGACTGAGGATCCTTTACCTTAGGAATAAGCACTATGTAAGAGGAACAAAAATATCGAGGCAACATATTACCTCTAAAGAATTCTCTTACCGCATCCATCACATCATTTTTAATAATCTTCCAACAGGTAATATAGAAAGAAGACCCAAACCCATCCGGTCCCGGGCTATTATTCACAGCAATAGACGAAACAACTTCATAAACCTCCTCCTCAGTCGGTTCTTCCCTTAGCTAACCTATAGACTCCTCAAAAACTACCAAATGGATGATATCTTCCAAGTTTGACCTTTGCACTGAACTATTTTGCCCCAAGAATTGCTCAAAATACTTCACAGCCTCATCATGGACCATCTACATATTTTCGAACACCGAACCATCAGGAAGCGTAATTGAATTTACACAAGAATTTTACCTTTTTTGCGTAATCACAGCATGGTAAAACTTTGAATTATGATCCCCATCTATCAACCATTTCGTCTTTGCTTGTTGCGCCAATCTAGCCTCTTCCCTTCTATACCAAACCTCCAATTCATCCTTAGAAACAAAGAACTCTTCTTCAACTGATTCCGAGTATTCAGTCTGTATTAAATTCTCATACTTTTCCACCCTTTCCTCCTACTCTCAAATAAAACTACCAACACGACCGAAAGTCTGTTTATTCTACACCCTAAACCTTTGTTTTAGCCTTTTTAATTTATCCGCCAATTTACACAATCCTGAATTTGCCACAATGTGTTCTCTCCAAGATGATTCAACCATTTCCAAAAAATCCCCAGGTGATGCCCACATGTTCTGAAACCTAAAAGTCGCTGGTCCATACCTCTCCATACTCGCACACAGCTGTAATAAGATAGGAGAATGATATGAAGTATTTCTTTTCAACAAAGAAGTCTTAGCTTCACCCTATTTTATAGAAAAAAACATTATTAATCAGCACCCTATCTAGTTTCGCCCAACTTCTTCTCAAACCTTGTTGGCGGTTACACCATGAAAATTGACTTCCTTCAAATTTGAGGTCCAATAACCCACAACTATTAATACAACCATTGAATTCAGCCATAGACAAACCCAAGCAAGGTCTACCTCCCACCCTTTCCTCATCTAACCGAATTACATTAAAATCTCCCATAACAACCCAAGCCACATCAACACTCGACATCCCTTGAAGTTGTTCCCATAAATCTCTTCTTTCAATATGATAACATTTAGCATATACAAAAGTAAGAAGTAGGGAGCCTCTATCCTCTATTAACAGAACTGTCACACATTCATTTAAGGTATCCACCCAATCCACTTAAACATCATCTTTCTAGAACAACCAAATCTTCTCACCTTCCTCTACATTAGAGCAAAAGTTAGTAAATTGCAAATATATCACCCACCTTCGTATCTTTTCTATATCTTGAAAATGTTCCAAGACTACCAAAATCGAAACTTTCTGATCCTTCACAATTTGTTTCAATCTTCTCTTCGATGTGCCCAACCCTCTTATATTCCAAAACATAATTTTGTTTATCATAGGTTCAACTTTTGACGTACTGCCTTAGACCTCTTAGATTTTCTCACTTGTCCATCATTTTATTTCTTCCCTCCGATTCACCCACTGTCACATTACCTGGATCAGAATAATATTCTTTTTGAGTATCAATGCAAACCTCCAAATCTCCCTCAGATAACACATCATAATTATCCCTCCACACTCCACCCTCCACTTCTCCCTCTCTCTCATCCACCTCCTCCACTAAAATCAACTCTCCATCCTTATCCTTTTCAACTTTTGCCCTCCCCCCTTCACAAACAACTCGGATTTCCTGAGCAGGCCTAGAACAATCTCCCAGTTCTACCTGCACCCCTACCACCCCTGACTTCTGGTCTTTACAACGATCGACTTTCTCTCCACTATTATTCTTTACCAAATTAAATTCCTCCACTTTTTTAGTACCCACATTATTAGCCTCCTTCACAATTTCTTTATTTTTCTCAATCACCTTCGACAGACCATTCACGTTTCCATCCTTCTTCTCCTCCACCCATTGTTCCTGACTCTTTAAAATAGGACCTTCCTCTTCAACTATCATAGTCTCTTTTCTACCCACCCTCCACAGGATCCTTATGCAAATCCACTTCAACATATAATCTCGCACGCGTGGCTCGTGTTCTATATAACGTGGCATTATCCATTCCCAATAATCTACCAAATCTAGTGGTCAAACTCTATAAACAGTCCATTCTATATAAATGTAAAGGCAGACCTGGTAAGAAAATCCACTGAGGTGCGATTGATGGCTCCTTGTTGACATCAAAATTCATGGACCAGTTAAAAAGCCGAAATTGGCACCCTACACCCATCTTCCTTCTCGTGCCGATGCATGAATGTAGTTTTTTACATTTGCCAAATGCAACAGAACATGGTAGTTATCTATAAAACTTATCATGGGAACTTCAGAGAGGCCCCAAGGTTGGATAATATGCCTTCAAAGGATATCGATAGATAGCCTTGCAGAAAGAAATTTAAGCACCCATGCAAACTTCAAATCCTCCGCAGCCTTTTCCATCTCCATATTCGAGAAAACAAAACCTAATTCCCCATTAATTAGTTCCGATTTCCTCAATGGGATTTTGAATTTTGAAGATGGAATTGGCCTCTTCAAGGCTTCTGCAAACAATTTTTCCCTAGTAAAACCTTCCCCTTTTTCAACCTTAACATCCCTTAAACCACTCCCTGTCTCCCGTATACTAGCATCGACACCTCCCCTCAACCTTCCGATAACAACTACCAAAGATGGCTCAGTCATGTCTAAAAAATTACCTGTTTTCCATATTGACCACCAAAAAGCAAATAAAAATAAAAAATAAAAAAATAAAAAACCAAACCTGCAGTCCCGTAGACCTACGTCTGCCGTCACTGTATGTCGCTCATGCAGATTCGCCGTCACCACTTCGTCTTTTCCCCAACCCTCCTCGTAGTAACGCTATAGCCGATCGCTGCCAACATCAGAGGCGAAAAAGCTTCTGCTCCCCAATGAGCAACGCTACCAACCGATCGCTACCAATGCTGGAGGTGAAAAACGCTGCTGCTCCTCGACGAGCAACGCTGCCACTACTAGATGACGCACTGGAGACTTCGACGTGACGGATGCGGCATTGGAGAAGGCAGACCTCCTCCTTGGACGAGACTAGTCCCAATGCCACCACTGGCTGCCAAAACAGAACCTTCCAGCGCCGTCTAGGGCGATGGACAGCCACAACGGCAGTGCAACCAGAGACTCCCCTCGCCTGAGTCCTCGCTCTCGCTCTCGTCATCTCTCGTCATGTTGGCGATAGGGTTTCACAGAAACTCTCCTCACTGAAGTCCTCACTCCACCTAGTACGTCCTGATTCTCCCTTTCACAACCAGCAGAGCTCCGACACCGTTGTCGTAATCTCTTGTCATGACGGGGCAACGAATCCGTCTCTCCCTTTCACAACCAGCAGATCTCCGACACCATTGTTGTCATCTCTCGAGACGTCTCTATGTTATATTGTGAATGATTGGGTTTACATTTGCATAAACAGACCCTAGGTTAAGTAATACTATTAATCTGGTTTAACCTAGGCAATAACATTTAAATATCCAATTCACCCCCCCTCTTGGGATTGCACCAAAGCTAACAAGTACGTTCACAAATTTCATTCACAACTTTCATGCACATTCAACATATTGAATTGCTGTAAAAATTTTGGCAGAGTCTTCTTTTAAAAAATGATCATATCCCATCCATGCACCTGTTCAAAGAAAACAATTTTCCTAAACAATTGATACCAGTATGTTCACAAATTCCATTCACAACTTTCATACACATTCAATGTTTCGAATTACTATAAAAATTTTGGTAGAGTCTCCTTTTAAAAAAAAAACTATATCCTATCCATGCACTTGTTCAAAGAAAACACTTTTCCTAGACAATCGATATCAGTATGTTAACAAATTTCATTGAAAATTTTTATGTCCAAGTCCATGGGAAACAATACATAAAAGCACCTATTCAAAACATTGCAACTACTAAAAGAAAATAATTTTCATCGGGAAGGTGAGAATGGTCACAACATTCATTTACACCTATCATACACAACTTTCATTCACATAGACATGCTGTTGAAAATGAATAAATATTCCTAATTATACATAAATAATACAGCAATGCTATAAAAATGAAAAAAAAAGAAGATGTTGTATAAACAAAATAAAAATAATCAATCCTACTACTCTGTGCCGCATGGAGGTCGTCCTTGGTTTTGGGGTGGCTACTATTTTCGTCTGCCCTCTCCTAGCTGCTCCTCCATGTCTGGTGTCCTGGCCCATCGATGTGTTGTATGTCCAGCATCTCTACCACTTGGTACTACATCATCTACATCCATACAAAGTGGATGGGGAGATAATGCGTACGAAGACTCTATATGAAACCGAGGTAGCATAGTAGGTGCATCCACCTCCTCCGCATCGAGAAGGTCATCTAATAGGTATGACATCAAGGAGGTGGCAGCTAAGTCAGATAGGGCGTCTGCTTGTCTACTAGATGGACCCTTAATATTGGCCCTAGTTGAAGGCGCATACGGTGCGGACGGGCTGAATATGTACTCGCCTGTACAATTGGCGGTGAGAAGGCCAGATTTAATGGACAACTGGATGAAGCTGCTTAACCTCCTCATATTGGAGCTGGTTGACCTCCTTGTGCTGGTGGGGCAGGTTGTTGTCTAGGGATCCATCGGCCATCCTCGTGGACAAGGTCCAATCCAACTCTCACTAAGTTTTGAACTGCTGGATCTGGAGAAAGTAGATCAACCTCGTGTAGTATGTCTACATGCAGTATATGAAAAAAATTGGTTACCACATTGACATCATAACGTAGACAATAAAAAAGTAGGTGTGCATTAAAGTATTTTTATGAGGCTCATATAGACAGTAGCAGTCCATCCATAAAGCATTGTGTGGTGGACCTATACCATGTATAGTATGGGTCATTTGAATGCATCAGACCATCCTTTGCTACTCCCTGTATAATGTACTCTCGCCGAAGATGCCATGTAGTCACATACATCTTGTGCTCTTTTGCCCAGTCTGTGACCCCTCGATCATGTCCATCAATGTCATGTAGGTACTCTCTGTGTACATCTACCCCCGACATCAGAAAGCGGTTGGGAATGCCATGCCGATAGCCAAACTGATGCATAACTCGGTTAGGGAGATACCACTCGATAATATGAAAGCATATGAGCAGCACTCGGGTTGTAAATGACTAGTACGTACTACAAACTAGTATTCGTAGTACTCATACCCCGAATGCATTACAAATGAAGTTACTAACTGGAATGCGAGTGGGACTGGTCGGGTCAATCAGACGACCATCTTTGTCCCTCTCAATACGTAGCACACCACGACGCGTAGGAGCTAAGGATGTGAATCTCTCCCAAGCCCAAACTTGTAATAAGTGGAGTGGGCCAGAGATCTCCCGTTGATCATGGTAAGTAGTGTGGTACATCTTCCTGTAAAGCCATGCTAGCATCACAGACCCCCAATTGTACGAGGGAATCTCTGTTAGGTCCGCAAGTAGTGGAAGGAACATCAGATGTGCAAAACTCCTTGAAAAGTTGCAAAACAGCGTCCCACATATCAAACGCAACAGGTGGGCTCATGCGTAGCATGCTACAGTCTGCCCATCTGCATCTGCTACGAGCTGGCGAAACATCCCCCACTAAAGAACACACATGTGGCAATTCACTAGTGAGTGGCAGCACCCCTAATAATCACGTGTATATATGGCGTAGTGCTCCTCTTTGGCCAGCTGCCTCCTCCTCTACTGGTCTAGCAGTACAACTAGTGATGAGCCTCCCATCAATCGATAGCCTAAACAAAACGATGACGTCCTGAAGTGTGATAGTTTCCTCCTCGTGCAGTAGGTGGAACGTATGGGTCTCTAGTCTCCATCGCCCCATAAAAGTAGTCACCAGATGCCAACCCAACTAGATATGGCTAATATGATATATCCCATAGAAGCCTGCATCTTGTATCCATCTAATGATGCGGGTGTTTGCATCTATCTGGTGATGGACTAACTGTGTGTCCCCTCAACAGCATGAGGCGTTGGCGTAAGAATCAGCCCACGCTTGGGTGGGCCGGTACTGATCACCCATCGTCAGGACACTAGCATCAAATGACCCTGGATCGATCCTGTAAAAGGTACCAGTGTAATACAATTAATATAATAGTAATATGACATCTACACAAACACCTATAAGTGATAAGTCAGTGTGAAGGCCCAACTACATCCCTGGTTGTGTCATTCTCAGACACCTTATGCAGTTATGTACTTCTTGATGACATATGTTGCACGTGATATTCTTCCTATGTTTCCATGCATCCATCTCATTATGTATATGTGAGCTTCTAGGCCGACCTTTATGTCGATCATATGTAGGATTTGCTTGAAAAGTTTGCAACGAGGATGCTAGCCAATACGCCTCGTGTATAATCGAATAAAAATTTGCAGCATATGTTGCAAAATGCTCAGCAATGTTCTAACATGACTCAACAAACTAGATAGCATTTAGTTGTGTCTTTGCACATGTAGCAAGAAGGTGGCAATAGGGAAAGTGTAAAGCTTGCCACTTCAAACATGAGCATTCGCGTCTATCTTGAATGCTCAAAGTTTGAACGTTATTTCCTCTATGTCGCCCCAATTGCATGGTTGTGTTACTACAACTACCCCTAGATCGGTTTAAAGTTGTGACTCGATGTCTGGTCGCCTTCAACTTCGTTTTTCCATCACTAGCAGGATATGTAAAGTGAATGCATTTCCTCCAAATATTGCTTACGAGCAGCCTCCCGTCAGATATTGAAATAATGTGCAACACGAAAAACTATTAGTTGCACAAGGGCCATTCTTGGGAGGCTATGAGCACCTTTTGGGATGGTTTTGAAACATTCCACAAGGTTAGTGGTCATGTTCCCATAGCTTCTTCCACCGTTGTGGCACTAAGTCCACATATGAGGAGGGATCTGATCAAAAAACGACTTTGCTGGTTCTCCACCCTCATCAAATATCCTCTCTATCAACTTGTCAAATTTTCTTACCTGATGTTTCCTTCCCGCTCACTCAACTATACTCTTAAGATTTACACTTTGTACTTTCATGTTCAAGTTGCTGACCACGTGTTGAAGGCAGAATCGACCGTGGGCACGTGGTGGTTGCCAATAAAGATTGCATTGCACTGTAGCGAGAATTCATGGATGCCAATCTTGTATAAGGCAAATGTCGTCCATATCACTAATGGAACGAAAAACCAATTCCATGTGTCTAAGATTTCCTCTTGAACAATGGCAAATGCAAGGGAAAATATTTGCCTATTTGCATTCGGGCATGTCGCAATTAAGAGTTTGCCCTTGTACTTACCATACAAGTGTGTCCCGTTCACACATATGATGGGAGGGTAGTGACAAAAACCCTAAATATATACTAAAAATGACCAAAATATGAATCCAAATGTTGCAATGTTCTCGCTACTTGAAATAGGAGTCCACCTCCACTTGACTATAGTCTCAGGATTGTATGCGCACATCGCTTCCATCCACTTCGGCAACATTTGGTAGGACATCTCCCAATCGCCGAATACTTGGGCAGTTGCCTTTTGTTTGCCCAACAAAACCTTCTTATACAAGATCGAATAGATGACGTGACAATCTATAAACTCTTTCAATATGGCGATTGATGTCGACACATCTCCCCTTATCATATTCACTATCTCCCTAGCAATGAAGGACGCTGTGATTTGGTTAAGGTCCTGTGAAAGAAGTTCTTTCAAACACATGTACAAACCACCATATTGGGTGATTTTGAATAATCAATAATTCATTCGGTACATTGCACACACTCTCCATCCGCAATCAAACTCCTTAGCAACCCATAACACTGGGGCAGATCGCACAACGTGGAATTCATGGTGGGTTCGAGCGTTATATATTCGTACTCCCGCTTTCAACAGATCCTTCAACCCAAATAGCATCCCCCTACCCAACTAAGAGGATTCATCCCAATGTGTCACTCGTATATAGGAAGCTCCTCTTTCGTAGTTAAATCTGTAGCATCTACGTTAATATAACTATACATCGGAGTTTCATCCATAAATTGGGCTTCGCACATGGCATCATTCATTTCATGGAGGGGGGGTAGGTTCATGTCATCAGGGAACTCATTTAACCCTTCACCCGTTTCTTGCTCATACGTGTCTTCATCTTGAAGATTGACATGATTCATAATGTTCATCCCCTCGTCTAATGTGTCGTCCGCAATGGCGAACAACGATCCTGGACCCTCTGTCGAAACTTCTTCACAACCTCCCTGATCATCCGTGTCAAGAACATATGTTTCGTACGTCAGGGGCTCGAACAACGATCCTGGACATTCATTTAAATCCACCATAGGAATACCACTAACCTTCGCACTCATATTAATATGACATGTTTGTTGGGTGTCTTCCTCCACTTCAGCCAAATGCTCGGGGGGCACCCTCGGCTGCCTATCCGGGGTGACACCCATTTCAGGAATGGTTTCAACATATAACTGCACAGTTAAATATGTTGGACCTACACAGTGTGCATCCAACACAATGCACAGAACACAATCATCAGTAATAGGAAAAACCTCATAAAAGACTGTATCATTGAACCCTCGCATAAGGTATTTTGCGGTCACTCGCAATGCATATTGATCTGGATCAATATGCAAATAATTGTATATCTTTGAATATAATTTTTTTAATTTACACCTATGGCCAATTCAAATTGGTCGAACCTGCTAAGTACTACAACTAACACCTTCTACTTCGGTGATAATTTCCTACTATATACAACAACACCATCACTAGAACACTGCTTAAGCTTCCTACCATTTAGATTGACCCTTAGGAAATATAAAAGACCTACAAAAATTTAAATTGTATATGTAAATGGATGACATAACAACTCTTTTCATTCATGGTAAGATGATCAACTATAATCATGACTCAATTAATTATGCAATAATCCTTTAAAATAAAGTCTAGCATGCAACATGTGTTAATCATTTGGCACAAGACTTATACACTTTGAATATTTTGGGTGGGCAAAATTTTATAAAAAGTTTCTGCAGCATGTCATCTATAAATAGAACACTTTCCCATCTTGCATATCACAAACCATGCACTAGATATCTTATGAGTTTCTACTGCATGCAATTCACAAGTCACTGAAACAACCATACAGGTGGCATTCAATTCAATCAGCATACACTCCTAATTAACTACCAGCATGCATTTTACAATATTGCATCAATTATGCAGTTGACGTTCTAGATTAATCAAGCCCACACAGTATATTCAACTGTATATTCGTTTTAATTTTTGTTAATGGTATTTTTTAATGTTTTAAAAGGCCCAATCAAGGCTCGCCTTAATGCAAGGCATGTTTAAAACGCATTGAGGATTAATCTAAAATACCATATTCGAAAAAAGGTAACGCATTACATGCTGAGGCTCAACGCATTTTTGCAAAAAATAACGCTTTTGGCACTTTTTTAGTTGAGGCTTATGCATCTTGGGTGTGTGATTCTCAAGTTAGAATTGATTAGAAAATTTGACCTAGATGTTTTTATAAAATAAATTTCCTAACATGAGTTTATTTCGAAACAATAATTCATTTTCAATTAAAATCCAATCAATAATTCATTTTTTTTCTAATACCAAATTTAAAACACTAGATTACAGCATACTTGTCAATTATGTACATATTCAAACTGCATTGTCCATAATTACAAAATTACATACATAGATTTTTAAATTATATATAATTTCAAATAATGGGTATAACTAATACTATGATTACATATCTAAACCAAACAAATCATATACTTAGATAAATATGTGATTACGTACATATTCAAACTAAATTATCCATAATTACAAAATCATGTACATAGTTTAATTTCAAAATGATAGATGTGGTATATACTTTAATTACATACCCATATAATTACAAACATTTAAATCAAACTGTTGTGTGTAATTAAGTTGATTGCTAATTATTCTATTTTTTAGGTTCTAATCAAATATAAATTGTTCAAGGACCACGATTATAGTTCTGGAGAAATCACAATCACACCTAAACGAAAACCTGTTTATTTTAATGTGTGCGTGTGAGCTAAGCCTAATCAAGAAAAATATATGTTCACCAATCCAATAATCAGCAAAACATAAACATGCCACAATCACAATCCACAAGAAGACATTTACGTGGTTCACCCAAAAAATTAGCCTACATCCACGGCAGAAACTCACCTCCAGAGATACTATATTAAATCCGACAAAAATAATATGTATACATGTACACAGATTTACTTTTGGGGCTTACCGATCTCCCCTGGAAATTAGCCCAAGAATAATCCAAGAAATCCCCCCTTCGCACCTGCGAAGAACCCTAGATTTCTTCCTATATTCCTCCCTGATTTCCCTAAAAGAAACCCTCCCCAAAAAACTAAATCTGAGCTTTTACCTTGCCTTACCCTTGCGTGAACCTCCGTTGGAGGTTAGAGATTCCCCTAACGCCGAACCTCCACTTTCGTCTCTTTCTCTTGTGCGCCCCTCTCCCACGCAGCTGAAGGAATCCTCAATTGTAGTTCTTTCGTGTTGGTAAAGACTCGTGGATCTGTTGGTGTTCTTTTGTGCAGGTGAAGGGTCGTGGCTCAAGAGAAGAACTGCTCTGCACTACCCTTTTCTTTTCTCCAAGAAGCTAAAAATTGAAGTGTGTAAAAGTCCCACGCCCCCTGTTCTTTTACATTACAAATAATGAAGGCAAATTACATTCATGCCCCCAAACAAAAAAGAGAAAAAAAAAAAACCCAACAACAGCCCTTTGATATGGGAAACGAATGGACAGCTTGGATTGTTAAGCTTGACACTCCAACAATTCTCCACCTTGGTAGGCATGTGAGCCTTAGACCTCCTTAGCTTCTCCTATGGTGGTTCCTACAAAACAAACACAAGAAACTTTCAACGTTAACCAAGTTCGAACAATGTTCAAACTTGGATTTAGGTACTACTTTAGTCATCATACCCGAAGGATTATCCTTCGTTGGAATTTTCCTTACTTCTATGTCACCACTAGAAATAATATCTCTCACAAAATGCAGCCTAACATCCATATGTTTGGACCTATCATGATAAACATGATTCCTAGCCAAATGTATAGTGTTTTGATTGTCACAATAAATTGTAACGGTTCCACTATACATTCCTAACTCTAGGTACAGTCCTTTTAACCATATAGCCTCCTTAAAGGCTTCTGTCATGGTAATATATTCAGCCTCCGTGGTAGACAAGGCTACCACCGACTGCATGTGTGATTTCCAACTAATAGCACTACCTAAAAAAGAAAATACCATACCAGACAAAGACTTCCTCCTATCTAGATTTCCAGCATAGTCCGAATCTACATATCCTTTTAACCCTATTTCACAATGCATATCCCTTTTACCAAATATTAATCCTTACTGTTTTGTGCTAGACAAGTATTGAAAAATTTGTTTCAAAGCATGCCAATGTGGTTTTCCAAGTTTGTTCATAAATCTACTCACTTGACTTGCAGCATAACATAGATCAGGTCTAGAACATTCCATAACATAAATTACACTACCAACCATACTAGCATAAGGTATTCTATTCATAAACAGTGACTCATTTTCAGTTTTAGGACACCATTTTCTAGACAATTTATCATGCTGTGCAACAAGAATAGAAGTAGATTTAACATGACTCATTCCAAATCTTTTTAATACCTTTGAAATATGAGACTTTTGAGACAAGTAGAGCAGCTTTTTATTCCTTTCTCTAGTTATTTCCATAGCAATTATTCTTTAACAGGTCCTAAGTCTTTCATTTCAAATTCAGATTTAAGCATGCACTTAACTTGATTTAACATATCCATGTCTCCACAAGCAACCAACATGTCATCAACATATAATAGCAAATATATATGACATTTATCACATGATTTAAAATAAACACAGCCATCATAATTGCTTCTACAGAAATCATTTTGAATCATGTAAGAATCAAATCATTTCTACCATTGTCTAGGTGATTGTTTTAACCCATATAAAGATTTCTTTAATAGACATACATGATTTTTATTCATTTCCGTTTCAAAGCCCTTGGGAGGTTGCATATAAACTGTTTCTTCTAAAGTAACATGCAAGAAAGCAGTTTTAACATCAAGTTGTTCCAAATGCAAGTCATGTACAATAACAAAGGATAATAGAATTATAATAGAACTATGCCTCATAACAAGGGAAAATATTTCATTATAGTCTTTTTCTAAATTTTGCTCCTCAAAATCTGCAGCATCAGTTTCTAAATGGCTATGAGAAGTGGAGGGTTGCTCCACCTCAAGCTACAGGTCACTAGTATTAGAGTGCCTAACACTTTTATATGAATTTTTTGGTTTTCCCCCTATTTTAGTTTCATTAAAAATTGCATCCCTACTAATAATACATTTTTGTTTTCCAGGTTCTATAACCCAGAGCTTATAGCCTTTAACCCCCTCTGGGTATCCCACAAAAATGCATTTCATAGCCTTAGGCTCTAATTTATCAGTTCTAATATGGGCATAGGCTACACACCCAAAAACTTTTAAACCCTGATAATCAGTAGGCTTACCCGACCAGATTTCTTGAGGGGTTTTAAAATTTAAAGTTGTGGACGGACACCTATTAATAAGGTATACAGCAGTGGTCACTGACTCACTCGAAAAATGAGCAGCTCGAAAGCTATCCCAGGTATAGGAGTTCTGTCGTGTAATATTAAGCCCAAGGGCTAGATCGTCTCCTCAAGGAATGCGTTTCATCTCAAATCTTACGTTCTTCCAATCGAAAATAAAATTGTACTGAACTCAGTTCAGATTCAGGGGTTTTCAAGATTGTTCAATTTCACTTTTGATGAATTAAATGACTCGTAATTTAAAACTCTAAACTAACATGCATTAAATAAAAGAAAACAAGAATAGAAACCCTAGTTTACTTAAAGAAACATTGGGACACGCACTAATTAAAAATGGGAACTACAAATAAGGTATTAAAACACGCTAGAATGGAAACTCTAATCTACCTAAGGAAACATCGACACACGCACTAATTAAAGATGGTAACCTAGAACATGGAATTAAAAACACCCAATAGAAACCAAACAAAATTACGGAATTAAATCAAGAATCACAATTTAAACACAAACACGGATTCAACGAGAATTTAAAGCACGCAAACAATGACGAAATATAATGAAAACATGAGTTTTTTGCTCAACCCGACCCTAACTAAACCATGCTTCGGTAAAAAGACTGAATTTAAAAAAAAACAACTTCAAAACAAAAACACTCTTTTTTTTTTCATTTTATATTTTCTCTTTTCATTTAATTATTTAGTTAGAAATAAAACGGAATTTAAATTGAAGGACCAATAAACAAATAAAAGAAACTAAATCAAATTCTTTCAACCTAATGACAACATTAATTAAGAGAACATAAACATAAAACAAAAATCAAAATTAAACTTCACTCAAACAAATTAAAAATTACTTAACAACCATTCAAAATAAGGTTTTCAAAACTCTACTAACTAACTAAATAAGAAGAAAGGAGTTATTTTGCTGCAATCAACAATAAAAGAAAGAGAAAAAAAATAGAGAAAAGAGAGAGAAAGAGCCGGAAAGCTGGCTGATCTTGGAGGGGATTCTCGACTGCTGTCAGTGCCGGAGTGGTGTTGTGGAGCAGCTCTGCTGTTGTGGCATCTGCTAGCAGCAAGTTGCTGCTATGTTGCTGCAAGGAGGGACCTCTCTGCTGTGCTGGAACAGAGTGGACAGCAGGGGCTGTCGTGGCTGGATGATGCCGAGAGAAGAGGGCTGCTGGAGTTGGAATTGCAGAGGCTTTGGATGCTGCTTGAAGGCTGGAGAAGTTGCTGCAAGCTGCTGTGCCGTGAAGGTCTGGTAGCTAAACTGAGAACAAGAGGGAGAGGAAGAGCAAGGGAAGAGAGGAGAGTTTGAGGGAGAGAAAGTAAAGGGAAGAGAAGAGAGCAAGATGAAAAAAAAAACAAAGCAAACTAAAGAAGAAGAAGAAGAAGAAGAAGAAGAAGAAGAAGAAAGGAGAGGAGAGCCGGTTGGGGGCAGCGCCCAACACCAGAGAAAGGAAAAAAGGAGAGAATAAAAAGGGGAAATTTGGTGCACTAGGATCCGGATTACCAAGCCCGACCCGTTTGCAACGGGTTGACCCGGCAACTTGATTTTTTCATTTTTTTAATTCTCTGTTTGTTGCAAATTCTGTTCTTTTGGAGCCTGTATCTCACAAAACTCAAAACATTAAAGTTGTAGATGATCCTTTCCTATTTCTCCATAAATTTGAATCGTCTCGATCAGAGCTTGGAAGGAAAAGTTATACATGAAATACGAACAGGTAACGGTTTTGATTCCTGGGAATTTTTCCTGCGACAAAAAATTACCAAAACTTCATAAATAGTGCAATAAAGTTCAAGAATAATAATTTTGGCACTTTTTAAAAATATTGAACAAATTTGGACATTTAATTAAAAATATAAACCGTAAAGCCCGGGTTAAACGCCCAATTACGCAGTTTTGACGCGTAATCAGTCACCGCCTCTACCCAAAAGGTCTTGGGCAGACCTGAAGTGGCTAACATGCATCTTACCCTTTCTGAAATAGCCGTATTCATCTTTTCAGTCAATCCATTCTGTTGGTGAGTATCCCTAACAGTCCTATGTCTAGCAATGCCCTCAGCTTTACAAAATTCACAAAATTCATTTGACAAGTATTCTCATCCATTGTCTATTCTCAGTGTTTTAACTTTTTCACCAACTTTATTTTCAACTAAGGTTTTCCATTCTTTAAACTTTTCAAAAGTATCACTTTTATGTTTTAGAATATAAACCCATACTTTCCTATAAAAGTCATCTATAATTGAAAGAAAATATCTAAAACCACCATGAGAACTAACTGTAGCAGGCCCCCACAAGTCTGAATGTATGTAATCAAGAGTCTATTTTGTGGTGTGAGTGGACTTCTTAAAACTAACCCTAGTACACTTACCCAAGACACACTCCTCATAGAATGACAATTCCTCAAGTTTCCTATCTCCAAGGAGCCCTGTTTCTCTAGCTCCTTTAGGCCCTGTTGGCTAACATGTCCTAGCCTCTTATGCCACATGGAAACCTAATTTTCTACCCTATAATTGATAGGTGAAGCCTCACCAATCACTGTCTTTCCTACCAAGGTGTATAGTCCATTCTTTAGCACCCCTTTGATCACTACCGGTGAACCTCTACATACTCTTAGGTTACCTCCTTCAGACTTAAACGTGTACCCTGTCTTATCTAAGCTACCAAGAGAAATCAAGTTTTTCTTCAACTCAGGTATGTACCTCATATCTCTTAGCACTCTTTCAATTCCATAATGCATTAGAAGTCTCACAGTCCCAATAGCTTGTATTTTACATGACTTATTGTTTCCTAGGATAACATGACCTCCTTCTAAGCATGTAAAGGACTTAAGCCAGTTTTTCAATGGACACATGTGGAAGGAACATCCTGAATCTAATATCCATTCTTTTCCTGAATCTCTATCAGAGATGTTCAACACTTCCGCACTATCATACCCATCTAAAACTACAGCTGCCTTACCCTTTGATTCAGAGGTTGTGGCATTTGCAACCTTTTCCCTCTCAGGGCAGTACCTCTTAAAATTTCCTTCCTTGTGACACGCAAAAAATTTTAGTGCTTTGCTCTTAGACTTTGATCTAGACCTCTTGCCTTTTCCTTTCTTATCCCTCCTTTTAGACCTACCTCTCACATTTAACCCTTCCCCTGACCCTGATTTAGACTCAAACTTAGTATGCAATTCCCTAGAGTGAAAAACGACTTACACATCTTCTAAAGTCTTCCTCTCTCTCCCATACATCATAGTTTCTTTAATATTTTCATATGTGGAATCAAGAGAACTCAATAAAATAATTGCCTGGCCTTCTTCATCTATGCTAATATCAATATTAGCAAGATCCAAAATAATTTTATTAAATTCATCTAAATGTTCATCAATAGATGTTCTAGGGGTCATTCTAAAGATGTAGAGTCTAGTCTTCTTATGGAGTCTATTTTCTAGGGATTTTGTCATGTACAAACTTTCTAGTTTTGACCACACTCCGGCTGCTGTATCTTATTGGCAACTTCCTTAAGCACTTTGTCTCCTAAGGACAAGATAATGGCACTGTGTGCCTTTTGGAGGATTTCGGGCTTCACTTTGTCGACGGAGGGTAAACCTAATTTCCTCTCTTGTGAAGTGGAAGCTCCCTTATTTTCTCCAAGAAGAGCCTCCTCAAGCCCCTGCTATACCAAGATGGCACGCATCTTAATCCTCCATAAACCAAAGTCATTTTTTTGGGTGAATTTTTCTATTTCAAACCTAACGGTCCACATCACATATCCAGGCTCTGATACCACTTGTTGTGTGTAATTAAGCTGATTGCTAATTATTCTATTTTTCAGGTTCTAATCAGATATAAATTGTTCATGGACCACAATAAAAATCTGATTATAGTTTTGCAACAATCACAATCACACCTAAACGAAAACCTATTTATTTTAATGTGTGCGTGTGTGCTAAGCTTGATCAAGAAAAATATATGTTCACCAATCCAATATTCAGAAAAACATAAACATGCCACAATCACAATCCACAAGAACACATTTATGTGGTTTGGCCCAAAAAATTGGCCTATATTAAATCCGGAGTACTATATTAAATCCAGAGTACTATATTAAATCCGAAGGAAATAATATGCATACATGTGCATAGATTTACCTTTGGGGCTTACCGATCTCTTCTAGAAATCAGCCCAAGAATAATCCAAGAAATCCCCACTTCACACCTGCGAAGAACCCTAGGTTTCTCCCTATGTTCCTCCCTGATTTCTCTAAAAGAAACCCTCCCCAAGAAACTAAATTTGAGCTTTTACCTAGCCTTACCCTTGCGCGAACCTCCGTTGGAGGTTGGAGATTCCCCCAATGCCGAACCTCCACTGCTGTCTCCTTCTCTTGTGCGCCCATCTCCCGCGCAGCTGAAGGAACCCTCAGCTGCAGTTCTCTCGCACTTGTAAAGACTCGCAGATCTGCTGGTGTTCTCTTGTGTAGGTGAAGGGCCGCGGCTCAAGAGAAGAACAGCTCTGTGCTGCCCTTTTCTTTTCTCCAAGAAGTTGAAAACTGAAGTGTGTAAAAGTCCCACGCCCCCGGCTATTTTACATTTACAATTAATGAAGGCAAATTACATTCATGCCCCCAAACCAAAAAAAAAAAAAAAACTGTGATAATTACCTAATTACATTGATAAATTTTCAAATTATAGTTTTAATTACACAAATAATTACATAATTACATAGTTTAGTTTCAAAGGAGAGCCACCAATACCATAACTACATCCGTATTCAAACCGAGCTATCAACAATTACATAATGATGTAATTATGTATATAGATATATAAATTATATTACGTAATATAGTTTTGTTGGACTCAATATTTTGATGAATAACAAAACGTTATTTGCTTAGTGAAGAGTCATTGAATAATTGGTTAGATATATATAGGTGTATAAGTATAATAGATGCAATGATAGATACATAGTTAGATGCTTGCGCAAATTAAAATTGAATTATTAAGAGAACATTTATTAAAAATTGTGTGAAATAATTTGTGACTTTTTTATTTTTAAATATTTTAGCATTAATATTTAAAAAATAAATGTGAAGTGTCAATAATTTATCTATTTATCATAACTACATAAAAAAATTCATAAAATAATGTTAATTTTAAATTTTTAATAAAATTATACCTTTTTTCTTTCAGCTCTCATTATCTCTTAAAGGGAAATAGACATCGAAAATGCGAAAATATGCCCATAAGTGGAGCTGCCACATTCAAATTTTGAGATGATAAAATATATATTTTTTTTTGAGATTTTTATAGGCTATGTAATATTCATGGAGATGGAGATGAATTTACTCAACAATATTTAATAAATCAATATATAACAATTTTAATTTAATAAAATACAAATAATGAAATAAAAGCCTTACCTCAGATGGGGGTTCCTGATGCAGCTTCCAAACAAAAAATTGAAAGATTGTGAATCTTTAATAACAAATATTCAAATACATGTTGCAAACTAATCGAACGATCACCTGCAAAACTCCACGATTGGTCACTTGCCACCTACTAATGTTGCAATCCCAAACTCTCTACTCTTTGTCCCTCCCCTGCATTCGCGAGTGAAGCGAAGGAGAAAGGAGGAGTTGAAGGGTGTCAAGGAAAATCTTGCTGGACCAAGCAGCGAGATTTAATATAATTTTATATTATATGTTTTTTAACTTCACACAAATTTAAAATTAATACCTCCCAAAACATAAGGTAAGATTTAGAACACACCGAGAAAAGATGTTATACATATTAATTAATATTTGAACCTACTAATGATGTGACTTTAGGTCACGGAGTGCCATATGCCCTCCACTAAAATTGTGCCTAAGTCAAAGACTATATAACATCTTGAAATTGATAAATTTATATCTTACATTTGCATAAGAACAATCCTTTGATAGTTTTTCTCTCATTTGTAATATTTTCAAATATTTGATTTATGTGATGCAACACATTCAAGATATGTTAAATTTCACCAAAAACCTAAATAAGTATTGATCATTCAAACTTATTAGAGCCTGAATTGCTAGGAATGGTTAAAAAATGTGATCGCAAAAGTCTGAGTTTAGAATTTATAAAATAAAATTGGCATGATCGAACAATGTTATGGTATTGACCCTTTAATGTTTTAGTTAATGTTGTGAAACGTGCGACAATTATGATGAATAGTATGAAAAATAAAGAGATAGATAAAGCAACAACAACACACGAATTTAACGTGGTTCGGCAGTATGCCTACATCCATAAGAGCCAGTGAGCAGCGATTGAATTTCACTACATAGAAAGTAAGGTCGGTACCTTTTAAAGTGTAATAGTGTGAAAGCCGCCACTTCAATGATTTTGAATTAGAGTAAGACCGTGTTGACTTTTTGAGTCTGATCCCTATTTTGATGCTGATAAAACATTTGTATCTCATATGTGTATTTAGTGCGTGAGCAAGTTTATAAATCAATACACACACAAATGAGAGGTACAATGGAAACCATGAGGATCCAAAAGTTTACTTTATCGGGCGTATTTCATAAAAGAATTAGAAGAGTAAAGAAGAAGAAGACATTTGTTATTTTATTTGTAATTTCATGTAGTTTAGATTTGGTCTGTAATAATGTATTCATGCATGATGGGATTAAAAGCTCAAACACAAGACCATAAACTGACCTTAGGTCCAAAAACCTTTCATGAAAAACCCTTTAACTAAAGTGTCATACTCATACACATATGGTTGAAAATTTTAAGGTCAATTTCAAGGCAAAACCTTAGGTCTTCACTAACCTCGGTCAATTGAACCCTTTATGCTTTAACTAGCTCAGTCGACCGACCATGCCTTGAAGGAAAAATTGTAATTTTGTTCAAACTTTGTCGACCGACCCATATACGTTGAAAACGCCTCAGTCAATCGACCATAACCCTTTGGCTAAAACACATAGGCTCGGTCAACTGGCCAATTTGTCTCTTGAAATGCTTCAGTCGACTGAACCTATGAAGGTTTTGAAATAGCCTTTAGCTCAGCCGACCGACCCCTTGCTCAGCAGACCGAACTTTAAAAAAAAAAAAAAGGAAAATATGCAAGGGGCAGTCAACCGATGCTTAACCTAGCTGACCAACCATCTTAGAAGGTTAAGTTTTTGCCTTAGGACGATCAACTAACCCTTTCCCTAGTCAACCGATCCTCTCGAGTTTGGGCGTTTTTCAGTGCTAAAACGAGTTTATTTTTTAATTAAACAAACTTAATAATTTCCTCTGTGTCCCTAATAGTAATTTTTTTTTTTTGGGAATTCTATATATAGCCCATTCTAAGGCATAATTAGCAACTTGATTAGCAAAAAGTTCACTGAAAATATTTTATGCTATTTCTTATACTCCCATATATTCTAGCTTACACTCTTTCTCTTTCTCATTATTCCTTTGCAAAATCTTCATAGAAAGAGAGCATTAAGTTCATCCTTCTTCACTTGCATTTTCATTTCAACTTGAAGATTGATTGAACATTTATTCTTGTGGGCATATGCCATATCATTCAAAAGCTTATACTCTCACTCATCTAACTGTTTTGAAAATCATTCTTGAGAGTTAGCTTTGAGATTTTTCCCATAGTATTTGATTGATAAATACTTTTTGGAAAACCTCCTGTTAGCTTTTGAGTCTTTGTGCATATTTATTGCAAGACTCAAAAGCTCGTTTTGTGCTTATTGCATAAATATTTCTTACGAACTAATATCCAACCGCTCCTTCACTTTATCTTTGAAAAATATATTTAGAGATACTATTTGAGTTTTTATTTGATCTTTGAAATAGCCTTAGTGAATATTACATGTTTGAATCAAAGATCATTTACATTATCATCTCTCACATTATTTCAAATATAGTCTTTTTGAGAGAAAAATCACAAATACTCTATTGAGCTTAAAATCCCATTATACTAAAGGGCATTACTTTTATTGTTGTACATATCTGCTTATTGAAGAGCACTTTGTTTGTACAAACATCATTTTTTATCTTTGTATTCCTGGGGTGTGTTATCATCAAAAAAGGAGGACACCATCCTGTAAGGTGTACCAGTTTGGCTCAAGCTCAGTTAGGTGAGCCGAGGAGACTTCGCTTCGTAAGGAGGATTGTAAATGGGGTTGCTCCGCCCGGTTAAGTGAGCAAATAGTGGAATCCTATTTCTGGTTTGCTTGAGGTGGTGACATAGCAGGATTAGTGAAACCTTGATAAAAATATCGTGTTCAATTTCCCTTTCACTATACTCTTTACTTTCCACGCTTTTATACATTTGATTAAATTATTGTGAATGTTTTATTTGTCTTAAATATTTGCATACCTAATTATTTAGGTGTTTTGAGATCACTTAGAAAAACTCTAGGTTGTGTATTACTGGATGTGATTAAGAAAATAGGACATACTTGACCTAGGAAGTTTTAAAATACCCAATTAACCCCCCTCTTGGGAATACACAATTCTTGTTCGACCGTGTGGTTGTCTCAGATTAATTGTTGTGATTGATACTGTTAATGTCTATTGGTAGTCAATATTAGAATTCAAACCTTATTCCCATACACGTGAGCTTTGTTACATTCCATTACCTTGGCTAATTTACTAAATGGTGTATAAATGTCTCAATTGATACTGAACTTGATTAATCTATTTCTTGTGTTTTTAAACTCAATAATCATATTTCATGGCATGTGATTTTCAAAAGTACTGGAATTATGGTTGTTTTTCCCCTAGTATGAAAGCATTCACGTTATTTGTTAGAGACTAGCAAAATGCTAGTTGGGGGGGGGGGGTGATTATGTGTGAAAGTTGCATAATTAGGTGTTTAAATACGTTAATTAAGTATTATAATTTTACATAAACACCTAATTATGTCAAGTATTTTAACATTGAGCTCAATTGATGATATTAAGATAATTATCCCTTCTTTGCTCATAAATTTGCGAACATTATTGTTTAATTATTGTAGGGCAATGCTAGGGAATAAAAGAGTGAAGGTCAAGCATTTTAAGCAATGAACATGGAATGCACAAAGATGACACACTTGAAGAATCTTAATTTCATCAAGGGACCATGAAGATCAAAGAGAAGCAAGAACATGGGCCATGCAAAGAAGGCCCACGTGACTATTATTATGTGAAATTGGGTTTTAATGGGTGCAAGGGGCATGCATATGTTTCTGGGCTGCAAAAGCAGCCATGCTTGATGAGAAAATAAGCCACATGGGCCATCCAAATAGGCTCATGCGCCTACTTGAAGGATCCAACACAGTTTGGGATGAATTGTGGTGTGAAAAATGTGTTTTAACAAGCAAGGGCCATGTGCACATGTGTGTGGTTTGCAAGGGCAGCCATGCTATGAAGAAAAGAGCCACATGGGCCACCCAAAATAGGGCCACGTGCACAAGGGAGAAGTCCACATGGCTAGGGCAGCAAGAGGGGAAGTAAAGAAGGGTTTTTGAGTATGTGTGCAGTAGTGAGTTGGGAGTTTGGGAGGCTGTGAGTTGAGTGTAGCGCTGCTTGGATTTGGAGTAGCCAAACCTATACACGAATCCCCTCCATTCGGCCATAGCTTTCTCTTCTTCTCTTCTCTCCTCCTCTTTCTCTTTGTTTTTTTGTTCATGTGTTCTTAATTTTTGTGCTTATTTTGAGGGCAATTGTTGGAGGTTTGCACAACTATGGATCGGGGACATTGTAGCTGCCAAACCTAGAGTGTAATCCCCACTCTATAATTCCTCCTCTTCTCTCCTTCATTCCTCCACCGTTTGCCCTTTTATTTGCTTTAATTTATTATTCTTTTGATACCATATTTGGCTTATTTGTTGGATTAAGTTTGTTTTATGTAAGTTGTTGGTTTGAAATTGTTTTTTTCAAGTTAATCTTGGATTGGAAATTTCATGGCTGAATGTTTATTAAATGAATGGAATACTCATGTTTAAATTCATAGTTGAATGTCTAAATATTAGGTTGTTTGGTTTGTTTAATTTCATTACTATTTAATTTATTGTTTGAATGAGTCATTAGATAAATTATATTTGTTGCATTGGTTTGGAGTAATTGTTTAGGTTTGATTTATGTTTATGGGATGTTTTAAAAAACAAGAAGACAAGGAATGGGTTAAGTAACAAGGTTGCACACAAGGTGTTTGATAAAATGCCCATTAGAGAATAAACACCATATTTTGCCATTTATTATAGAAATAGTGGATTAGATGATGTTGTTGAATGTGGTTCAGCTCCTCGAAGCAAGGATAATCACTATTCATTCAATACATGTCCTCGATTTCTTATAATATAGGGGAAAAAATGGTGTTGGTGACACGAACATTGGCGCGTAAATTTTAACATGTTAAGTAACCATATTTTATGTCTTACTTGGGTTTTATAACATGGTGTGTTTTTAATTTTATTTAGTTCATTGAAAAGTTTTTTTACAAACTCACACAAAAGCAAGAAAATAACCATCTTCGGATCATGTCCAGAAACCTTATTCCATTGTGAATACCATTTTAGTTAGTTGTAGTATTTTAATTCCTTCCATTTTGGGTAATAGTAAAATTTGGAATAAACATACACCGTTCCCTGTGGAGATGACTTAGGGACTTCCTTAATTACTACTTGCTAACATTCTTATACTTAGGAGTTAATCTCTAAGGTGTTTTTAGAGTCAAGTCGTCTATGTCGAACAACCGCCAGATTTTGAAGATTTCAATTTTTCGAACCATGTATTCAAATTGTCAGAAGCCTTATATGGTTTAAAACAAGCTTCAAGAGCTTGGTATAAGAGATTAAGTGGCTTTCTGTTAAAAATTGGATTCTTGAGAGGAAAGATGGACAATACTCTCTTCATAAAAATTCAAGCCAATGATATGCTTATCACTCAAATTTACGTCAATGATATCATATTTGGTGTTACAATTGAGAATCTATGTAAAACGTTTGCTGAATGCATGCAAGATGAATTTGAGATAAGCATTATGGGAGAACTTACATTTTTTCTTGGTTTTCAAATCAAGTATACCAAGAATGACACAATCATAAACCAATCTAAGTATATAAAAGACCTGCCCAAGAAATTTGATATAGAAGGTGGCTAGGATTAGGAGCACTAATGAGTACTTCCATTAATCTTGATAGGGATAAACAAGGTAAACCGATAGATATCAAGTTCTATCGTGATATGATTGGGAGTCTGCTCCACTTAACGGTCAGTAGACCAGATATAATGTTCAACATTTGCATGTGTGCTAGTTTTCAAGCTTCACCTAAGGAATCACATAAAGTATCTGTAAAGGATTTTATGATATTTGATTGGGACTATAGACTTAGGTTTATAGTATCCAAAGGAAACATCCTTTGAAATAATCAGCTACTCCGATACGGACTATACAAGGTGCAAAATTGATTGTAAGAGTACTAGTGGTACATTTCACTTCTTATGACGTTCTCTGTTATCTTGGTTTTCGAAGAAGCAGAACTTTGTGGCTTTGTTTATCACCGAGGTTGAATATGTTACGGTGAGTAGTTATTATGCTCAAGTATTGCACATGAAGCAACAACTCAAAGACTACAAATTGAAATATAAGTCAGTGCCAATCAAATGTGATAATACCAGCACTATAAACATATCTTCAAATGCAATATCTCACTCAAGAACAAAGTACATCGATATAAGACATCACTTTCTTTGAGATCATATGCAAAAGGAGGACATTAGTCATGAACTTGCGAGCACGAATGAACAATGAGCCAATATATTCACAAAACCCTTTCGAGAAGATTGTTTTATCTTATTAAGACGTGAATTAGGCTTATTGCATGTTAGAGAAGTAGTTTAAGGAAAATTTGTTCATTAACTTAAGTATTCCGAGCGAATATTTTAGTTATTTAAAAAATTTCAAGACTTCAGGCGGCCAAAGGGTGTAGGTCAGTCGGCCGAAACCCCATTAAACTTATCGCTGAGAGTATCAACTGGTTTAGGCAACTAAAAGTTCAATATAGAGTCAACCGAAGACTTCAGGCGACTTAGCTCTCTATCTAGTCGATCGAACACCTACTGTGTTAGGAGTTTTAAAATCTAGAATGTTCGGGTGGCCGATATGGCAATCCAGTCGATCAAACTGTGTAGATATAAAATCTTAAACTCATAAAAAACCCTAACTTTTAAGCACTTCAGCTCCCCGAACCCTATTTTTCTCTCACTCGAACTTGCATATCTTCCTATACTACCTCTCTACACTTCAATTGTGCTTCAAAAACTCATATTGATGCTCAGATCTTGCCTGTTCAACTCAGATTCACACTCCATATTCAAGTTTTCTGTGCATTCAACCTCAAAATCCAACACCATGCCAAGAACAAAGAGCATTGCATACAAAAATCCCTCTATGAGTTAGGATGATACTGAGCATATTTAATGTTGGCTACTGACTCCAGGGGCTAGGAAAATCTATAACAAGCACCTTCCATTGCTAGAACCTATTTTGGGTAAGATTCTTGATATAGCTTTTATGTAAGAACACTTTCCCAATATTCTTTGTAGATTTTCTGCCATAGGTTAGGAGAGATTTTTATTTTATAAACCCAAGGGGATTTACCCAAAATTAGTACACCTATTTTATATGAATTTAGGAAAGGAAGGTGCTATATACACAACTTGGGTAATAAAAAAGTGTTTTCCACTCACCCCACAAACCATTGCTGAAAGATTTCAAATTGAAAATAGGGACTTTGAGTGTCCAAACATAGGACAATCATGGATAATGAAACATGAGTTCACCCCCAAGCATTTTTGCCTCTAATTTTAACCGAGCAACCAATTTATTTTGGGCATTGTATAGAAAGTTAACCTTGGAGGCTAAGATCGTTCACTTGCTCATAACATATAACATTCTACCTAGAAGTGGGTGAAGAGACCATATATCCTACTTAGATTGTTTTGTTATGAGGTGCATATACACCAGCAACTGTCTTGACCTTCCAAACCTTATACTAAAATGGATGATTACCAAGGAAGAAACTTGTCATGTCATTCTCCCTTATGGAGGGGCTCTAAACCTCATTTTTGAGTATCTTAGTCTAGCTCGTCCATCAACTGTCCTTTTCAAATGCAAACCCTCAGATAAATTTTCATCTACCACCGTGAAACTCATGGGTGATGAATTGGATTGAGCACTTAGGTGGATTCCTAAAAATCATCCACCTCCTCAAGATGGTGTACGTATGGAGGAAGAATATGCTCATAGGAATGATGCACACCATGAGGAGCCACTTGCTCTTGTAGGTACAACCATTGAGCCTCTTGTATGGTTTCAGCATTTTTGTCAAGATATGGATTTGAAATTTAATACCCTTCATGGAGATATCCAATCCAACTTCAGTTCCTTCAATCAACGACTCACACAGATTTAAAGCAACACGAGTAGTGCTTCCTCGTCAAAAGGGAAAGTTGACTTTTTAAGTCCCATCCCATTTTGATTATGACAAACCGCTTATATCTTATATGTGTATTTAGCATTTGAGTAGGTATGTTATTCAACACACACATAAGGGAAAAGAAAAATGGAAGCTTGAAGGACTTAAAGGCTATACATTCTGGCATATTCCATGGAAAAGAAATGAACAAACAAGAAAGAAGACATATGTATTTTATTTTTACATTGAGTTGTTTGTAATAATGCATATCTTGCATGATGTGGATGAAAGCTCAAGACTAACCATAGAATGACCTTAGGGAACTTATATTTTCATGGAAAACCCTTCACTTAAAATTCCATACTCATACACATAGGGTTGAAAATTTTTAAAGTCAAAATCACGGCAAGAACTTAGGTTTTCAATGACCTTGGTCAACCGACCCAAGCATTATAATCAGCTCAGCTGACCAATCATAGTCTTTTGGCCATGATACATAGGCCCTGCCGACTGAGCATGTTTTCTCATGAAACGCCCAACCGACCGGCCTTAACTTTGGCCAAGTTTATGAGCCCAGCCGACTAGCCATCTTAAAACAAAATGGCCTCAGTCAACCGACCTTTAAGCCCAGTCGATCCGTTCGTAAGGCTTGGCTGACCAAACTATCGTAACATTGCATATTGCCTATGGCCAGCAGATCGACATCATGCACAATCGATTGAACCCCTAAGAAAATTCAAATTTTGCCCTAGGCCGGTTGATAGTGCATCCCCCAGCTGGTCAAATCTCTCGGGTTGGCCATATTTTTCAGTGCTAAGAGTCATTGATCTTTTAATTAAATAATTTTAAAAATTCCCTCCATATCCCTTTTGGTCAAAATTTTCAAGAGCTCTATATACAACCCATTCATAAGCATAATTAGCCACTTGATTAGTCTTGAAAATCCTCTAAAAGTTTTGTGTTATATTTCTATTCTCTTTTCATTATTCTTTGATAAATCTTTTTGAAAGAGAGCTTTGATTGTAATTCACTTCCTTCACTTGCAAAGTTTTTGCACTTGAAGGTTGTTGATGGCATTTATTTCATTCAAAAGCATTTATTCTCTTTTAATCCTTCATTGTGAAAATCAATTGTAGAGAGTAAAGTTTAGGTTTCTCCAACATATTTTTCTTGTTAAATACTTTGGGGAAACTTATTCTAACTTGTGAATCTTTCCACATCTATTGCAAGATTTCAAAAGCTCACATATTCTTTGATTGCAAAAGTCTTTTTGTGCAAAAACCCTAGCTTCCCTTGAACTATATATTTGAATATCATATTTGGAAAAATATTTAGGGGGTTTAAGATCTTTAAAAAACCATCTATTTTCATGTTTCATTTCTTATCAATGATCATATATATTTATTTGGGAAAAAATAATTTCAAAGCAAAACCCTAGGTTCTCCTACATTTTTATTGAAATATATAATTTGGAGAATTTTATTGGGTTCAAATCTTCGAAGCATTTTATCATATACATCATTTTCAAAGATTGCAAAATTATTTTGAGAAAACCACCCATACTCTATTGAGCATAAATGATATCATCTGAGAGTGCATTTTAGTGCTTTAAATTTGTACACATTTTCTTATTTGAGGAGCATATCTTTGTACGCAATCTTTCACATCTGTGAGTTGGTTTGGCTCAAGCCCAGTTATGTGAGCTATAGCGACTCTGCCCGTAAGGAGAAACTAGTTTAGCTTAGCTTGGTAAATTGAGCAGGGGAAACTCTGCCCTGTAAGAAGAAATTAGTTTGGCTCAGCCTAGTAAATTGAGTTGGGGAGACTCTGCCCCATAAGGAGAAACCATTTTTGCTCAGCCTGGTAAATTAAGCTAGGGAGACTTCGCCCTATAAGGAGAAACCAGTTTGGCTCACTCTAGTAAATTAAGCTAGGGAGACTTTGCTCTGTAAGGAGAAACCAGTTTGGTTCAATCTAGGAAA
Source organism: Malania oleifera (assembly GCF_029873635.1). NCBI lineage: Eukaryota > Viridiplantae > Streptophyta > Magnoliopsida > Santalales > Ximeniaceae > Malania > Malania oleifera. Next base: position 46,942,265 of record NC_080418.1, read on the forward strand.
TTGAGCTGGGGAGACTCCACCCTGTAAGGGGAAATTGTTTGGCTTCATCCGTAAGTGAGTCGGGGAGATTCTGCCCTGCAAAGGAGTATTGCAAACGACATTGCTCTGCCTGGTTAAGTGAGTATTTAGTGGAATCCTCAAGTTGGTTGGCTTGAGGCAGGGACGTAGGCAGGATAAACTAAACCTTGGTTAGAATAACTGTGTCATTCTCTATTTCCCTATGCTATTTAATTTCCACACATGTATGTTTGATTATATATTGTGTTAATTGTTTTACATACATGTTTTCATTATTTGGGGATTTGAGTTTGCATAGTGTTGAGTTTGGTGCAATCCCAAGAGGTGGGGTGAATCGGATATTTAAAAAATTTCTCCCCCAGGTTCAACTAATCCAGCAACAGTATTAAACAACCTAGGGTCTTTTTAAAAAAACTCAAATCCCCAAGCAAGTATGTATGAAGATGTTTAAAGCAATTAAAACATTCACAGTAGTTCAAGTATTAGTATACATGTGCGGAATTGAAAATGTGAAAATTAAACAGAGAGCCGGCACAAAATATGTTATCGGGGTTCAGCCAATACTGCCTACATCCTCGCCATGGCTCACAAGTACAAAGATTCTACTATGGCTTATTTAACGGGTGGAGTTGCACCTGATACAACCAGATCAAATTAAAATAGGGCTGACCTCAACCTTTACAACCCATCCTTCTAGGCTAGATTAACGCCCCCTCAGGCCACACCTGGAATACAACCAATTCACAATATAAACTTTATGTACAAAATATATGCTTCTTTGATAAGTAGATTTGTACCAGTATAATCAACACACTACAATATTATAGGATATGATGAGCTTAATGTAGTTTAATTGTCTACTCTCAAAGTAATGCAAGTGTTGACCTTGTAGATCACACCCGATTTTGATAACGACAAATACTTGTTGTATTTGATGGATGTTTGAGGATATGTGCAGGTATACTGTTGGTAGATCAAAATGATTGCACAAAAATTAAAAGTTGAAGGCCTTGAAAATCTTATTTATGTTGTACTTAAATTCATTATTCATTATGGGTTTGTAATAGTAAATAGGATATGGGTTGTAATAATTATATGCATCACCTACATGGTATGATAGGTAAGCTCAAACAAAAAATACCTAGAATGACCCTAGGACACTCACAGATGCATATATATGTATATATATGGGGTCATATGGAAAAGGTGATTACATAATTAAATAGAAGCGAAATGCACTTAAGTTGCATGTTTGGTCGACCATACTACACAAGTACAATATCTCTTGGTCGACCAAACCGATGCCTGGGTCAATTGTTTGACCACTGCCTGGTCGATCGAGCCATGCCAATTCATTCCCTCCTAGTCGACCAAACTCCCACCAAAGTCAATATTTGACCATACGGTCGACTAAGCCCAAATCGTATGCCAACTACCTGGTCGAGCGAGTTCACACGTGGGAGAACTCAATGCTCCGGTTGACTGAACTACTTAGTTCAAAACCTCCCGGTTGACCGAATCGCGTAGTAAAGAAAAATTGCCTTAGAACCCTAGTATCTGGTAGACAAAACTTTTAGTTCAATTTATGCCCAGTCGACCAAACGTGCACAACTTAGTCAACCGAACCTTGCTTTGGTCGACCGGTGCTCTCGGGTTGCCCCAATATTTTTACCATGGGTAAAATAATAAAACAGGGTTAATTGTATTAAAATGTATTAACACATATGTGTAATGAATGGTTATACTTTTGGGGATGTCTATATATACCCTCTCATTTGAAATAATTAACATAAGATTAGCAAACTTGATTAGTGAAAATTCTCTTAATTCCAAAATCTTTCTAACTCACTTCCAAGCATCCTACACTCATACTTACCTTGCCATATTGCCAAAAATCCGTTTGTAAGTTTGAATTAAGTGTTCTTGTCCTATAAGTTTGCTCTCTCAAATTTGTGATTGTTTGATAATATTTTTCTTGAGAGCAAGACCTCAAGTTTTCTTAGGAGGCTTTATTGATAAGTCTTTCCTAAGAAGATTTCACTTGAACTTCTAAGTATTGCACTATCATTGCAATATCTTTTGAAGTTCTTATTCGATTTTGTTTGCTAAGAATCTTTTCAAATCATTTTCAAATATCTCGTGTGTTTCATTTCGAGAAAGGTTATTGGAGAGATATTTGTTTATGTTCTAAAGATCTTTGTTGCAATATTCTCTGAGTATTATTATCTTTTGAACACAAAGATCAAATCCTTTTTGCAAACAAAATATATACATCCCTTGAGCTTTATACGTTGAGAAAAATCATCTGTTGAGATATTTAAAGTGTGGCTAATATCTTTGTTTGAGCATTGTGGTTGAATATAATGTGGGATACAAAGATCATATTATTTGCACTCTCACACATTGATTGCAAAGCTTGAATAAATATTTAAGAGTAGACATTTAAGACCACATTAAACTTACTTCATTATATCATTTGGTGGTGTTTGTGATTGTTTATATTGGGTATACATCTACTTTACATGAAAGCATAATCACTGTACCAATTTCATTATTGTGAACAAACTGTTGTGTTTCCAGGTATGTCCTAAGGAGGCGGTAATCCAATCCGGTAAGGATTGAGTGTAAAGGTTGAGGTCAGCCCTGTGCTAATTGACCTGGTTTGTTTAGGTGCCGCTCCACCCGTTTAAGTGAGCATCATAGTTGTAATCCTTGTGCTTGTTAGCCAAGGCGGGGACGTAGGCAATTTTCCGAACCTCGATAACACTTATGCGTGTCACTCCTCTTTACTACTTTCTAGTGCATATCTAGTTAATTAAATTGCATTATTCAATTTCTGGTACATATTATAATTGTTTTAATTTACTTGCACTAGATTAACCATAGGGTTGTGAATATGTTATTGTTAGGATACTCACCTAAGGCATCAATTTTAAAAGTACCAATTCACCTTCCTTTTGGGATCATGGTAAAGCTAACAACAAGTATAGCAATCATAATGTAAGAGTGTATATGTTAGGATCTTTGTGTCAAGATAATAATATCAATCACAAAGTGCAGTATCTAAGATCTTAAGCACACAAGAAAATATCTCAAAAAGGGTTTTTCTAAAAAATAAGCACAAGAGATATTTGAGATTAGTTTGTAAAAAATATTTCATAAATAAACACAATATGAGCTCTTGAGTTTTGCAATAATAATGCAAGACAAACAAGCTCTAAAGAGTTTTCCCAAAAATGACTTATGAAATTGGAATAGCTTTCCCAAGAGGGGGGTGAATTGTGTTTTTAAAATTTTTATTTTCCTTTTTAATACTTCTGTGTTTTAACAATAAGAAAAAATCAAACACAATCACAAAATTAATTCAAATCAACCACTACCAAAACAAAATAACCAATCACTTGATTCTTGTAACAATAGCCCTGTAGCAATATGTAATGCTTGCTGAATATGTATAAGCCCTGCGTCAAAATTCACAAACACACTTCTTCTCAATGTTCAACATTTAAATAAACTTTCATGTTAATAAGTGAAGGATGATCAACCAACATAGTCCCTTTCGGTTTTGCAATCAATACTAATCAAATCAAAAAAAATTATCCTCCAGTCTATTTAAAAACCAAACATTTAGAATTTAGAATTTTATAAAGAATCCACGCAATTTATAAACTTTGCTGAAAAATAAAGAGCAGGGAAGAAAGAGAAACACAAGATTTTATGAGGTTCGACTTCAACATAGCCTATGTCCTCGCCCTTGGCAAACCACCAAAAGATTCACTATCATAGTTCCTTTACCGGGTGGAACAACATCGATTACAGCACTCTTTTGTTAAGGCTAGAACCCGCCTTCACAAAACGATGTATACTCGTTCGGTCACTCCTTCAAATAAGTTAGAGATCGCCTCTCTAAGCAATATCCCCTTGCTTAACCAAGGATCCAAACAATCCTTGGAATTGTTAATCTATAAGATACAAATCAAATAGATGTATAGAGAATTGTTCCTCCAAGAGCTGATTAGTACAGTTCAGAACTATATACTTCAATAAAATTCACAATATGAAATTCAGATTGAAGTTCTAGGAATTTTTCACTGTACGATTCTTTCAATGGATGAAAGAATTGATAGTCGAAGCACAATATCAGTGAGAAAATCAACAAGACTTCAGTAAACTTCGCACAAGATGTGAGCAATAGAGAGCTTTTAGAATTTCATAATGCTTGAGAAAGATTTAGAATGCTAGATTGAATTCTTGGTATTGAATCAATGTAGCTTGGGTGTATTTATAGATGTAGAAGTGTATCTAACTTGTTCCCCAAGTTTACTTTGAGTAGAGTCTAAGGTTTAAATAAATTTGAGCCCCAAATAGTTTTAAAAATTCAAAATATGACCATTCGGTTTTTCAATTTTTCCGCGTGAGACATGACTATTAGTACCTTGGCAGTCAGCTGACAATGTTTTCCACATTTAAATTGCACAACTAGAGAGGTGGAAGTCACCTGTCAACAACCAGTCGGGTGTCTTTCACTGAACAACTTGGTTTTTTTAAAACATTCAAAAAGGTGGCAAACGATTGGCAAAACACACACAGATGTCTTAGTTTACCCTGACAGTCGTCTGTCAACACTAGACAGTTGACTGTCATCCTTCTATCTTCTTTCTTAAAGCTCTTTAATATGATAGTTGACTGTCCATTGACAGCCAGTCGCCTGTCAACCAATTGTTTCTTAGTTTGAAACATTTTTGATCACTCTCTTCTTTGCTTATTTAATATTTGAAAGATTGATTTGGTTAACTTTGAAAAATATGTTCCAAGACTTAAAACAAAGGAATCTAAGCCTCTTTGCCTAATGAGCTTCAAAATGAAAAATCATACTTGAATCATATTTGAATTACTTGCAAAGCTTGTCCTAAAAATTGATTTGACTCCTCTTTGCTTTGAGTTCACTTTGTCGCAAATGTTTGATCTTTCATCCTTCTTTGATGCTTTCATTATGGATCATTTTATTTGATACAAGGCTTTCCATGTTCCTTGATTCTTGTGAGCTTTCAAGATATGTCATTTGAGGTCTAAGCTTCATTTGATTTGAATGAGCTTTCAAAATTGTCCCTTTCTAAAATCCTTTTTGCCTTTATTAACTGAGATAGCATTACTTTGAAACAAATTAGATAGCCTTTTGTTATCATCAAAATCAAAATTCATAAGCATAGGTAGGCCAACAATCTCCCCCTTTTTGATGATGACAAAGAAAGAGCAAAGATAAAAAAATACTACCCCTTTCAATAAGCATAAATTTCAGAAAGCATTATTACATTAAAGCTCAATTTTAGATTTAACATCGAAGCATAGAAATACATACAAACATAGTTCAACAAACTCGAAACATAATACTTTGCACACGCACATACTTCCTCTTTTGACATCAACAAAAAGGCATAATACAACCATAAGTTGAGCATGTGTAGCATACAAACATCAAAAAGTTTATACATCACAAAAGAAACTTAGTCAAGCATCAGAAGCTGTATCACTATCTGCAACAACTACTTTTCCTTTAGATTTATGTTATTCTTCTTCTTCTTCTTCTTCTTCTTCTTCTTCTTCAGCAGAGCCTTTATCCGAATTGTCTTGTGAACCTTCATCTAACGATTTTTGTGATCCATCATTATTTTCGTCACTCTCTTTATCAGAATCAGAATCATGAGGTGTTGAACTATTGACACGTTGCTATATTTTGTCAAGACATTTATTTAGTGAAGAGTACATATCAACAATATTTGATATTTTGTCTTGAAGAGAGGTGAAGCTAGCCCTCATGTCAGAACTGAAACTGGAATAGTGCTGATAGAATGGAAAAAACCATGTAGGCATATCAACTTCTTCTGGAACTGGATTAGGTTCTTCTGGTGCTGGTCGTGCTGGTCTATTTCCCCTGAACACCCATCCCTCAGTGTACTTCTTGTAACCCATTCTTTTTAGAGTAGTTGAGGAAAATACATTATAATGGGTTCATTTTACTAGCTTGGAAGATGAAGTGACAACTTGGAAGTGAGCAAAGACTAAAGATAGAATGCCACCATATGGAAGTTCAATTCTAGGGGATTCTAGCTTCATGACCATCCACTTAAGAATAAGGCTTGCTTAATCTAATTTCTTGCCTTTGAGAATGCATCACATAACAAAACATTCGAAGGAGGAAATATGATCAAAGGATCCTGCTCTAGGAAGAATATTATAAGCAACAATTTTGTGAAGAATTTGAGCTTGCAAATTGAGCCGCTCATATTGTGGAGGATTTCCAAAATAGACAGGTGGATCATTCACCACAAGAGGCAGAAATTATTGTGGATTAAAACCCTGCTCCATTTTCTATTGCTTTTCAATAGGATTGCACTCAAAATCACCATGTTTTATACGAAGTATTTTTATTAGAAAATGTGGAGTAAAGGTAATCTTTTGGCCTAATACTTTGGTAGAAAAACCAGTATCTTTCTTTACCAAGTTAGAGTAAAAAAGTTTGATTTGATTGGGATAATATCCTTTAACTTAGTGTAGAATAAACTTGTCCCATCCTATGTTTTTAAATAGATAAAGAATCTCTGGGAAATCAGCTTCAAAGAAAGCAACATCTAGTACCTTACCAAAAATTGGATCAATAGTGTAGATGTAATTTTGGTACAAAGTTTTTGCATGAGTTAAGACCAACCATTTTTCAATTTCTTCATTGCTAAGTGGCTTTGAAGAAGATTCTTTGACCTTTTTGCCTACTGTTTCTAGTTATTGGCATGTCAATGAAGCATAAATTCGAAGAACCCTAGGTGAAGAGGATTTAGGATTTAATGGAATGAAGTGGGAAGAGGTTTGGAGAAGAAAATCTTAGAGGGGAGATGGAGAGAAACTGCTTTAGTGAAGGTTAGATGAGTGGATAGGTGTCTGGGATTTTAAAAAGAATGTTTTTTCTTGTTAAGTGAGCTTGAAACGTTGCGAGACAGTTGTCTGTCTACACGGTGACAGTCGGTTGTCGATTATCTTTCCAAATAGGTAGTAGCCTGATAGGCGTCTGCCTGGTATCTTGGCAGTCGTCAGCCTTGAAGAGAATTTCTTCTTTCTCTTAGTTGACTTCACATATATGTAATATGCTTGATTTTTGCTTTCATATGAATTTTCTTTCAAAACTCTCTATCTTATGCTTGTATAAATCATCCTATGATTTTGGCCAACAATGCTATTTAATTTTTTATGTATTTTAATAAACACTTTGAGATTTTCAAGCCTTTTTATCTAGGTACCCATACCTTTTTGGGTCCGGTAAGTTTCACAAGGGATGTTTCTTTTACTCTCCATATTTGTTTAGTCTTCACACCCTTTCTTTTAAATGGACATTCAAACTTTATATGTCCCTTTTTCTCACATTGATAGCATATGGTGCTAGTGTAGGCATTAGAGGATGTGTGAGCATAATCTTTGGATGTTTTCGAAAAACAACCTATGTAAAGATTCTTCCTTTGTGAGCATATAATTTTGTCAAAGTTTGCCTTTCCTTTTGTAAAGTTGTAAATGATCTTTTCTTTATCTTCAATTTGATTTTTGAGATCATTTATCCCAATGTCTTTTTTGTTATCAACCTTCTTTTGAGATTTCTCTAATTCTTGAAATAATTTTCCTAATTTATCTTCTAATTTAGAAATATGTATGTCTTTCTTATATTTTATAGAGGATAGGGATTGAAGGTCTTCTATCATTTTTTCATTCTTGCATTCTAATTCTTTGATTTTTAAGTATTTTTATTTTTCATACTTACTTTTTATTTTCATAAGTTTTGAATCATTTTCTCTTTCAACAGTTCTAAGGGATTCTAACTCTTTTATTATACCTTCATTATTATTTTTCAATGATGTGTTTTGTTTAGTTACTTTAATTAGCATCTTATGAAATTTGAATAAATCATTTTGTAATTCATCATAAGATGGCATACTCATCATGGGATTCATCACTACAAGAATTATTTAAAGATTTAGATGAGGAGCTTTCCTCATTGTCCCAAGCCATAAAGCATGAATAGGCAACCTCTTGGTCACTTGATTCATTTTACGAACTACTTGTACTCATGTTGTCCCAAGTAGTGGCTTCCATGGCCTTTTTGTTTTTCTTCTTAGACTCTTTCTTTAGTAGTGGACATTCCGGTTTTATATTTCTAGTTTTGTTACAATTATAACATGTAGGAGCTTTATTCTTTGATTTCTTTTTGCTAATTTCTTCTTATTCTCATTCGGAGTCTTGGTTGCTTCTTTTGAATATATTTTTCACTCTTAGAATTTTCGCTAGCTTTTTAGATATGAAGGCTACTTCATCTTTATCCATCTCTTCTTCACTACTAGAGTTTTCTTTTCAAGCTTTGAAGGTTATAGATTCTTGGGCTTTAGTTTTTTCACTTCTTTCATTCATTGCCATTTCATATGTAAGTAGAGACCCTATAAGTTCATCTAAAGAAGTGGTTTTAAGGTTCCTACCTTCCGTTATGGTAGTGGCTTTTGGTTCCCATTTAGGTGGCAGCCCTTTAAGAATTTTCCTTATCATCTCATAAGTAGTGTAGGTTTTTTCTAAGGCATTTAGGGAATTTATTATGTAAGTGAACCTAGTGTACATGCTAGTTATAGATTCACTTGGGTTCATCTTAAAAGCTTCATATTCACTTGTAAGCATATCAATCCTATTATCCTTAACATCTATAGTGCCTTCGTAAGTAACTTCCATATTTCCTTAGCTGTTTTGCAAGCCATTACTCGATTAAATTCATTAGCCTTTAAAGCACAATATACAACATTCATAGCACTATAATTAACTTGCAACATCTTATGATCTAAGTCTGTCATATCATTTTTCTCCTTAGGAACTTGTCTTTCATCTACTAGTTTAAAGGGAATTTGATCACCTTCCATGACAACCTCCTATGCTTTCCAATTCATAGTTTGAAGATATATTTTCATTCTCTTTTCCCAAAAGGTATAGTTATGTCCACAAAAGATTGCTGGATGGGTTGAGGATGGGCCCTCACTGAAGGGAGCTACTCCTATATGTGCCATTAGATCTTTTTATAGTTTCTTGTTAAGAATTACTATAACAAGTTTCTGATACCAATTGAAATTGGAATAGCTTTCCCAAGAGGGGGATGAAATGGGTTTTTAAAATTTTTATTTTCCTTTTTAATACTTCTATGTTTTCACAATAAGCACAACTTAAACGCAATGAAAAAATTAATTCAAATCAACCACAACCAAAACAAAATAACCAATCACTTGATTCTTGTAACAATAGCCCCGTAACAATATGTAATGCTTGCTGAATATGTATAAGCCCTGCATCAAAATTCACAAACACACTTCTTCCCAATGTTCAACTTTTAAATAAACTTTCAGTTTAATAAGTTAAGGATGATCAACCAACGTAGTCCCTTTCGGTTTCCGTAATCAATGCTGATCAAATCAAAACAAATTATCCTCCAATCTATTTTACAACCAAACATTTAGAATTCAAAGTTTTATAAAGCATCCATGCAATTTATAAACTTTGCTGAAAAATAAATAGTGGGGAAGAAAGAGAAACACAAGATTTTACGAGGTTCGACTTCAACACAGCCTACGTCCTTGCCTTTGGCAAACCACCTAAGGATTCACTATGGTAGTTCCTTTACTGGGCGGAACAACACCGATTATAGCACTTTTTTGTTAAGGCTAGAGCCCGCCTTCTCCAAACAATGTACCCTCGTTCGGTCACTCCTTCAAATAGGCTAGAGCGCGCCTCTCTAAACAATATCCCCTTACTTAGCCAACGATCAAAATAATCCTTGGAATCGTCAATCTACAAGATACAAGTCAAATAGATGTAGAGAGAATTTCTTCTCAAAGAGCTGATTAGTACAGTTCAAAACTATATACTTCGATAAAATTCATAATACAGAATTCAGATTAAAGCTCTAGGAATTTTTCACCGTATGATTCTTCCAATGGATGAAAAATTTGATAGTTAAAGCACAATATCAATGAGAAAATCAGCAAGACCTCAGTAAACTCCGTGCAAGATGTGAGCAATAAAGAGCTTTTAGAATATCAGAATGCTTAAGAGAGATTTAGAATGCCGAATTGAATTCTTGGTATTTAATCAATGTAACTTGGGTGTATTTATAGATGTAGAAGTGTATCAAACTTGTCCCCCAAGTTTACTTGGAGTAGAGTCCAAGTTTTAAATAAATTTGAGCTCCAAGAAATTTTAAAATTTCAAAATATGACCTTTGGTTTTTCAATTTTACTGTGTGAGAGATGACTGCTAGTACCCTGGCAGTCGGCTAACAGTGTTTTTCACGTTTAAATTGCACAAGTAAAGAGGTGGCAGTCGCCTGTCAACAACCAGTCAGGCATTTGTCACTGAACAACTTGGTTTTTTTTTTTTTTTTTAAATATTTAGAAAGGTGGCGGACGATTGGAAAAACACACATAGACGTCTCAGTCTACCCTGACAATCGTCTGTCAACACTAGACAATTGAATGTCATGCTTCTGTCTTCTTTCTTAAAGCTCTTTAATATGGCAGTTGACTATCCATTGACAGCCAGTCGCCTGTCAACCGGTTGTTTCTTAGTTTAAAACATTTTTGATCTCTCTCTTCTTTGCTTATTTAATCTTAGAAAGATTGATTTGTTTAATTTTGAAAAATATGTTCTAAGACTTAAAACTAAGGACTCTAAGTCTCTTTGCCTAATGAGCTTCAAAATGAAAAATCATACTTGAATAATATTTGAAGTACTTACAAAGCTTGTCTTAAAAACTGATTTGACTCCTCTTTGCTTTAAGTTCACTTTGTCACAAATGTTTGATCTTTTATCCTTCTTTGGTGCTTTAATTATGGACATTTTATTTGATATAAGGCTTTCCATGTTCCTTGATCCTTGTGAGCTTTCAAGATATGTCATTTGAGGTCTAAGCTTCATTTGATCTGAATGAGCTTTCGGAATTGTCCCTTTCTGAAATTGTCTTTGCATATATTAACTGAGATAGCATCACTTTGAAACAAATTAGATAGCCTTTTGTTATCATCAAAATCAAGATTCATAAGCCTAGCTAGGCCAACAACTTATGAATGAAATCACAAGGGAAAACTCAAAGCCTACTCTTAATAAAATAAATCTTAGTCAAATACAATCAAAGAGAGTATAAGTTTTATATAATGATGGCTAAAAAACTCTTACTAAATGATTTTCCCAAGGAGAATGAGTAAGAATGGAAGTGGTAAGCTTGTATGTGAAAAATGGGTATTTGAAATTTTAGAGAGAATATTGCTAATGACGTTTTCTAATCCATTACTAATTAACCAAAATGAGGGAGCATATATAGACAATCCAAAAATTATAACTGTTTGGGATCCATTTGGTATTTTTGAGAAAGTTTAAGTAAGGTTAATAAAACATAACCACGTTTTAACCTCAGTAAAAATTGAGCAACTCGAGAGTTTTTGTTGACCATATTTGAGCTTCGATCGACTATATCATTAAGTTCGGTCGACTAGGGCATTTTTGAACTGAGGTTTTGGTCGACCATACTAAGGTGATTTTGAACCCTCCGAGGTTCGGTCGACCAAGATATGTTCGGTTGACCAAATTCAGAGGTTCGGTTGACTAGGTCATTTTTCAACTAGAAGTTTGGTCAACCAGGGCGCTGGGAATCAGCCACGTGCCAATTATGTTGACCATGCGGTGCATGTTCGTTTTAAAAGTGGTCAACAGTTGACCTTGGGAGGTTCGGTTGACTGAATAGTCTATGTAGGTTTGGGTTTGGTCGACCGAACACAGTTAAAGTGTTAATTTAAGTCCTAATTTTTAAAATTGATTTCCCCTGATAGCATATATGATAATGGGGACTTTCCTATGTGCCTGTGCAAAAACCTAGGGTCTTTTCTAAGCTCTTTTTACTTAGTCCCAAAAATCTGACGTCGGTCAACTGAAGGGTAATCCCTAAGGTCAATCTATGGTCTTGAGCTAATCTTTCTTATCATGCATGCAATGCATTAATTATTATAGACCATAATTAATATTATAGACCCAAAATAAAATGAAATATAAATTAAAATAATAAACACTTTGGGTCTTCATTTGCTTCAAGTCATCATATAGCTTTGCCAATTTTATCTCACACAAAAACTTGGCAACCATTAAATACTAAAGTATTTGTCGTAATCAAAATGGGATATGGCCATTAAGGTCAACATATAGAAAGACCCTAGGTTGCGATATACTGATTGTGGTTTTAAAATTAGGGAAAATGCAACCTAGATTTTTAAATATCCAATTCACGCCCCTCTTGGGATTACACCATTCTTGTCAATTGGTATCGGAGTCTTGTTGCAAGAAACTTAACCGCTTATGTTAACGATCGCAATGGCTCAAATTGGTGTATCCCCATTCGGCGAGGGATAGTCATGTGTTAGGTCTGCATTGTTTTATGGAGTTGATTACACCTTGTGGAAACAACGAATGAGCGTATTTATAAAACCTATGGATTGGAGGGCTTGGGAGATGATTGCTAAAGGAACTTGTATGTCTGTGAATGAAATTGATATTAATTTAATGCATATGAATTCAAATGCCATGGATATATTATACTGTACCTTAAGTTCTAATATTTTTCATGAAATTATGGTATGTAAATGTGTGAGTGATATCTGGGATGAGATAGAGAGAAGGTATGGAGGATCTAAGAAAGAAGAGACTACCACTCCAGAAGCTCCAAGCTCAAATGATCAAGTAGTGGTAATTCATGGGCAAGTAGCATTTGCAGAAGAATAGGTATATGATCCTCACTCTATTTCTATTATGATTTCCATATTGAATGTTGTTATACATCAAATGTTGAATCATCTAATGCCTCTTATGAAAATTCTGCTGAAACTAGTGATAGTTTTGTAAATGTTGCATGCGATGATTCTTATAACAAATATTGTGATATATCTTATGATGAATCATCTGCTAGCTCATGTGATGCTTCTGTTATTAATGCATGCAATGATTCATGTAATGACCATGTTAAATTTTATGATGAATCATATGTTGTACTAAATGATGAAGGTATGCCCTCTCATGATACACTAGAAAAAGCTTTATTTGAAATGCATAAGTTTCTAGTTTGGATGAATAAATAGAAAACATGTTTGAAAAATGAGAATAAAATGTTGGAAAAGAAATTAAGAGATTTAAAATAATATCATGCCATCGTAGAAAAGAGAAAAATTAAGAAGGTACTGAAATTCACTTGCTTGGAAGGAAAAATGGAAAATCATTCTAAGGCTGCAAGTGAGAAGAATAATTCAAATAGACCCTTCGGAGTTAAAAAGGAAAATCTTTTCAAAAAGGGTTCAAGATCATCCCATAAATCCCATTATCATTTTTATGTCTAATCTATTAAAATTAGGCTTAATAAGAAAAATCTTTCACATGCACATAAGCGTGCCTATATTGTGGAAGAAGATGGCACAGCTGGTTTACTTGTCCATGTAGAGATGCCAGAGGCATGGATAAGAGGATGATATGGATGATCATGAAAGCAAACCCCTTAGGATCAAAGGAAGATTGGGCTCAAATAGAAATTACACAGTTACTTAATCCTTCCTTTGTTATTAGGTTTAGGGGTAGTGATGACTAAAAGGCTTAGGAAGTGGTTTGTGTCTAAAATGTCAAATCTTGGTATATGGACTCATTATACACTATTCTATATACTAACGTCATTAGAGAATCTTAGCCAAAATGAAAATTCAAGTAAGATATCCAATTTGAACTTAATACATACATACATACATACATACATACATACATATATATATATATATATATATATATTATAATGATTGGGTAAGATATGAAAAATATTGGCATTAGCATGCAAACTTTGAACTTAAAAGGAATGACCTACTTGAATGGGACGTTGGTCTCCACATCTCTCACAACATTCCTTCGATTTGTTCAAAGGTTAATAGCTTATCTGGCTAAAATTCTAGTGACCTTATTTCTATGAGATAGTTAACAAAAATCATCATATCTCGAAAAATATCTCAGAAGCATGCTTGAGTTAAAATCCACTTCCAAATGGATGAAGCATCATTGCTTGGAAAATAATTCTTAATGCTTATCTCTCTCTTAAATATGTTGTTGGCCTAACATGGCTTACTAATCTTGTTTTGATGATAACAAATCAAAGGTAAATTAACATGTTTTGGTGAAAGTGATAATACTTTAGGAATCAGGTTTTTAAATTCAAGTTCAAGTAATCTTGAAGCTCATTACAAGACTACATGAAAAGGAAATGAAAGCTTAAAGGACATGAAAACATGAATTCCAAAGATGACTTGATAAAAGCTCAGAGAATTGAAGCTTAAAGGCAAGATGGACTCAACAAATGACAAGGATGAAGACTCCAAGCTTAGAATAATTTTAGGTCTTAAGAGAGTCTCTATCTAAGCACTTCATTTAAATGATGATATGGTTGGATTTGAAGCTAATTAGGAAAATCATTGACTTAGAGACAATATTTTGAAAAACCTCGAAAAATATTTTTCAAAAGTCTTACATTACTTTGGGGAATATATAAGAGCAAAATAATTTGGAACCAAACTTGAAGATCAGCAATTTTTTCTGTCCAGGCGATTAACTGTGAGGATCCAGGCGACTGACATGAAGACATAATGAATTTGGGAAAACCCGAGAGGACCTAGACAACTGACTCTTGTCAATCTAGTTGACTAACACATTACTGCCTTTGAATTTTCTGTGTGTTAACCTATCCAAGCGACTGACTCTTGGTAACCCATTCGACTGACTCTTCAAAAATTCAAATTTTAAAGTTAATGGTAAGTTTCCAAAATTGAGTTTTTAAAAAGTATTTGTTATGAAAACTTAGGAAACACTCCAGGTTACTTGGGGAACATGAAATTAACCTTTTTTACATCTATAAATAGCCCCCAAGACAAAGCTTTTGATCACACCAGCAATACACAACAATCCAAGCCTTCTTGCTTACAATACTTTCAAAAGCTCTCTTGCTCACAACTTGCTGAAGTTCTCCATTGAGTTTTGTTGCGAAATTCTCACAAATCTCTAAGCATATACTGAATTCTATCCATCAAGAAAAAATCTCACAGTGATATACATCTAAAGCTTCAAATTCTCTCTATTGTGATTTTGAATTGAAGTATATAGTTGTGCTTTATTATTGTACTAACCAGCACTTGTAGAGAGTGTCTTTGTACACTAAATTTGTTTCTTTGTTTTTATAGAAGGTTTAGGTTTTTGAATCATTGTTGGACTGAGTGTGGGGTATCGCTCAAAGAGGAGAACTCTATCCTATTGAAGGAGGGATTGTAAAAGGTTGCCCCTACCCGTAAATGAGTGTGTAAGGTTGCTGCTACCCATAAAGGAGTGGAATAGTGAATCCTTGGGTGTGTTGCCTAAGGCAAGGATGTAGGTGGTGATAGCTGAACCTCGTAAAACTCATGATGTCGCTCTCTTCCCTATTCTTATTTAATTTTATTCTTATATAAACTGCACGGTTGGATATTTACTTTGATGCTCATTAGAACTACGTGGATTGAACATTAAACAAGCTGAAAATTAATATTGGGATAGCGGAAACCGAAAGGGAGTACGTTGGTTGATCAATGCTTATTGTGGAAACCATAAGGGAGTACGTTGATTGATTAACACCCAAACCTCATTAATTCATTAAACAACTAAGCTCTTTAATATTGAAAGTGGTTTGCTTAAATTTTGAGTTTTGGAAGCTTGGTTGGATTTTCTATCTTGAATTATATTGATTAATCAAGCTTATATTGTTGATTGGATTGAGATACTTAAAAAGCTGAATCTTGGAAGCAATTGCGGAAATTGTTATATTGTTGTGAAACTTATCTTGGTTGATTGAATCAAGTTAATTGGGTGTTGGTTTAAATTGCTAACGAAAGTATTGTAATTGGAATACTCATTCGTAATGGTTTATAACTAAATTAATTTTCAGCTGAACTTGTGATTTTGAATCAACTTTGCATGTGTCATTGCGGAAACCAAAAGAGTTGAGAAAGAACTAACTAAAGAGGGTATAAAACTTTTTTTAAAATCCTAATTCACCCCTCTCTTGGAAGTACACCTTCCTTTTCAATTGGTATCAGAGCGAGGTTGTAACAAATCTTAATCTAGAAGCTACATAAATATTTAAATGGAACACCTAGGTGTATCCCTTTTTGCTGAAGGTCAATCCTCAACTAGAACTCCTATTTTCTATTGTGTTAACTACACCTTTTGAAAATAAAGAATAAGAATTTACTTTCAAACCATGGATTGGAAAGCATGGAAAGCTGTCACACATGGTGACCACATCCCTACTAAATTAGTAGATGGTAAAGAAGTGGCTAAGGAAGAAAGAGATATGACTGATAACAACTTTAAAATGCTGCAAGTAAACTCAGGTGCCATAATGCACTATATTGTGCTTTAGACGTTAATGAATTCTATAAGGTCATGGCATGTAAGTCAGAAAAAAAAAAATATGGGATCAGTTAGAGGTAACCTATGAAGGAACGGTTGATGCTACGGATAGTAGAATTGACATGCTGACAAGCGAGTATGAGGCTTTTAGAATGAACCCGAATGAAACTATCACTAGCATGTATATTAGGTTTACTCACATAATAAAATCCTTAAATGCTTTTGGGAAAAATTACTCAACATATGAAATGATTCAAAAAATCCTTAGAGGACTTCCTCTGATATGGGAACCTAAGGTCACAGCAATCACAGAAGGAAGAAACTTGAAAAGTACTTCTCTTGATGAGTTAATTGGATCTCTTCTCACATATAAGATGGCAATGAACGAAAGAAATTTTGAGAATAATAATAAAAATAAGAAATCTATAGCCTTTAAGGCTGCGAAAGAAAGCTTTAGTGATGAAGACAGAGAAAAGGAATTAGATGATGAAGAACTAGCCTTCATTACTAGAAGACTTGGAAAATTTTTCAGAAAGAATAGGAAGTTCCCTTAGAAGTTCAATGGATCAAAAATGGAAAAAAGAGAGACAAACATAGAGGAAACTAAGAATGAACCTCTTATGTGTTATAACTGCAAAACGGTTGGACATATTAAACTTGATTATCCACAGCTGAAGAAAGTCAAGAAGAAGAAAAAGAAGGCAATGAAAGCTATATGGGATGATACAAGCTCAAGCGAATCGGAGAATTAATCAAGTGAACAAGAAGTTGCCAACATATGCTTTCATGGCTCACAATGATGAGGTAAACTCCTACTACAGTTCATCAGAAGAGTCTAGTGAAGAATCATGTAATGATTCATGTGATAGTATGCCTTTATACAAAGAAATATTGGCTAAATTATTTTCCTTACACAGTAGGTTCATAAAAGTAACTAAAAGAAATATAGATTTGAAAGAACAAAATGAAAATATGAAAAATCAGCTAGAAACTTCTAAATCGGCCGAAAATGAAAATGATTCTCATATCAATGATCTCATGATAAAAATAAACAACATGTCTCAAGATTTGGAAAAACTACAAGTAAATGGTGAAAGCAAGAAAGACATATAAATACGTATTCTTAAAAATAAAATTGAAGATAAAGACAAAATCATCTACAAGTTTACTAGAGGAAAAGAGAATTTTGAAAAGATGGTTGGACAACAAAGGATGGCTAGTGATAAAGAAGGAATTGGATACAATGCAATTGAAAGCAAAAAGAAGAAGAACCCATTTATGGGATATTTCGTAAAAGAAACAAAATACTATGCTAGTACATCTTCTACAAATAGTTATGAATACACTACTTGCTTCTTGTATAGGAATAAGGGACACATAAAGTTTAATTGTCCACTCAAAAAGAAATATGTCAAAATAAAAAAATGAATGGAAAGTAAACACTGAAAATAGTTATGACTTAAAAAGAATTAAGAAGGTTTGGGTTCCAAAAGTAACATCTTGAATCCTCCCTTGTAGGTATGCTTTAGGACAACTCCATCAAAGGAAAAATGGTACTTGGATAGCGGGTGTTCAAGACACATGATCAGGGATAAAGCTAAGTTCACCACCCTAGTTCAGAAAGATGGACGGTATGTCATCTTCGAGGACAACGCTAAAGGTAAAATCATCGGAATAGGAAAAATAGGTAAAGAACCTTCCTTAACCATAGATAATGTTTCGCTAGTGGATGGGTTAAAACATAATCTTTTAAGCATAAGCCAATTAAGTGATAAAGGGTTTGCCATAATCTTTAAACAAGATAAATGCATAGTTGAAAATCAAAGAAAACATGAAGTTCCATTTACAGCTTATAGAGTCAATAATATATATTGTTTAAACTTTGAAAATCTATTTTCTCAAGAAGTTACTTACTTAGCTGCCATGAATGAAGCTAGTTGGCTTTGGCTTAGAAGACTAGGACATGCTAGCTTGGAATTATTATCAAACTTTTCTAGAAAGAAGTTAGTCAAAGGTTTACCATGCATAAAATTCATAAAAGAAAAAATTTACGATACTTGCTAACTTGGGAAGCAAATTAAGACAAGCTTTAAATGAAGAAGAATATTTCTACTAGTAGACCCTTAGAACTTATTTATTTAGACTTATTTTGTTCTACTAGAACACAAAGTATAGAAGGAAAGCAATATGCTTTTGTCATAGTTGATGACTACTCTAGGTTCACCTGGGTACTCTTTTTAGCCTCCAAGGATAAAGCTTGTAATATATGTTGACCTTATAGGTCATTCCCAGTTTTGATAATGACAAATACTTTGATATTTAATGGTTGTCAAGTTTGTATGCAGGTTCTCATTGACAAGTTTATATAATGGCATAGGGCAACCTGAAGAGAAGTGAAGACCCCGACACATTTATTAATTGTTGTAATGTTGTTGGGTCTATAATAGTAATTAGGATATGGTCTGTAATAATCTCTGCATGTCATGCATGTAGGTTTCTATAAGCTCATAAATGCCATAGATTGACCATAGAGACTGAATGACCGTAGGGCACCCTTCGGTCGACCGACGCCAGGTTTTTGGGCATACTTAAAAAGACCCTAGGTCCTTACACTCAGTGCACATTGTCCCCACAATCATATATTTTATCTGGTGAATTAATTGAAATGAAAATGACCTTAATAGGCATAAAATGAGTGAGGTTGGGCGACCGAACCCAAGGTGAACAAATCACCTCGGGCGCCCGAACTATCGAGAAGTCAACATTTTGACCTTGGTTCGAGCTACCGAACCAGAATGAACGCATTGCCCTCGGGTGCCCAAACCACCTAAAAAGGACTTTTCACCAACTCGGGCTACCAAACGATTTAGTTTAAATTAAGCCCCGAGCGAACGAACATACGAGTTCGGGCTACCGAACATACAACTAGGCACCCGAAGTTATGAAGCGAGGCTACTAACTTTGATTTGGGTAACCGAACTATAATCTGGGTGACCAAACTTATTTGAATATCTTTTTAAGCTGTGTCTTGTCGGGTGACCGAACCTCGGTTCAGCCACCCAAACCTCGGCGGATTAAAACTGTTTTAACTACAGTAAAATTGGGTTAAGTTGGGTTAAGTGTGTTTAAACATTTTGAATCTTTTCTAATATTTCCCAACAAGTCCCAAACGGGTTATACTTTTACCCCTGCCTATAAATATGGGTTCATTTATGAGGATTAGTGTGAGATCAGCCAAAAATAATTAGAAAAAATCCTCTGTATCTCAAAATCCCATTTTGCTCAAAATACTCTCAAATATTTATTCCTTTGATACATCTTGATATAGTGAGAGTTTATTAAGTGGCCTTGTGTTTATTAGATAGCGCTAATACTCCCATTTGATTGATTGATTGTTATACTTTTCTCAGGGAGTTTTAGACAAAGATTTTGATATTATAAATCTTGTGCTGGGATAAACTAAGTAAGCTTAGGATATTTGCATTATTATTGCAAGTGTCCACTAGCTTGGATTTTTGATGTGCAAAATATTTTTTTTAACAAGCTATATTATTCTTTCAAGCAACTCTTGAGCATATTACATTGAAGAAAATATTTTGAGTTGTTTTGTATATTTGCAGCATCGTTGAAACCCTTGTTTATTATTGAGATTTGATACTTACTATTTCAAAGAAATAACTTGATTAGAACACTCTTGAGCATATTAACGATCATATCTTGTTGAATGTAGCTTGCACAAAAATACACATCATTGAGCTTACATTTCCTACATTGTTGATGTGAATGTGATTGCGCATATTTGGGTACATATCTGCTTTACATGAAAGCATAATCACTGTACCATTATAGTGAAAATACTATTGTATTTCCAGGCGTGGCTTGAGAGGGTTTGATCTAGCTTGAAAGGATCAGGTTGGGGTCAACCCTGTGAATTTGACTTAGGGCCTTCTCTGCCCCGCAAGGAGAGTTTGTAAAGAATGAGGTCAACTCTGTGCTAATTGACCTGGTTGTATTAGGTGCTGCTCCACCCGTAAAGTGAGCATTAGTTGAATCCTCGGGCTTGCGAGCTAGAGGTGGGGACGTAGGCATAGTTGGTTGAACCTCGATAACATATCATGTGTCTATTTATATTTTCGCACTTTATATTTACTGCACGTGTATGTTATTGTGTAAATGATGCACATGATTTAAATTCTGCATATTATATTTATCTATGCATTTGGGTAGACAACCCTAGGTTGTGAATGTACTGCTGCTATTTAGGTTAAACCTAGGAAAAAATTTTAAATTCCAATTCACCCACCCTCTTGGGAATACACCAAAGCTAACAATATATTAATAAATTGATGCAAGAGACTTCAAAATGAAAAAGGATATGGTGTCTCAAACATTAGGAGTGATCAAGGAAGAGAATTAAAAAACAAAGAAGTTGAAAAATTTTGTAATGAACATGGAATAAATCAAAATTTTTTAGTACCTAGAATTTCCCAAAATGGTGTTGTTGAAAGAAAAAATGGAACTCTTAAAGAAATGGCTAGGACTATGCTTAATGAACATAAGCTACCTAAGTATTTTTGGGCTGAGGCGGTAAATACCGCGTGCTATGTATTAAATAGAGTATCCATAAGATCAAACCTAAACAAGACTCCCTATGAACTATGGAAAGGTAGAAGGCCTAACATAGCTTACTTTCATGTATTCGGATGCAAGTGTTTTGTATTAAAGAATAAAGATGATTTAGGTAAATTTGATGCAAAAGCTAATGAAGGAATATTCTTAGGATATGCATTCTTAGGATATGCATTAAAGAGTAAAACATTTAAAATCTATAATAAAAGAACTCTCACAATAGCACAATGAATACATGTAACCTTCGATGAGGAAAATCCATTTAATAAAATAATAAATGTTGAAGAAGTTCAAACTACTCAAAAACCAGAAGACTTAGAAATTATAGAAGTAAAATAAGAGAAAAATGAATTAACTTCAAATGATGATGCTACAGAAAATTCTGAGTTACCCAAAAAATGGAAATTTGTAAGAAATCATCCTAAAGATCAAATCATAGGAGAACCATCATGAGTTGTATCTACTAGATCTTCATTAAAAAATCTATATAATCATTATACTTTCTTATCTCAAGATGAACCTAAGAATATTGAAGAATCTCTAAGTGATGATTCATGGATAGTGGCTGTGCAAGAAGAATTAAATCAATTTGAAAGAAATAAAGTATGGAAATTAGTTCCTAGACCAGATGACCATTCAATTATTGGAACATAGTGAGTTTTTAGGAATAAAAATGATGAAAATGGAATTGTGGTAAGAAATAAAGTTAGACTTGTGGCTTAAGGATATAACTAAGAAGAAGAAATAGACTACGATGAAACATTTGCTTCTATAGCTAGAATGGAAGCCATAAGAATATGCATCTCACAAAGAATTCAAACTTTATCAAATGGATGTAAAGAGTACATTCCTAAATAGTTTTATAAATGAAGAAGCATATGTAGCACAACCTTCGGGCTTTGAGGATATTCAAGACCCTAATTATGTGTTTAAATTAACAAAGGTCTTGTATGGATTGAAACAATCCCCTTGGGCTTGGTATGAAAGGTTAAGTGGATTCTTACTAGAAAAATGATTTTCTAGAGGAAAGGTAGATAGTACATTATTTATCAAAACTAAGAAGGAAGACACACTCATTATCCAAATATATGTGGATGATATCATATTTGGTGCAGCAAATAATGATTTATGCAAGGACTTTTCTAAGTGTATGAAAGAGGAATTTGAAATGAGCATGATAGGAGAATTGAACTACTTTCTAGGACAACAAATTAAGCAAGCCAAGAATGGAACTTTTATAAATCAATCCAAATATATAAAAGACATGCTTAAGAAATTTGACATGGAAAGTAGCAAGCGTATAGGAACTCCAATAAGTACTTCCACAAGTCTTGAGGAGGATGAAAAAGGAAAACTAGTAGATATGAAATACTATCAAGGTATGATAGGAAGTTTGTTATACTTGACAGCTTGTTGACCAGATATAATGTTTAGCGTACGCATGTGCAAATGATTTCAATCAACTCTTAAAGAATCTCATCAAATAGCTATGAAAAGGATTTTAAGATACTTGATAGGTACTACTTACTTAGGACTTTGGTATCCTAAGGACACTGGATTCAAAATGATTAGTTATTTAGATGCAAATTACATTGGATGTAAAATTGATAGAAAAAGTACAAGTGGTACGTGTCATTTTTTAGGACAATCTCTAGTATCTTGGTTCTCTAAGAAACAAAACTCTGTAACCCTATCGACTAATGAAGCTGAGTATGTGGCAGCAGGGAGTTGTTGTGCACAAAACACCTTACAAGAATATTCTTCTATACCTATTAAGCATGATAATACGAGTGCTATAAACATTTCCAAAAATCCAATATAACACTCAAGAACCAAACATATAGACATTAGACATCATTTTCTAAGAGATCATGTGCACAAAGAAGATATCATACTAGAATTTGTAAATACAAGTGATCAATAGGCAGATATTTTTACCAAACCTCTTCGAGAAGAAAGGTTTATATCAATAATGAAAGAACTTGACCTATTACACAGTAGGGAAGTGGTTTAGAAAGAATACAAGAAGAAGAAAAATTGAAAGCTTTGAAAAGTTAGGCGACTGAGCTCAATGACCCTAGTCAACTGACAGGCCACTGACTTGCAGGAATTCAGTTTCTTTGCCAATTAGGTAACTAACTTTGGAGAGCCCAGTCGACTGGATCATCGGGGCTTTATATGTTTTGAGTGCGAAACCCTAATTTCTTCCATTTCAGTCAACTGGACTTGGCTCCTCAACTCACCCAAATTCATTTTCTTCCACTCCTCTTGCTTATAAACCCAAAATATTTCATTGAAAGAGTGGAAATCATCATCCCACATCTTCCCCAAACAAAGATATAGGAATCCTCTTCGAGCAACCGATCAAGTACGTGGTAAGATCATTGACGCATCTTTCTTTGCGGTAGAATTTTTGATTTTTCTACCAATGTTTAGGGCGATAGGTTGGAAAAATCTTGTGGTTTATCAAGCAAAGGGCTTATACCCAAATCTCGTTAAAAATATTTTATGTGAATATGGTTCAAAGTGAATCGGTACTTACTACTGAAGTAAGAGGACAAAGAATACCATTAACGCCACAAACCTTGGCCCCCATTCTTCATATTGACCAATGTGGTTTTAGGTGTTTTGCATTCTCACGCTCTTGGATAATGAACCAAGGTTTCACCCCCATGGAATTTTTACTGTTAATTATGATCAAAGCACTAGAACAATTTAGGAATCCTCCTAAGTATACACAGTTGAATCTTCAAGCACAGATACTTCGAAAAATCATAACATACAATATTGTACCCCAGGTCCGATCACAAGATTACATCTCATACATGGACAACTTTATCATGTGGTGCCTTTTGAAAGGCAGGAAACTTGACTTGTCTATTTTGATTTTGAAATGGATGTGGATGAGATTGGACGCACGGCAAGTTACTCTTCCATATGGCGGCATCCTTAATATCCTGTTTTCTAATCTTAGTATCATCAATCCAAAAGAATTGTTCATTAAAAGGACTCGATATGATCATTTTGGATCCACAACTCTAAAACATAAGGGTTATAAGAAACATGAGCAGGGTTGGTTTTAAGAGGAAGAAGACCACCTAGGCCAGCACTTAAGCAAGTTTTGCCTCCAGATCAGCAGCCAAAACCTCATATTGATGCACCTTCATGGTTCATACCATTTCATTACTAGTTTGCTACTTTTAGTAGTGACATGCGCTTGGGACTTCAGTCTCTTAAAGAGAGTAATGTCTCACTTTAGTCTAGTGTTTCCTCGATTGATCAAAGACTTAGCCATTTGGAATAGTATCAGGCTAGTTCCTCATTCTATCTAAGTGATAAGGAATCTGAGGAAGAGAAAGATGAAAGAGATGTTGAAAGTTCTAGAGATGATGATGCAGCTGATGCTTCATGTTTTTGTTGCTATGATGTGTATTTCAGTGCTATATCATTTCGTATTTCTTTTTTGCATCTCATTGTTATATATATTTATAATCAGCTTGTTATTTTGGATTGTATCTTAGTTTTTTTTTTTTTTTTTGGTATGTATCTCAAGATTACTTATGACACTATGTACACCTATGGTTTTATATGAATATCTTTTTGAGTATGAATTTGTGTCTACTTTGGACATTACCTTGTTATTTCTTTTCTCTTTTTGATTGATGTCAAAGGGGGGAGAATGATTAAGAAATACTGAGAGTAAAGTTGCAAAGAAAAAATTAAGAAAGTTGCAAAATTGAGAATGACATATGAGAATGCTTATATATATATATATATATATATATATATATATATATATATATATATGATAATATGCTAATATACGTTGAGATGCTGATATATGAAATGAATTTCATATATTACTAACAAATAAGATCTTGCAATATGAACTTTCATGCAATTTGAAACTGAAGTTCATACTATTTGAAAAACTATCGTATCGATGATTATTGTACTTTCAAAATATTGTTAAAGTGATGATACTTCAAGAATCAGGTTTTTAAATTCATGTTCAAGTAATTTTGAAGCTCATGGCAAGACTAAATGAAAAGGAAATGAAAGTTTAAAGGACATGAATGCATGAATTCCAAAGATGACATGATGAAAGCTTAGAGAATTGAAGCTTAAAGGCAAGATGGACTCAGTAAATGACAAGCATGATGACTCCAAGCTTAAAATATGTTTAAGTCTTAGGAGAGTCTTTATGTAAGTACTTCATTCAAATGATGATATGGTAGGATTTGAAGCTTATTAGGAAAATCATTGACATAGAGACAATATTTTGAAAAACCCCGGAAAATATTTTTCAAATGTCTTAAATTACTTTGGAGAATATAAAAGAGCAAAAGAATTTGGAAACAAACTTAAAAATCAGCAATTTTGTCTATTGAGGCGATTGACTGTGAGGATCAAGGCGACTAACATGACGACAGAAAGAATTTGGGAAAACTTGAGAGGACCCAGGAAAATGACTCTTGTCAATCTAGTCGACTAACACCTTACTACCTTTGAATTTTCTATATGTTAAACTATGCAGGTGTCTGACTCTTTGTAACCCAGTCGACTGATTTGTTCGAAAATTCAAGTTTTAAAGTTAACGAGAAGTTTCCAAAATTGAGTTTTTAAAAGCTATTTGTTATGAAAACTTGGGAAACACTCGAAGTCACTTGCGAAACACTAAATTAACCTTTTTACGTCTATAAATACCCTTGTAGACAAAGCTTTTGATCACACCAAGCGATACACAACAATCAAAGCCTTCTTGCTTACAAAACTTTCAAAAACTCTCTTGCTCACATACTTACTAAAGTTCTCTATCGAGTTTTGCAATGAAATTCTCACAAATCTTTGAGCATATACTGAATTCTTCCCATCAAGAAAAGAGCTCATGGTGATATACTTCTAAAGCTTCAAATTCTCTCTATTGTTATTTTGAATTGAAGTATATAGTCATGATTTATTATTGTACTAATAAGCTCTTGTAGAGAGTGTCTTTGTACACCAAATTTGTTTCTTTATTAGTGTCGACGGTTCAGGTTTTTGAATCATTGTTGGACCGAGTGTGGGGTATCGCTTGGAGAGGAGAACTCTATCCTATTGAAAGAGATATTATAAAAGGTTGCTCTTAGTCATAAAGGAGTGGAATAGTGAATCCTTCGGAGTGTGTTGCTAAAGGTGAGGACATAGGCGGGGATAGCCGAATCTCGTAAAAATCATGGTGTCACTCTCTTCCCTACTCTCATTTAATTTTCTGCATATATAAACTGCATTGTTGGATATTTAATTTTTTTTTTCATTACTATGTGGATTGAATATTAAACAAGCTGAAAATTAATATTGGGATTGCGGAAACCAAAAGGGAGTATGTTGGTTTATCATTACTTTTTGCGAAAACCATAAGGGAGTGCGTTAATTGATTAACACCCAAGCCTCATTAATTCCTTAAATAACTAAGCTCTTTAATATTGAAAGTGGTTTGTTTAAATTTTGAGTTTTGGAAGTTTGGTTGGATTTTCTATCGTGAATCATATTGAGTAATCAAGCTTATATTGTTGATTGGATTGAGATACTTAAAAAGCTGAATCTTGGAAGCAATTGCTGAAATGGTTATATTATTGCGAAAATTATCTTGGTTGATTGAATCAAGTTAATTGGGTGGTGGTTTAAATTTCTGAAGGAAGTATTCTAATTTGAATACTCATTCACAAAGGTTTATAACTAAATTAATTTTCCGCCAAACTTGTGATTTTAAATCAATTTCGCATGTGTGATTGCTGAAACCAAAAGAGTGGAGAAATAACTAACTAACGAGGGTATAAAGAAATTTTTAAAGTCCAAAATCAACCCCCCCTCTTGGGAGTAAACCTTCCTTTTCATTGTAAATCTTGAAGGTAAGCATACTACTTCCATTGCACATAATTTTGGTTTAGGGAATCAATCTCATGTTATATCTCATTTATCTCGATGCTCATTTTTAAACAAAAAAGCCTTCACCAAATATTAGTCATCACCCTAGGCTTAAGCACTAATGATCATAAATGTCTATTCTACTAGTTCTAATTAACAGACATTCTTCATAATCAAAATTAGAGGCAACCACTATGGGATTCGAGTTTTATTGTCAAATCAAAATATCCCCTTTATGCTTAATATGCAAAATTCTCTAATCTTGGTTCATCTTCTCCTCCATAGGAAATCTTTACAATACCCTGATCACATTCAGTGAAGATTCTACCTATTCCTTGGTTCATAATCTTGCTTTAAATAGTGATCATATTTGAAGGATACCCTCCAATAGTAGAAAATATGAGGTCACCAAAGAGATATGTTCTAATAAGTTCACTTTCTCCCAAATGCTCTTTGCCCAAATCTGGACATGATCACTAGCACGAAATATTTTGAAAAAAGTCATGCTTCTTCTAAATACTCTTCTAAACTCAAAAATAAATTACTTTTTAAGAATATTTGTGTGCAGCCCTTCCATTAGCTCTCAATTTTAAGTCAAACCTTTTAGAGCTTTATATCCTGAGAATAGTGTTAAATGTCTAAGATGATTGCCTAGGTTTTAATCTAGATGAAGAAACATGTTTAAACTGAAACCTATGCACGAGCGGTTGGAATGATAAGTATTTTGAACTCGAGCCTCTCACGTATTGAGATTCTTAAGAAAGAGAGGCAAAGTAGGCTTAGTACATATAAATAGGTATTCATTATGACTTTTTGGTCCTCAAAACCTTTGCATGCAAAGCCAAGTTCGAATCATTGAAAATTTAGGGGGCTTGGCTAACAATTTGAAATTTGAAAAGAGGAGAAAGGCATAAGACGATGATAGTGCATAACTAAGGGAGAGCATTTCTCTTTGTAATTTCATAGCTATATAAATCAAATGCTCCCATGATTATATTTTTATGCTCGCATACCTTGATGAGAATAACACTACAGCCCACTATCCATTAGTAACCTAATGATTATATGTTTTGAGGGATAGTTTTGTAGTTTATATGAATTGTTGATGGAACTACTGGAATACATGCTTGTATGGAATGGCAACTGCATGACTGATGTAGTAATTTGTGTTTTGCACACTGGTAGTGGATCTAGGTTGTTGCATGCTTAAAATGAATTATTTACTGAAAACTACCAGGTTTTGGCATATGTCTTTATGGAAAACGTTCCATTTATAAACAACATGTGTTAGCCTTGGTGTGTTCCCAAGACCGGGAGGAGGTGAATTGGGTATTTAAAATTTCTCCTAGGTTTAGCTAATTCAACACTAGTATTTCACAACCTAGGGTCTTTCTATATACACATACCAATACCCCAACAAAATAATACTAAGAAGATATATAAAATAGACGCAGTAGACTCAATATTTCCCAATTAATTTAAACTATTTAAAACATGCACAACATTCGTATAACAATTCAAATATAAACAATCATGTGTATAAATTAAATTGTGGAAATATAAAGAGTATAGGGAAAGAAAGAGTCATCACAGGATATGTTATCAGGGTTTGGCCAACTGTGCCTACGTCCCCGCCTCTAGCACGCAAGCCGGAGGATTCCACTAATGCTAACTTAACGGGTGGAGCGACATCAGTTATAATTAGGTCAATTCACGGGACTGACCTCAACCAACAAGCCTTACCAAGATGGCGCACCTAGCTTTCCTAACCGAGTCTAAGCCTGTCCAGGACTATTCAACAGGGCTAGTCTCCCTCTTCAGGCCTATGCCTAGAATACAACAAATGTGAAAATTTTTCTTACAAGGAAATGCTTCTTACACAAGTAGATATGTATCACTACGCACAATATCACAAATAAATGCACGCTACCAAATGATAAGATATGATAAGCTCAATGTAGTCTTAGTGTCTACTCTCAAAGATTTATGCAAATATTGCAATTAGTACGTGAGAGTGTAAAAGATATGGTTGGTGTGTCAAATAATGATTTCAATCACAATGCACAAACAAAGATTGTAGGCACACTTAAATATCTCAACAAATATTTTTCTCAAAATATAAACCTCAAGAGATATTCAGATTTAGTTTGTAAAAATGATTTGATCTTTCTGTTCAAAATGATAAAATCAATCAAAGAATATTGCTCCAAAGATCTTTTAGCACATGGACAAATATCTCAACAAATATTTCTCAAAGTAAATCACACAAGATATTTGAAGATGATTTAAAAAGTATTTTTAGCAATCAAAATACAATGTGAACTCATTGACTTATTGTAATGAAAGTGCAGTACTCAAAAGCTCAATGAAGACTTATAATAAAATCTCCTAGGAAAAACTTAATGCTTTGCTCTCCAAGAAAATAATCTCAATTAGTCAAGGAAGGGAGGGCAAAAGCCTATTGATAATAAAACTCAAGCACACTTACAAGAGGATTTAAGCAATAAAATTTGGTAAGAATGAGTATAGGAGGCTTAAACATTAGTATAGGAGATTTTTGAATTTCAGAGAATTTTGCTAATCAAGATTGCTAATCCAGTCCTAATCTTTTTAAATGAGGGGGTATATATAGACTCTCCCATAATTATAATCATCCAGGACACATAAGCTATTATTAGTATTGTTTTAAACCATTTTAACCCAATTAACCCCATTTAAAAAGTTTAACCACGTTAAAAATAATATGGCACCCCGAGAGCACCGGTCGATCGAAGGTGAGGTTTGGTTGACCAAGTGTCCAAGTTCTGTCGACTGGGTGAAATTTGAACTGAAGGTTCGGTCGACCAGACTAGGGGTTTCATGGAAATTTTTTCATTTTAGCGCGGTTCGGTCGACTGTGTGGATTTGAACTAAGTGATTCGGTTGGCCGATTAGTTGGCCAAACACATGTGGGAACTCAGTCGACCAGGTGGCTGGCTTAAATAATAGGCGCGGTCAACCGTATGGTCAAATTATTGACTTGGAGTGAGTTCGGTCGAGTAGTTGACTTGAACTGGTAGGGTTTGGTCGAACGTGTTATGGTCAAACTATTGACCTAGTGGTCGGTTCGGTCGATCGACAAATTTTCATTGTGAAGGTACGGTCGATGGCACATGCATTTTTAATGCATTTCGGTTCTATTTCCTTATGCAATCACCCTAAACATATAAGTACATTATGTTTATGAAAGCATGAGTGTCAACGGGTCATTCTAGATCTTTTTGAGAACACCGAAAAAATCTGGCATCGCTCGACCTTCGATCGACGGAAGGGTGCCCTACAGTCATTTAGTTTCCCTATGGTCATTTGAGCTTATCTACCCTATCATGTAGGTAAAGTATTGATTATTATAGACCATTTTCACTAATTACTATTATAGACCCAAATTGAATAATAATGAATTACAACACAAAATGATCTTTAGGGTCTTCATGCTTTTCTTCATGTGCCATCAAAGCATTTGTGAATATAGAGCTGCACACAAACTTGATAACCATCAATTACCAGTATTTGTCATTATCAAAACCGGGTGTGACCTATAAGGTCAACATTCTCCCTATTTTTGATGATGACGAATACAACATGGAAAGAGGGGGCATAGCCTTGAAAGGCTCCCCCTGACAATATGCATAATGTTAGAGTTTTATCAATACAAACAATTTTTAGTACCCAATTTTTCCCGCTCATCTCTATCGCCCCCTTTCGAAAACAGCAAAAAGGGTTATGAAATAAATAGCCATAGGCATTGGGTATGATGCATTAATATACAAGATAATTTTTGAAAATTTTAGAAATTTCGACAGCATGCCATTTGAAAATAGGACATTTTCACAAAAATACCTATACAGAAATGGCCTGTTTGGAGATTTAAAATTAACAGTTTACTACTTTTAGTAGTGACATGCGCTTAATTAGGACTTCAGTCTCTTAAAGAGAGTAATATCTCATTTAGGGCTAGTGTTTCCTCAATTGATCAAAGACTTAGCCATTGGGAATAGTATCAGGCTAGATCCTTATGCTATCTTAGTGATAATGCATCTAATAAAGAATCTGAGGAAGAGAAAGATGAAAGAGATGATGAAAGTTCTTGAGATGATGATGCAGCTAATGCCGATGCTGATGCTGGATGTTTTTGTTGCTATAATGTGTATTTCAATGCTATATCATTTTGTTTTTTTGTTTTTTTTTTTGTTTTTTGCATCTCATTGCTATATATATTTGTAATCAGTTTGTTATGTTTCGAACTGTATCTCAGTTTTTTTGGGTATGTTTCTCAAGATTGCTTATGACACTATCTACACCTATGGTTTTATATGGATATCTTTTTGAGTATGAATTAGCGTCTACTTTGGACTTTACCTTGTCATTTCTTTTCAAATTTTGATTGATGTCAAAAGGGGGAGAAGGATTAAGAAATATTGAGAGCAAAGTTGCAAAGAAAAAATTGAGAAAGTTGCAAAATTGAGAATGATATATAAGAATGCTTATATATATATATGATAATATGCTGATATACATTGAAATGCGGATATATGAAATGAATCTAATATATTATGGACAAATGAGATCTTGCAATATGAACTTTCATGTAAATTGAAATTGAAGTTGATACTATTTGAAAAACTATCTTATGGATGATTATTGTACTTTCAAAATATTGTTAAAAATATGCTTATTATAAATGGGAGCCTTATCAAGGTTCACTCACTTTTGCTCTTTATTTGTCATCATCAAAAAAAGGGAGATTGTTGGCCTAACATGGCTTACAAATCTTATTTTGATGATAACAACTCAAAGGTAAATTAACATGTTTTGGTGAAAGTGATGATACTTCAAGAATTAGGTTTTTAAATTCATGTTCAAGTAATCGTGAAGCTCATTGCAAGAGTAAATGAAAAGGAAATGAAAGCTTAAAGGACATGGATGCATGAATTCCAAAGATGACTTGATGAAAGCTTAGAGAATTGAAGCTTAAAGGCAAGATGAACTCGGAAAATGACAAGCATGAAGACTCCAAGCATAGAATATGTTTCAGTCTTGGGAGAGTCTCTATGTAAGTACTTCATTCAAATGATGATATGGTGGGATTTGAAGCTTATTAGGAAAATCATTCACTTAGAGATAGTATTTTGAAAAACCCCGGAAAATATTTTTCAAATGTCTTAAATTACTTTGGGGAATATAAAAGAGCAAAAGAATTTGGAAACAAACTTGAAAATCAGCAATTTTGTCTGTCTAGGCGACTGACTGTGAGGATCAAGGCGACTAACATGAAGACAGAAAGAATTTGGGAAAACTAGAGAGGACCCAGGCGAATAACTCTTGTCAATCCCGTTGACTGACACCTTACTGCCTTTGAATTTTCTGTATGTTAAACTATCAAGGTGTCTGACTCTTCATAACCTAGTTGACTGATTTTTCAAAAATTCAAATTTTAAAGTTAACGAGAAGTTTCCAAAATTGAGTTTTTAAAAACTATTCATTATGACAACTTGGGAAACACTCCAAGTCATTTGTGAAACATTAAATTAACCTTTTTACATCTATAAATAACCCCAAAGACAAAGCTTTTGATCGCACCAAGCAATACGCAGCAATCAAAGCCTTCTTGCTTAAAATACTTTCAAAAGCTCTATTGCTCACATACTTACTGAAGTTCTCTACTAAGTTTTGCTGTGAAATTCTCTCAAATCTCTAAGCATATACTGAATTCTTTCCATCAAGAAAAAAGCTCATGGTGATATACTTCTAAAGCTTCAAATTCTATCTACTGTTATTTTGAATTGAAGTATATAGTTGTGATTTATTATTGTCCTAATAAGCTCTTGTAGAGAGTTTCTTTGTACACCGAATTTGTTTCTTTATTATTGTCGACAGTTCAGGTTTTTGAATCATTGTTGGACTGAGCATGGGGTATCGCTTGAAGAGGAGATCTTTATCCTATTGAAGGAGAGATTGTAAAAGGTTGCTCTAATTGTAAAGGAGTGGAATAGTGAATCCTTGGGAGTGTGTTGCCTAAGGTTAGGACATAGGCGAGGATAGTCGAATCTCATAAAAATCACGGTGTCACTCTCTTCCCCACTCTCATTTAATTTTCTACTTATATAAACCGCATTGTTGGATATTTAATTTTCTGTTCATTAGAACTACGTGGATTGAATATTAAACAAGCTAAAAATTAATATTGGGATTGTAGAAACCAAAAGGGAGTACGTTGGTTGATCAATACTTATTGCAGAAACCATAAGGGAGTACATTGATTGATTAATGCACAAGCCTCATTAATTCATTGAATAACTGAGCTCTTTAATTTTGAAAGTGGTTTGTTTAAATTTTGAGTTTTGGAAGTTTGGTTGGATTTTCTATCTTGAATCATATTGAGTAATCAAGCTTATATTGTTGATTGGATTGAGATACTTAAAAATCTAAATCTTCGAAGTAGTTGCTAAAATTGTTATATTTTTGTGAAAATTATCTTGGTTGATTGACTAAGGTTAATTGGGTGTTGGTTTGAATTTCTAATGGAAGTATTCTAATTGGAATACTTATTCACAAAGGTTTATAACTAAATTAATTTTCCGCTGAACTTGTGATTTTAAATCAAATTTGCATGTGTGATTGCTGAAACCAAAGGAGTTGAGAAATAACTAAGTAACGAGGGTATAAAGAAATTTTTAAAATCCCAATTCAACCCCCCTTCTTGGGAGTAAACCTTCCTTTGCATATGTAAATCTTGAAGTTAAGCATACTATTTCCATTGCACATAACTTTGGTTTAGGGAATCAATC
The DNA here is from genome assembly GCF_029873635.1 of Malania oleifera. Taxonomy (NCBI): domain Eukaryota; kingdom Viridiplantae; phylum Streptophyta; class Magnoliopsida; order Santalales; family Ximeniaceae; genus Malania; species Malania oleifera. Next base: position 46,976,164 of record NC_080418.1, read on the forward strand.
TCATGTTTTAACTCATTTATCCCTAAGCTCATCTTTAAACATAAAAGCCTTGACCAAATATTAGTCATCACTCTAGGCTTAAACACTAATGATCAGAAATGCCTATTCTACTAGTGCTAATTAACAGACATTCTTATAATCACAATTAGAGGCAACCAGTAAGGGATTCGAGTTTCATTGTCAACTCAAAATATCCCCTTTATGCTTAATATGAAAAATTTTCTAATCTTGGTTCATCTTCTCCTCCATAGGAAATCTTTACCATACCCTGATAACATTTAGTGAAGATTCTACCTATTCCTTGGTTCGTATTCTTGCTTTAAATAGTGATCATATTTGAAGGATACCCTCCACTAGTATAAAATATAAGGTCACCAAAGACTAGTGTTCTAATAAGTTCACTTTCTCCCAAATGCTCTTTTTCCAAATCTGGACATGATCACTAGCACGAAAATATTTTGAAAAATGTCGTGCTTCTCCTAAATACTCTTTTAAACTCAATAATAAATTACTTTTTAAGAGTATTTGTGTGAAACCCTTCCATTAGCTCTTGATTTTAAGTCAAGCCTTTTAGAGCTTTATATCCTTAGAATAGTGTTAAATGGCGAAGATGATTGCCTAGGTTTTAATCTAGATGAAGAAAAATATTTCAAATGAAACCTATGCACGAGTTGTTCAAATGATAAGTGATTTGAACTTGAGCCTCTCACGTATTGAGATTATTAAAAAAGAGAGCCAAAATAGGCTTAGTACATATAAATAGGTATTCATTATGACTTTTTTGTCCTCAAAGCCTATGCATGCAAAGTCAAGTTCGAATCATTGAAAATTTAGGGGGCTTGGCTAACAATTTGAAAAATGAGAAGAGGAGAAAGGCATAAGACGAAGATAGTGCATAACTAAGGGAGAGCATTTATCTTCGTAATTTCATAGCTATATAAATTAAATGCTCCCATTATAATATTTTGATGCTTGCACACCTTCATGAGAATAACACTGCAGCCCACTATCCATTTGTAACCTAATGATTATATGTTTCGATGGATAGTTTTATTTTTTATATGAATTGTTGATGGAACTACTGGAATACATGCTTGTATGGAATGCCAATTGCATGACTGATGTAGTAATTTGTGTTTTGCACATTGGTAGTGGATCTAAGTTGTTGCATGCTTAAAATGAATTATTTACTAAAAACTACCAGGTTTTGGCATATGTCTTTATGGAAAATGTTCTATTTATAAACGACATGTGTTAGCCTTGGTGTATGCCCAAGACCGGGAGGGGGTGAATTGGGTATTTAAAAATTTCTCCTAGGTTTAGCTAATTCAACAACAGTATTTCACAACCTAGGGTCTTTCTATATGCACATACAAATACCCCAAGAAAATAATACTGAGCAGATATATAAAACAGATGCAACAGACTTAGTTTTTCCAAATTAATTTAAACTATTTAAAGCATGCACGACATTCATATAACAATTAAAATATAAACATACATGTGCATAAATTAAATTTCGAAAATATAAAGGGTATAAAGAAAGAAAGAGTCGTCACAGGATATGTTATCGAGGTTCGGCCAACTGTGCCTATGTCCCTGCCTCTAGCTCGTAAGCTTGAGGATTCCACTAATGCTCACTTAATGGGTGGAATGGCATCGGTTATAATTAGGTCAATTCACCAGGCTGACCTCAACCAACACGCCTTTCCAAGATGGCACACCTAGCTTTCCTAACTGGTCTAAGCCAGTCCGGGACTATTCAACGAGGCTAGTCTACCTCTTGAGGCCCATGCCTACAGTACAACAAATGTGAAAATTTTGCGTACAAGGAAATGCTTCTTACACAAGCAGATATGTACCACTACGCACAATATCACAAATCAATGCACACTACCAAATGATAAGATATGATAAGCTCAATGTCGTCTTTGTGTCTACTCTCAAAGATTTATGCAAATATTGCAATTAGTACGTGAGAATGTAAAAGATATGATCTTTGTGTCAAATAATGATTTCAATCACAATGCACAAACAAAGATTGTAGGCACATTTTAAATATCTCAACAAATATTTTTCTCAAAATATAAACCTCAAAAGATATTCATATTTAGTTTGTAAAAATGATTTGATCTTTCTGTTCAAAATGATAAAATCAATCAAAGAATATTTCTCCAAAGATCTTTTAGCAGATGAACAAATATCTCGAAAAATATTTCTTAAAGTAAATCACACAAGATATTTGAAGATGATTTAAAAAGTATTTTTAGCAATCAAAATACAATGTGAACTCCTTGAGATATTGTAATGAAAGTGCAGTACTCAAAAGCTTAATGAAGTTTTTTTTCCTGCGGAAGACTTATTAAAAAAATCTCCTAGGAAAAAACTTAATGGTTTGCTCTTGAAGAAAATAATCTCAATTAATCAAGCAAGGGAGGGAAAAAGCCAATTGATAATAATACTCAAGCACACTTGCAAGAGGATTTAAGCAATAAAATTTGGTAAGAATAAGTGTAGGAAGCTTAAAAATGAGGGGGTACATATAGACTCCCCCATAATTATAACCGTCGATGACACATAGTGTATTATTAGTATTGTTTACCCCGTTCAAAAAATTTAACCATGGTAAAAATAATATGGCACCCCGAGAGCACCAGTCGACCGAAGGTGAGGTTCATTTGACCAAGTGTCCATGTTCGGTCGACTAGGTGAAATTTGAACTATAGGTTCGGTCGACCAGACTAGGGGTTTCAAGGTGATTTTTTCATTTTAGCACGGTTCGGTCAACCATGTGGATTTGAAGTAAGTGGTTCGGTCGGCCTGGTAGTTGGCAGAACACACGTGGGAACTCAGTTGCCCAGGTGCTTGGCTTAAACTTGTAGGCTTCGGTCTACCGTGCTATGGTCAAACTAGTGACCTGGTGATCGGTTTGGTTGATTGATATATTTTCATTGTGAAGGTACGGTCGACGGAACATGAATTTTTAATGCATTTCGGTTCTATTTTCTTATGCAATCACCCTAAACATATAAGCACATTATGTTTATGCATGCGTGAGTGTCCTAGGGTCATTCTAGGTCTTTTTGAGGACACTAAAAAAATTGGGCGTCAGCCGACCTTCGATCAACGAAAGGGTGCCCTACAGTCATTTGGTTTCCCTATGGTCATTTGAGCTTATCTACCCTATCATGTAGGTAAAGTATTGATTATTATAGACCATTTTCCCTAATTAATATTATAGACCCAAATTGAATAATAATGAATTACAACACAAAATGATCTTTAGGGTCTTCATGCACTTCTTCGTGTGCCATCAAAGTATTTGTGAATATAGACCTGCACACAAACTTGATAGTCATTAATTACTAGTATTTGTCATTATCAAAATTGAGTGTGACCTATAAGGTCAGCATTCTCCCTCTTTTTGATGATGACGAATAAAACATAGAAAAAGTGGGTATAGCCTTGAAAGGCTCCCCCTGGAAATATGCATAACATTAAAGATTTATCAATGCAAACAATTTTTACTACCCAATTTTTTGCGTCTCATCTCTATCTCCCTCTTCTGGCAGCAGTAAAAATGGTTGTGAAATAAATATCCATAGGCATTGGGTATGATGCATTAATATACAAGATACGTTTGAGAAATTTTAGAAGTTTCGATAGCATGTCGTTTGAAGACAGGACATTTTCCCAAAAATACCTGTATAGAAATGACCTGTTTGGAGATTTAAAATTAACAGTTTATTCACAACTACTTAACCCAAACAGCCCAGTGTGATCAAGACATAAAACATAAAGATAATTATCAATTAAGCAATATATATGAAAAACATGCATTTCAAATCACAACCAAATTCACAAAGTCTAAAGCAATGATAGGTTTAGCAATTAAGCACACAAACTATATAATTGGTCATTTAAAGATTTAAATGACATGAAAATAGAATTAGACCATATATATGTACAAACCATTTCAATTGAAACATATCATATGACCCGTGAAAGATTTGAGTTAAAAACACACGACATATGTTAACTTTGGTGTATTCCCAAGGGGGGCGGGTGAATTGGGTATTAAAACTTTTTCTCCTAGGTTAGCTTGTTTTATCAATAGTACATTCACAACCTAGGTCTATCTACCTAAATGCACAGATAAGTATAATATTTTGAATTTAAATCATGCGTGTCATTCACACAATAACATACACGTGTGGTAAATATAAAGTGCAGAAATATAAACAGACACACGATATATTATCAGGGTTTGGCCAATTGTGCCTACATCCCCACCTCTAGCTCGCAAGCCCGAGGATTCCACTAATGGATCACTTAATGGGTGGAGCAGCACATAATACAACCAGGTCAATTAGCACAGGGCTGACCTCAACCTTTAAAAACTCTCCTTGTGGGGCGGAGAAGGCCCTTGGTCAAATTCACAGGGCTGTCCCCAACCTGATCCTTCCAGGTAAGATCGAACCCCCTCAGGCTACGCCTAGAAATACAACAGTATTTTTCATAAAGTAATCGGTACAGTGATTAATTGTACACATCTTCCTCGGTCAACCGAACCTATGTCAGGTTACTTTTCAGCAACCCGGGGGTCCGAACCTTAGTGTTCAAAATATCCTCGGGCGACCGAACTTGTGAGTTCGGTCAATCGAGTGTTGGACCGGTACCCGAATCCTGGCCCTTGTAAGGAATCGCCTCATTCAACTAACTGAGCCCATTTTTGGGCACCCAAACCTCAAACAACACCTTTTTACATTGTGTCTGTTCGGGCACCAGAACCTTTGGTCGGGCACCGGAAAACTCTCGGGTTGTTTATTTTTTTATCGAGGTTAAAGTGCTTAAATGGGTTATTTTCTTTAAAAAGGTTTAAAACATTTTTAATAATGGCCATTGAGTCCCTAACGGTCATAATTTTGCCTATGCCTATATATATACAAGCTCATTTGCAAAATTAACGTGTGGATTAGCAAAATCATTAAGCCAAAATTCTCTCAAAATTTTCAAAACCTATTTGGCTCACACTACTCCCATTCACTCTCATACACTTATTCCTTGATAATCCAAGTATTGTGAGAGTTTCTAGATTTTTTGTCTTCCATTCTAAAAAGCCCACAACTCTCATTTGAAGCTTGTATTGTTTGATTTTTATCTTGAGAGTTAGGCTAGAGGTTTTCCCAATGATTTTAATAGTGTGGGAAAACTCAGTAGCTTGAGGTTCTTTGCATTGATATTGCAAGATTCCTTATGCTTATATTTTGCATACAAACAAAAAAAAAATATTTACAAGCTCATTTTCAAACAACTCTTGTGCTTGCTAAATTGAAGAAAATATTTTTGAGTTTGTTTGAATATTATTTCTAGCATCTTTGAAACACTGATCTGACATTGAGACTTGGTATACTTGGTTTTCAAAGAATAGCCTGTTTAAACACTCTAATGTTTGCTTGAGAATAATCATTATACTGAGTGTTGATTGCACATGTAGAGCACCGATCTTACAGTTCTTACATGTTTGGTGTGCATTGATTATATTGTGCGTAGTGGTACATTTCTGCTTGCATACGAAGCATTCCCTTATATGTCAAATTTATATTGAATTTGTTGTATACCAGGTGTGGGCTTGAAAAGGGAGACTAGCCCAGTGGAATAGTTTCGGATTGGCTTAGACCTTGTTAGGAAAGCTAGGTGCACCATACTGGTAAGGTGTAAGTTGAGGCTAACCATGTGAATTGACTTGATTGTAACCGCTGCCGCTCTACCCGTTAAGTGAGCATTAGTGAAATCCTCAGGCTTACGAGCTAGAGGTGGGGACATAGGCAGTATTGGCCAAACCCCAATAACATGTCGTGTGTGCACTGTTTACATTTCTACAATTTACATTCCTACACATATATGTTATTTTGTGAATGTTGCGCATGATTTAATTTTCATACGTCATATTTATTTGCGCATATTGGAATGCTTAGACCGATCTAGCTTGAGTTATATCGTTGTTGGATTAGATAAACCTAGGAAGAATTTTTAAATCTCCAATTCACCCCCCTCCTAGGAATACACTAAAGCTAACAATTGGTATTAAAGCCTCATGACATTTACTTAATCTTTTTTGCTAAAGATCAAGATGGCTCGTATTGGTGTATCCCCATTCGGAGAGGGAAAGTCACCTTCTAGTCCTCCTGTATTTTGTGGTGTCAACAACACACATTGGAAAATTCGTATGAACATATTTTTAAAATCTATGAATTGGAGGGCTTGACAAGTGATTGATAAAAGAATTCGTATGCCAGTAGAAAATGATATTAATTTGGTGTATGCAAATTCATATGCCATGGACATGTTATATCTTGCATTAGATTCTAATATTTTTTTTTTAGTTTGTGGCATGTCATATTGCACAGGAAATATGGGATGAACTTGAAAAGAAATATGGAGAATCCCAAGAAAGGGAAATTGCCACTCCAAATGCTCCAAGTCTTAATGATCAGGCAATGGAAGATCATGAGCATACTGCAATAATCAACGAGGAGGTATATGTTTCTCCTTCTAGTTTAATTAATATTACATGTGATGATTCATCTGTTGATTCTTTCAACACATTTCTTGATAAATCTTCTGTTGAATGTTGTGATATTACTATTGACATAGCTTGCAATGATTCATGTAATAATTGTGATATATCTTATGATAAATCATGTGCTGAATTGAAAAATGAACGCATGCCCTTGTGTGAAAAACTAGATAATGTTTTATTGAAAATGCATAAGCTTCTAGTTCATATGTCTAAAAAAAACAATTTTGGAAAGAAAAAGATTAAGAAAATCCAGAAAATCATCTACTTGGAGAAAAATAGAAGATTATTCTAAAGTGTCGCTTAAGACTAAAAGTGAGAAGATCTATCACAATAAACCCTTGGGAATTAAAAGAGATAAATCTTTGAAAAAGGGTTCATATTTTAAAACTCACTGTCACATGAATGCCTCATTGAGGAAAAATAGAATAAATAAGCACAGCCCTTCACAAAAATCTCAAATTTGCTTATGCCGAAAAATGAAATGGCATGTTCAATCTACTCATTCATCTAGAAGTGCAAGAGGCTTAGATAAGGAGATGAAGGGGGTAATCATGAAAGCGAACCCCTACGACCGTTGGAAAAATGGATCTAAATTATTATTATATAATCATTTAATCCAGCCTTTGTTCCAAGATTTAGGGGTCGTGATGATCAAAAGGCTAGGAAGTGTTCTATGCTTAAAATGTTAAATCTTAATATGTGCATTCATTATACACTTTCACTGTATGCTAAGAACATTAGAAAATCTTGCCACTATGCAATCTCAGATAAAATATCCAATCTGAACTCAACACGAATAAATATCATAATGGTTGGATAAAATGTGAAACCATTGGCTATAACATAATTGAATGAAATCCACTTCCAAATGGACAAAGCATTATTTGCTTGGTAATGAAAAATAAAGATAAGCCACTATTGTCCATAACACAAGCGTGTGGTTTAGGGGATTCACCTCACACTATATATCATTTAATCCTAAACCCATCCTTGAACAAGTAGCAGTCATTACTCTACGCTTAAGGACTAATGTTCACAAATGTCTATTATACAAGTGCTTGATTTAAAAAAAAATCCCTCGTAATCAAAATTTGAGGTAATTAGTTAGGGAATCAAAATGTTTTCTTTGAACTTAAAATATAAAATTCTCTAATCTTGGTTCACTATCTCCTTCATAGGAACTCCTTACCAAACCAAGATCATATTCGATAAGGTTTCACCCAATCCTTGGTTCGTATCCTTTCTCTAAATAGTAATTGTATCTACAGGATACATGCCACTGTCCAAAGAGCTACATTCAAAAATTCATACACTCCTAAGCACTCTTTACTCAAACCTGTACATAATTACTAAGCACGAAAATATTTTGGAAAATGTCCACTCATAATGAATACTCTTCGAACTTAACAAAAATTTTAATCCTTAAGAGTATTTAATCTTGTGCCTCTTACACGCATTGAGATTCATAATAAAAAAGACAAGGCATGCTTATAACCTTGAAAATATTGTTTGTGACCTTTTGGTCTGTTAAAGCCTATCCATTCAAAGCCATGCTTAAATCATAGAAAATCTTATAACTCTTGGCTAAAGAACTAGAAAATTAAAAAAGCATAAAATGAGTCGAGTGCATTACTTAGGGGGAGCTTTAATTTTTCATGATTTTATAAATTGAAATACTTTCTTGATATCATATCCTCATATTATTTATGTTTTTATGCCTATATTTGTATAGCATTGTAGCACTATCCATGATTCAATAAATGGTTAAAACTTTTTTTATGGATAGTTTATGTATTTTCCTAGCACGAGCTACTATTGAGCTATATTGAATATCTTGAGTTGATCATATTACTGTAATGCATGCTTAGTCTAGAATCCCTCCTGCATGGTGATACAGTTGATGTGAATTGCATGCTGGTAGTGGATTATAGGTTCTTGAATGCTTAAATTGAATTATATATTGCTTGTCTGAACCTATTAGGTACAGGTTTTATGGGAAAATATCCAATTTACAGACGGCATGCTGTCAAAATTTTGACAGGAATTTCCCCAACTTAAAACCATGTACAAAGATGATTTTGTTAAAATAAATGTTAAAATCTTTTTGAAAGGATGAGTGCAAACTCAATGAAAATTAAATTTCATCCTCACATAATCATTAGGTATTTAAGGAGCATAGCTTCATCCCTAGAGAAAGAGCATAAAGAACTAATATGCATCATGCTTTGATTTTCGAATAGTGAGGCTCGTCTAAGAAACCTTAACATCATATTCAGCTCTTAAAATTATATATTTTGATATGGATTGTTCTTGGTTATGAACAAAAAATCTTGCCTTAATATATCTTTTCTGAGGCATGTGTAATCCATAGGGATGATTATACTGGTCGCATAGTCCAGTATACTCATTTTAAAAGACTTAAATATGAAGGCTTATACTACATTGCATGATTAAATGAAATTAGTCTTTAACTCTGAAATTAGGATAGCTTCCCAAGAGGAGGGTTGAATTGGATTTTTAAACTTATATTATTTTTAATACTGTGTTTTATATCAACAATCACAACAAGTAAACACAAACTCAAGTCAACCACAACCAATCAACAAAAATAATCAATATCTTAATCTTTGTATCAATAGCCCTGCATCAAAGTGTAAAGCACGCTGAATTTGTGTCAGCCCTGTGTTATTCCATACTCGCACTTCTTCTTTGTGTTTAGTTTTTAAACAAACTTTCAAATTAATAAGTTTAGGATGATCAACCAATGTAGTCCCTTTCAATTTCCGCAATCAACGTTGATCAAGCCAAAACGAGTTATCCTCTGGTCTATTTAACAAACATACACTCAGAATTTAAAAATTTAAAGCATACACGTAGTTTGTAAGTTTTGCTGAAAAATAAAGAGTAAGGAAGAGAGAGAGACACAAAAGCTTTTATGAGGTTCGACTTATACCTAGCCTACGTCCTCGCCTTTGGCAAACCACCAAAGGATTCACTAGTTCAGTTCCGTTGATGGGTGGAACAATACCGATTACAATCACTCCTTCCTTTAGGCTAGAGCCCGCCTTTCCAAACGATATTCCCTCATTTGGTCTAACGATTCTACAACCTCGAATCTTCTATAAACAAGAACCAAGATAGAGAAAAGTTTGTGTACAAGATACACTCTCACAATAGAGTAGGTTAGTACAACATTCAGCACAAGAATACTTCAAAGTAAATCAAATATAAAAGGATTGAAGCTCAATATTGAATTTAGATCACCAAATATCTTCCAAGTATTGAAAGATTCACACTTTGAAGGCTTTACTTCGGAGTTTGTATCAAAAGTAACTCACTAGTTGAAGTTGGATGAATACAAAAGAGTTTGAGAGCTTTTTGGAGAACTTTGATTGCTGAAAATTTCTTGGTGTGAAAATTCTTTGAAGTTTGGGGCTATTTATAGATTTTTAAAAGTAATTCCTTGCCCCCAAAGTTTCCTTAAAGTAATCCCCAAGTTTTTTGAAATAGTATTGCCCAAAAAATCTATTTAAAAAATCTTCCCGCTGGAATTTTTTAAACAAATATTCGAGTGGCAATCACCTGCCACGACCTGGCAGTCGCCTGTCATAGAAGAAATTTAAAACATAGAACGCTGGCATTCGCCTACCAGAACTCAGGCAGTTTCCTGGAATGACCACCTAGGTGCTTGGCTGTGCTCAGGCAGTCACCTGGCACCCTACTACCTCTTTGAAATTTATTCATTTAATTTGGGCAGTTGCTTGGTCCTTCTATTTGTTAAAAAAAACTTTCATTCTTTAAACCCTTCTTTTCTTTGATTTGAAAAACATACTTTAGGGTTTTACTAAAACTTTATTTCCAAGTTTCTTTTGATTTTATGAGAGCTTCAATTCATTTTATATTTGAAGTTCACTTGAAGTGCTTACATACAAAACATCCTTAAAAACATATTCTTTTGATCTTCAAGTAAGTCCTTGTTCTTCTATCATCTTTGAGGTTCTAATCACTTTTCTTTCTTGGTCTTTTTGAATCCATAAACTTTATCACCCTTTTGGGCTTTGTCACTACCTTTAAGATTTGCCTTCTTCCTGAAAAACTTTCACTTGAAATAAACCATATTAAACATATCATGATTTGTTATCATCAAAATAAGAATAGTAAGTCTTGTTAGGCCAACAATCTCCCCCTTTTTGATGATGACAAATCGAGAGCAAAAATAATAATAATAGGAAATAATGCTCATGGCTCGCCCTTTCAACAAGCATGATATACCAAAAATATTTATACAAACCATGTCACTTGCAAAATGAATTCATACCCATATATTTTCATATTCTTACAAGCAATGAATTCATACAAGGTATTCCATACATAGTCATAGTCTTACAAGCCCATGTCATATTTCATTTTTGCACTTCCTTCTCTCAAACGCTCTCCCCCTTTGGACATCAATCAAAAAGGAAAAGAGAGCGATACAAAAACAACATAGTGATGTGCTGTAGAACATAATACTTGTAGATCTTACGAACACAAAAGAAATACTAGCCGGTGAAGTACTCAGAAATACTAATACATAGACAAAAGTGTTAAATAGCACATAGATGAAATACATCAATCAGAGGCTTCCATGGAGCCATTTTCATCTTCTTCTTCTTCTTATTCACCAGATTGTTCAGCAAATTCATCATCACTAGATGGAGCAGAGTTGATATCCATTTGAGATTTGCCTTTTGAAGAGCTAGCCAAATGTTCCTCAATCTTGTCAACATGCTGAACAAAACTTGAACAATGAGTTTCCACAGTAGAAACCTTCTCCCTAAGTGTACCAAGTCCGGATTGCATTCAATTATTGAAGGTCATATAGTGATTAAAAAATGGAATGAACCAAGAAGGAGTTTCTGGGTCAAGCTGTACTGAAGGGGCCAACATGGAAGACTGACGTGGCAATGCAGATGAGATGTGACGATGTCCCTTATGAAACCACACTTGAGGAGAGTGTTTATATCCCATACGCTTAAGAATAGTATAAGAAAAGATATCATAATGGGTTTTTCTAGTGAAGTTAAATGATGGTGTGAGAACATTGAAATGAGAAAATACCATATTTAACATCCCAGCATATGGTAGAATGACACAAGGGGCATCAACTTTCATAATGATTCATTTGAGAAGTAAACTTGGAAGATCCAGCTTTTTTCCTTTAAGAATACACCACATAACAAAACAATCTAAGAAAGAAATATGATCATGAGAACATGAACGTGGTAGGATATTATATGTAATAAGTTTGTGCAGGATTAAAGCTTGGAGATTGAGATGTTTGTAAAGAGGTGGATGCCCAAAGGATATAGGTGTATTAGTTATGACTAGGGGTAAAAATTCCTCTAGAGTAAATCTTTGGGACATTATCCATCGTTTCTTTGCAATGTGAACCTCAAAATCTCTTGGTTTGACTTGAAGAAGTTTTCCCAAAGATATGAGAGTAAGATGAATATTTTGCCCTAAAAGATTTGTTTTGATCCCATTTTCAAATCTCTCCATGTTAGCATAGAAAATTCGAACCACGTTTGGATAGTATCATTTTGCTTGATACATAATAAACCGTTCCCACCTAACTTCCTTAAAAAGGTCCATGATTTCAGGAAAATCAATATTGAAGAATGTAACATCAAGTATTTTACCTAGGATGGGTTCAGCTGAAGCGATTTGATTCCTATAGAGTTGCTTAGCATGAGGAGTTACTAACCACTTCTCTACTTCATCATTGTTAATCCTTGTGGAGGAGGAGGAACCCTTGTTACCAACCGATTTGATCTATGGCATGATTGTTTTGAAGAGGGAGGTGGATAAACCCTAGGTTTTTATACGACTTGATGTGGAGGGTAGGTTTGATTCACGGTTTCAGGCTGATTTGGAAGAGGATTTTGTTTGGAAAAGAGTAGGAATGCAGATTTTCGAAGAGAGAGGAAAAGTGGCAGGTGCCTGATGGAAGTTAAAAAGACATAAAACATGGTTTTAAACCCTACCCGCCGCGAGGCAATCGCCTGCTAGGATAAGGCAGGTGTCTGTCAAACAAAAAACTTGAAAGTCAGTAGCCTGGCAGTCGCCTGCCAAGTAGAAAACTTGTTTGGTTTTCTTCTCATATGTGCATCATCCTTAATTCTCTTCTAATGAATATGAATCGCTATTCAGAAAAGTGGTTTTGTGAATATATCTGCTAATTGGTCACTTGTCTTTACATATTCTAGCATTCTGTCTTCTTTTTGCATATGATCTCTCAAGAAGTGATGTCTTATGTCAATATGTTTTGTTCTTGAGTGAGATACCAGATTTTTTGACATATTTATGGCACTTGTGTTGTCACATTTTATTGGAATAGTTTGATATTGAATTTTGAAATCTTTTAGTTGTTGTTTCTTATACAATGTTTGGGCACAGCAACTCCCTGCTACTATATATTCTGCTTCTACTGTGGATAATGCTACAGAGTTTTGTTTCTGTGAAGACCAGGAGACTAAAAAGTGTCCTATAAAATGGCAAGTTCCAAGTAGATATCTAAGGATTCTTTTAACTGTTGCTTCGTGTGATTCCTTGGGAGCCGATTGGAACCTAGCACATATACATACGCTAAACATAATATCTGGTCTACTTGCTGTTAAGTAAAGTAAGTTTCCTATCATACCTCGGTAATGCTTGGTATCTACTTGTTGCCCTTTTTCGTCCTTGTCAAGACTAGTGACAGTGCTCATGGAAGTTCCTATAGGTTTACTTTCTTCCATATCAAACTTATTTAACATGTCTTTAATATATTTAGTTTGATTTATGAAAGTTCCATATTTTTCTTGTTTGATTTGTAACCCTAGGAAGTAATTTAACTCTCCCAGCATGCTCATGTCAAACTCTTTTTGCATAGACTTAGCATAGTCTTTGGGTTTAGGTATAAGTTCCCATACTTGACTTCTTTCAAATTGATTTAATTCCTCTTGCATAGGTATAATCCAAGAGTCATCTTTTAAGGCTTCTTCAATATTATTGGGTTCATCTTGAGACAAAAAGGCATAATGGTTGCAAATATTTTTCAATGAGGCTCGAGTGGTTATTCCTTTTGAAGTTTCTCCAAGAATTTGTTCTTTTGGATGACTTTTAGCATATCTCCATTCTTTAGGTAATTCTAGATTTTCTACAATGTTTTCATTTGAAGTTTCATTAATATTTTCGTCTTTTATTTCAAGATCTTCTTCTTTTTGTAGAATATCTTCTTTTTCATCAATCTTAATTTTGTTTTCATAATTGTTTGATTCATCAAATGTTATATGTATTGATTCAATGATAGTAAGAGTTCTTCTATTATAAACCCTATAGGCTTTGCTATTTGTAGAGTAGCCTAAAAAGATACCTTCATTAGATTTTGCGTCAAACTTTCCTAAATCATCTTTAGTGTTAAGGATAAAACTTTTGCATCAAAATACATGAAAGTAGGAGATATTAGGTTTTCTACTTTTCCATAGTTCATATGGTGTTTTGTCTATACTTGATCTTATAGACACCCTATTTACAATATAACATGTTATATTTACAACTTCGGCTCAAAAGTATTTAGGTAGGTTATTTTCGTTTATCATTGTTCTTGCCATTTCTTGTAAGGTTCTATTTTTTCTTTCTACAACTCCATTTTGTTGTGGAGTTCTAGGTGCTGAGAAATTATGATTTATTCCATATTCATTACAAAATTTATCAACCTCTTTGTTTCTAAACTCCCTACCTTGATCACTTCTAAAACTTGTTACATTATAGCCCTTTTCATTTTGTAATTTCTTACATAAGGTGATTAGCATGTCACAAGCTTCATCTTTATTTGTTAGGAATAATACCCAAGTGAATCTTGAATAATCATCCACTATTACAAAAGCATATTGTTTTCCTCATAGGCTTAAGGTTCTAGTTGGACTGACTAAGTCTAAGTGTAATAGTTCTAGGGTTCTTTTAGTAGATATATACTTTTTTTTTAAAGCTTGTTGTAACTTGCTTTCCCTTTTGGCATGCATCACACATCTTGTCTTTTATGAATTTGGTATTTGGTAATCTTTTTACAAGATTTTTGTTTGATAATTTGGATAATAGGTCCATGCTAGCATGTCCTAATTTCCTATGCCATAGCCAACTTATTTCATTCATGGCTTCCAAACAAGTTACGTTTTGATTCATTAGATTCTCAAGGTTTATACAACAAACATTATTTATCCTATGAGCTATAAACAAAATTTTATTTTCTTTAGGATTTTGGATAACACATTTTTCTTTCTTAAAGGTTATTTCAAACCCTTTGTCACTCAACTAGCTAATGCTTAAAAGATTGTGTTTTAATCCTTCTACTAATAACGCATTATTAATAGTAATAGAAGGTTCTTTACCTATTCTCCCGATGCCAATGATCTTACCTTTGGCATTGTCGCCGAAGGTGACATATCCTCCATCTTTTTATTTTAGAGAAGTAAACTTGGTCTTATCGCCGGTCACTTGTCTTGAACACCCACATTCCAAGTACCACTCTTCCATTGACGATGTTGTCCTAAGACATACCTACATTGAAGGATTCACTGTATTAGTCTTTAGAACCCAAATTCTTTTAACTTTCTTTGTTTTGTTGTTAGTTCCATTATTAACTTTTCATTCTCCTTGTACTTTAACATACTTCCTTTTTAGTGGGCTATCAAACATTACGTGATCTTTAGTTTTGCACATATAGCAAGTAGTGTGTTCATGTTTGTTGTTTGAGGAAGTGCAAGCATAGTGCTTGGCTTCCTTGACGAAGTATCCCATGTATAGTTTCTTATTCTTTTTATTTGTTTTACCAATATAACCTATTCCTTTTTTATTCCCGTATAGCCTTTGTTGTCCAATCATCTTTTCAAAATTATCTTTACCTTTTGTAAAGTCATATATAATTTTTTCTTTGTCCTCTACTAATTTCTTAAGTTCATTCACTTCTAAATCCATTTTATTCATGTTTTCTTTATAAGTATTGCCTAATTCTTGAGTTACCTTACTTACTTCCTCCTCTAACTTTTCAATACAAGAGTCTTTTTCTTTTTCAATGGTTTTGAATGATTCAAGTTGCTTCAATAGTTCTCTATTTTGATCATTCAAGGTTATATTTCATTTGGAAATTTTTATGAATCTTTTATGTAGGGAAAAAAGTTTAGCTTGTAATTCGTTGTATGAGGGCATACTATCACATGACTCATCACAAGATTCATTGCAAGATTCTGTTGAAGAGTAGTAGGAATTTACCTCTTCATCATTCATCATGAAGTATATGTTTGTCATCTCTTGTTCACTTGATTTGCTTTTCGTTTCACTGGAGCTTGAGTCATCCCAAGTGGCCTTCATAGCTTCCTTCTTTTTCTTCTTGTCTTTCTTAAGCAATGGGCAATCCGATTGAAATGCCCTAGTTTCTTACAGTCATAGCATATTGGAGGTTCATTTTTAATTTTATTTTATTTTCTACTTGATTTTCCTTTTTCGGTTTTCTTTTTGTTGAACTTTCTAGGAAATCATTTATTCCATCTATAAAACTTACCTAGTCTCTTAGTGATGAATGCTAATTCATCTTCATCTAAGTCACTTGTTTCACTTTCTTCTTCACTTGAGTTGTGGCTAGATGCTTTTAGTGCAATAGATTTTTTATGCTTTGGTTCAGGATTTCTTTCTTTTAGAGCCATTTCATAGGTAATGAGTGAACCTATAAGTTCATCTAAGGAGGTGGTCTTAAGGTTTCTTCCTTCGGTAATTGCTGTAGCCTTTGGTTCCCATATAGAGGGAAGGCCTCTCAAAATTTTCCTAATCATTTCATAGGTCGTATAAGTTTTTCCTAGTGCACTTAAGGAATTGATTATGTGGGTGAATCTTGTGTACATACTTGATATGGTTTCATATGGATTCATCTTGAATGCTTCATATTCGTTTGTTAACATGTCTATCCTATTGTCCCTAACATCAATAGTTCCTTCATATGTGACTTCTAATTTGTCTCATATTTCTTTAGCCATCTTACAAGCCATGACCCTATTAAATTTGTTAGCGTCTAAAGCACAATACAAAGCATTTATAGCACTTGAGTTTATTTGAAGCATTTTATAATCAGAATTGATCATATCCTTTTTCTCTTTTGGAATTTGTTTTCCATCTACTATCATGGTGGGAATAAGGTCTCCATCCATAACTTCCCATGCTTTCCAATCCATGTGTTGGAGCTAAATTTACATTCTCTTTTTCCAAAAGGTGTAGTTGTGTCCAAAAAAGATTGATGGACGAGTTGAGGAATGGCCCTCTCCAAAAGGAGCTACTCCTATGTTTGCCATTTAGATTTTTTTTATAGCTTCTTGTTAGGAATTCGATATAACTAGGCACTGATACCATTTGAAATTAGGATAGCTTCCCAAGAGGGGGGTGAATTGGATTTTTAAACTTATATTCTTTTTAATACTTTGTTTTATATCAACAATCACAACAAGTAAACACAAACTCAAGTCAACCACAACCAATCAACAAAAATAATCAATATCTTAATCTTTGTATCAATAGCCCTATACCCAAGTGTAAAGCATGCTGGATTTATGTAAGCCTTGTGTTATTCCAAACTCACACTTCTTCTTTATGTTTAGTTTTAAAACAAACTTTCAGATTAATAAGTTTAGGATGATCAACCAACGTAGTCCCTTTCAGTTTCCGCAATCAATGCTGATCAAGCCAAAACGAATTATCCTCCGGTCAATTTAACAACCATACACTCTAAATTTAACAATTTAAAGCATACACACAGTTTGTAAGTTTTCCTAAAAAATAAAGAGTAAGGAAGAGAGAGACACACAAAGCTTTTACGAGGTTCGGCTTATAGTCAGCCTACATCCTCGCCTTTGGCAAACCACCAAAGGATTCACTAGTTCAGTTCCGTTGATGGGTGGAACAATACCGATTGCAATCACTCCTTCCTTTAGGCTAGAGCCCGCCTCTCCAAACGATATTCCCTCATTCGGTCCAACGATTCTACAACCTTGAATCATCCATAAACAAGAATCAAGATAGAGAAAAGCTTGTGTACAAGATACACTCTCACAACAGAGTAGGTTAGTACAACATTCAGCACAAGAATACTTCAAAGTAAATCAAATATAAAAGGATTGAAGCTCAATATTAAGTTTAGATTGCCAAATATCTTCCAAGTATTGAAAGATTCATACTTTGAAGGCTTTACTTCGGAGTTTGTATCAGCAGTAACTCAGTAGTTGAAGTTGGATGAACACAAGAGAGTTTGAGAGCTTTTTGGAGAACTTTGATTGCTGAAAATTTCTTGGTGTGAAAATTCTTTGAAGTTTGGGGCTATTTATAGATGTTTAAAAGTAATTCCTTGCCCCCCAAGTTTCCTTGAAGTAATCCCCAAGTTTTTCGAAATAGTATTCCCAAAAAATCCATTTAAAAAATCTTCTTGTTGGAATTTTGTAAACAAATATTCGAGTGGTAGTCACCTACCACGACCTAGTAGTCGCCTGCTATAAAAGAAATTTAAAACATAGAACACTGGCAGTCGCTTACCAGAACTCAGGCAGTCGCCTGGCATGACCACCCAGGTGCCTGGCTGTGCTCACGAAGTCGCCTAGCACCATACTGCCTCTTTGAAATTTATTCATTTAATTTGGGCAGTTACCTGGCCCTTTTGTTTTGTTAAAAAAACTTTTTTTCTTTAAACCTTTATTTTCTTTAATTTGAAAAACATACTTTAAGGTTTTACTAAAACTTTATTTCCAAGTTTCTTTTGATTTTATGAGAGCTTCGATTCTGTTTATATTTGAAGTTCACTTCAAGTACTTACATACAAAACATTCTTAAAAACATATTCTTTTGATCTTCAAGTAAGTCCTTGTTCTTCGATCATCTTTGAGCTTCTGATCATCTTTCTTTCTTGATCTTTTTGAATCCATAAACTTTATCATCCTTTTGAGCTTTGTCACTACCTTAAGCTTTGCCTTCTTCCTAAAAATCTTTCACTTGAAATAAACCATGTTAAAAATATCATGATTTGTTATCATCAAAATAAGAATTGTAAGCCTTGTTAGGCCAACAAGCTAGTATAAGCAGTTTATTTCATCTGAGCAATAATTCAAATTGATAGGGGGAGCATCCAAAATTAAATTTCTTTCTTTTTATGCTGACCAACTTGTTTAGCTTAGATTTGTTTTGAATTATGCGTGACATATGCTTAAATGTGATGTTCTTTTTGAAAATTTTGATTTAAAACATGTTGATTTGCCATAATCATTTGATCAGCCATATGATCTTGTATGTGATTGTTAAATTTTTAGGAACATTATGGTTGTGGTTTTCTGGTTATATTTTAGTATGTTCTTAATTGATAAACCATAAAATTTGTGCTTGCTTATTTTAAATTAAAGCTTCTTTTTCAGCAAGCAAGCCCAGATACTTTTTTGCAAATATCATAAAGAGGGATATATATTATTATTATATACACATATATTTATTTACATGTACTTTTGGCAAGATAGAATTTCAAAACTAAACTCTTTATCACTTGCCTTATTATTATTATATACTATATGTTTTTAAAATTGCATAACTGGTTCGGCAACTTCACATGAAAATGCATGTGAACTAGTTAAACTGCTTTTATGCTCAAACCTTCTACTTGGTATCATATGACGTGTGCTTTTAACTTAAATCTTTCATGGGTCTTCTGATATGTTTCAATTGCATTGGTTTGTGTATATTTCCGGTCTAATTATGTTTGTTATGTCATTTGAACCTTTTAATGACCAGTTATACAGTTTGTGTGCTTCATTGCTATATTTCATGCTTTGTGAATTTGTTTATGGTTTGCAATGCATGACAATCATATCTTTTGCATGTTGATAGTTATTCTCCTGTTTATTGTTTCTTATCATACTGGACTATTTAAGTTGATTGTTATGGATAATTGAAAATTTGAACTCAATCAGGTCATTTCTATGCAGATATTTTTAGAAAATGCCCTATTTTCAAATGGCATACTGCCAAAATTTTTAAAGATTTCCCAAAACCATATTTGTATTTGAATGATAATTATCTTTTATTGGCCTATATACTTAAATGATTTATCTAGGTCCTTTTTGGCTGTTGCCAAAACGAGAAGAAGTCGGCAAAAATTTGTCATCATCAAAAAGGAGGAGATTGTTGACCTTATGGGTCATACACGATTTTAATTATAACAAATGCACAAGTATTTAATGTCTATCAAGTTTGTGTGTAGGCTCATATTTAATTTCTATTAAGTTTGTCATCATCAAAAAAGGGGAGATTGTTGACCCTGTGGGTCATACCCGATTTTGATTATAACAAATACTCAAGTATTTAATGTCTATCAAGTTTGTGTGCAAGCTCATATTTACAAGATCATTTGATGGCTGAGAAAACTTATTCTTTTTGTAGGCTCAACATGACCGTTCATTGACTGTACATTGACCATAGCGACCAAATGACCTTACATTAACCATAGCGACCGAATGACCTTAAGGAACCCTTCGGTCAACCGACGCCAGGTTTTTTAGGCTAAGTCAAAATGCCTAAAACCTTAAAAAAGACCCTAAGTCCTTACACTTACACTTAAAATAGTCCCCAATATCACATAATTTATCAGGGGAATTAACTGAAGAAAAATTGGACTGAAAGGCCAAATTTTGTGAGTGGCCGGGCAATCAAACCTGATAGTTCAAATTGCCTCAGTCGACTGAACCATGGACCGGTCATTCATGGAAAATTTTGGAAAATTTAACCAAATTGCACACATCTTTATTGGTCGACCGAATCTGTGTTAGGTTACTTTTCACCAACCCGGGCGCCTGAACCTTAGCATTCAAAACAGCCTCGGACGACCGAACTTGTGAGTTCGGTCAATCGAATGTTGGATCGGGCACCCGAACCACAGGCCTTTTAAGGAATCGCCTCAATTAGCTAATCGAGCCCATTTTCGAGCACATGAACCTCGAACAACACATTTTTGCATTGTGTTTATTCGGGCACCAGAACCTTGGGTCGGGCATTCGAAAACTTTCGGGTTGTTTATTTTTTTACTGAGGTTAAATGGGGTTATCTTCTTTAAACAGGTTTAAAACTTTTTTACTAATGCCCATTGAGTCCCCAACGACCATAATTTTTCCTATGCCTATATATACAAGCTCATTTGCAAAATTAAGGTGTGGATTACCAAAATCATTAAGCCAAAATTAACTCAAAATTTTCGAAGCCTATTTCGCTCATACTACTCCCATTCACTCTCGTACACTTATTCCTTGATTATCCAAGTATTGTGAGAGTTTCTAGGTTGCTTGTCTTCCATTCTAAAAAGCCCACAAATCACATTTGAAGTACGTATTGTTTGATTTTTATCTTGATTTTTAGGCTGGAGGTTTTCCCAGTGATTTTAATAAATAAATCTTGTGTGGGAAAACTCAGTAGCTTGAGGGTCTTTGCATTGATATTGCAATATTCCTTAGGCTTATATTTTGTGTGCCAAAAAAAAAAATATTTATAAGTTCATTTTCAAACTACTCTTGTGCTTGCTACATTGAAGAAAATATTTTTGAGTTTGTTGTAATATTATTACTAGCATCTTTGAAACACTGATTTGACATTGAGACTTGGTATACTTGGTTTTCAAAGAATAGCCTATTTAAACACTCTAATGCTTGCGTAAGATTAATCATTAGACTGAGTGTTGATTACACACAAAGAGCACCGAGCTTATAGTTTTTAAATGTTTGGTGTGCATTGATTATATCGTACGTAGTGGTACATTTCTACTTATGTAAGAAGCATTTCCTTGTACGTAAAATTTATATTGAATTTGTTGTAAACCAAGTCTGCCACAAAAGCACAATACAGACAATGTGTGCATAGAAACTGGTTTATAACAAATTTAATAGGGTCATGGCCTGCAAGACGGCTAAAGAAATATGGGACAAATTAGAAGTGACATATGAAGGAACAATAGATGTTAGGGACAATAGGATAGATATGTTAACAAGAGAATATGAAGCATTCAAGATGAATTTAGAAGAAACAACATCAAGTATGTACACCAGATTTACCCACAAAATCAATTCCTTAAGTGCCTTCGGAAAAACTTACACAACCTACAAAATGATTAGAAAAAATTTAAGAGGCCTTCCCTCCATATGGGAACCAAAGGCTACAACTATCACAGAAGGTAAAAACCTTAAGAACATCTCTAAATGAACTCATCGGTTCACTACTTACTTATGAAATGGCTTCAAAGGAAATTGTTGGCCTTACAAGGCTTAAAATTTTGTTATCTTGTTACAAGTGAAATTTAATGTATTTGAGTGAGTAATGATATTTCAGGGCTCATATATGAGAAAGTGAGGTCAAAATGCTCACAAGGATCAAATGAAGCTTAAATGAGTCAAAGAATGGATTTAAAGATGATATATTAAACCTTGAAGATTATGAGGACATGAATGAGTTGTTGAAAGCCAAGGAATATTAAAGTCAAAAGAGTCAAAGAAAGGCAAAGTGAGAAAGGTCAAAAAATATGGAAGCTTGAAGAAAAGATGTACAAAGCATGAAGACTCAAGAACCTAGAATGTTAATGTCTTAGAAGTCTCATGTAAGTGCTTTAATGTTTAAAATATCGTTTGAAATATCATGAAGGTCTTAGGTTAACTTCTTGGACCTAGATACCTTTTAAAATATTTGGAAAATATTTTTATAAGGTCAAAAATTATTTTAAAAAGGTTAGAATCATTTTTGGAATCAAAAGCACCAAAAAGAGTTTTTCCAAATGCTGTCAGTTTTTATACATTCGAATTAAGGTGAATTGTTCTCTATCAAAAACTCCTTATTTTAAAATGTATTCAACATAAAGGTTTTAGGATGTTCTCTCATCTTTATTTTGACACCAAGAACACTAAATTTTGAGTTACACATAAAACGTTATGGCCAAAATACTGAAGCGGGGTCATAGTTGTCAGACATCTGAACACTGTTCATGGGAGGAACTTCAACTGACTAAACAGCACACAGAACCACTTTAGATGTCTAAACTCGACACTTCAAACATTTGAATATTTTTTGGGACAAAACAGAAATAGGCAGTAGCTATTCAGATAACTGAACTCAACACTTCAGACATCTAAATTCGACACTTCAGACATCTGAACCCAACTTCAATTATCAGACCCTGTGTCTAGTTCATTTTTTAAAGGATCTCAAGAACTTCAGATGACTGAACTCGAATCTTCAGTCATCTGAACACTATTCAACGGGAAATTTTTTTAAAATCTAATATTTTATAAAATAGCCGTTTGGGCTTCAAATTTTCTAACAACTTGGGAAATTATCTAAGGAAACTTTAGCAACAAGGAAACTTGTTTGGAAGCCTACAAATACATGGTTTTGCAAATCAAAACTCATCCAAGATTTGAAAAATCTCTTTTGAGAAGTTGAAAGCACTCTTGTTTTTACAAGTTCTCTTGATCATCCATTGCAAAACTCTTTTGCTAAGATATCCTAAAGTGCAAATCCTTCCTCCTCTGAATTCCTACTGCTTAATCCTCATCTAAGAAGGATATTAGTGAATTCTACACTTTAGCTTCATTCTATTTCATATTGATACTTTTACATTGAAGTATATAGTGCTGAACTTGTACTAACTTGCTCTTTTTAAAGAGTGTTTCTTATACACAACTATTCTTTTTATTTTTCTTGTAGATTGATGATTCCAAGGATTGTTTGGATCGTTGGCTAAGCAAGGGGATATTGCTAAGAGGGGTGGGCTCTAGCCTAGTTAAGGAATGATCGGACGAGGGGATATCGTTTGGAGAAGGTGGGCTCTAGCCTTAACAAAGGAGTGTTGTAAAGGTTTGTTCCACCCGTCAACGAAACAGGTTTAGTGAAATGGATGAAGATGAAGAAGCCTTCATATCTAAAAAGCTAGCAAGGATACTAAGAAGGAGAAACAAATTCAAAAGAAGAAATCAAGGCTCCGAATTAGAAGAAAAATATATCAGCAAAAAGAAATCAAAGAATAAAACTCCTAAATGCCACAATTGCAATAAAGCTGGACATTTAAAACCAAAATGTCCACTATTAAAGAAAGAATCTAAAAAGAAAAACAAGAAGGCCATGAAAGCCACTACTTGGGATAGTACAAGTAGTTCGGAGAATGAAATAAGTGACCAAGAGGTTTCTTACATGTGCTTTATGGCATGGGATAACGAAGAAAGCTCCTCAACTAAATCTTTAAATAATTCTTGTAGTGATGAATCAAGTGACGAGGGTATGCCATCTTATGATGAACTTCAAAATGATCTATTTAAAGTACATAAGATGTTGATGAAAGCAAATAAACAAAACACCTCATTGAAGAATAAGAATGAAAGTTTAATGAAAGAGTTAGAATTCCTAAAGAATGCTGAAAGACATAAAGACTCAAAACTCAAGCAATTAGAACATAAGTATTAATCAACAATGAAAGAAATAGAATCCAAAAATCTTTCTGAAAAAGAAAACAACTTGAAAATTAAGAAACTAGAAAGCAAGAATGACCATATGATAGAAGACATTCGATCCTTATCCTCTACCGTATATGAGAAAGATATGTATATTTCTGAATTAGAGGATAGAATCAGAAAATTATCTCTAGAATTAGAGAAATCATTAAAGAAGGTTGATAACAAGAAATACATAGAGTGAAATGATCTCAAGAATCAAATTAAAAATAAGGATAAAATTATTTACAACTTCACAAAAGGAAAGGAAAACCTTGATAAGATGATTGACTTACAAAGAATGTCTCTAAATAAAGAAGGCATTGGTTTCAATGGAATTAAAAATAAAAAGAAAAAGAATTCTTACATGGGATATTTCTCGAAAAATCCAAAGACTATACTTGCACATCTTCTAATGCTTCCACTAACACCATATGCTATCAATGTAAGAAAAGGGGGCATATAAAATTTGAATGTCCGTTTAAGAGGAAAGGTGTTAAAGCCAAACAAGTATGGAAAATAAAAGAAACCTCCCTTGAAAAATCCTCCGGACCCAAGAAAATATAGGTACCAAAAATGAAATAATGACTTCACACATATATAAAATAGAAAATGGCATTGTTGGCCAAAATCATAAGATGACTTTTTACAAGGCTTAACTTAAGAAAATATAAAAAAAATATCAAATCTGAGCTTATTATATAAGCGCCTTGATGTTACATGCTACATGCTTACTTGCCTACATGTGATGTGTTGATATGCTATATGCTACATGTGTATTAATTAAACTTGACTTGATTTATATTGAAAAGTATGGTTCACTATGTTGAAAATTAAGAATGAGATCATTGAGCTTAAGCATAAATTTTTTATATAAGGATAATTCTTGAACATGCATGATTTTAAATGAATCACATGGATAAACATACTATTTTTTATCTATGTGCTATGAAAGATATAGTAGTTATATTGATATCCATGAACTATACATTATGTGATATTAAGCTTTGATATCTATAAAGTATTTTTGGTATCACATGTTAAAATTTTCAATAGATATCAAATCTAAAAGCTCACTTGATATCACAAAGTCAAATTATTTATGAGCATGATTATGTCTATGAGGATGATGTGATATTGATGACCTTAGCATGATATTGATATTTGATACATGATATGATTCAATATTTTACCTGAGATGATAAAAGCAAAATTAATAACAAAACTGAATGTATTGAATTCATGGGGAGTGTCATGAATCAATAATTAATTGATATCATGAATTAAATTTTAAATTTTAAATTGGTATCATAAAAACCATCAAATTAATATCAGCTGTCATCTTGAATAAATGCTGTGAGCTACACACTACACATGCTATATTGAAAAACAATAACTTAAGTGTGTACATATGTTTGGAATACATGGTTATTGATATGCTTAAAATGATTTGTATTTGAATTTAAATCATTTCTTTTCTTTTTGATTGATGTCAAAAGGGGGAGAAGTTGTGAAGCAAAAATTGAGCATAATTGAGCATGAACATTATATCTATTCAAAAGAAGTATTTAAGTATTTAATATTGATTGAAAAAGCTTGTAAAACCAAAAGAAAGTGATGAGCATGATTGATGAAATTAATATTGATCGTATTAAAATGAAGCTTCTTGAAAGGGGGAGCCTTTTTAAGGCTTACTCACATTTTTGCTCCTTGTTTGTCATCATCAAAATGGGGGAGATTATTGGCCTTACAAGGCTTAAAATCTTGTTATCTTGTTTTGATGCTAACAAACAAGTGAAATTTAATGTATTTGTGTGAGTAATGATATTTTAGGGTTCATATATGAGAAAACAAGGTCAAAGTGCTCACGAGGATCAAATGAAGCTTAATGAGTCAAAGCATGGATTTAAAGATGATATATTAAACCTTGAAGATTATGAGGACATGAATGAGTCGTTGAAAGCCAAGGAATATTAAATTCAAAAGAGCCAAAGAAAGGCACAGTGAGAAATCTCAAAGAATATGGAAGCTTGAAGAAAACATAGACTCAATCCAAGGATAAAGCATGAAGACTCAAGAACCTAGAATGTTAATGTCATAGAAGTCTCATGTAAGTGCTTTGATGTTTAAAATATCGTTTGAAATATTATGAAACTCTTAGGTTAACTTATTGGACCTAGATACCTTTTAAAATATTTAGAGAATATTTTTACAAGGTCAAAAATTATTTTAAAAAGGTTAGAATCATTTTTGGAATCAAAAGCATCGAAAAGAGTTTTTCCAAATGCTGTCACTTTTTATACATCCAAATTGAGGTGAATTGTTCTCTATCAAAAACTCCTTATTTTAAAGTGTGTTTAACATACAAGTTGTATGATTTTCTCTTATCTTTCTTTTGACACCAAGAACACTTAGTTTGGAGTTATACAGAAAACGTTATGGCCAAAACACTGAAGCGGGGTCACAGTTGTCAAACATCTTAACACTGTTCACAGGAGGAACTTCAGCTGACTGAACAGCACACAGAACCACTTCAAATGTCTTAACTCAACACTTCGTACGTCTGAAGATTTTTTGGGACAAAACTGAAACAGGCAGTAGCTGTTCAGATAGCTGAACTCGACACTTCAGACGTCTGAACTCCACACTTCAGACGTCTGAACTCGACACTTTAGACATATGAACCCTACTTCAGTCATCTGACCCTATGTCTAGTTCATTTTTTAAAAGATCTCAGGAACTTTAGATGACTAAACTTGACTCTTCAGTCATCTGAATACTGTTCAATGGGCAAATTTTTTAAAATCTAATATTTTATGAAATAGCCGTTTGGGTTTGAAATTTTCTAACAACTTGGGAAATTATCTAAGGAAACTTTAGCAACAAGGAAACTTGTTTGAAAGCCTATAAATGCATGGTTTTGCAAATCAAAACTCATCCAAGAATTGAAAAATTTATTTTGAGAAGCTGAAAGCACTCTTATTCTTACAAGTTCTCTTGATCACTCATTGCAAAACTCTTTTGCTAAGATATTCTTAAGTGTTAATCCTTCCTCCTCTGAATACCTACCGCTTAATCCTCATCTAAGAAGGATATTGGTGAATTCTACTATCGAGCTTCATTCTATTTCATATTGATATTTTTACGTTAAAGTATATAGTGCTGAACTTGTACTAACTTGCTCTTTTTAGAGAGTGTTTCTTGTACACAGCTATTCTTTTTTATTTTTCTTGTAGATTGACGAATCTAAGGATTGTTTGGATCATTGGCTAAGTAAGGAGATATTGCTTAAAGAGGCGGGCTCTAGCCTAGTTAAGGAGTGACTGGACGAGGGGATATTGTTTGGAGAAAGCGGGCTCTAGCCTTAACAAAGGAGTGTTGTATAGGTTTGTTCCACCCGTCAACGGAACAAGTTTAGTGAATCCTTTGGTGGTTTGCCAAAGGCGAGGACATAGGCTGTGTTGAAGTCGAACCTCGTAAAAATCTCCGTCTCACTCTCTCTTTCCCTATTCTTTATTTTTAGTGCATTTTTAAATTGCATGGATGGTTTAAATTTGAAAATCATATAAACTACGTATATTTGGAAATCAAACAAACTTAAAGTTTAATTTTGATTTGGGTTGCGAAAACCAAAAGGGAGTACGTTGGTTACACCATATCTTGCGGAAACCATACGGGAGTACGTTACTTGGTTAACATCCCAATGATAAATTTACCAAGAGTTTATTTGAGTTCTAAATATTTGGAAATAGTGATTGGATTCATCTATACAGGGCTTTACATCAGCAAGCATGAATTCTCATTCACTACAGGGCTTAGTTCAAATTTGGGTAATATAAACAAACAACCATCTTGAGTTTTTATATTACATAAGTGCTGTGTATTGGCTTGTTTGTTTACTTTCTAATTATAGTTGATTGGTTTGGTTGAATGATTGGATGTTTGTATGGTTAAAGATTAAATAAAGAAACTAAGTTCTTGAGTTCTTAACAAATTAAACAAATAAGTCACGAATTGGTTAAAAGAAATAAAATAAGTTTAAGAATTCTAA
Organism: Malania oleifera; assembly: GCF_029873635.1. Classification (NCBI taxonomy): domain Eukaryota; kingdom Viridiplantae; phylum Streptophyta; class Magnoliopsida; order Santalales; family Ximeniaceae; genus Malania; species Malania oleifera. The sequence continues at coordinate 47,004,356 of NC_080418.1, forward strand.
AAGGAACTAAAACGAAAGTTTTAAAAGCCAATTCACCGCCCCCCCTCCTGGAAAGCTATTCCTAATTTTAGAAAGAAATCCTGAACCCAAGCATAAAAGATCCATTGCATTAAAAGCCTCTAGTAACAGCTCAAGTGAAGAGGAAAGTGAATCAAGCGACTTAGATCAGGATGAATTAGCATTCATCATGAAGAGATTAGGCAAGTTCTATAGGAAAAACAAAAGGTTTCCTAGAAAATTTAACAAAAAGAAATCTGAAAAATGAGAGACAAGTAGAAAAGAAAATAAAGGTAAGAATGAACCTCCTATATGCTGTCACTGCAAGAAACCAGGGCATATCAAGTCGGACTGCCCGTTGCTCAAGAAAGACAAGAAGAAAAAGAAGGAAGCTATGAAGGCCACGTGGGATGATTCAAGCTCCACCGAAATAGAAAATGAATCAAGTGGACAAAAGATGGCAAATATATGCATCATTCCTAATGAAGAAGAGATAAATTCATACTATTCCTCTACAGAATCTTACAATGAGTCGTGTGATGAGTCATGTGACAGCATGCCTTCCTATGAGGAATTGCAAGCTGAATTGTTTTCCTTACATAAAAGATTCATAAAAATTTCTAAGAGAAATATAACTCTAAAAGATCAAAATAAAGAATTAATGAAGCAACTTGAATCCTTCAAAACCATTGAAAAAGAAAAAGACTTTTGTATTAAAACGTTAGAAGAGGAAGTAAATGAAATAACTCAAGAGTTAGGCAAAACTCATGTAGATGATTTGAATAAAAAGAATTTAGAGATAAATGAACTTAAGAAATCAGTAGAGGATAAGGAGAAAATTATATATAACTTCACCAAAGGAAAAGAAAATTTTGAAAAAATGATTGGACAGCAAAGACTACATGGAAATAAAGAAGGAATAGGTTATAATGGAAAAACAAATAAAAAAAGTAAAAATTGATAGATGGGATACTTTTTCAAAGAAGCAAAGCACTGTGCAAGTACTTTTTAAATCAAAAAACATGAACAAACCACTTGCTACATGTGCAAGACTAAAGGACATGTAATGTTCACCTGCCACTAAAAAGAAAGTATGTAAAAGTTCAAAGAAAATGGAAAGTCAATAATGGAACTAAAAACAATATAAAGAAAGTTAAAAGAATTTGGGTTCCAAAGACTAAGAAGTGTGGGAACTTATACCTAAACCCAAAGATAAATCAATCATAGGAACTAAATTGGTGTTTAGAAATAAAAAGGATGAAAATGGAGTAGTTGTAAGAAATAAAGCTAGGTTAGTAGCACAAGGTTATAATCAAGAACAAGGTGTTGATTATGAATAAACCTTTGCTCCCATAGCAAGAATGGAAGTTATAAGGATGCTTCTTGCTTATGCAGCACATAAAGACTTTAAATTATATCAAATGGATGTAAAAAGTTAATTTTTAAACGGTTATATAAGTGAAGAAGTTTACGTGAAACAACCTCCAGGATTTGAAGACTCTAAAAACCCAAATCATGTATTCAAGTTAACTAAAGCCTTATATGGATTGAAACAAGCTCCTAGAGCTTGGTATGAAAGTCTAAACAAGTTCCTACTCCAAAACAAATTTTCAAGAGGAAAGATAGATAGCACTCTATTTATAAAAGCGAAAAATAGTGGCATGCTTATAGTACAAATTTATGTTGATGATATTGTATATGGAGCAACTCATAAAGACTTGGGTAATGAATTTGCTACAACTATGCAAAGAGAGTTTGAAATGAGCATGATGGGAGAGTTAAATTACTTTATAGGGTTACAAATTAAACAAGTTAAAAATGGAACTTTCATAAATCAAACTAAGTATATTAAAGACATGTTAAAGAAGTTTGATATGAAAGAAAGCAAACCTATAGGAACTCCCATAAGCACCTCAACAAATCTTGACAAGGATGAAAAAGGAAAACAAGTTGATACCAAACATTACCAAGGAATGATAGGAAAATTACTTTATTTAACAGCAAGTAGACCAGATATCATGTTTAGTGTGTGTATGTGTGCTAGGTTCCAATTGGCTTTTAGGGAATCACATCAGATCACAATTAAACGATTTCTTAGATATTTGATAGGCACACTTGATCTAGGACTATGGTATCCAAAAGAAACTGATTTCAATATGATAAGTTATTCAGATGTGGATTATGCGGGATGCAAAATAGATAGAAAAAGCACTAGTGGGACTTGTTAGTTCCTAGGACACTCGCTAGTTTCTTGGTTTTCAAAGAAACAAAATTTTGTAGCATTATCTACAGCTGAAGCAGAATACATAGCAGTCGGGAACTGTTATGCTCAGACCTTGTATATGAAACAACAATTAAAGGACTTCAAAATACAATACCAAACAACCCCTTTAAAGTGTGACAATACAAGTGCCATAAATATTTCAAAGAATCCTGTATCACATTCAAGAACCAAACATATTGATATACGTCATCATTTTTTAAGAGATAATGTAGACAAGAAAGAAATAGTACTTGAATTTGTTACATATTAATATACGTCATCATTTTTTAAGAGATAATGTAGATAAGAAAGAAATAATACTTGAATTTGTTAACACTCATGATCAATTAGCTAATAAATTTACTAAACCATTAGCTAAAGATCAATTTGTATTTATTCGGTGGGAATTAGGAATGTTACATGTAAGAAAATTTAACTAAGAGAGAAGAGAACAGTTGTTTATGCAGACGACTGCCAGATAGTTGGCAGGTGACTGGCAGGCTACTGTCTGTGTGAAAAGACTGTGGACAAACGACTGTCTCATGGTGGTTTGTATTCATTTAACATAAAAAAAAAAAAAAAAAAAAAACACTCCTTTTAAACCCTCAGACGCCTGTCCATTCGTCTCCCTATCACTAAACAAGCTCCTCTTCATTTCACCTTTGAGTTTCTCCTCTCCAAACCTCCTCCAAATGTCAATCCATCATAACTCTAATTCATTCACACTTAGGGTTTCACGAATTTCAGCTTCATCAAAATGGAACGTACCAAAACAATGGGGAGAAAGGACAAAGCATCATCTTCTTCTCCAAGGGCTACAAGCAACAACAAAATAGAGAAATGGCTGGTTTCATCTCATGCAAAAGCGTTGTATCAAAATCACATCTCTGCAATCGATCCAATTTTTTGTAAGGTATTAGATGTTATTTTCTTTGAAGAAAACTTTTTTGAAATTCTTAAATTGTTCAAAAATGTTAGATAGGATAAGTTCGTTCTTCACTAAGTTAAGGGATACTATCTTGACCAGATTAAACTTTTTTACTTCAACTTGGTAAAGAAAGACATTGGATTTGATACTGAAGTTTTTGGCTAAAAGATAACACTTACTCTACACTCATTACGGAAAATACTTCGTATCAAGCAAGGGGATTTTGAGTGTAATCCAGTAGAAAATTAGTGGACTATGGAGTAGGGGTTTTCACCACAAGAATTTTTGCCTCTTGTGATGAACAATCAACCCGTCTATTTTGGACATCCTCCACCATACAAACAGTTCAATCTCCAAGCACAAATCCTTCAAGATCATTGCTTATAATATAATTTCGAGGTCCGGATCCTTTGATCATGTGTCTTTCTTCGATTGCTTTGTAATGTGGAGCATATTAAAAGGGAAGAAATTAGATTTAGCTAGCCTCATACTAAAATGGATGGTCATGAAGCTCGAATCTCCTAAAATTGGACTTCCATATGGACGCATTCTTTCTTTGGTCTTCGCTCATTTTCAAGTCCTCACTCCCTCTTCAAAAATAGTGAAGCGAACCCATTACCATGTCTTCTACTCTACTACACTCAAAAGAATGGGTTACAAAAAGTATACCGAGGGATGGATGTTTAGGGGAAATAGACCGGGAAGACTAGCACCAGAAGAACCTAACCCAAGACCAGAAGAAGCTAATATGTCTACATGGTTTGTTCCATTTTATCAGAATTATACTAGTTTTAGTTTTGAAATGAGGGAAAATTTTGCTTCTCTTTAGGATAAGATCTCAAAAATTGATGAAAAATACACTTTGTTAGATAATCGCATTGCCAAATTAGAGCACCATGTCACACAAACTGTCACTGACTCAGATAAAGAGAGTAATGAGAATGATGATGAAAATTATCAAAAATTAGATGAAGACATTGCTGAAGCTGAAGAAGAATCTAAAGAAGAGGAAGACGAAAAAAGATCACAGCACTCTAAAGGCAAAGGAATTGCTGCAGATAGTGACACTAATTCTGAGACATAGATTTCTAATGATGTTTTTTTTTAATGTTTTTTCTATCTTGTATGCTTCACATGCTCAGTTTATGGATGTATTATGCCTTTTTGTTGATGTCAAAAGGGGGAGTATGTGTGTAAGCAAAGGAGTCTATGAGTTTATGCAAAGTCTATGAGTTTGTAAGTATATGCTATGTCTTATGTATTTGATATATGCTTCAATGATAAATATTATGAGTTTTATGTTTGTTGAACAAAGAATATGCTTCAATTATGTAATATTATGAGTTTTATGTTTGTCAGACAAAGAATATGCTTCAATTATGTCTTAATGATATTATTTTAAGTATATGCTTATTGACAGGGGGAGCGTTATTTTTATATTTTATATGTTTGCTCTTTCTTTATCATCATAAAAAAAGGGGAGATTGTTGGCCTGTTTAGGCTTACAAACTCTTGATTTTGATGATAAAAAAGTAAAGTTATCTCATATGTTTCCAAGTGATATTATTCAGGGCAAATATGATTTGATCAAAATTCATATACCCTGACATGAAAGCTTACAAGGATCAAAGAACAAGGAAAGTCACACATGAATACCAGAGATCCAAAATAAAAGCTCATAGAAGTCTAAAATATTAAAGATTAGCATCAAAAGGACTCAAAGCAAAGAAGTGTCAAATGTGTTTAGAGAACAAGCTTTGTAAGCACTTCAAAGTTTATTCAAATATGAAAATTTCATTTTGAAGCTCATTAGGCAAAGACACTTAGAAATATGAAGTTTTAAAATCTTGGAACATGTTTTTCAAAAGTTAAAACAAGTTAAAATTCCAAGGTTAATTAAACAAAAGAGAGAGAAATCATAAATTACTTACAACTAGCTGACAGATGACTGTCTGTTACATGACAGACGACTGACATATTTTTTAAAGGGTTTAAACATGTTACAAAAGCCTAATAGACGATTGTCAAATAGCTAATAGCGGACTGCCAGTGACAAGTGAGTCATCTGTGTGTGTCCTACCAACCGATTGCCAACCTTCTGAGTGTTTTAAAAAAAATAGATTTTTCAGTGACAGACGACTGCCAACCTGAGGACAAGTGACTGCCACCTCTCTATTTGTGATTTTTATAATTGTAATACATGGACAATCGACTGCCAGTGACTACACAGTTGTTTGGCTCGTGGCAGATTTTAAAATTTCCAACGGCCATATGTTTGAAATTTAAATTATTTGAAGCCCAAACAAATTTACAACTTGGACCTGCTCCAAGTAAACTTGGGGAACAAGCAATAAGCTTTTCTACATCTATAAATACCCTCAAGGTTCAGTGTTTTAGATACTAAGAAATCAATTCAACTCTCATACTCTCTCGAAGCTTACTAAAATTCTGAAAACTCTCTATTGCTCCCATCACTCACGAAAATCTCTGAAGTCTTGCTAAATTTTCTCACTATGATTGTGCATCAATTGTTGATTCTTTCATCCATTAAAAGAAACCTAGGGTGATAAATTTCTAGAGCTTCAATCTGAAATACATATTCTTAATTTATTGAAGTACATAGTTTTTCAATTTGTACTAATGCTTTTTGAGGAGCAAGTTCTTGTACGCCTTGTTTTGAATCTTTGTAACAAAATGATTGATGGTTTGAGTGCTGAATCGTTAGACCAAATAAGAGGATATTATTTGGACAAGGTAGGCTGTAGCCTTACCCAATGAGTGTTGTAAATGGTATTGTTCTGCCTAGTAAATGAACGGTGATAGTGAATCCTTTGGTGGTTTTGCCAAGGACGAGGACGTAGGCTGTGTTGAAGTCAAATCTCATAAAACCCTATGTTCTTCTTTCTCTTCCCTACTCTTTACTTTTCAGAAAAAGTTACAATTTGTGTGGTTGTTTTAAAATAAATAAATTCTGAGTGTTTGGTTATTAAATAGATTGGAAGGTAATTTGTTTTGGATTGATCAGCATTGATTGTGGAAACTGAAAGGGACTACGTTGGTTGATCATCCTTGACTCATTAATCAGAAAGTTTATTTAAAAGTTGAACATTGGGAAGAAGTATAATTGTGTTACAAGGCTTATACAAGTTTAGCAAATTTTCATATTAATACAGAGCTATTGTTACAAGGATTGAGTGATTGATTATATTGTTTTGACTGTGAATACTCTACATAAATTTTTTTATTGTGTTTAAGTTTTGATTATTGTTATAACTCAAAAGGACTAAGACAAAGGAGAATAAAATTTTCAAATCCCAATTCACCCCCTCTTGGGAAGCTGTTCCAATTTCACCTGGTCTATTGATTAGTCATTCTAGGGTGGTCTTGATTGGATATGGGGAGTAGGTGAGAAAATGCTAAGGTGAAAGACCCAATACCTCATAAATAGGCTGGATCCCATTCTTACGAGACTAGTTCACTCCATAATTAGCATTAGTTCTTCAAAATATGTGGGATGTTTGATGATTACATTCTTTCTCATATATAAGAGTGAGCCCATCTTCTTGAGTGTTTTTTAGTCAAGAAAACTGTTCTGTAGGTGTCCGGGGATAATCTGAGAGTGATTAATCATGCCCTTTACACATGCCTTGTGTTATGGTCTATCTATACTTGAATTTACATGATAATATTAACCGTGAATTGCAATTGCTGGTTGATTCTTTATGATTTATATTTTTCATGATGGTTGTACATTGTTGAGACCTTCATGCATAAATTGTTATGGAGTTGTGTGCATGATGGAGTTATGGATACAAGTTCTTGTGTGTAATTAAGTTATACATTTGTATATAAAATGGCATGACTGTGTTGCATGTAATCTCATCTCACGTTCACTGAGTTGGTGTTTGTGGGTACTGCCCTGGAAACTCTCATCAGATTACAACTCATCCACTAGGATTAACCTAGGGGTTTAAAGCCTTGTTGCATATTGTAAATGCAACTATTTTCCCCACGAAAGAGGAGGTAGATAGGATTTTCTTAATTTTCTTAGTTTTTTCTATGCTCGAAGACTAGCAAAGTGTAAGTCGGGGGTTGTGATGAGTCCTTAAAATGCATTATTTTAGGCCCTTAATTATCTTTGTTTATCCTTATTTATCTTGTATGTAATCCTTAGTTAACATTGTTTTAAGTTATGCAAGGTTTGTTCATGTTTTTAGGAAATACAGGTTAAAACCAAAGAGTTAGGCATACAAGAAACTAAAGGAGTATTTGGAGTACACAAAGCTAAGACTAGTTGTTCAACCAAGCTCCTAAAGCCTCAGATCATCAAAGGAAAAGAAGACTATGCTCGACTAAGTGGTGTGACCAGTAACAAAAACGGGTGACCAAGTCATCAACTGCAGACCCCAAGGTTTAGACTAAAAAAGAAGACTCTTAATAAAAGAAAGTACGCATTGATAAAACTTTTGCGAAAACCCAAAAGAGAGTACGTTGTTTAATCGTTTGCGGAAATCTTTATTATGAGAAGTGCAAACAAATTTTCATTCAATACAGGACTTGAAATAAACTCATACATTCACAGGGTTGCAAAAGCTGAAAGTGCTAAAGAGCTGCATACTTCATCTTGGTTTGATATCTTTGGTTGTTTACTTTAAGTTGTTGATTGGTTATTTAACTTTTTCATTGCTTGTGTTGTGTTTTGGTTTGTGAATTGGATAAGTAAATAAAACTTTGTTGCGTGATTGTTAAAACAACAAGAGGTTAAGAATTCATAAAAGGTATTAAAAGAAAATTTTTATAACCTAATTCACCCCCCTCTTGGCACTATTCATCAACCTTCATAATTTTTGTGACAGATGATTCATTTTCAATGAGAAGCCGTTTTTACATGCTTTCCTCGTAGATTAGGCGATCGTTCGATTGTATTCTCTAGTGTTAGTGACTAAACACTTGGTTGTAAAAGGATTGATCTTTTTACATGCTTTCTATTTACTACTTTCATTTACTTCTTTCCTTTACTACTCTGATTTACTACTTTGATTGTGATGACACTTTAGAGATAGCACTGCTACTGGTTCAGTCATATATATATATTAGGCTACGGTTTCCCATAGAGGTTCTCGTGATCATTGTGATAGGATATACTCTGATTCCCAATCGTGCTCCAGATGATTGGTGCACCCTTGCTACTCTATGCCCTTGAATGACTCCTTTAATTTTATAGCCCAATATGGATGACTAACCAGACGTAGTTTACGAACATGACATCCTAAGTAAGATTCATAATTAAGCACTTCTTTATAGGAGTAGAGATAACTTAGACTTTACATGCTTTCATTAGATTGTTAGAAAAATCTCACCTTTATACTCTTTTTTTACACAAGGTTATAATAAACTAGGTTAGAAGTGGTTGATAACTGCACTTGAGCCCATGCGAATAGTTACCCAACTTTCCCCAATTTCTACAAAACTTGGTATTAGTTAGGTTATAAATATTATTTTTTACAGTTAAGGACCTAAACCTTGGCGAGCCTACCAAGGCTTTCTGAACCTGATGAAATAGAGAGCATCTCAATATCACTACTCCCTAAGTTCCCTTCTTCCACTACATTAGCAGGTTTTGACAAACTTTCTTGAGCTTTTACCTTTTCCTTTGAAAACAAAGGTGTAGTCCCAAAAGGGGGGTGAATTAGGTTATTAAAATTTCTTTTAAATTCTTTTTATGAATTATTTAACTTCTCATTGACTTAGCAATCACACAACAAATGCTTAATTCTTATTCAATCCACAACCACAAAACTTAATCAACCAATCAAATCAATCAACCATAAATAAGTAACCAATCAAACAAGCACTCAATATTCAATCAAGATATGCTATGCAATTCTTTTGGAAATTCTCAGTTTGGTTGTATGAAGCACTGTGTATATATGAATTTTGATTCAAGACCTATAATGAATGTATTAGCTTTCTCAATATAATACTCAATATAATAGCCACACTTTTTCAAAAATTCTGATTTTAAATAAACCTTTAGTTAATAGGTTTTGGGGTGTTGACCAATCAATGTACTCCCCTATGGTTTCCAAAAATTTATTGATCAACCAACGTACTCCCTTTCGGTTTCCGGAAGCCTGAAAACAAATTAAACTTCAGTTTATTTAATTTCCAAATTTCTTAGTCTATATGATCATGAAAATTAAAACATCCATGCAATTTATATGTTTGCTGAAAATTAAAAAGAGTAAGGAAAGAGAGTGACACCACGATTTTTACGTGGTTCGGCTTATCCCCAACCTATGTCCTCGCCTTTGGCAAACCACCAAAGAATTCCACTAACTTAGTTCCTTTCTGGGCGGAACAACACTGTTACAAGCGATACCCCAAACTAAACACTCCTTCAATAGGCTTGAGTAGTCATCTCTCCAAGCGTTATCTCCTCGCTTGGTTCAACGATCCAAATACCATGGACTCATCACAATCTACGAGAGAATCAAAAAGAATTTCTGTGTATAAGAAACACTCTCAAATAAGAGCAGGTTAGTACAAGTTCAGCACTATATATTTCAAATTCAAACATCAAAATAGTATATATTGAAGCTTAGAATTGATATCACTGATATCTCCTCAAGATTAGAGATTAGCACTCAAAATAAAGGTAATGAATAATTAGTATGCCTGAGATTCTCAATAATTCAGATCCGCAAGAGTGAGAGCTAGAGAGAATTTAGAGAGCTTTGAGAGTTTTCAATTTCTTGGTTAGTTTGATCTTCTAAACACATGTATTTGTAGGCTAAGAAAAGTGTTTTCGTGTTGCCCAAGTTTACTTGGAGGATTTCCCAAGTTTTCATAAAATTTGGGATGCAAGAAGTTCAATTAGAATCTTAAAACTCTTAAAGTTTCTAGCCATTAACAGTGTTCATTCGTCTGGGTCTTCAGGCTTAGTAGTCTGAATAGTTCAAAAACTCTGAAGAATTTGAACTAATATAGGGTCAGCCGTTTGAAGATACTGTTCAGACGACTGAGGAGACATTTTTATCATCTAAGGATCCAGTTCAGACGTCTGAGGGTATACTACCTCCTAAGAATTTGTTCAAAAAATCCTTCAGCTGTCTGAGGAAATTCTTAAGACCTCTGAAGTGAACCTTCAGCCATCTGTACGGACAAAAATATGATTTTCAAATTTTTTTTCAAACACCTCTTGCTCTCTTACTTTAATTACTTTATTAAACATTTTATGGGGTTTTAAAATGAGGTCAACATTTTCATAATACCCCTAATATGCTTCAAAATATTTTCTCATGATATTTCATTTACGAAGTACTTACATTTCATGTCATAAAGCCCAATATTCTAAGCTTGAATTCCTTCATGTCATGTTCACTTTGTGCTTCCTTGGACTTATCTTGAATTAGCATTAGTTTCATCATCCTTTGTACATCTCAATGTTGCATGAGCTTCTTTCGGATCTCTTTGAACTATGAATTATGTCTTTAAGGCCTTAGTGATCTTTGGAAAGTTCTTTTGAATCTTGGCTCTTTGAAGTTCCTGAAATATCATCACTTGAACACAAACACATTATACTTTTCCTTTATTTGTTACCATCAAAACAAGATGTGAAAGCCTTGTTAGGCCAACAATCACCCCCTTTTTTATGATGACAAATAAGGAGCATAAATTGAGAAAACCTTAAAAAGTAGGCTCCCCCTTACAATAAGCATATTGTTTAACAAATTTAAAATGATGTTTTCATATATTAGTCCAAAACTAAAAAAGTCATATCTAGAACATTACTCATATGATTACATACTCATATCGTTGCATACTCATAATTTTGCATATTCAGTATGTTTAACATCCTTTTATATACTATATGCATTAAAAAGTCATATCTATCATAACATTGCTCATATTTTATTAATTCAACAAATGCATATGGATCATATCAAAATCATACTTTTGCATAACATTGCTCATATTCATTAATTCAGCATATGCATATAGATCATGTCAAAATCATACTTTTCCATAACATTGCTCATAATCATTAATTCACCATATGCAAATGGATTATCACAAAATCATACTTTTGCATATTTTCGCTCTTCGCATATTTTTGCTCTCTAAAACATCTCTCCCCCTTTGACATCAATCAAAAAGAAATAAGTAAGAGTAGTATAGAGAGCATAAAACATATATATATAGATAGATAGGCATCAAGAGTCAATAGTCATACAAACCAAACTTATCACAAAAGTGAACAAAGAAAAATCAAAATATAGAATTGTCTAAGAATACAACTTAGAAATGAGAAACTCAATCATCAGCATTATCATCCTCTTCTTCTTCATTCTCATCATCCTTATCTTCTTCTTCATCATCATCTTTTTCTTCAAAAACTTATGCAATAATCTCATATTTTCTTACATATGGATTCCCAATATTCATATTTCTTTTCAAATCTTAATACTTTCTAATTTAAGCTTTGTATGATTCATTCATTAATTGAGACCAACAATTTTCATTAGTTTCAATAAGATAAGCATTAATAAGCTTGAAAAATAAAATTTATGCTTAACTTTGTTTAATATCCTTGTATAATTTTCCATAGATTTGATATCAATTGAAATTGAAGGATCTAGTTATAGTACTTTATCTTGGTACCCATACTTTCTTGGTTCTGGATTGTTTAGCAAGGGATGTTTCTTTTACTTTCCATACTTATTTTGTTTTCATACCCTTTCTTTTTAGTGGACATTCAAACTTTATATGTCCCTTCTTTTTAGATAGGTAGCATGTGGTGTGAGTGTACGCATTTGAAGAGGTCCTAGCATAATTTTTAGAGGCTTTCGCAAAGTATCACATGTAGAGATTCTTTTTCTTTGTATTTTCAATTCCATTGAATCCTATGCCTTCTTTATTCAAAGACATTCTATATAAGCCAATCACTTTGTCAAAATTTTCTTTTCCTCTAGTAAAATTGTAAATGATTTTGGCTTGATCTTCATTTTTCTTCTTAAGATCATTTATTTCAGAATTTTCTACATTTTTACCCTTTTGTTGGTTTTGAGACATCTTAGTTATTTTATTCTCTAATTCAAAAATATATAAGTCTTTCTCATTTTCCATAGAGTATTGGGATCTTAAGTCTTCTAATTCCTTCATCAATTTTTCATTCTTGCTTTCTAATTTCTTGATTTTCAAATATTTTTCCTTTTCAGCAAGATTTTTAACTTCTAATTCTTTCATAACTCCTTTATTCTTGTTTTTCAATGATGTGTATCGTTTAGTCACATTAACTAACATCTTGTGCACCGTGAATAAATCATTTTGAAGTTCTTCATAAGATGGCATACACTCATCATTGGATTCTTCTGCTGAATCATCACAATAACTATTTAAGGATTTGGATTAGGAGCTTTTCTCATCGTCCCAAACCATATGACAAGCAACCTCTTGGTCACTTGATTCATTATTGGAACTACTTGTACCCATATTGTCCCAAGTAGTGGCTTTCATTGCCTTTTTCTTTTTCTTTTTGGAATCCTTCTTAAGTAGTGGACATTTCGGTTTTATGTGTCTATTTTTCTTGCAATTATAACATGTAGGGATTTTATTTTTTTGATTTCTATGTATTGTTTTCTTCTTCATCTGATTCCAAGTTTCGAATTTTTCTTTTGAATTTATTCTTCCTTCTAAGAATTTTTGCTAGCTTCTTGGATATATAAGCTAATTCATTTTCATCCATCTCTTCTTCAGTATGACTAGAGTTTTCTTTTGATGTTTTAAAGGCAACAGATTCTTGGGCTTTAGATTTTCCACTCCTTTCATTCATTGTCATTTCATATGTGAAGAGAGAACCTACAAGTTCATCTAAGGAGGTGTTTTTCAAATTTCATCCTTCTGTTATGGCTGTGGCTTTCGGTTCCCACATAGGTGACAACCCTCTAAGAATTTTTCTAATCATTTCATAAGTGGTGTAAGTTTTTCCTAATGCATTGAGGGAGTTTATTATGTGGGTGAACCTAGTGTACATACTAGTGATGGTTTCATCTGGGTTCATCCTAAAAGCTTCATACTCGCTAGTGAGCATATCGATTCGATTGTCCCTTACATCAATAGTACCTTCATGGGTTACTTCTAATTTATCCCATATTTCCTTGGCTAATTTGCAAGTCATGACCCTATTAAATTCATTTATATCTAGAGCACAATATAAAGCATTCGTAGCACTAGAATTTATTTGTAACATCTTATGGTCTTGGTCGGTCTGTTCTTTTTCTTCTTTGGGTACTTCTTTACAACCTACAAGTTTAGTGGGGATAAGGTCACCATGTGTGACGACCCTCCATGCTTTCCAATCCATGGTTTGAAGGTAGATCCTCACGCATTGTTTCCAAAATGTGTAGTTTAAACCACAAAAGATAGGAGGCCTAGTTGAGGATTGAGCCTCTACAAAGGGAGTTATGCCTAAGTGTGTCATCTAGATCTTTGTATAGCTACTAATTAAGATTTTCCATAACTTAACTCTTATACCAATTGAAAACAAAGGTGTAGTCCTAAAAGGAGGGTAAATTGGGTTACTAAAATTTCTTTTAAATTCTTTTTATGAATTCTTTAACTTCTTGTTGATTTAACAATCGCACAACAAATGCTTAATTCTTATTCAATCCAAAACCACAAAACTTAATCAACCAATCAAATCAATCAATCACAAATAAGTAACCAATAAAACAACCACTCAATATTCAATCAAGATATGCTATGAAATTCTTTTGGCAATTCTTAGTTTGGTTGTATGCAGCTTTGTGTATATATGAATTTTGATTCAAGCCCTGTGGTGGATGTATTAGCTTTATCAATATGATAATCAATATAACATTCACACTCATTCTGAAATTCAGATTTCAAATAAACATTCGGTTAATAGGTTTTGGGATGTTGACCAATCAATGTACTCCCTTATGGTTTCTGAAAATTTATTAAACAACCAACATACTCCCTTTCGGTTTCCGCAAGCCTGAAAAAAAATTAAGCTTTAGTTTATTTAATTTTTGAACTTCGTAGTTTATATGATCATGAAAATTAAAACATCCACACAGTTTATATGTTTGCTAAAAATTAAAAAAAGTAAGGAAGGAGAATGACACCATGATTTTTATGAGGTTCGGCTTATCCCCAACCTACATCCTTGCCTTTGGCAAACCACCAAAAGATTCCACTAAATCAGTTCCTTTATAGGGGGAACAACACCGTTACAAGCGATACACCCAGCTCAACACTCTTTCAATAGGCTAGAATAGTTATCTCTCCAAGCGATATCCCCATGTTTGGTTCAACTATCAAAATACCTTGGACTCATCACAATCTACAAGAGAATCAAAAATATTTTCTCTGTGCAAGAAACACTCTTAAACAAAAGCAGGTTAGTACAAGTTTAGCGCTATATACTTCAAATTCAAATATCAAAAGAGTATAGATTGAAGCTTAGAATTGATATCACTGATATCTCCTCAAGATGAGAGATTAGCACTCAGAATACAGGTGATGAATAATTAGTATGTCTGAGGTTTTCAAAAATTCATATCAATAAGAGTGAGAGCTAGAGAGAATTTAGAGAGCTTTGAGAGTTTTCAATTTCTTGGTTAGTTTGATCTTCTAAACACGTGTATTTATAGGCTAAGAAAAGTGTTTTCGTATTGCCCAAGTTTACATGGAGTATTTCCCAAGTTTTCATGAAATTTGGGATGCTAAATATTAAATTAGAATTTGAAATATTTTCAAATTTCTAGCCGTTAATAGTGTTCAGTCGTCTGGGCCATCGGGTTTAGTCGTCTAAACAATTCAAAAACTCTGAAGAATTTGAATTGATATAGGGTCGGTCGTTTGAAGATCCTTTTTAGAAGTTTGAGGTGACACTTGTGTCGTATGAAGATTTAGTTCAGACGTCTGAGGGTATACCGCCTCTTCAAAATCTATTCAACAAATTCTTCAGTCATCTCAGGAAATTCTTCAAACGTCTGAAATGAACATTCAGTCATCTAGACAGACAAAAATATGACTTTCATATTTTTTTTCAAACACAACTTGCTCTCTTACTTTAATTACTTTATAAAACATTTTTTGGGGTTTTAAAAATAAGGTCTCTAAGTCCATAATACCCCTAATAAGCTTAAAAATATTTTCTCATCATATTTCATTTATGAAGTACTTACATTTCATGTCCTAAAGCCCTATATTCTAAGCTTGAAGTCCTTCGTGTCATGTTCACTTTGTGTTTCCCAATACTTTAGCTTGAATTAGCATTAGTTTCATCATCATTTGTACATTTTGGTGTCGCTTGAGCTTCTTTATGATCTCTTTGAACTATGAATTATGTCTTTGAGGCCTTAGTGATCTTTGGAAAGTTCTTTTGAATCTTGGCTTTATGAAGTCCTTGAAATATCATCACTTGAACACAAACACATTAAACTTTTCCTTTATTTTTTTATCATCAAAACAAAATGTGAAAGCCTTGTTAGGCTAACAATCACGCCCATTTTGATGATGACAAATAAGGAGCCAAATTTGAGAAAACCTTAAAAAGTAGGCTCCCCCTTAGAATAAGTGTATTGTTTAACAAATTTAAAGTGATGTTTTCATATATTAGTCCAAAACTCAAAATGTCATATCTATAACATTGCTCATATCAGTACATACTCATATCATTGCATACTCATAATATTTCATATTCAGTGTGTTTGACATCCTCTTCTATACTATATGCCTTAAAAAGTTGTATCTATCATAACATTGCTCATATTCATTAATTCAACATATGCATATGGATCATGTCAAAATCATATTTTTGCATAACATTGCTCATATTCATTAATTCATCATATGCATATGGATCATGAAAAAATCATACTTTTGCGTAACATTACTCATATTCATTAATTTAGCATATGCATATGAATCATGTCAAAATCATACTTTTGCATATTTGGCTCTCTAAAACATCTCTCCCCCTTTGACATCAATCAAAAAGAAATAAGCAAGAGTAATACAGAGAGCAAAAAAATAAAGATATATAGATAAATAGCCATCAAGAGTCAATAGTCATACAAACCAAACTTATCACAAAAGTGAACTAAGCAAAATCAAAATATAGAATTGTTTAAGAATACAACTTAGAAATGAGAAACTCAATCATCCGCATTATCATCCTCTTATTCTTCATTCTCATCATCCTTTTCTTCTTCTTCATCATCCTCCTTTTCTTAAAAACCTTATGTAATAAGCTCAAATTTTCTTACATATGGATTCCCAATATTCATATTTCTCTTCAAAACTTAATACTTTCTAATTTAAGCCTTTTATGATTCATTCATTAATTGAGACCAACAATTTTCATTAGTTTCAATAAGATAAGAATTAATAAGCTTGAAAAAAAGATTATCCATTATTTTGTTTAATATCCTTGTATGATTTTCCATAGATTTGATATCAATTGAAATTAAAGGATTTAGTTGTAGTATTTTATCGTGGTACCTATACTTTCTTGGGTCTGGACTGTTTAACAAGGGATGTTTCTTTTACTTTTCATACTTGTTTAGTCTTCACACCCTCTCTTTTTAATGGATATTCAAACTTTATATGTCCCTTCTTTTTACATATGTAGCGTGTGGTGTGAGTGTAGGCATTTGAAGGGTTGCTAGCATAAATTTTAGAGGCTTTTGTAAAGTATCCCATATAGAGATTCTTTTTCTTTGTATTCTCAATTCCATTGAATCCTATGCCTTCTTTATTCAACAACATTCTTTGTGAGCCGATTAACTTTTCAAAATTTTCTTTTCCTCATGCAAGATTGTAAATGATTTTGGCTTGATCTTCATTTTTCTTCTTAAGATATTTTTTTTCTGCATTTTCCACATTTTTACCATTTTCTTGTTTTTGAGACATCTTTGTAATTTTATTTTCGAATTAGAAATGTATAAGTCTTTCTCATTTTCCATAGAGTATTGGGATCTTAAGTCTTCTAATTCTTTCATCAATTTTTCATTATTGCTTTCTAATTTCTTGATTTTCAAATCTTTTTCCTTTTCAGCAAGATTTTTAACTTCTAAATCTTTCATAACTCCTTCATTCTTGTTTTTCAATGATGTGTATCGTTTAGTCACATGAACTAAGATCTTATGCACTTTGAATAAGTCATTTTAAAGTTCTTCATAAGATGGCATGCACTCATCATTGGATTCTTCTGCTGAATCATCACAAGAACTATTTAAGGATTTGGATGAGGAGCTTTCCTCATCATCCCAAGCCATATAGCAAGCAACCTCTTGGTCACTTGATTCATTATCGGAACTACATGTACTCATATTGTCCCGAGTAGTGGCTTTCGTTGGCTTTTACTTTTTCTTTTTGAAATCCTTCTTTAAGTAGTGGACATTCCAGTCTTATGTGTCCATTTTTCTTGCAATTATAACATGTAGGGATTTTATTTTTTTTTATTTCTTTGTATTGTTTTCTTCTTTGTTTGATTCCATGTTTTGGATTTTACTTTTGAATTTATTCTTCCTTCTAAGAATTTTTGCTAGCTTCTTGGATATACAGGCTAATTCATTTTCATCCATCTCTTCTTCACTATGACTAAAGTTTTCTTTTGATATTTTAAAAGCAACAGATTCTTGGGCTTTAGATTTTCCACTCCTTTCATTCATTGTCATTTCATATGTGAAGAGAGAACCTATAAGTTTATCTAAGGAGGTGTTTTTCAAATTTCGTCCTTCCATTATAGTTATGGCTTTTGGTTCCCATATAGGTGGCTGTCCTCTAAGAATTTTTCTAATCATTTCATAAGTTGTGTAGGTTCTTCCTAATGCATTGAGGGAGTTTATTATGTGGGTGAACCTAGTGTACACACTAGTGATGGTTTCATCCGGATTCATCCTAAAAGTTTCATACTCTCTAGTGAGCATATTGATTCGATTGTCCCTCACATTAATAGTACTTCATAGTTTACTTCTAATTTATCCCATATTTCCTTGGCTGATTTACAAGCCATGACCCTATTAAATTCATTTATATCTAGAGCACAATATAAAGCATTCATAGCACTAGAATTTATTTGTAACATCTTATGGTCTTGGTCGGTCCATTCTTTTTCTTCTTTGGGTACTTCTTTACCACCTACAAGTTTAGTGGGGGTAAGGTCACCACGTGTGAAAACCCTCCATGCTTTCCAATCCATGGTCTGAAGGTATATCCTCATGCATGGTTTCCAAAATGTAATGTTTAAACAACGAAAGATAGGAGGCCTAGTTGAGGATTGACCCTCTCAAAAGGGAGCTATGCCAAAGTGTGCCATCTAAATCTTTGTATAACTACTAATTAAGATTTGCTATAATATCGCTCTAATACCAATTGAAAACAAAGTTGTAGTCCCAAGAGGGGGGTGAATTGGGTTATTAAAATTTCTTTTAAATTTTTTTTATGAATTCTTTAACTTCTTGTTGATTTAAAAATCACACAACAAATGTTTAATTCTTATTCAATCCACAACCACAAAACTTAATCAACCAATCAAATCAATCAACCACAAATATGTAACCAATCAAACAACCACTCAATATTCAATCAAGATATGCTACGCGATTCTTTTGGCAATTCTCAGCTTGATTGTATGCAGCCCTATGTATATATGAATTTTGATTCAAGCCCTGTAATGAATGTATTAGCTTTCTCGATATAATAATCAATATAGCATTCACACTCTTTCCAAAATTCAGATTTCAAATAAACCTTCATTTAATAGCATTTGGGGTGTTAACCAATCAACGTACTCCCTTATGGTTTTTGAAAATTTATTGATCAACCAATGTACTCCTTTTCGGTTTCCACAAGAATGAAAACAAATTAAACTCTAGTTTATTTAATTTCCAAAATTCATAGTTTATATGATCATGAATATTAAAACATCCCCGTAGTTTATATGTTTGCATAAATTTAAAGAGAAAACGGAAAGATAGTGACACCATGATTTTTACAAGGTTCGGCTTATTCCTAGCCTTCGTCCTCACCTTTGGCAAACGATTAAAGGACTCCACTAAATCAAGTCCTTTCCAGGTGGAACAACACAATTACAAGCGATACCCCATGCTCAACACTCCTTCAATAGGCTAGAGTAGTCACCTCTCCAAGCAATATCCCCTCGCTTGGTTCAATGATCCAAATACCTTTGACTCATCACAATCTACAAGAGAATGAAAAAGAATTTCGGTGTACAAGAAACACTCTCAAATAAGAGTAGGTTAGTATAAGTTTAGCACTACATACTTCAAATTCAAATATCAAAAGAGTATAGATTGATATCACCGATATCTACTCAAGATGAGAGATTAGCATTCAAAATACAACTGATGAATAATTAGTACGTTTGAGATTCTTAGCAGCTCAGATCAGCAAGAGTGAGAATTAGAAATATTTTAGAGCACTTTGAGAGTTTTCAATTTCTTAGTTAGTTTAGTCTTCTAAACACATGTATTTATAGGCTAAGAAAAGTGTTTTCGCGTAGCCCAAGATTACTTGGAGTATTTCCCAAGTTTTCATACAATTTGGGATGCAAGAAATTAAATTAGAATTTTAAAACTTTTAAAATTTCTAGCCGTTAACAGTGTTCAGCTGTCTGGACCTTCGGATTCAATCATCTGAATAGTTCAAAAACTCTAAAGAATTTGAACTAATACAGGGTCTGCTGTCTAAAGATCCTTTTCAAACATCTGAGGTGAGACTTCAGTCATCTAAGGATCCAGTTCAGATGTCTGAGGGTATACTGCCTCTTCAGAATCTATTTAGGAAATCCTTCAGTCATTTGAATAAAATCTTTAGCCGTCTGAGAAAATTCTTTAGACATCTAAAGTGAACCTTCAGTCGTTTGGACTAACAAAAATATGATTTTCAAATTTGTTTTCAAACACAACTTGCTCTCTTACTTTAATTACTTTATCAAACATTTTCAAGGGTTTTAAAAGTAAAGTTTCTAAGTCCATAATACCCCTAATATGCTTCAAAATATTTTCTCATGATATTTCATTTATGAAGTACTTACATTCCATATCCTAAAGCCCCTATATTCTAAGCTTGAAGTCCTTCATGTCATGTTTACTTTGTGTTTCCCTGGACTTTAGCTTGAATTAGCTTTAGTTTCATCATCTTTTGTACATTTCCGTGTCGCTTGAGCTTCTTTAGGATCTCTTTGAACAATGAACTATGTCTTTGCAGCCTTAGTGATCTTTAGAAAGTTCTTTTGAATCTTGGCTTTTTGAAGTTCCTGAAATATCATCACTTGAACACAAACACGTTAAACTTTTCTTTTATTTGTTACCATTAAAACAATATGTGAAGGCCTTGTTAGGCCAAGACCCTTCTCCCACTCCAGACATTCAGATTTTATGTGCCCTAGTATCACACACTTAAAATAATAAACATCTTTCCTTCTTCTGTACTAAGTTTTATTACAACTCAATCACTCCAAAACTTGCCTCTCCCACGATCCTGATTACTCTTCACCACGAGCCCTTCACCTTATGGACCCTAATCGTTGACCTCGTTCCTTTGATAGACCCCCAAAAATTCATTCGTGGGGTCCTCCAACTCTAGGGTTTCTTTTCCCCAAATTAGTGTCATAACTAGATTCTCATATGTAGGGGACATAGGTAGGGAATTCCGAAGCATCAACGCTTTGTCATCTTCCTCGAACTTCACATCAACTTGCCCTCTATCACTATTGATCTAATTAAATGTGTTGATGTGCTAAGTCAAATCCAAACCCTATGCTATCTTAAGCCAATATAATTTTTTCTTTAGATACAACATGTTCATCAATGAATTAGACATGCATCGGCGCCTTAGTTTTAGCCGTCTGAAGATCTTATTCAAACTTCTGAGGTGAGACTTCAGTTTTCCAAGGATCCAGTTCAGATGTCTGAGGGTATATTGCCTCTTCAAAATCTATTCAAGAAATCCTTCAGCCATTTGAATAAAATCTTAAGTCGTCAGAGAAAATTCTTCAGACGTCTAAAGTGAACCTTTAGTCGTTTGGACTCACAAAAATATTATTTTCAAATTTGTTTTCAAACACAACTTGCTCTCATACTTTAATTACTTTATAAAACATTTTCCGGGGTTTTAAAAGTAAAGTTTCTAGGTCCATAATACCCCTAATATGCTTCAAAATATTTTCTCATGATATTTCATTTATGAAGTACTTACATTCCATGTCCTAAAGCCCCTATATTCTAAGCTTGAAGTCCTTCATGTCATGTTTACTTTGTGTTTCCTTGGACTTTAGTTTGAATTAGCTTTAGTTTCATCATCTTTTGTACATTTCCGTGTTGCTTGAGCTTCTGTAGGTCTCTTTGAACTATGAAGTATGTCTTTGCGGCCTTAGTGATCTTTAGAAAGTTCTTTTGAATCTTGGCCTTTTGAAGTTCCTAAAATATCATCACTTGAACACAAACACGTTAAAATTTTCCTTTATTTGTTACCATTAAAACAAGATGTGAAGGCCTTGTTAGTCCAACACCCTTCTCCCACTCCAGACATTCCGATTTTATGTGCCCTAGTATCCCACACTTAAAATAATAAACATATTTCCTCCTTCTGTACTAAGTTTTATTACAACTCAATCAACTCCAAAACTTGCCCCTCCCACGATTTTGATTACTCTTCACCACGAGCCCTTCACCTTGTGGACCCTAATCGTTGACCTTATTCCTTTGATCGAACCCCGAAAATTCATTCATGGGGTCCTCCAACTCTAGGGTTTCTTTTCCCCAAATTAGTGTCATAACTAGATTCTCATATGTAGGCGACATAGGCAGGGAATTCCAAAGCATCAATGCTTTGTCATCTTCCTCGAACTTCACATCAACTTGCCCTCTCTCACTATTGATCTAATTAAATGTGTTGATGTGCTAAGTCAAATCGAAATCCTCTGCTATCTTAAGCCAATATAATTTTTACTTTAGATACAACATGTTCGTCAATGAATTAGACATGTATCGGCGCCTTAGTTTTAGCCGTCTGAAGATCTTGTTCAAACATCTGAGGTGAGACTTCAGTCATCTGAGGATCCAGTTCAGATGTCTGAGGGTATACTGCCTCTTCAGAATCTATTCAGGAAATCCTTCAGCCATTTGAATAAAATCTTCAGTCGTCTGAGAAAATTCTTCAGACGTCTAAAGTGAACCTTCAGTCGTTTGGACTCACAAAAATATTATTTTCAAATTTGTTTTCAAACACAACTTGCTCTCATACTTTAATTACTTTATAAAACATTTTCTGGGGTTTTAAAAGTAAAGTTGTTTTAAAAGTAAAGTTTCTAAGTCCATAATACCCTTAATATGCTTCAAAATATTTTCTCATGATATTTCATTTATGAAGTACTTACATTCAATGTCCTAAAGCCCCTATATTCTAAGCTTGAAGTCCTTCATGTCATGTTTACTTTGTGTTTCCCTGGACTTTAGTTTGAATTAGCTTTAGTTTCATCATCTTTTGTACATTTCGGTGTTGCTTGAGCTTCTTTCAGATCTCTTTGAACTATGAATTATGTCTTTGCGGCCTTAGTAATGTTTAGAAAGTTCTTTTGAATCTTGGCTTTTTGAAGTTCCTGAAATATCATCACTTGAACACAAACACGTTAAACTTTTCCTTTATTTGTTACCATTAAAACAAGATGTGAAGGCCTTGTTAGGCCAACACCCTTCTCCAACTCCAGACATTCCGATTTTATGTGCCCTAGTATCCCATACTTAAAACAATAACCATCTTTCCTCTTTTTGTATTAAGTTTTATTACAACTCAATCAACTCCAAAACTTGCCTCTCCCACAATCCTGATTACTCTTCACCACGAGCCCTTCACCTTGTGGACCCTAATCATTGACCTTATTCCTTTGATCGAACCCCAAAAATTCATTCATGGGGTCTTCCAACTCTGGGGTTTCTTTTCCCCAAATTAGTGTCGTAACTAGATTCTCATATGTAGGTGACATAGGTAGGGAATTCAGAAGCATCAACGCTTTGTCATCTTCCTTGAACTTCACATCAACTTGCCCTCTATCACTATTGATCTAATTAAATGTGTTGATGTGCTGAGTCAAATCCAAACCCTCTGCTATCTTAAGCCAATATAATTTTTTCTTTAGATGCAACATGTTCGTCAATGAATTAGACATGTATCGGCGCCTTATTTTTTGCCAAACTGCTACCAACAAGTCCTCATCCATGACGTGATACAATGCATCATCAACCAAACATAACTTAATAGAGGACACAATTTTTGCTTCTATCCTTCCTACTTACCATGTTTATGCTTTTCGTCTTCTTTCCGTATAGATGCTTCACAATCCCTTGTTGCACCAGTAAGCCCAGGATTGTATTCCACAGGGACCACTGATTATCAAAGTATTTTTGAAAGTTTAGTGAAAACTTATTGATGTAAAATTCTTTACGAAACTATTTTTGGATTTTTTTTTTTTTTTTATGAAAACAGTAAACAAAATGGGAAGTACTTGAGAAAAATGCTAGAATGATATTGAACTTTTACCAAGATTACAAAAATATAATTCCAATAATGTAGCAAAAACAAAACAGATTTCTTGAAACAATTTATCGAATACTTGGGTTACAGGTTCAACGTCCTTCTGCTTCCATCATTTACTAATTTCCTGGACTTTACTGCTCTTCTTGTTAATCATATCAAGACATTAATAATATGAAATATGCAAACCTAAGCTTGACTAAATTTTCCAAGTCCAAACGAAACAAAATAAATACTTTCACTAAGCACCAACCGAAATTCATGTAAAAATTAATTGATGAAAAATCTTTAGATTAAATCAAGGTTTTGTTATTCACGTTGTTGTGTCTAACGTCAACAAAAAAATAAAAAATAAATAAAATAAGAGCAATCGATTTATCAATAATGTTTTCAATTTCCAGTTTTAGCCAAATAAAAGTTTAACAATAACATCAAAGGAAACCTAACAAATCATGGAAAACAACCAACATTGAACCGTAACCCAAGTTATAAAACTTAACCACTCATGTTTGCAATTCGAAACTTTTGGATCAAGTTAATCCCACAATAAATCATTACAACCACAAATAAAAGACAACAAAATTAACTGAACAAATTAAACCAACAAGAACTCATTCATAACTATGAACTAAATGAATAAAAATAAAGGAACACTTTGATCCAACCATACTCCTTCAAAACAATAAACTAAATAAAAATAAAGGAACAAACCAACAATAAACTATTCAAAATAATAAATTAAAGTGGACATTAAAAGTAAAGAAACAAAGGATAAATTAAGAGAGGTAGAGAAAGAAGAAGAATAATGATAAAGAAAATCAGTTTCCTTCGCTCAAAATCCAGCAGCTTGGTGCTTCACAACCTCTCAAAAACTTGACTCCAAGCTGCAGCACAACAGCTTTTCCCCAAAGGAATCCTCCATTCCCTAAAGCCTGCTGCTCTCTTATTTTTATTTCTGCCCCCCTCAATAAACCTAACCACTGCTCCTCTAAATCCCCCTCAATGATTGGCCAAGACCCCTCCTCTTTAAGTGCTGCGCCCAGCCCTATTAGGCTATTACTGTGTCTGAAAAAAAAAAACTCAAAAGTCTTTATTGGCGGCCCATGTAATTTTGCTTTGTTTTATTGTTCAATGCTATCATGGCCCATGCACCAACTCACGTGTTGCCTTCCTTTGAAATTGGGTTGGCCTATTCAATTGCATGGGCTGTCTTTCTTCATTTCCCTTGTGCACGGCTGTTTGATTTTCAGGGCCGATGGTTCAAGCATGCATTTTAATTTGATGGCCCATGCAATATATTAGACCTTCTCCACATGCACGACTATTCTAGCATTTTTTTTTTACACTTCTTCAATTCCGCACACTTCCAAATCAAATAAACGGCTTGTATCTTTATTATTCAATTATCGAAAAGGCGCTGCAATCATTAAATGCAAATGCTCGTAAATTTATGGGTAAAAGTCGAATAATGGTCCTAAGGTTATCAATTAAGCTCAATGTAAAATAATGTGCATAACTTGAGCTTTTAATCTAAATTTTAATAATCAATAAACACATTTAAACACCTATTTATGAAATATTTGATATTTAATCACACCCTCCAACTTACATTTTGTTAGTTCTTAACAAATGAATAAACTCATACAGGGGAAGTAGCAACTACAATTCTAGTTTTTTCGAAAATCACGTGCCATGAAATAAATTTGTTGAATTTAGGAACACAGGAAGCTGATTAAGTATTAGCTAAGAGATTTATACACCATTTAGTAAATCAGTCAAGTTAATGGAATGTAACAAAGCTTGCATGCATGGGAATAAGACTAGAATTCTAAGATTTACTACCCAAAAAACATTAATAATTTCAATCAAAACAGTTAATATGAGACAACCGCATGGTCTTACTCTAATTCAAAACGACTATAGTGGTGGGTTTCACTCTATTATACTTGAAACGGAACCCACTTTCTTATTTAATTAGGGCCCCGGTAATAGGTAACTTTTTCCAATACACGAATGTACAATGGTGGCTTTCACGCTATCACACTTTAGAAGGTACCCACTTTTTTATTTTGTTAGGACCTCAGTAATAGGTAGTCATTTTCAATACACACTTGTTTCCCTCTTTTTATTCCCTTTTTTTATTCTTTTTGCAATTGATCTCTGACTTGTTTCTTATTTTCATTTGCTTCAAACTTTTTTTTTTTCTGTATTTTTTCTAAGCCATTAGGATATGGTTCATTAGAGTCCCAAATAACTGAAGTGTACATCAACCAATAACGACCTAAGGTAGTCTTTTTAAGTATTCAAACCTATGTTGTGTGTTTTAACAAAAACTTTTAACATCATTCCCTTGGTTGAAACTAAGTGAAATGGATAAATTTCCCTTTTGATTCAAACTTTTATTTGCACTACATCATGCATGTTCCATGTTCTCAAAAGAGAAAAAATAAATTTCTAGCATGTAAATTTCAATAATGAGGAATTTAGTATGCTTTGAGCTCAATACCAGTACTTTCCCAAAGTAGACCAACACATGTCTAAAGCATGTAAATGGAGAAGTAAATTCTCTTCCATCCCTCAGGTAGAATGTAGCATTGTCCTTAACGATGCAAGAGAAATGAAAGAATTTACACAAAAGAGTAGTTAAAAGGGCAAAACAGCTATAAGACAAACCAAGTAGCAAAAGAAAAATTAAAGGAAAGAGGAAAAAGAAGTACCTTAATGGCTTTGAAAAGAGTGCAATCCTAGGAAATAAAATAAAAAAATAAAAAGTGAATAACAAAAGAAAATTGAGAAAAATAGAAGAGTACCTGTGCAGAGAAGTAAAAGACAAAAAATAAAACTGAAATAAAATGTACGTGCAAACAAAATAAAACAAAATAATGCAAAATGAAATAAATAAAAGTAAAGCATCAAGGTATATCTGGAGGCTCGAGAGGAATTTCATCTGATGGTTGCTGGTTTGTGGCTTTAAGCAGCCGTTCTGCAAATTTGAGTCACCATGACGAGTTTGTTTTATTACCCGCAACATGATTCTCCGAATTAGCATTAAATAAGTCAATATTCTCCAAGGTTTTAGACAAACCATGCTCCAATTGACTATTTCGTTTTAATAAGAAAGGGTTTTTATCCAGTATGGATTCCAAAAAGCTCATTTCCTGAAGTTCTTCCAAATTTTGGGGTTGCCAGCAAGTTTTAAACACATTTAGGTCTAATGTCATATTCCCAAAACTCAACTTTAAAATACCACTCCTAAAATTAATTATGACATTAGAAGTTTCGAGGAATGGTCTTCCTAAAATCATAGGTGATGAAGAATTTGAGTGGGATGACAATTTCATATCCAATACCACAAAATCCATAGGGTAATAAAATTTCTCTACTTGGACCAAGACGTCCTCAACAATACCCTTGGGAATTTTTATAGACCTATCATCAAGATGCAAAATGATTGCAGTGACTTTTAATTCCCCTAGCCCCAATTGTTCACACACAATATATGGTAGCAAATTAACCCCTGCACCTAAGTCTAGCAAGGCTTGCCCAATCTTAGAATTTCCAATGACACATGAAATAGTAGGTGACCTAAGATCCTTGTACTTAGGTGGTGAGTGATTTTGGATAATAGCACTAAATTGCTCAGTGAGGAAAGTCTTTTCTGCACATTTAGTTTGCATTTCACAGTGCATAAATCCTTTAGAAACTGAGCATATGCATGAATTTGTTTTATAGCATCAAGAAGTGGAATGTTAATCCTAACTTGCTTAAAAATTTCTAGGATATTAGCATGTTGTTTTTCTTTGTGCAATGAAAGCAAACGTTGTAGACAAGGTGCAGGTATGGGACATGCATCATTATTTAAATTTAAAAGGCTTAACTAACCACTATCTAGAGGAGGGTTAGCCTTTTTACCTGAACTTCCTGCACTATGGGCAGGGTCACCCAAAACCTTACCATTCCTCAAAGTTGCAATGGCGATCACTAATTTCATATTGTCCCCTTCACCAATATTATGAGATGATTGACTTTGCCCCTATGGATTGGGTTAAGGTTGAAATAGAAATTTTCCCTTCGCTTGGTTACTTAAAGCAGTGGTTACTCTAGTAAGGTCCCTCTAATGTCATTGATCGCCTAAGAGTTTTGGTTGTTGATTGTGCTCTGACTTAGTATAAATTGTTGCAAGCTAGCAGTTAGTTATTGTATGGAGTCTTTTACTCCATTCTTTGCATTGGAGGAGGTTGATTTGCAAAATGAGAGGGCCTTGAGCCTTGGCCAACTGCTGCATAAGGAGTATATTGACTTTGTCCCCGCGTAGATGGCCCAACTTGGTCTTTTTTCTAGCTGAAATTTGGATGACTTCTCCAACATGCATTGTAAGTATTAGAATAAGGTCTAAAAGAATTCTTAAAAACCATATGCACTAGGTTAGATTGATCAAACAAAACTTCCTTAAATGTAGGAATTATTGGGCATGCATTAGTCACATGCCTTGGATCCTCACATATGGTACATTTTTCAGAAGATGATGGTAATACATGCATTTTATTTATGTTCTTAAACTCAATGGAATCTAACCTTTTAGGAATCAATGCAAGTCTAGCATTTAAATCATCAGCTTTTTTCAATTGATATTTACCACCCCCACTAACACATTTTGGCCTTTTCAATCTATTATGCATATTAGAGACATCCTAAGATTGGGTGTTTTCAACCAAATAATCAAAATAGTCAAAAGCTTCCTTGGGCTTTTTGTTGAAGAACTCACCATTGCACATGGTTTCTACAAATTGCCTCATTTTTTTATTTTTTATTTTTGCAACCCCTCGTAGAAAAAACTAATGACCCTCCAACTCTCATGTCCATGGTGAGGACATGCATTTAAAAGGTATTTGAAACATTCCCAACAATGATAAAATGTTTCCATATGCTTTTGGAAAAAAATTCATAATTTGTCTTTTCAAGGCATTGGTTCTATGCACGCGAAAAAATTTCTTTAAAAACTCGGTTTGCATTTCTTGCCAAATCCTAATGGATCTTGATCTTAAGGAATTCAACTAGGTCTTAGCCTTGTCTTTTAAGGAAAATGGAAACAATTTTAATCTTTTGATCTCCTGAGTGCATGTTCTATCTATAAATGTGGAGCTGATTACGCGTCAAAACTGCGTAATTGGGCATCTTAACTCGGGCTTTACGGTTTATATTTTTAATTAAATGTCCAAAATTGTCTAATATTTTAGTAAAGTGCCAAAATCATCATTCTTGAACTTTATTGCACTATTTATGAAGTTTTGGTAATTTTTTGTCGCAGGAAAATTCCCAGGAATCAAAACCAACACCTGTTCGTATTTTGTACATAACTTTTCCATCCAAGCTCTGATTGAGACGATTCAAATTTTTAGAGAAAGAGGAAAGGATTATCTACAACTTTTGTGTTTTGAGTTTTATGAGATACGGGCTCCAAAAGAGTCAGATTTACGATGAACAGAGAATAAAAAAATAAAAAAAATATAGCAATTCGGGTCAACTCCAATTGGGTCAAGTTGCCAGGTCGGGTCTCCTATCCGGGTCTAGGGTTTTCCCCCCTATCCCATTTAACTCTTCTCTTCCTCTTCCTGCCATAGGCAGCCCCCAGGGCTCCCCATTCTCCTCTTCCCCATTCTCCTCTTCTCCTTCTTCTTCTTCTTCTTCTTTAGTTTGTTTTTTTTGTTCTTTTAAATTTTGCTTTGCTCTCTTTCTCTTTTTTCTATTCTCTGTTCTCCTTCCCTTTATCCCTCTCTCTCTCTCTCGCTCAAACCTCTTTTGCCCATTGTTGCCGCAGCACAAAAAGCTCTTGCTGCACTTTGTTGCTCTCTCCGACGGCCGCCAACAGCACTAGCAGATCCGTGAGCCACTCTCCCGCTGTTCCTTGCTCCATGCCACAGCCGCAAACCAATCCACATAGCCACAGCTGCTGCCATCGCTCCGTGGATTTGTTTCTCTCTCTCTCTCTCTCTCTTTTCCTTTCTTTCTTTCTTTTATTTACTTTTCTTTGAATCTTGGAATATTGAAGAAAGTTTAGTTTTTTTTTTTAATGTTATTGGAGTTTTCTTTCTTTTTGTTTAAGTTGAGTAATGTTGGGTATTTAATTATTATTAAATTAATCTCTTTGTTTATCTAATTGATAGTTATTTTAATTTAGCATTCTTAATTAAATTCAGATATTTTTTTTTGTCGAAATTCGATTTAGTTAGGGTCTATGATTAGTAAAGGTTGTGTTTTTATTGTGTTTCGTTATTGTTTATGTTTTTTAAATTTCCATTGAATTCATGTTTGCATTTAAATTGTGAGTCTTGATTTGATCTCTTAATTGTGCTAAAGGTTCGATTTTTAGTAGGTTCGATTTTTTTTTTTAGTATGTGTCTAGTTTAGTTTCCATTGTGTGTTTTTAATTTCATGTTCTAGGTTGCCATTTTTAATTAACGCGTGTCCCAGTGTTTCCTTAAGTAGACTAGGGTTTTCATTATTGTTATTTTAATTCCATGTTTAAAGTTTCCATTTTTAGTTAGTATGATCTAGTGTTTCCTTAAGTAGACTAGGGTTTTCATTTTTGTTCTTTAATTCTGTGCGTGATAGTTTTAGGACTTTAATTTGTGTTTTCATTTAAATCTCCACAATTTTAAAAACCCGAATCTGAACTGAGTTCAGTACCTTTTTAATTTCGATTGGAAGAAAGTAAAATCTGAGATTAAACGCATTCCCTGAGGAGACGATCTAACCCTTGGGCTTAATATTACACGACAGAACTCCTATACTTGGGATAGCTTCCGAGCTGCTCATTTTTCGAGTGAGTCAGGAGCACACATTTTCAAACTCTTTGATATGCAAATAGGGGTTTTCAGATTCCATGCCATGAAGATGTGGTAGTAATGCAATCATCTTAGGTTTAAAATTTAAAGCATTTGCATTCAAAGGTTGAAGAATGCCAGATGGGGTGCTAGTCCTAACAAGATGCAAGTATTCTCTAAGGGTCCTATTAGGATTTTCCCTAGCAAGATGTTCATTTTCAGTCTTGATGCTGAGTGTTAGATGGTGATTCAAGTGAATTAAGTGAACAACAAAATTAACAAAACAAATTAAACCAACAAAAACTCATTCATACTAAATGAATAAAAATAAAGGAACACTTCAATCCAACCATACTTCTTCAAAACAATAAAGTAAATAAAAATAAAGGAACAAACCAACAATAAACTATTCAAAATATTAAATTAAAATGGACATTAAAAGTAAAGAAACAGAGGATATAGTAAGATAGGAAGAGAAGCAAGAGGAAGAAGAATAAGGAGAAAGAAAATCAGCTTCCTTCCTTCAAAATCCAGCAGCTTGGTACTTCATGGCCTCCCAACAACTTGACTCCAAGCTGCTGCACAGCATATTTTCCCCAAATAAAACTTCCATTCCCTAAAGGACGCTGCTCCCTTATTTTACTTCAGCCCCCCCCCCCCTCAATAAACCCTACAGCTGCTCCTCTAAATCCCCCTCAATGATTGGCCAAGACCCCTCCTTTTTAGGAGCGGCGCCCAGGCCTATTACTGTGTGCGAAAAAAAAAAAACCTCAAAGCCTCATCTCACGGCCCATTTAATTTTGCTTTGTTTTATTGTTCAATGTTGCGTGTGGGCCATGATTTGCATGGCCCATGCCCCAACTCACCTGTTGCCTTCCTTTGAAATTGGGTTGGCCTATTTGATTGCATGGGCTGTGTTTCTTTATTATTTTTTTTAATCAAATGCTAAAAGTGTATATTGATCAAAGTACGTATGTACAAATACTCTGGGCATACCCAGGCCAAACAAACAAGGTATTACACCAAATCGAAAATACATCCAAAAACCCAGGCATACCTAGGATCTAAAGAGAATAAGCCAATCTCAATACATTCAAGTCTAGGAATCCCTAGAAGAAATCATACTATTTCTTCCTTAGATAACCGAAACAAGACAACTTTTAACAATTGAATTACATATTGACTAGAAACATATCATATTTGTTAAAAACTGCTGTGAAGGTGTGTCTTTGAATCACTTTGACTAGCTCCAAAAGAGAGATTGAATGTCCCTTAAATCTGAATTTGTTCCTAAAGTTCCAAATATAATAAACTGTTGCAGCAGAGGCAATTTTCCGTCCAGCAACTTGGATGTTTCTGCCCTTTGCCTCCTTGTGCATCCATTTGACTGCAACCTTGATGGTGGTCATACTCCTTTTTAAGCCTAGCCATTCCTTAATGATCCTCCAAACCTCACCTGTAAAATTGCATTTAAAGAAGAGGTGGTCAATGGATTCTGTTTCTGTATTGTAGTAAGTGCATCTCTGGTCTGTTTCCACTCCTACCAGCTTATCACAAGTACGTAGTTTTCCTTTCAGAGTCAACCATAAACAAAAAGCATGTTTTGGTTGGGATCCGTTGAACCAAACTTCCTTTCTCCATGGAACTCTAGGCATTTTTTCTCTCCAAAATTCGTAGCATTTGTGTGAGCATAGATCCCACCCTTCCATCAGCTCAATGGCACATCCAACACTCCCAGATTTAACAAGAAGCTGATCTCTAATCTCCAGAATTTTCTTGAAGAGCTGGGAATCCTCCTTCTTAGCTGTAATCCCCCAAATATTGTTGTTCTTTAAGTAATTATGATGGATCCATTTAGTCCATAGGCAGTCCTTCTTGGAATGTATATTCCAAAGAGTTCTAGATAGTAAAGCTTTGTTCCAAGAGCCCAGATCAATAATGTCGAGCCCTCCCTCATCTTTTGGCAGGCAGATGTCGTGCCAAGCTACCAGGGGTTTCTTCTTTCCACCCCATAAGAAGACTTTACACACCTTAATAATCTGTCTAAGAAGATTTAAGGGGATAGGAAAAATCAAGCCAAAAACATTCCACCCTTTGAATGATAAAATTCAGAATTTCCAATTTTCCTGCATATGATAATGTGTGGCCTGGCCATACCTTTAGCTGTTCTGAGATTCGATTAATTAAGGGACTATAGTGAGCCGAAGTTAATCTTGAAGCCAACAATTTAACTCCCAAATAACGAAATGGATATTCCCCTATCCTCATACTAGTAATATTCAGAATCTGCTCCAGATCCTGTTCTTTAATTCCTGCATAGAACAAATTTGACTTCTGGTAGTTTACAACAAGGCCTGAGCATTTGGAAAATTTTTCAAGACATTCCATTAGACTTCTTACAGAGACAGCATCACCCCTCGAGAAAAGCATTAGATCATCTGCAAATATTAAGTGGGTTAATCTCAAATCTCCACATTTTGGGTGGAGTTTAAACCTGAGATTGCCAGAGAGAGATTTCAGGAGTCTTGATAGATAGTCCATACATAAGACAAAAAGTAGAGGGGAAAGAGGATCCCCCTGTCTCGAGCCTTGATTTCCAGGAAAGAATCCAAAGAGATGTCCATTTAGGCTGACAGAGAAGGCAGTAGTTGAGATACAGTCCATGATCCATCTAATCATCATAGGAGGGAACTTCAAATGCTTCAGCAGGTCAGAGATGAAGGACCAATCAACTGTATCATAGGCATTTCTAAGATCCACCTTCATGAGGCATCTTGGAGAGACCCTTTTCCTTGCATACCCTCTAATTAGCTCCTGCATCATGTATATATTCTCCACCATGCTTCTTTTTTGTATAAAAGCCGCTTATGCAGGGTCAATTATCTCTTCCAGGTATGGTTTAATTCTAGCTGCAATGACTTTTGAAATAATCTTATAGAAGAAATTACAGCAAGAAATGGGTCTAAAATCACCAACATGGCTGGCATTACTGACTTTAGGCACCAGGGCAATGATAGTATGATTGAACTGTTTTAATAGCCTTCCATTGTTGAAAAATTCTTTGACTGCACTTATGACATCCAAGCCAACAACAGACCAGGCCTGTTTGAAAAAGCAAGCAGAGTAACCATCCGGTCCTAGGGATTTGCCATCCTCGATACTAAAAAGTGCATCTCTGATTTCCTGATCTGAAATTGGGACAGTCATGGAGATTCTCCTGGCCTCACTGAGGACTGGCCCCGTATTGACTACAAGAGGATCGAATGAAGAGCAAGTCTGCTTTTTCCCCAGCATCATTTCATAAAATTTTACAAATTCCTCTACAACTTGGGAATAAGAAGTGGTTATTTCACCATTCTCTTTTGTAATAGCAGCAATATGCCTTCTCATCCTGTTCTTTTTTAGAATGGCATGGAAATGTGCAGAGCTCCTATCACTGCACATTAGATATTTGTTTTTAATTACTTGAGCTAAAAAGAGCCAATTTTCCTTCTCAAGTCTTTCGGCTTCAATCCTTTTATCCATCAATCTCTTTTTCAAGTCTGGACATGTAGGACAATCTTGAAGCTTTTCTTGCAAATCCACAAGCTCAGAGCTAGCTTTTTTTGCTCTGGAAGATATGTGAGAATACTATTGTTTATTGAGCTTCAATGGATTTTTGAGATTATGGAGCTTTTTTGCCAGATAGAATTGAGAATAACCCGAAACCTGGATATTCCAGTTATCCTCCACAATCCTCAGGAAGTCTTCATGGATGGTCCACGTATTGAAAAATTTAAAGTGAGATCTGCCCAGATCTTGTTCTATAAATAAAGAAGTTATACCCACAGAGTCATCTGAGAGGATGCCAGGGAATTGGAAATGGACCTGAGTATTCCAGCCTTTCAAAACCCAATCTTGGTTAACCATAACACGATCAAGCTTGCACCAAACATTACCATTTGACCAAGTGAGCTTACATCCGGTAGAGTTAAGGTCAACCAGTCCAATTTCATTGCAGCACTCCCTGAACTCTTTCATCTCATAATGAGAGGGGGGAATACCATTCCTCTTTTCCTTTGAATCAAGCACACAGTTAAAATCCCCACACAATAGCCAGGGGGGGTGAAAGGGAAACTCCAATTTGTCTGATATCGCTCCAAAGCTCTCTCCTGCCAACCAGAGAGTTGAAGCCATATATGAAGCTCACCATGAATTCATTTGAAGAAACTTTACATTTAACATTACAGTGGATGGCCTGTGGGGTCTTTTTAAGCACCCATAAATTTGACTTATGAGGATTCTAAAGAACAGCAATCCTACCAGCCCTATGAGTCTCAAAATTGTTTATCTGCTTCCAGGAAGGGAGTTTTCTTTCCTTTATAGTTTCTAGCCTCTTAATTGTGAGCTTTGTTTCTAATATCCCCATTACATCTATTTTATTATTCTTAATGAGATTTGAAATCCCATTATACTTTAGGGGTCAATTTAGACCCCTAATATTCCGGATGCTATCTTCATGATGAAGGATGAGGGTCTGGCCCTCCTTTCCTTTTAGCTTGTGCTGTGCTTCCACCCTTCCTTGAGCTTTTCCTATTCCCCACCATTTTAGATCCATCATTTGGTTCCTTTCCTCTTTTTGAGTCCACTCTCCTCATTTGACCTTCCTGATCCTGTGGAGCACACACCACTTCCTTTGTATTGGTTCCATTCTGTACTGGCTCCATAGGGTTTTCCCCGCAAGTTATTTCCATCCTCCCTCCCTATTCCTCAATAACCGGATTTATTAGTATAGCTGAGCAATTTTCTGTTACAGGTTCAGAAGGACAAACAATCCCCTTTGTATTGCAGGCTAGTAAAGGGGCTCTAAGAACCTATGAATCAACCTGACCTTCATACTCCATTTCTTGTTGTTGATCAAGAATCGATGGATTTTCTATCTGGGGCAGATTCAAATAGATGTTGTCACCACCACAGGTAGTAGCAGTGACGGCCTCCATCCCATCCCTTTCAGAATTCATTTCCGTTGGTATTGAAGTATGTAAATCCTCACCACGTGAGGAGCATGGAGGAGCACTTTCATTCCCCTCCACCTCATGTGTCTCCACATCTTTTGCTTCCTTTGGAGGACACACAGCTGCACTAGACTTAGCCACATAAACTTTCTGGTGCGTTTGCCTCCCAGGTGCCTTTCTAATCCCACACACATTTACAGTGTGACCCACATATTTACAGAATGTGCAATATTTAGGGGGATTCTCATACACTATTTCTTGATTTAACTCCACATCATCAGGAAGGATGATTTTTACTGAGTGTTTAATCTCTTTTGCAACATCAATTCCACAAGCACCCTGGCAAATGATACTCTTGCCTTCAACATTGTAATTTTTTCTGCACACATTGGTTTCCCAATTTCAGAGCATATTTTTCCCAAGGCAAGGGGAGTCCACATCTCTACAGGAAGGTTCCTCAATTGAATCCAGACTGGCAACACCGTTCGATGTTCAGGCCCAAACTGAAAGTTCTTTGGCATTTTCTTAATGAACAGGGTCCTACCCTTGATAATATATGGAGCTTTCTGTATTACCCTCTCCATATCTTCCTCATTCTGAAACTTGAAGACAATCCAATCATCAACATGTCTGATATATGTAACCTGAGCATTCCATGATTTGATAATAGCATTCAATGCACTTGCACTAGGGAACCTATCAACAAAGTATCACACTAGACATTTCAAATATGAATCCTCAGGTCTAGATAAGTCAGATAATTTCAGCTTAGCCCCTTGACCATCTAAGGGGAAAGATGGGATAGGGGTATATGATTTTGGCCTTCTATTGTTAGTGAAAAGTTCAGACCAAGGTACCCTTTTATTGTTCCTAGTAACCATTTTCACCCCTTGATTTTCCTTTTTTGTAGCCTCAGGTTGAGCTTTGGTTGGACTCAAGCCCTCAAGGCCTGGAAGATCCTTTTTACTATTGCTTTCAAAGAGTTCAAACCACAACCTCCTTTTATTGTTTCTGATTACCATACCCTCTCCATGGTTTACCTTCTCAGCAGCCTCCGATTGAGCATTAACTGGACTTAAGCTTCTGGAGCCAATATGATCCTCATCTCCCCAGAGACGTCTTTTTTCCTTTGAAGTCTTATCCCTATCCCTGCTGGAATTCAATCCCAACGCTTCCATAATTTTTTCACTAAGGACCATCAGGGTAGAAAGCCCCATATTGGATTCCACCCCATCTGAGCCATTCGAGCCATTTGCAGTGAGACCAAGATGTCTTTGTATCAAATCCATGAAGTCTTCAGGGGATCGATTCGCTTCAATTTGAATCATTTTCATCTTTACCTCCTTCTGCAGTCTCAAATATTCTCCAAAAATTTCCTGTTCCTTTCTTAACCTCCAGACCGCCGTATCTCCACCCCTTCTTTCGATAAAATCAAGGGCATCATCAATCTTTCTATTTTCATTCATTTGGATTCGAACAAGGCCAGAATCGCATTTCTCAGTATCGTTCTTCTTCAAACATTCAGCCAACCCCATTTTCAAATCCGCATGGGCGGGAAAACTCCCGAAGCTTGACATTTAATCTTAAAGCAAAGATCAAACCGCAAAAATATTACGAATCCTCCCAGATCACCACGGTTGTTACAAATCAAGCCAGAAAACACCACAATCACACCCGGACAAGCACCTCTCCCTAGAGAGAGGCGAGAGCTTCTCTCTCTAACTTGCCACTTGAGTTTAGCCTTTTTTTTTTTTATTGTGCACGGTTGTTTGATTTGCAAGGCCCATGGTCCATGCATGCATTTTAATTTGTTGGCACATGTAATATAATAGACCTTCTTCACATGCACGGCTTTCTTAGAATTTTTTATCATCTTTTCAATTTCTGTATACTTCAAAATCAAATACATGACTTGTATCTTTATTTTTCAATTCCTGAAAAGACCCTACAATCCTTAAGCGCAAGTGCTCATAAATTTACGGGCAAAAGTAGAATAATGATCATAACGTTATCAATTAAAAATAATGTGCATAATTTGGGCATTTAATCCAATTTGTAATAATTAATAAACACATTTAAACACCTAGTTATGCAATATTTGACACTTAATCACTTACCAATCTCGAACCTTGCAAACAAAATCCCAACCATTGAAAACTAATACCTTTGATACCAATTATTGTTACCACACCAACAATCACCTGGGTATGATACCAATTTTTGTTCACAAACAATCAGCACTCAAAAACCAGTTGTTGATGCTGAGTGTGCGCAGCAGAAGACCTTACACGAACTCTCTTGAAACAATTAATGGAACAAGTAGGCAAGCACTCAATATTGAACTATACTAAACAAGTATCCACTTAACAATGAGAATAAATGAAAGCAATGATTAAAAGACACAATAATTTACATGGTTTGGCAATTTACCTACGTCCACAGGAGCAGCAGTTGTTTTCCACTATAAACCATGAAGCTTACAAGCCCTAATCAATCTAGGGTTACATAATAATGAATATATAAGGATCTATTGCGTACAGAAGACCTATAGTTAATCTAAAACACTTCTGTAGCGATCCCTTGGAGGAAATTCCTCCAAAAACTCTTGTTCTATAGATCTCCAATTTGAAAATCTATGATGTCCGCAAGTGAAACCATCGATGGTTTAAATCCGAGAAGATTACTTTCGTAGAACTTCCTAAAATCGTCAACGATTACATGCAAAACATTGACAGTTTGCCCTCAAGGATACACCCTGTATCTCTCTCTTGTTCCCTCGCTTCACGGTGCTTCTCCTGGTATATGCATTCCACTCAGAATATGAGCCACATCCCCAACATCCTCAATTTGAAGACCAAGTGTTTTGATCTAGGCTGATTGAACCCTTCTTATTGTACCATGTAAATCAACTCCTCCAAATCACTATGAAGAAAAGTTGTCTTTACATCCATTTGCTCCAACAACATATCAAAATGCGCTACCAAACCCAACACTGCCCTGATGGAAGTGTGTTTGACCACACGAGAGAAGATCTTATCGTAGTCAACCCCTTTCCTCTGTGAGTAGCCCTTTACTACTATATAAGACTTGAACTTTTCTCCCTCTTTTTCTGATACTGCTTCTTTCTTCTCATAGACCCATTTGCATCCCATCTCTCTCTTCCCCTTTCGAAGCTCCATCGTAGCACCCATCCATATACTATTGTTTTGTGATGAGCCTCTAAAAAAGAATGATTTTAGACCCTCATTTACCTTTGTTTATCCTCATTTTATTATGTATTTATGCAAAGTTATCATTGTTCAGAGCTATGCAAGGTTTGTTTGTCTTTTCAGGAAAAATAGGTTAAACCATGGAGTTGGACATTATAAGAAGCCAAGGAGGATTTAGAGGATTCAAAGCTCGAATTCAGACATTTAGCCAAGCTCCAGAAGCTTCAGATCATGAATAAACATGAAGATGATGCTTGACCATGTGACGCCATTAGCAACACATAAGGGCGACCTAGTCTTCCACTACGGACTCCAAGGTTCAGACTGAGATCAAAATGCTGCAAGGTTCAACCAAGCGCATGACCAAGTGACACCCTAGAGTGACCACATCGAGATACTAAGACAGAACTAAAAGTTAAAAGTACTGAAGTCTCAAATTTTTTGACCAAGAGACCTTCAGGGGCGACTATGTCGAGATACTAAGATTTCCTGAAGATCGAGATACTGCAAGTCTCAACCATTAGTTCGACCATCAAGACCCTAACATGCGACAAATTCGACGACATTGAAGAATTGAATCCCTGACTTCCCTCTACATCCAACTAGGATGCACACAAGAATGACAGAAGGGCGACTTGGTCGACAGCAACGATCTTCTATGCAAGATTTGCTACAAACGTTCCTAACTTGTAAAAAAACCCTTGTAGACCCTAGAA
Organism: Malania oleifera; assembly: GCF_029873635.1. Lineage (NCBI taxonomy): Eukaryota > Viridiplantae > Streptophyta > Magnoliopsida > Santalales > Ximeniaceae > Malania > Malania oleifera. The sequence continues at coordinate 47,043,876 of NC_080418.1, forward strand.
CCTATAAGTATTTGCTATGAACACAAGCTTTGGGTTTCTCTTTGGCCTCTCTTAGGTTAGTGACAGACCTAGGAAGTCATTGAGTGCCAAGTTAGAGTAAGAGTAGATTAGTTTTAGTTCGTGTATGGAGTGTCCGAAAGCCTGTGACAACCGGTAGCATTCATACAACAATCGGCTACGTATCAGTCAAAGGGAAATAGTCGGCTATGGAATCGCGGAGGTGTTCAATATCGTTGAGATAGGGTATACTCTGGTTCCCGACCGTACTCTGGACGGTTGGTGCACCCTTGCTATCCTGTGCCCTTGATTGCCCCTCTCCTGCGTTGGCCCACTCGGGTTAGTACTTCTATAGAAGTTTGGATTAGCATAGTTAGAAGCATGGCATCCAGTGTCTGATTTGAATCTTAGTATCACTTTGTAAAAGTAGGGTAACTTAGAAATTTTCTTACTTTCTAGTAGTTTAGATTTATTTGCTTTCAGTTACATGCTTTCCAGTAGTTTTTAGAAAATCACCATTGCAAAATACCAGCTTTCATTGCTTTTTCATAACAAGGCTTTAGTAAACTAAATTGGAAGTAGATTAATAATTGCACTTCAAGTCTCTGTGGATCGATACCCGTCTTACCCACTTTCTACTAAACTTGGGATAGTTACGTTTTATAAATATTATTTTTGGTTGTTAATGACCCAAGCCTTGGCGAGCCTACATAATTTTGGCTTTGTTGCCAAGGACTTGGCTATGGTTATAAGCTAACTTCCACTTTAGAGTATTATTGCCTTGTTCTTTTGATTTTTTCTCCTTTTGTCTTCACTTTCTTTGTTAATTTCTATTTTCTTTATTTTTTTTCTGTTTTTGAAGTCTGAATCTTTGTGCTTAGACATGTGTATGTTTGCTCTGCATTCTTTGGAACCCGAGATAATTCCCATAGATCTTGAGATTGAAAAATCTCGTAGTCCCCTTAGGAAAGCTATCTCTAATCCAAAGAAGGCTGAGTCATCTGAACTGAAAGCAATGTTTGAAGATAACCCCTTGGTTTTCATTGAACAAATACCGGAACCCCCCGCTCCCCACCTACCTATGGTAGGAGAGCAACATCTTTGGCCTCTTAGGGACTACTTTGTATCTAATGCATACACCTCGCCTTACTGCATACGGATCCCGGATGTTTAGGTGGCACAATTTGATATTAAGACTTCAATCATCTCAATGCTACCCAACCTTCATGGGAACTCTACTAAAAATCCTTATCAGTATCTAAATAAGTTCTTGGAAATTTGTTCCACCATCCGCATCCCTAATTTCAATGATGATGCTTTCTATCTTAGGCTCTTCCCATTCTCTCTGAAGGATAAGGACAAATATTGGCTGATGTCCTTAGAAACGAACTCGGTGACCAACTGGGCCATGCAATATGAATTTCTTAAAAAGTACTTCCCAATTGGGAAGACTAACCAGCTTTGGAGAGCTATCACAAGTTTCTCACAGACGGATGGGGAACTCTTATTTTAGACTCGGGAGTGCTTCAGGGACCTTCTCCGTAAATGCCCACATCACCAAGTCCCCAAGTGGCAATTAGTGCAAACTTTTTATGAAGGGTTAGCTGAGAGAGATAGGTCTATGGTAGATGCATTGTGTGGAGGTACTTTTCTCACAAAACATGAAAATGAAGCCTGGATTTTCTTTGAAAGTTTAGTTGAGAATTCTCAGCAACACATGGCTACTATTCATAGACTAACCAATCCATCAACGTCGAAACCTAAGGGAGTCCACGAGTTGACCGAAACGAAGACGTAGCCCCTACTTTGTATGCTATATCTAAAAAATTAGATCAATGCTTGTACTTAGGACCACAAACAATAGTGTTTGTAGATGTTTGTGCAATTTACTTTGACCCTTCACATATATGTTATAATCTCTTGCTTGCTTACTCCCAGCTTGAGCTCGTGTATGAGAAAGTAAAGGCCACTCAAAATTAGTATGATAAGTCGTCCAATGACCCTTATTCAAATACCTACAATTTTGGGTGGAAACAACATCCTAACTTCTCCTGGAGGCCGCAAACTCCAGGTTTTCAAAGCCAAATACTTCAACAAAACCCTAATGTCATGCCTCCATGCCCATATCAAAATTTCCAAAATCATTCGAACTCAGGCCCCAAACCTTCATCCGTTCAGCATCCGCCTCCACCTCAATCCAAATATGATTTATTTTAAGAGACGGTTACTGGCCTAACAAGGCTTACAATTCTTATTTTGATGATAACAAATCATGATATGTTTAATATGGTTTGTTTTAAGTGAAAGTTTTTCAGGAAGAAGGGAAAGCTTAGAGAGAGTTCAAAGCTCAAAAGGATGATAAAGCTTATGATGAAAGTACTACTCAAAAAGATTAAGAAAGAAAGATGATCAGAAGCTAAAAGATGATAGAAGAACAAAGAGTTAATTGAAGATCAAAAGAATATAGTTTTAAGAATGGTTGAATGTAAGTACTTCGAGTAAACATTCAAATATAAACTGAATTGAAGTTCTTATAAAACAAAAGAAACTTAGAAAAGTGGTGTTAGAAAGAACCTAAAGAATGTTTAAAAAATCAAAGTGAATGAGGGTTCAAAAGAAGAAATTTTTTTGAAATCTGATAGGTCAGGCGACTGCCTCCTTGTGGCAAGCGACTTCAAAAATAAGAAAAGCTTTTTTAAAAGAGGCAGTAGGGTGCCAGGCGACTGCCTAAGCACAGCCAGACGCCTGGGTGGTCAAGCCAGGTGACTGCCTAGGTTCTGTCAGGCGACTACCAGTATTCTGAGTTTTGAATTTCCTCTATCGCAGGCAACTGCCAGGTCGTGGCAGGCAACTGCCACTCGAACAGTTTTTTAAAATATCCAACGGGAAGATTTTTTAAATGGATTTATTGAGCACTACTCTTTTGAAGAACTTGGGGATTACTCCAAGTAAAATCGGGGAGCAAGGAATTACTTTTAAACATCTATAAATAGCCCCAAACTTCAAAGATTTTGACACCAAGAAATTTTTCAGCTATCAAAATTCCCTAAAAGCTCTCAAACTCTTTTGTGTTCATCCTACTTCAACTAATGAGTTACTGCTGATACAAATTCCGAAGTAGAGCCTTTAAAGTCTGAATCTTTCAATACTTGGAAGATATTTGGTGATCTAAATTCAATTTGAGCTTCAATACTTTTATATTTGATTTACTTTGAAGTATACTTGTGCTGAATCTTGTACTAATCTACTCTGCTAAGAGAGTGTCTTTTGTACACAAACTTTTCTCTATCTTGTTTCTTGTTTATTGACAATTCAAGGTTGTAGAATCGTTGGACCAAAAGAGGGAATATCATTTGGATTGGTGGGCTCTAGCCTAAAGGAAGGAATGGTTGTAATCGGTATTGTTCCACCCGTCAAAGGAACTGAACTAGCGAATCCTTTAGTGGTTTGCCAAAGGCGAGGACGTAGGCTAGGTATAAGATGAACCTTGTAAAACCTTGTGTCTATCTCTTCTTCCTTACTCTTTATTTGTCAGCAAAACTTACAACCTGTGTGTATGCTTTAAATTTTTAAATTTTGAGTGTATAGTTGTTAAATAGACCGGAAGATAATTTGTTTTGGCTTGATCAGCATTGATTGACGAAACCGAAAGGGATTACATTGGTTGATCATCCTAAATTTATTAACCTGAAAGTTTGTTTAATAACTAAACACAAAGAAGAAGTGTGATTGTGAAATAAAACAGGGCTTATATAAATTTAGTGTGCTTTACACTTTGATTTAGGGCTATTGATATAAAGATTAAAATATTGATTATTTTGTTGATTGGTTGTGGTTGACTTTATTTTGTGATTGCTTGTTGTGATTGTTGATGTAAAACAAAGTTTTAAAAAGAAAATAATTTTAAAAACCCAATTCAACCCCCTCTTGGGAAGCTATCCTAATTTCAACGGTGTTGATAGCCTTTAATCGAATCGAAGGGGACCGTTAAGTGGACTGGAAACTACTTCGCTTCTATTCCCAATCTATCACAAATCTAGAAGCCACCATGGGGTCGCTAGCTGCTACTTTGAATTGGAGGGATGAGAGTAAGTTACCAACTTAGCCCAAAATAAATCCAAAGGGGCAATATAGGGTAGAGTGTGAACTAGACACTGGTCCGACAACTTATCCTGGGCAGGCCCACATGGTAAGTTGTAAGGTGACAGATAGTGAAACCGAGGAGCAATTAAGCAAAGAAGAGAATGAAGAAGAGGAGAAGGTGGCACCAATTACCGATCTTTATCTCCCACCTTCTTCTAGCCTGAAGCATGACCACCCCGCTTCCTCACTCATGGTTGGTGGGACAAAGCCACATTATGCCCCTCATAGGCCTTTCATGTCTCTTTAGCCTCATGCTCTTCAGATCTTCCTATGCTCTGCTCATCCTATGCGGAGACCACCACTGAGTCCATTTTGGATGCATTCCTGCGATTTCAAGCCAACCAACCCCTCTTGGATGCAATGAATAAAACACCTAGATATGCACAAACCATAAGGGAACTACATAGGTTGCAAAAGGAATCGAGGGTAGGTATGAATGGACAAGCATGGTTGACTGAGCACTGGAGTTCATGACACAAAGTCACCTCCCTCCTAAACTAAAAGACCCTGACTCCCCCACAGTCTCTTGTCTAATTTGTGATTATTCCATTAAAGGGGCTTTTTTAGATCCAGGGGCAAGTGGGAACATCCTTCCATACTCAGCTCATCACCAACTTAAAATTGGAAAGCTACAACCCATTCAGGTCACATTGAGTTTAGTTGATCGATCCCTTAAGAAACCTAGGGGTATAGTAGAGGATGTCATAGTCACAGTTAGAGAATTCCAATACCTGGTTGACATCATTATTCTAGATCATGGAACCCTCCACTTGGGGGGGGGGGGGGGCAGCGCAGGCCAAGAGTACGACCAGTTCTTGTTCTTCTTCTTCTTCTTCTGCTCAAGTCTCCATATTTGCTCCAGCCTCCATTCATACCAGCAGTCCACACCATAGCTGCAGCCGAAGACCCCCTCTGCTCCATGGATCATCACCTCTACTGCATAGCCGGACCTCTTCCATACCAGTAGCCAAGCCCTTCTCCACAGGGAGAACCAAACCACTCCACGAACTAGACGACCACTGTCTCTACAAACCCACTCCGGAAAACCAGCCGTAGCAACTTGCTACGAGCCCTTCCCCAGACGTCCCTGCTGCTGGCGCCACGAACCACCCACACAGCAACCCAGCTCCAGCGGCGAAGCTCCTAACCGCTCCTCAGCCGGCTCCTGCTCCCAGCGAGATCCCATAGTGCCCTTACACTCAGCTTCGGCAACTACCTTTTGCACCAGTCACAGACAGCTCGAAGACACCTCCACCATAGCAATCCTTTGCAATTGTTGCAACCTAGGCACCATCAACTAGAACTCTGGCGAATGCACCACGGAGTCCAGCAACCCCGGCCAACTGCCACAAACACCCATCGATCCACCTTCGTCTCGCACAAATCCAGCTACAGGGGAGCATTCACTTCCATACATACTCTCTTCTCACCTCATCTCTCCATTCTCTTACTCTTTCCTCTGTACGCAGGGCAGCGGTCATACGAAATCACAGCTGCGACCACCGCGGCGTCATAGAGACTTTTGTCGTTATCCCACAGCCGCACCAGCAGACGAGGAGCTCCATGCCGCTGCCTTCTTGGCGACACCCATGGTAGCCACTTGCACACAGACACACACAGTACATAGACAAAACACACACACACGCACCCAGCACACACACATGTTGATTTTTATTTATTATTCTGTTAAGTTTTGTTTTTAGTTATTTATTTTATGTGTTATTAGTATAGATGTTAAATGATTAGGGATAAGTTTTTAATATGTTTTAGGTAATATTTACATTTAAGCTATTGTATATATGCTGAATAATTAATATTAGTATGGTAGAATTTTTATGGATATTATATATTCATTAGGTTAAGTATTTTGGAATTAGCATCTTAATAATATTGCATATTTATTATTGTGATAATGTGGTATTATATATTTAATAGCCTAGTGTGTTGTATGTTAGTATTATAACAATTTTAGTTATATGTATATCACATATTAGCATGTGGGTAAATTTTACATATTTAGCATTTTTGTATATATATATATTTTCTTTTTTGGATGATACATATTTAGTAACTTAGGGTTTTAGGTAATTACATATTTAGTAGTAATGTAATATTTTAAGTAATGATATAACTTAGGGCTTTAGGTAATTATATATTTGGTAATTTAAGTATTTTGAGTAACACTATATATATTTAGTAATATAACATTTTAAGTAATACTATGTATTTATTATTGTGATATCTTTAATATCTTAATATATATGGTATATGGTATTTTATTACTTATTTTGGTATTCGCAATATTTTAGTAGATATGCGTTATTATTAATATTATATGCATTAGGGATAGTGTAATATCTTCACTTATTATCCTATTAATATATGTTAAAACCTCCCATACTAGTATTTTCTTATAAAATTTTTTATACAATTTCAATATTTGGGAGTGTATTTTCTTAAATATTTTCTTGATTTTTTTCCCTATGATTTTAATGAGGGTAGGAGCTTTCGGGCTTCCCGTACAATAGTTCTTAGGGAATATATATAGTACACATATTTTTGTATATTTTATTTATTCATTTATTTATTTATACCACATGTACATTTGTAAATCCACTAATAAAGGGGTGATTTGAAAGACTTATTAGATTAACTTAGGGATAATTCTGAATTAATTAGGTACCGTTCGTAAGAACGAACACGTAGGGGGTGCTTATACCTTCCCCTCGCGTAACCGAACTCCCGACCCCAGCTTTGGTAACATAGACCCATTCTACCCCTAACGGGGTGGTAATCATGTGTTCTAGCCACACTAAAAGGTTAGTGGCAACTCCAACATTCCTTAGTTTTCCCGAAAAATGTTAAATAAATTTTTAATTTCGCCGCTCGGGGCACCCGCGCTCTGGGACGTTACAATAGCCGAGCCAATAATTAATTAGGAATTGTCCCAATTTAAATCTATTAAGTCTTTTAATTACTCCACTTTTGTAAATAAAATACCCCTATTTGAATAAAGTAATTTGTTAAAATTATAATACGTTTGACTTGGTAAATATATGTTTCCATAGTTGTAGATAGCTTAGAGTTAATAATCATAGATACCTTAATTAATGTTCCCATATATAGAGATACCTTCATTGATGTGAATATTACTTTCCATATAGGTAGATACCCTTTATTAATGTGAATATTACTTCTCGTAAAGGTAGATACCCTCATTAATGTGAATATTACTTCCAATATAGGTAGATACCCTCATTAATGTGAATATTACTTCCCATATAGGTAGACACCCTCATTAATGTGAATATTACTTCCCATATAGATAGATACCCTTCATTAATGTAAATATTACTTCCCATATAGGTATATATTCTTAATTAATGTGCATATTTAGTTTCCATATAGGTAGATTTTGAACATTTATTCCCCTATAAATGTGAATATCCTCGCTTCAATGTGAATGTTTGTTACTATTTTTATAAATATCGTGGGTTTAAAGTGAACATTTAATATCCCTGGTGTAATGTGTATTTGTTTCCTTGATGGCTCAAGCATGAAATTGCCTATAAATACTCTATTGATATGATTATTAAATAAGCATGTGATTAATTTTGAAATAGCATGTGCATGCATGTGGGGTAGTGGGATTAGGCTAAATTTGAATTCACACACTTTCACGCTCTATACCCGAGCTTTCCCTACTAGGATTAAATAGGAGTGTAATAGCGTTAGTTCCTTCTTGGCAGAGCTTGATGGGACCCGCGAACTACTCCGCTCAGTGCAGGTTTTATCCGAACCCCTATGAGGGAGGATGGAATTCCAAAATGGGGACCTTTTGTCAATAGGATTAGAGCCTACCCACACATGTTTGTATATAGTTTTCCTTAACCAGGATAGAGCCATGAAGAACCCTGTATATACATACCTACCCTGGGTCGGGACATCCTTCTCCCCATACCGTCTGTTGTATATATGTTGTGAGATTCCTTGTATTATACCATGCATCCATTTTAGACTTACATACTACTTAGCCAGTATTCTGAAAAATCCCAATAATGAGACCATGGCCCATCCTTTCAAAGAATGAAGAACTTGGCCCAAGCATTTTAAAATATGGGTCAGCCCAACCCTTTTCAAATTACTCGGGCCCAATTCTTTAAAAACAAACTTGGGCCTGACCTTTTCCTAAGCAAAAACTTGGCCCAGACCTGCTTTTCAAAAAGGGTCAAACCCAGATTTCAAAAAGTGGGTCTCGGCCCTATTACTTACAAATCCAGGCCAACATTTTCTAAGCAATCCAAGCCCAATTCCTTTTCAACTAGGGTCTGATCCCATCATGAAATAGCTCAAAGCCCATATTTTTAAATAGTTGAGGCCCAAGTACACACTAAAGTCCACAAGTCCGCATTGAACAAATCCAACGGGTTGACTAGCCTGGGTCAACCCCAACCTCGGATCATAATCTAACCCTTCATAGAATTTAAGGTACGCGGACTGTCATCAAGGAAAGGAATGGTTAAGGGAAGAATTGAATTGAAATTGTGGCCCATCAATGGTCGTCTTAATCTTGAAATCTATCATTAGCGGGATGTTTTCAAAATTCTGGCAAAGTAGTTATTTAGGTTACATCGCATTCATGCACTTCATTTCATGCGTAGCTATGCACGATAGGTTGCGTACATGTTCATATCCTTATTGGTATGTATTTTTGTACTAGGTACACCCATGCATAAACACTCATTGCATAACATAATCATTCCATCTTTAATTTCATAACCATGCATGCATAGTCATCTCCAATGGGCCAATAATCATATTCTAATTGTCAGCAAAATCATGGGCCAAGGTGGCAAAGTTAAAGATCCCGGATTCCAGTATTGAGTAGAGCAAGATGATCTCTCTACGGCGAAAGGTTAAGTCATGGGAACTCTTTGTCAAATTACAGTTGAAATGTAACAAATGCCATCGGTTTAAAAGACTGATCGGTACTCAACTTCAGAAGTGAGCTCACATGAAACAAAAATGATGTGCTTGATCACCTAAGGGTAATAAGAAGAGGAATGCATCCATGCTTTTTATTTAAATCATTTTAAAATTGAATGAAATAAGAAGTCTTTCAGTCTCATCTTATCTTATCCTCCTCGGATCATCACCTTGTGCCAAATTTTGCTTATTTTTGCTTGCATTTTGTGCAAAGTGACATAGGAGATAGTTTTTTAAATACAAAGGAATTAGAACCAAAATTTGGTTTTGGGAGTCTATTCAATGGGGCAAAAAAAGAAAAAAAAAAGAAAAAGAAAGAGAGAAGAAGAAAGAAGGGTATAAAGGAAAAGCCTCCAAGATGAAGTTTAGTAAAGACCCCACTTCAAGATGGTGTCAAGGAGTCTTATTGGGTGAGGATTTCAAAATGATGAAGAGTCGTAGGACAAGTAGACAGAAACGACTTATCAAGCCTTATCATGCATTTTCTGCATGAAATCGACGAACAAAGTCTCCCGTTTTTGTCTTCTAAATTATGATTGGTGTCTTAATAGTATAATGATTATATTCTGATCAAATGAGGGGTGACTATCTTTGGTTGACCAATTTTCCCATAAAGAACCAAACAATGATTTACCATTTGTTAACCAAGTTGAGCCTGAATGTTAAACCAGTTTTTTCTTAAAAGTCAATTCACCTAAAATTTAACCTAGGTTTGTGTTCCCTAATGTTTGGCAAGTTATTTGAGACAATAATCATTACCAAAAGGATGGAAGGCTATTTTTTGGCTACCCAAAAGAAAGTCAAAGAAGAAATCCCTTACAAGCCCTTTTGAGCTTGAAAAATTCATTTCTTGATTAACCCGTCAAAGGATCACACCCAACACTGGAGCAGTTTTAGAAGGATCAGTCCTAAATGGAGTTCAAATGTAAATGAAGTTAAGATTCCTTTATAAAAGGAAAAGAAAAAGTTGCGGTAAAAGAAGAAGAAGAAGATTAAAAAAATAATAAAAAAAGAAAAGAAAAGGGGAAGGCAAAAGAAGAAAAAAAGGAAGAAGAGAGAAAAATAAGGGCCATACTACATATGTGATCTTTGACCAAATTACCCTTGATGAAATCGATGATTTTGAGCCTTATTTAACTTTTTTCTTCTTTAACGCATACCCTTAGCCAACATTACGGTTCAAATGAAAGTCCTGACTAGATTGATATACATTGTTGTCTCAAATGATTTGCCAGACTCAATGTTGAGTTTGAACTACGTAATGACTTGATCCTGCAAAGGTACGTAGGCAACTTATTCAAATGACAAGTTCGGTCAATACTTTACGAATACTGCACCACTGGGGCAGAAATCTTTATTAGGGGATGGGATTTTTTTGCCTTAGTTTCCTTGTTCTTGGTGAAACCTATATCCTAAGCCTACATTTCATCCCGTGTCTTAAAGTCCACCCTGAGATTGGAATATTGATTAGACTACTTAATGAGACACTAGTTATAATTCAAGATAGGGAGTTTGAACTAAGCTTGAAATAAGTAAGAAAGAATCTTTAAGTGGAGATACAGTGGAGGAGTTATGGTTATTAGGCTAAAAAAATTTTTAAAAAAAAAAGAAAAAGAAAAAAAAAGGGGTGTTGCCCATTGATATGATTCTCTAAGCTAGCAAAGTTATATTAGTGTCAAAGTACTGGTAAAATTTGTCTCCTATTTAACAAGCACATAAAATCAAGCATAGACAAGCAAGTTTGTGCATTCCATCCGTATTCCCATTGAGATTGAGTTATCATATTGCATGCTTATTCATTTAAATTTCAAAGATATTTTTTCCAAAGAACGTCCTTGTGGAGAAAATGAAAGACGGACAAAATCAGCTACAAATACATCTACTAGGGTAGGTGTCATGCCGACATCTATGTCAGTTGGGAATTCAAAAATATGGCCAATATTAGAATTGGATTTGTTATGAGCTTGTTGGTAAATTGGCACATCATCATGTATTACATCAAAAAAGAAAAAAATAACAAAAAACAAAAAAAATCGCCTTGCCCTTCAAAGTTTTAAAGGAGAATGGATAATCAAAGGGTTTCAGAATCACCAGAAGTTTATATAAAGAAGATCCCTGTAGAGAAAGAGCAGTCTAACTGGGGCAAATGTCATGTTAGGTTTCAAAATCTGCTTATTCAAGAAGAATTGAGTTTCAGTGGGACCCACTTAAACACCTTCTTACTAGATTGGAATATGAAAATAGGGCCAATATCAGCTATAGATCCATTCAACTAAGGCAGATTTTGTGATCGAGTTTCATTTGAGCCAAGCCAATCACCTCCATGGCCATATGAGTCAAGAAAATTGAAGCCAAGATCAGTAACAAACGATGGTAACTGGGGCAAATTTTGGTTTGAGTTTTATCTCGACTAATTCCAATGCCTTCATATTAGAGTGCACAATGATAACATAGCCAAGATCAGTGGACAAGGATCGAAACTGGGGCAGTTTTTAAGTTCTATTAGAGCGAATTCAAGAGCTTTCAGGAAAGAATAAAAGTCGAAAATAGGGCCATGACCAGTGGCATGTAAACACTAGGGCAAATTTTGACTGCCTTTTGGAATTTGAAACATGGCCAGAATCAGCTGCAACTTGGAATTTGAAAGCACACCCAAGATCAGAGATTGGGTTGTTGATTACAAGCACGTTGGAAGGAGAAAAGATTCATGCATTACCATACATTTCATCCATTGCCACACATTCCATGCATTGCATAAGAAAGAAAATACAAAGGGCATCTCATTCAACATGCATTCATCTTTGCATTCATGCATCATTATACACACATAGCAACATATCACTACATTCTAGCATCTTAGGTAGCAACATGCATAAATATAGCAATAGAGCACAATTCATTCATACTTGCCTGGTTGAATAAACTATTGAATAATTCTTTTGCATCCATGACTAAGCCATTCTTGTCTAGACATATTTTGAAACTGGGGCAGTTGGCCCCCATGCACAGATTGACATACTTTGAAACTATGGCAGTTGACCTCAGGAAGTAATTGATGCATTGGTTGTTGAGTCTCAAAGAGGGTAATCTAAAGACAGCCAAAGAAACACAGGATTTTGTTTCCAATCGATAATCCCCGATGGAATAATTTCGAACCCTACACTTGAGGACATTTTCCATAAGAATCTCATGGTCTCGCACCCGATTGATCACCGATTGATCACCCTCAGCAGGATAACCATTTTCCAAAATACTGACCTTCCAAAAGATCTCGGGACCTGACACCTGATTGATCATACCTAGTGAAGCAAATTTTAAGGACTTAAAACCTATATGAGCTTATTCTTCAAAGAGTCTCGAAATCTTGCACCCAATTGATCATCCTCACACTTCAGCACTCGGGTTCCTACACCTGATGCACATCATCTTCATATTTCAGCACTCAAGTTCCTACACCCGATGCACATCATCCTCACACTTCTGCACTCGGGTTCCTACACCCGATGCACATCATTCTCATACTTCGGGTTCCTACACCCGAGGTATATCATCCTCACACTTTAGTGCTCGAGTTCCTACACCCGATGCACATCGTCCTCATACTTCAGCACTTAGGTTGCTACACCTGATGTACATCATTCTTATACTTCGGGTTCCTACACCCGAGGCACATCATCCTCACACTTTAGCGCTCGAGTTTCTACACCCGATGCACATCATCCTCATACTTCAGCGCTCCGGTTCCTACACCTGATGCACATCATCTTCATATTTTAACGCTAAGGTTCCTACACCCGATACACATCATCCTCATACTTTCGCACTCGAGTTCCTACACCCAATGCACATCATCCTCATACTTCAAGTGCTCGGGTTCCTATACCTGATGCACATCATCCTTATACTTCGGTGCTCGGGTTCCTACACCCGGGACACTTCACCCTCCGTGAACGTTCAGGTTCCTACATCTGGTGCGAGTCACCCTCCGTGAACTATAGCATGGGTTCCTACACCTAGTGCGAGTCACTCTCCGTGAACTATAGCTCGGGTTCCTACACCCGGTGTGAGTCACCCTCCATGAACTATAACTCAGGTTCCTACACCCGGTGTGAGTCACCCTCTGTAAACTATAGTTCGAGTTCTTAGACCAGGTGCGAGTCACCTTCCGTGAACTATAGCTCGGGTTCCTACACCCGGTGCTAGTCACCCTCCGTGAACTATAGCTCGGGTTCCTACACCCGGTGCGAGTCACCCTCCGTGAACTATAGCTCGGGTTGCTACACTCGGTGTGAGCCACCCTGCATGAACTATAGCTCGAGTTCCTACACCCGGTGCGAGTCACCCACCATGAACTATGCCTCGGGTTCCTACACCCAGTGCAAGTCACCCTCCATGAACTATAGCTCGGGTTTCTACACCCAGCACAAGTCCTCCTCAATAGCCTTGCTAACCGGGATTCTACACTCGAGCCATCATTAACCATTGGTCCAAAATTCCCATTGAAAAGTCATCGGACTCTTAGAATCCTACATTTGAGAAGTCCTCGAGACCCTACACTCAATTGATCATCCCCAACAAAGTAACCATTTTTCAAAGACTTAGGATCCTATATCTGAACACTCAGAATCTTACACTTGAGTGATCATTCCTGATTGGCAGAAATAAATAATTCTTGATTAACCTGAAAGCCATAGGGAGTTGTTTGGCCTGGCTAAAATATGTGTCTTTTATCTTTGCAGGCTTATTGCTACAAAAAACGTAGGAGAGTTCCTACCGTTACATTGAAGCAACGAAGCCTACAAAGAGGGGCAGCTGTAGACACCCTATTTTTTCCCAAGGCCCAATATATTATTATTATTATAATTATTATTATTATTATTATTTTTTTTTTCTTATTTTTATTAGTAGATTTAGGGTTTTGGTGAAGCCTTTAAAAAGGCATGTCCACAGTGGAGTTGGGGGCGCGCAGCACAAGCCAAGAGGACGGCCAGTTCTTGTTATTGTTTTTCTTCTTCTTCTTATTCTTCTGCTCAAGTCTCCAAATTTGCTCCAGCCTCCATCCATACCAGCAGTCCACACCATAGCCATAGCCGAAGACCCCCTCTGCTCCACAGATCATCACCTCTACTGCACAGCCGGACCTCTTCCATACTAGTAGTTGAGCCCTTCTCAACAGCAAGAACTGAGCCACTCCACTAACCAGACAGCCACCGTCCCTACAAACCCACTTCGGCAAACCAACCGTAGCAACTTGCTGTGAGCCCTTCCCCAGATGTCCCTGCTGCTGGCGCTGCAAACCACCCACGCAGCAACCCAGCTCCAGCGGTGAAGCTCCCAGCCGCTCCTCAGCCGGCTCTTGCTCCCGGCGAGATCCTATGGTGCCCTCACACTCAGCTCTGGCAACTACCTTTCGCACCAGTCACAGATAGCCCGAAGACACCCCCACCACAACAATCCTCTGCAATTGCTGCAACCCAGGCACCATTTGCCAAAACTTCGGAGAACGCACCACGGAGTTCAGCAACCCCGGCTAGCCACCACAAATACCCGTCGATCCACCTTCGTTTCACACAAATTCATCTACAGGTGAGCATTTACTACCATACATACTCTCTTCTCACCCTTATCTCTCCATTCTCTTACTCTTTCCTCTATATGCAGGGTAGCGGTCATACGAAGTCACAGTCGCTACCACCGCGGCGTCACAGAGAATTATGTCGTTATCCCACATCCGCACCAGCAAATGAGGAGTTCCATGCCGCTACCTTCCCGGTTACACCCACGGTAGCCACCTGCACACAGACACACACAATACATAGACAGAACACACACACACGCACCCAGCACACACACATGTTGATTTTTATTTATTATTCTGTAAAGTTTTTTTTTTTAGTTATTTATTTTATGTGTTATTAGTATAGATGTTAAATGATTAGGGATAAGTTTTTAATATGTTTTAGGTAATATTTACATTTAAGCTATTGTATATATGCTGAATAATTAATATTAGTATGGTCAAATTTTTATGGATATTATATATTAATTATGTTAAGTATTTTGGAATTAGCATCTTAATAATATTGCATATTTATTATTGTGATAATGTCGTATTATATATTTAATAGCCTAGTGTATTGTATGTTAGTATTATAACAATTTTAGTTATATGTATATCACATATTAGCATGTTGGTAAATTTTACATATTTAGCATTTTCGTATATATATATATATATATTGGATGATACATATTTAGTAACTTAGGGTTTTAGGTAATTACATATTTAGTAGTAATGTAATATTTTAAGTAATGATATAACTTAGGGCTTTAGGTAATTATATATTTAGTAATTTAAGTATTTTGAGCAACACTATATATATTTAGTAATATAACATTTTAAGTAATACCATGTATTTATTATTGGGATATCTTTAATATCTTAATATGTATGGTATATGGTATTTTATTACTTATTTTGGTATTCGCAATATTTTAGCAGATATGCATTATTATTAATATTATATGCATTAGGGATAGTGTAATATCTTCACTTATTATCCTATTAATATATGTTAAAACCTCTCATACTAGTATTTTCTTATAAAATTTTTTTACACAATTTCAAAATTTGGGAGTGTATTTTGTTAAATATTTTCTTGATTTTTTTCCCTATGATTTTAATGAGGGTAGGAGCTTTCGGGCTTGACGAACCCTAGTTTTGAGGGAATATATATAGTACATATATTTTTGTATATTTTATATATTTTTTTATTTATACCGCATGTACATTTGCAAATCCACTAATAGAGGGGTGATTTGAATGACTTATTAGATTAACTTAGGGATAATTCTGAATTAATTAGGTACCATTTGTAAGAACGGGCGCTTAGGGGGTGCTCAT
The DNA here is from genome assembly GCF_029873635.1 of Malania oleifera. NCBI lineage: Eukaryota > Viridiplantae > Streptophyta > Magnoliopsida > Santalales > Ximeniaceae > Malania > Malania oleifera. The sequence goes on from NC_080418.1 coordinate 47,059,906, forward strand.
ACCTTCTCCTCGCGTAACCGAACTCCCAACCCCAGCTTTGGTAACGTAGACCCATTCTACCCCTAACGAAGTGGTAATCATGTGTTCTAACCATACTAAAAGGTTAGTGGTGACTCCGACATTCCTTATTTTTCCTGAAAAATTATAAATAAATTTTTAATTTCGCCACCAGTGGCACTTACGCTCTGGGACGTCGCGACATCTTGCATCTGAGCGATCTTAATTTTCTCCAACAAAGCTGGCTGAAGCACCAGGCTAACAATAAATTCCTAGTGATTTCCTTCAACCAGCTCTACCCCAAGCCTTTCCAAATCCACTCCAATCTAATGCTGCATCACCACTACTGACGAAGAGGTATTCCCCTATTTCTGACTCAAGGCATCAACTACCACATTTTTTTTCCCTGGGTAGTAACTGATGGTATAGTTGTAATATTTAATTAACTCCAACCATATCCTCTATCTCGTATTCAACTCATTCTATGTGAAGAAATATTTCAAGCTCTTATGATCCATAAATATCTCACATTTCCCACCATACAGGTAATGCCTTCAGATCTTTAAGGCGTACACCACTGCAGCCAACTCTAAATCATGCGTCGGGTAGTTCTTTTCATGTTTCATGAGTTGTTGAGAAGCATATGCCACAACCCTTCCTTGTTGCATCAATACACACCCAAGTCCTCTTAGAGACGCTTCACTGTAAATCACATAATCTCCATCCCCTAATGGAATGGTCAAAACTGGTGCTGTGATGAGTCACTATTTCAACTCTTGGAAGCTCTATTCACATTCGTTGGTCCATTTGAACTTCACACTTTTCCTCATGAGCTAAGTCAAATGGCCTGATAATCTGTAAAAACCCTCCACAAACCACTGGTAGTATCCTGTAAAACCTAAGAAACTTTAGATCTCCTGAACATTTATCGGTCTCGTCCAATTCACCACTGCTTCTATCTTGCTTGGATCTACTGAAATACCATCCCCAGAGATCACATATCCAAGGGACATAACTTCCCTCAGCCAGAATTCACATTTATTAAACGAAGCATAAAAATTCTTTTCTCTCAACACCTGTAGCACCATTCTTAGACGATCTTCATACTCCTCAAAACTATTTGAGTAAACCAAAATATCATCAATAAAAACAACAACAAACTGGTCCAAATACTGATGGAATACCCTATTCATTAGGTCCATAAACATTGCTTGTGCATTGGTCAATCCGAAGGGCATAACAAAAAACTCGTAGAGTAGACCCGATGGTATTTGTTGACTCTACGAGTCCAATCCGATTTTGATAATGAAAAATCACTTGGTATTTGATCTGTGCATTGAGTTTATGAATAGGAACTATATTAAGCATGCACAGAAGGATAACGAGTCATGGAAGTCACAAAGTAAAGCTAACATATCTTGGCAAGATCCATGGAACTAAAAGAGTATGAGAATCATGATGCAAGCGGCAAAGTTCAAGAACATCTTGGGAATGGATATTTAGAACTCATGTGCTTATATTTTCATATGATTTAATTTGAAACTTAACATAACTTAGAATGATTTTAGGATTCATGCATTTCATGTACATCATTAGGGTACTTTCATGGACTTAGAAATACTTTTAAAATCATGCAAAATATATTTTATAAAAGACCCAAGAAGAAGAGCAAAGAATATTTTTAAATTAGAAAAGGAAAATTGAGAAAAAGGGGACTTCAGTAGCCTGAACTCACTCTTAGTAGCCTGAAGAATTTCTTTAGGAGCCTAAAGATTAAGTTCAGTGGCCTGACGAATTAATGGGAAAATACAGCAAGTTGGCCGAGGCACCTCAGTCGCCTGACCCTGGAACCTCAGGCGCCTGAACCACTTTAGGAGCCTGACCCTATCCTTAGGCACCTGACCCTGCATCCTAAGTTAAATATTCAAATGGTTAAGGAAATTCAGTTGCCTGGGCGTTCACCCTCAGGCACCTGAACCTGCGGGAAACTTAAAATTGTGATTTTTATTAAACGAACTCGCGAGCCATTTCTTTGATCCAGTGGTTGAGATTAATCCTAAGGGTAAGACATTATATATACTGAATATCTAAACCCTAGAACAAAGCTAAGACACTCAAGAAAGAGAAGAACACATCTTGTTGAAAGAACATTGAAAACTTGCTCCTATTGTTATACGATTGCCTACACTTCAATCTCTAACCATCAAACTTGGACAAATCAACTCAAAATCTCAAAGGGAACTTGTTTACCCATATGAATTCTCATTCTAGTATTGAAGTTTGATCATTCAAGTTATTATCCTCAAGAACTTCTCATCTCATTACTTGTACTTGATTATCTTTAGAAAAGTTTGATCTTGTGTGTGTTCATACATTTAAAAAAAATTGTTTTTGAAAAGATCATTACTTGAGAAAGTTGTTTAGCTATTAATTGATTTTTTTTTATTCAAGAGTATATATATAGTTTTCATAGAGCATATTATTGAAAAATCAATTTTTGATTAGGTATTAAAAGGTTGATCTTGAAATTGCTTATACATATACATATTTATTTTAAACAAGATCGTTACTTGATTAAGGTTGTGTTATTGATTTAATGGTTTGATTCAAGTGTGCATTCAGTTATAGGATTCATATTTTATTTATATTAGAACACTAGAGAATATATCCTTGGTATTCAAAAATATCTATTTTATTGAGGGATATCTTGTTTGGAAAATCTTATGCTCAGGATTATGTTCTTTGAATTACATATCATATACATTTACATATTACAAAGATCCAGTTGTGATTAAATATTTGATAGAGAGTTTTTTTATATAGATTGATAAAATATTCAAGAAAAGGCTTTTATCAAGTTCACATTAGATATATGTTTGCATCTTTACAAAGTGAACTAGAACCCTAGTATACTCCAAAGCATTTTAACTATATCATTACGGGGGAGTTTTGATTAAAGAGGATTTGTGTGTTGAAGCATATCATACATAAAACGATTCTATCGTTTTCATACATTCATGAGCTTCAAGTTTAATCATATGTTAATGTGTTAGGAATTTGATTTGTACTCACATGCTTTTGTTAGAAGCATTTTTTAGTGTTATTTTTTAGATTCTATTGTATACACGGTTCGGTATGTGAACCGGTGTATGAGGAAAGAGCTATATCTCTTGTAAGCAGTGGAGTAGGAGGGAGTTGTGCCTCTTGTAAGTAGCAGATTGTAAGGGGAGCTCCGTACCAATTTAAGGAGCAGGGATTTAGTGAAATCCTTGAGTGGTTGCTCAAGGCGAGGACGTAGGCCAAGTCGGGTGAACCTCGTAAAAACCGTGTTTGTCTTATCTTTTCCCTTTACTCTTTATTTTTAGCACTACATTAAAATTGTGTATTTTGCATGTATAGGTTGGATAGCCTTACACATAAGTAATTGAGTAACAATAATTCATTGGTAAATATATAAGAAGGGTTTAAGCGGTAAATAAGTGTCAAAGAATTTTTTAAATATCCAATTCACCTCCCCTCTTGGGATTACACCTGATTCAACATTTGGTATCAGAGCGGTTTTACATAGACTTGATAGTTAATTTGTAAAATGATCACATGACACACATTGGTGTAACTACATTGGGTAAGGGACACTCATCCACTAGACCTCGCATTTTCTGTCATGTAAATTACTCCTATTGGAAACATAGGATGAGCATATATCTACTGAATGTAGATTGGAAGGTTTGGAAAATAGTGACTATGGGAAATCACATTCCCATGAAAGTAATTTATAAGATTAATGTACCTAAAACTAAAGATGAATATACTAAAGAGGATTGGAAGTCAGTACAAATCAATGCCACTGCCATAAACTTACTTTTCTGTGCATTAGATGTCAATGAATTTAATAGGGTAATGACGAGTAACTCAGCTAAAGAAATTTGGAAAAATTAGAAGTTACATATGAAGGCACTAAGGAAGTCAAGGATAGTAGGATAGACATGCTCACTAGTGAATATGAAACATTTAAAATGATGACTGATGGATCCATACAATCCATGTACACTAGATTCACACACACCATTAACTCTTTAAATGCTCTTGTAAAAACTTACCCTACTTATGAGTTGATCAGGAAAATACTCAGGGGATTACCTCCAGTGTGGGAAGCGAAAGCTACGACAATAGCAGAAGGGATAAATCTCAAGGAGATGTTGGTGGACAAACTCATTAGATCACTCATCACTTATGAGCTGGCAATTAACGATAGGAAAAAGGAGCAAAGCAAAGCTAAGAAGTCACTGCACTTAAGGCATTATCAAGCTATTCAAGTGAAGGATGTGATTTCGAAATGGATGATGGTATGGCCTTGCTAACAAAGAAGTTAGGGAAGTTCTTGAAGAAGAACAAGAAGTTCAACAGAAAATTTCGGAACTCTAAATCGGAAAGAGGATAGCAAAGCATGAAGAAAAAGAAGGAGGATCCACCCATATGCTACAACTTCCGAGAAGTTGGACACATCAAGCCTGAGTGCCCCAAGCTCGTGAAAGCCTCAAAGAAAAAGAAGAAGGCGCTGAAAGTCAGTTGGGATACACACAGCATTAGCGGTTCAGAATCTGAATCAAGTGACGACGAGGTTGCCAATCTGTGTCTAATGGCACATGATGACCTTGAGGTACAATCATATTTTTCATCATCTTCATATTATTCTAGTGAATCTGAAAATGAAAATGATATGATTTCATATGATGAACTGAAACAAGAATACCTGTACACTATTAAAACACTTGAGAAGAAAACAAAGAGAATTTCTGAGTTGAGAAGCAAAGTCAAAGAACTTTCAAATCTAGTTGAACACCAAAATGAATCCCTTGCATCTTTCATAAAAGATAAAGATTTGAAAATTGAGGAGTTAGAAAAGGATTTGAAAGATAAATATGAAATTATTTGTAAATTTACTGAAGGAGAAAACAATTTTGAAAAGCTCCTAGGATCTCAAAGAAAAATTCCCTAGAAAAAGAAGGGCTCGATTTTAATGGTAAGAAAAATATAAAGAAAAGACATCTTTACATGGGTTATTTTACAAAAGAGTCAAAGTCTTTCGCTCCAACTAAGAATTATTATAGAAATACTACATGCTTTAAATGTAGAAGGTTGGGTCACATACAATTCGACTTTCTTTTCAAAAATAAAGATGTAAAAATAAAGAAAGTATGGAAGGTCAAAGGTCAATCTAACACTAACCCTCGTGGACCCAAGACAATCTGGGTACCAAAGCTAGTTATTTAATTGTGTCTTGAAGATATGCTTAAGATCAGCATCCTCAAAAGATAGATGGTATATGGATAGCGGATGTTCACGCCATATGACCGAGCATAAAGCAAAGTTCATATCCATCATACCCAACGATGAAGGGTTTGTTACTTTTGAAGATAATGTGAAGGGAAGGATCATATGTGTAGGTAAAGTTGGTAGTGATTCCTCACTCATTATAGATGATGTTTTATTAGTTGAAGGTTTAAAGCACAATTTATTGAGTATAAGTCAACTATGTGATAAAGGCTACAAAGTATCATTTGAACATGACAAGTGCATAGTTGAACACAAAACTGATAATAAGATACTGTTCATTACTAAGCTTCATGAAAACGTATATACCACAAGCTTTGATAACTTAACTTCATAGAGTGTGACATGCTTATTTTCTATGAATGAAATAAGCTGGATTTGGCATAGGAGACTAGGATACGCAAACATGGATTTAATCTCAAAACTAGTTAAGAAAGAATTAGTTAAGGGACTAACTAAGACTAAATTTGTGAAAGATAAAATCTGTGATGCATGTCATCTAGGAAAACAAGCAAGAACAAGCTTTAAGAAGAGCAAAGAGATCTCCACTACTAGGCCACTCCAAATGCTACACTTAGACTTATTTGGACCAAACCCAATTCAGAGTTTAAGAGGAAAATCATACGCTTTTGTCATAGTTGATGATTTTTCAAGATACACATGGGTACTATTCTTAGGTCACAAAGATGAGACATGTGAACAATCACTAAAAAAAAACTGGTTTTTAAAACCTTCACTAATACCCTACTATTAGTAATAAAATTAAATCCGTCACAAATAGATTCGTCACAAAGAAAAACCCAAAAAAAATGCGCGAAAATATTTTTGCCGCAAAATTTATCCAAGGAAAATATTAGTAACGATTTTTGTGGTATTAGTGATGAATTAAATCGATCACTAAAAGGTAAACTTTTGTGACGGTTAAATAACCATGACTACTATTATTTTTATTTTTTTTAAATTTGTTTTAGAGTAGTAGTGACGAATTTATAAATTCGTCACTACTAGCATTAGTAACAGATTGTGTAACCGTCACTAATACTTCTACTTTGTTTAAAAAAAATAAAAAAATTTCACTTTGTAGTATTAGTGACGAATGTTTAAATTCGTCACTATTCCCCTGTTATTAGTGACGAATTTCACAACCGTCACTAATACTTCAACTTTTTTAAAAAAATAAGAAATGTTTACTTTATAGTATTAGTGACGAATTTACATATTCGTCACTATTGGCTGGTTATTAGTGACGGATTTGGACAGTCACTAATGTTTTGTTATTTAAAAAAAAAAAAAAAACCAGAGAGTAGTAGTGACGGTTTTGAAATCGTCACTAATGCCCAAAAACCCTCTTATGTTCGTGCGCGGGATCTTTTCCCTCCTCCTACTTCTTCCCCTTCCCCGCCGCCTACTCCCACCTGATCTCCCTCTACTGTCAGCCGCCAGCCAGCGCGCAAGCTCCTCCTCTCTCCCAGTCTCCCCTACTCTCGGTTGGAAGCCCAGGTATTTCTTTCCCTTTATCTTTTTAATTACTTTGAAGCATATACTGAATATTTAAATTTTTTTTGAATTTACTGAATATTGAAAAAAAATATAATAAACATATTAGGGGCTGATTTTTAAAACTGGAAGTTCTCCTAAAAAATTTTTCAAATAACCAAATTTTTATTAAAGGACTTCACAAGCACCCATAAATACCAATTAAATTATTTTGTATGATTTGACTCCAACACTCAATTGTAGCACATGCTCCATGGACTAAATTAAAGAATTAAGGGCTAAATTTAAACAAACTACCCCACACTTAGATCATGAATTGAACTCATTTGACTATGGACTATCACTTGTTCAAAATGGATGATTTGACCTCATGTATTTCAACGATTAGATAGATGAAAATTAGGATGTCTATAGTAATATCACCAAAAAGAGCTCTACTCATTCAAATAGGACATGACCTTTAGTATGGACTGGATGTTGTATTTCTTGATGCATCAACATCAAACTCCTCTGCTGCCTCTAATGCAATTGTTTTGTTTTTATTTATGTTTTTTTTCTTTGCCTTGGATTTGTATAAACACCCATGATATATATGTGTTTTGATAGAATATTTGTAAACATTTCTAATGGATTTGTGTCATCTTGACACAATATATTGTTCTTGGTGTATTTTGTGTCTTAGTCTTATATTTGGCATGAAGTACTTGTTTATGGTAGTTTTTGGATTTTGGACTAAATGACATTATGATGATATTTTGGATGTCTGGAATTTGTGCTAAACATGGTGATTATGAAATTTACTAGATGGATATCTTGTGCAAATGGATTATTATTTATGGTAGTGGATTCATGATGGTTGCCTGTCCTTAGACTAAATGGAGATATTGAAATAGACTTATGGTTGTGTTTGGAAAATGAATTAATGTTTTGCAAAAATGAATTCATGTTTGTGGAATATGATTTTGGACTTATTCTTGTGTAGCTATTGATAATCATATTTTACCAAATAAATCTTAGCCCAAGTGAAGATATTAATATTTGAGAAAAAAATAAAAGAAAATAAATTTTCCAAATGGCAGTCGACCAAACACTTATAGGTGGTTGACTGCTCCCTTTCTTCCTTGTTTTTTTTTTTTTTTAATACATATGCAAATTACTTTTGGTGCCAACTGTAGGTGGTTGTCCAATCCCCTAGGGCATTCAACTAACCTAATAAAAATTTAAAATTTGAATTTTTTTTTCATTGGTTGATCATTTTGGAAGGGCCACGTAAGTGTTGTCATGTATTAGGTTGTGAATAAGGATGTCAGTAGGTGGTTGTTAGTCGGTTTGTTTGTTTGAATTATGAATTTTCAAAATTCAAAGATATTTCTCTCCATTTTGCATGATCTAATAAAGTCCCATTCATTCTTTAAATTTGAGATATTAATATCATTTGTCATAACCTCCCAAATAAGAGTATAGGGCAGATGAAGTTAGGAGTGTAGGGTTGAAACGCTTATTCTGATATAATAAACATGGGTATATGGAATTAAATCGTATTTAATTTGAATAAATGAATTTTTATTTGTTTTCTTAGGTCAAAATTTGCAGTATAGACACATGGACCGAGGTTTGTAAAAAGTTGGTTGAATATTTGAGTGAGCCCAATTAGGAGAGAATGGGCTTGAATAGCAGCATGGATAATACATGGGCTTCAAACTTGGGTTTTTGAAAGGAGACAAATTTACCTTTAGACAGCGGCATGATAAATGCAAGTTGAATTATTTTCTTCTTTATTTTTTTGTTTATTTTATACATTATTATTAACTATACAAACTAAGCTATGTTGATTCCAATAATATAAGGACAAAATAAAGATTATGCAAAAGAAAATAATTTATTCTTTGAAAATTTGACCTATAACTTCATTCTCATACTAAAATAAACACCACTTAAAGAAAGGAAAAACAAACATAAATTTAGGATCAAACGCTTGTGTGAATAAATTACAAATTACATAAATATGCATTTAGATTGTTGGAAAATAGTGTGGATTATTTTATATAATAAATAAAGCATAAAACAGTCAAAAAAGGAGAAAAAAAGGACAAAAATTGTTTAACTATTTCCAAATTTTACCATGGGAATACCTCATCTAGTTGGAATGATAAAGAATAAACAAGTAACTATTAACTTTGTTTCTAAATTTTTCACTGTATTCCATCTCATTTCTAAGAATTAACTACTTTGCAAACCCAAAAATAACCTTAAAAGTCAGTCCTAGCCAAAGACCAATGAGCCCTCCATAAGTTTTGGAGGCAGAGATTTGCTAGCTCCACTCCACATGTTTAGAATGTCATGTGAATATTTTCTCGTAATTTTTTTGTTATACATGCCGCTGTGAAAAAAAATAATTTTGAACTTAAATCATAAGATTTCCTCTTTATTGGCTAATGCCTCCGCGAATGGAGCCTCGACCAGGCTCAAAGCGGTAGAGGGTTCAGGACCCGCCAAGGGGAGAGTCTTCTTCCAAGGGTCAAGCTGTACTGAGTGAGCACGAAAGGATTTTGGATGAGACGAGAGCACCAAAGGTGACTCTTGAGGATGTGCAGTTGCCCTTGATACATTCTGCTGCAGCACCCATTAAAGAGCAGTCCTCAAATGTTACCCCAGGGATTACAGAGGACATGCCCACTCATCCGGTGTTGTTTTGTATGATTTAGTTGATCATGCCGTATGATTACGATAATCCACCTCCGGTGGACATTCCTGACCTATTGCTGCCTCAGGCCCTCAGGCCACGCCCATATAGGGAACCACCACCCTCCCCTCGTACCCTTAAAATGCATCGTCTTCTAAAGGAAATGGCTCGGGACCGAGATGCCGCTAGAGCAGTAGCCTCATCTTGTTGCTTGTGCAGTTCCGATTCTGATTCAGACTTTGATTAGGATAGACTAGATGCTTGGGATATTTTTATGCGCTTTCTCTTTTTCTTATGTACAGTGCTCATGCACCCTTGTGCTGTTATTTTATTTCTTTCTATGTTATTTGTTTTTTATTGCATTCTATTTACCATGCTTTTGAATGGCTGTACACGTGCTTCGATGTGTCTATCTACATTGTATTGCCTCTAAAAGTAATGAAAATACACGGAGCTTTTGATTTCTACCTGTCTTTTGGGAGAAACTAGAATTGTATTACTTTTTTTGTTAGGACTTGATTTATCTTTTTTGCAATTTCATAAATGCATAGAAATTAAGGTAAGAACAACAATCTAAAGTGTACAATGAAAGGTCAAGAAGTAAATGTCATATGAAGTAAAATGCCAAATTAATTACTACCATTTCATGTATTCATTGAAGCTTAGACCCGTCCAAGAACTGTTACTATACATTCATTCCTAATCGTACTTGTGAGACAAATCAATTGTTATATTTCAATTGATTATTAGTCATACTATGTTGACTAATAATCACTTGAACATGTTAATTATTTGTTTCACTTACGATTAGTAATGTGAGTATTTCAACCATTCTTGGATTGTCCAATGTGGATAGTTCAGGAAGTTGTATTTACATTGTTGTCATCGTTCACGCTTTGTCAATTGTCATTATATATTTCAAGCACGTCTCTACTTGTGTTCTCTGGGTGATGGGGTGTCGTGACAATTTGTTAGTAATGGAAGACTAGCCAAATTTTCACTTCCCTCATATCGTGTACTTGGAGAGCCACGAGGAGATGCTGCCGAAATTTATAATGACTACAACGAAGGAATTTGAGTGATTGATCGCAATGTAAATGCAACATTCCTGAATGAGATAGGATCCGTACCCTTTAGAGTATGCTGGTTGATTATAGGATTCATGATGCATGCATGATAAACAGTATGAGAATACAATGAACACCATTTAATTGAACATATTTTAGGGTAATTAATGAACATGGATAAGAGTTAGACGAATGCTCGGGGTAGGTTTTTGCTAGAATACGTGAAAGGGGTACATGATTTCATAGAGTTTGCGCGTCCTCGTGCAAACAGAGCCAGTAGAATAAGGTGTCCTTGCAAGAAATGCCAAAACATAACATTCAAACACATTGAGCTGGTCCATTCACATTTGTTAGACTTTGGAATGGAGAAAAGGTACACAAGATGGTGTTCCACGGTGAAGATTACACAGTTCAGAGTGACAATTTAAATGACGCTGAAGATGAGGGGGCAAATGTAGTAGGTGGTGATACACGTTCTGAAAGGTTAATCAAAATGTCAGGTGAATTTAAAAGGGGGATTGCAGTGGACACGGGTGATGTCAGTGTGTCACGTACTGGTGATGAAACTACTTCAGCAGGTACCATACCTTGCGATCCTAGTACGTTCAATCGACTCGGTAAACCATTTGCTAATCTCATGAGGGATGCACTGGTGCCCCTATATCCAAACTGTAAAAAGTTCTCAAAAATAAAGTTTTTGATAAAGTTGCTTCATGCAAGGACATTGCATGGGTTATCTCAGAACGCATTCAACATGCATTTAAGCCTCATTAAGGCAGAACTGCCGGAGGGTGAAACACTTCCCAAGTCTTTTTATGAGGCGAAGACATACCTTTGTGAATTTGGTCTTGGTTACACTCTAATACATGCATGTAGGTATGATTGTGCACTCTTTTATGGTGAAAATGAAAATGCGAACAAGTGCCCAGAATGTGGTGAACCAAGGTATAGAACTAATTAGAAGAAGGGTAAAAAGATTCCCAAAAATCTTAATTATATTCAGTTTTTCCAAAACAATTGACTGTAACTAATATTTTACTGCTTATCGCCACTACTACCTCGACTATTACTTCTAAAGATTCAAGTTGTCCAACACACGAAACAAAATCCAGCAACTATACAGAAGCCATGTAGGTTGTGCTCAGTTAGTTTAACCCCCCACCCCCCCCCAGCGCAAAAAATAAGAAATTTGTCTAAGCCATTCAACAGAAGAACATGAATTTGCACACATTTTCTTGTAATTTCGGCAACTGAGGGATAGGAACTGCCCTTGCAGTTGTCATCCCACCACGTCTCGAAGATGTTTCAGATGTTTCTTCAAACTTCATGAATTGTCCCACCTGAGTGGCTGCCAAATGACCATAGCATATCATAAGTTGACAAAAATAGATGTTTTTACATAAGCTGAGTTCAAACATGTCACAATTTCAGACATACCCAAAGTCCAATTCCATTTCATTCTCTCCTTCCCCACTAATTACATTGCCTTATCTCTCCTCGTCCAACAAATGGAAACTTAAGCATCTTCTCTACTATTTATACATTGAATTTAAGATATGGTTGGCATGTATTACTGTCGTGAATATGCTACATGATTGCATGCTAGTCTAGAACGCCTCCTGCATGGCGGATGCAGTTGATGTGTATTGTATGCTGGTAGTGGATATAGGATCTCATAGCCCTTTAACTTCTTATAAATGCTCTATTTGAACCTATCAGGTGCAGGTTTTATGGGAAAACGTCCAATTTACAGACGACATGCTGCCGAAATTGCGTTAAAATTTGACCAAACAAAAAGAAAAGATAGGCTTAGTCGTTTAATGTTAAAATATTTTTAAAAGGATGAGTGAATCTTAGGAATCAAAATAAATAAGGCAATGTAGACTTAGTTAATTTAGAACGGACATTCATTTGTATGTTTTTGGTCTGGTAAGCCTAAGGCGTACATTGTCGGGCTGAAATCATTGAAAATGTTATATACACTTGGCTGAGGATTTGAAAATTTGAAAAAGTGATACGTTGAATATATACATAACTCACAGGGAGCATCAGTTTCATAATTATTAAATTAAATGCTCTCATCATCTCATAACGTTCATGTTCAAATGCCATAATGAATAACAATACTACAATGAACCAAATACTATCCACTGTTCTTTGCTATTTATATTCTGAATTTAAGATATGGTTGGCATGTATTACTATCGTGAATATGCTACATGATTGCATGCTAGTCTAGAATGCCTCCTATATGGCGGATGCAGTTGATGTGTATTTCTTGCTAGTAGTGGATATGGGTTCTCATGTGCCTTCAACTTCTTATAAATGCTCTATTCGAACCTATTAGGTGCAGGTTTTATAGGAAAACGTCCAATTTACAGACGGCATGCTGCCGAAATTGCATTAAAATTTGACCAAACAAAAAGAAAAGATAGGCTTAATCGTTTAATGTTAAAATATTTTTGAAAGGATGAGTGAATCTTAGGAATAATAATAAGTAAGGCAATGTAGACTTATTTAATTTAGAATGGACATTCATTTATATGTTTTTGGTCCGGTAAGCTTAAGGCGTATATTGCCATGCCGAAATCATTGAAAATGTTATATACACTTGGCTGAGGATTTGAAAATTTGAAAAAGTGGTACGTTGAATATATACATAACTCACAGGGAGCATCAGTTTCATAATTATTAAAATTAAATGCTCTCATCATCTCATAACGTTCATGTCCAAATGCCTGGATGAATAACAATACTACAATGAACCAAATACTATCCACTGTTCTCTGCTATTTATATTCTGAATTTAAGATATGGTTGGCATGTATTACTGTCGTGAATATGCTACATGATTGCATGGTAGTCTAGAATGCCTCCTGTATGGTAGATGCAGTTGATGTGTATTGCTTGCTGGTAGTGGATATGGGTTCTCATGTGCCTTCAACTCCTTATAAATGCTCTATTTGAACCTATCAGGTGCAGGTTTTATAGGAAAACGTCCAATTTACAGACGGCATGCTGCCGAAATTGCGTTAAAATTTGACCAAACAAGAAGAAAAGATAGGCTTAGTCGTTTAATGTTAAAATATTTTTGAAAGGATGAGTGAATCTTAGGAATCATAATAAATAAGGCAATGTAGACTTATTTAATTTAGAACAGACATTCATTTATATGTTTTTGGTTCGGTAAGCTTAAGGCGTACATTGCCATGCCGAAATCATTGAAAATGTTATATACACTTGATTGAGGATTTGAAAATTTGAAAAAGTGGTACGTTGAATATATACATAACTCACAGGGAGCATCAATTTCATAATTATTTAAATTAAATGCTTTCATCATCTCATAACGTTCATGTCCAAATGCCTAGATGAATAACAATACTACAATGAACCAAATACTATCCACTGTTCTCTGCTATTTATATTCTAAATTTAAGATATGGTTGGCATGTATTACTGTCGTGAATATGCTACATGATTGCATGTTAGTCTAGAATGCCTCCTGCATGGCGGATACAGTTGATGTGTATTGCATGCTGGTAGTGGATATAGGTTCTCGTGTGCCTTCAACTTCTTATAAATGCTCTATTTGAACCTATTAGGTGCAGGTTTTATGGGAAAACGTCCAATTTACAGACGACATGCTGCCGAAATTGCGTTAAAATTTGACCAAACAAAAAGAAAAGATAGGCTTAGTCGTTTAATGTTAAAATATTTTTGAAAGGATGAGTGATCTTAGGAATCATAATAAATAAGGCAATGTAGACTTAGTTAATATAGAACAGAAATTCATTAGAGATTCCAATCCATATTGGTGGTTCACAAAAGCATTAGATAAACAGCCCACTGTCCAATTCCTCCACGTAACACCTAACCCATTCCTCAAAGGCACTCTATCCAAGAACTCACAACTAGTTCAATCACACGCCTTCTCAAAATCAGAAAATCTATTTTGAACACAATGCCCTTTTTCTCTGTACGATGAACATCCTACCACTTAAATGTCTACTAAAAATAACATACACAGTCTGCCTCTCTCCTATGAAAAAAACTTTTTGCAAAAGAAATAGTATTACTAAGTAGGAGGTTGGACTTCACGTTCAGAGTCCAATACTCCAAACTTCAAGGTAATATGAACAATATAGGAATAATTGGGATTTGGATGAGATTTGGAAACAATATAGGAATAGTTGGTAGTTGTATCATAAAACTTGAAAGTAATATGAACTTTGCAATTTTATAAAGTATATTATTTTTTACATGTGATTTATAATTATGTAGGTTTTTCCTCAGATTTTGCCATCATTGAGAAGGGTTTGTTAATTAACCTTTAGGTCTACTTTTGATAACTTCTATTTTTGATAATGGGCATATCATTTGCAGTGTGTATACAATGAATGGAGGGGCTTTATCTAGTTTACCTGGAGTTTCTTTTCAAAATTGGTTTGAAATGCGATAAGCCTGCCCATGTAGACAAAATGAATTTTAGCCTTCCATCTGATAGGTTGTCTCTTATAGTTAAGGTATGATTTAAATATTAATTTTATTTCTCTTGAATCTTGATGCCCTTCTTGCAGTCATTACATCCACAAGGCAAGATTCAAGAGAAATAAAATTAATATTTAAATCATACCTTAACTATAAGCGACAACCTATCAAATGAAAGGCTAAAATTCATTTTGTCTACATGGGCAGGCTTATCGCATTTCAAATCAATTGTGAAAAGAAACTGTGGGTAAACTAGATAAAGAATCATTGATGCAACCATCACCATCCACGGCCTCGTTGTTCTCTATCATCCATAACCTCATTGCAGCTAGAGATGGGTATATATCTAACTTCAGTTTAATACATGATTTAACTTCTGGACTGCATGCTTGGATTGACATATCTTGTGAACTGCATGCTGGTAGTGGATATTAGAACTGCATGCTTGATTGGAATGTCACACATACCCTGGCTGATGCAATGATGTGTATTGCCTGCTGGTAGATACTTTTAGGTTGTCGCATGCACGTCTTAATCTACATGACATCTGTATGATGCAAAAATATTGTGAATTGCATGCTTTTGTGACTTGCAGGTTTGGGAAATGTTCTATTTATAGACGGCATGCTGGGAAATGTTCTATTTATAGACAGAATGCTGCCGAAAATTTGTTGAAAATTTTAGGGAAAGGAACGAAAAATTCATGAAACCAATTTTGGACTATATGATATAATTTTTCGTTGATTTCTTGCTAGCTTGGTGGTTATGCCAATTTTGGTTGGAGTCTATTATTTATGTTTCAATGTTTAAGTTTAATTTATGTACAACCAAAATTAATTGTTAATTGCCAAAAAAGGAGATTAAAAGTAATATAAGGTCCATCAGAATGGATGGAATGCTAGAGGAAGTGGCATTGTTTCCCATGCAAGTTTGTAGAAATTTGTTTCCCATCTTGCTTGTTCGTTCCTTCCTCCCACTCATTTTAGAGTAGCTAAGGGCAATAGGGTTTGATTTTGGGAGGATGCTTGGCCTGGTTACAATCGTTCAAGTAGATGATACTTCATCTTCTTAAGATTTCCACTCTCAATGCATGTATCGTCTTTTTCTTTTCTTTGGAGAGGATCTCTCTTTCTTGGGATTTTCATTTTGTAGTGAATCTCATACCAACTGTGTCTACTCTCATATTGTTTATGGGGATAATCCACTATATTCTGATATATGTGTTTTATGGGATGCATGAACACGTTACATTATTTAATGCTTATTATATGAAGCTCCTGTGCACTCGCAAAATTAATTACTAGTTGGATTATTGTGAACCGTTTATCATAAACACCTAGGTTTGGAGTATCTCTATGGAAAATATCATATTTACCAGAGAAATGCTGTCAAAATTTTTCAAAAAGTGTATACTAATTTTTTTAACTTTCTTAATTAATTTGTAGGATTTGCAACTGTGACAACGTCAAGACGATGTCATGCACTATGGACGTAGCTGAAAACTTTCTTTGTTATCTGAATAAATTAAATGTATTTGAATTTAAATTTATATAATGTATTTGTATTTAAATTTTAATTTGTATAACATATTTGTAATTTAATTTCAATTAGAATTTTTAATAATTTATGAATTTTATTGCAATTATGAATGTATAAGAAAATGTAATTTAATTACATATTTTTACAGAAGTTAATAATTGGAAACAAAATTAATTTCACTAATAATTATCCAATTTAAGTATTAGTGACGGTTTCAAAATCATCACTAATACCCCTTTTAAAAAGTTTTAGTGAAGGAATTCAAACCGTCACTAATAATAGCTCTGCAGAGCAATAGTGACGATTCTAAAACCGTCACTAATACTAGAGCATTACTGACGGCTTAACAATCGTCACTGATAGAGTAATAGTGACGGTTTTAAAACCGTCACTAATAATAGAGCAATAGTGACGGTTCTAAAATCGTCACTAATAATAGAGCATTACTGACAGTTTCATGACCGTCACTAATAATGGAGCAATAGTGAAGATTTTGAAACCGTCACTAATACTATGGCTTTAGTGACGATTCTTGGTCGATCCGCTGTAGAAACTATAATGATGGGCTTAGGTTTTTAGTGACGGTTTTAATCCATCACTAATACTTTACTATCAGTGGCGGTTTGGAATATTCGTCACTAATAATTATTAGTAACGGCTGGTATAGCGACAACTATAAATCCGTCACTAATAATCGTAAAATCGTCACTAATACTATTAGTGACGATTTTGTGAGTATTAGTGACGATTTAAATTTGTCACTAATAATCTTTTTTTTTTTTTTTTTGTAATGGATCTAAAGGTGTATATCAAAGCAAGATTTAAAACACAATGCATGAAAAACACAAGATCAGATTAGGGTTTCAAATATGCTAAGCAAGTTGATTCAGACAAACTCAACATGATATTTTAGTATACAAAGCACAAAGGAGTTGTTTGAAAAACTAGCTTTTGAAAAGGATTTTTGCACACCAAAAATGTAGGTTTAGGTGTCTTGCAATGACGATGTAAGAACCACAACCTTCTAATTCTTCCCATTCAAGATTTATCAAGTAAAATCAGTGGAAGAACTTAAGGCTATACTCTCAAATAAAATCAATCAAAAAATATGGAGTGTGTGAGTGTTTGGGAGTACTATAGGCTAAAATGGGGTTTTGGAAGTTGAGAGAATTTTGGCCTTAATCAAAATGTTAATCCCTTGCTAATTATGACAAATGAATAGGTATTTATAGGCAAGGAGGATTTTTTGATCGTTGGGGACACAGTAGGAATAATTAAATTTGTTTCAAAAGCCATTAAAAAAATTAAACCTGTTTACCCCATTAAAAAATTAGTAAAAATTATTTTAACCCGCGAGGTTTGGGTGCTCTGCTTGAGGTTCGAGTGCTTGAACAGAATCACTTAAAAAAATCACTTTTTAAAGGTTCGGGTGCCCGAAATCTGAGTCAGTTGGCTGAACCAAAGTCAGTAGCATTCTGTCCAAGGTTCGGGTGCCCGAATCTAAGTTCGGCTAACTGAACTGCCCAATTTGGTCGCCTGAGGCGATAATGAACATGAAGGTTCGGTTGCTTGGGTAGTTGAAAAGTGCTCTGACATAGGTTCGGGTGCCCAAGGGAGATATGTTTAAAATGCATTTGGTCGCCCGAAGCATGGTCAAAATGTTGACTTCACAACAGTTCGGGCGCCCGAGGTGATTTGTTCACCTGGTGTTTGGTCACCCGACCTCTCTCAAGTTTTTCAATTTAAGTTCATTTTTAGCCAATTTAATTCCCCTGATATGAAAAGCGATGTTCGAGACTTTGTGTACTAAACATAGTTACCTAAGGTCCAACTAGGGTCTGTTTTGAGCATACCTACCTATCATACATAATGCAAATTATTACAAACCGCAGGGTGTACAGTCCATAATAAATATTACATCCCAAAATGAAGAAATGAAATAATGAATACAAATACAACACAAAATTCTTCATTCTTTGACATGAACACCGCACATCATCATGGTATGTATTTTAGTCTGAATACATGTGCACAGTGAACCAGCTTGCAAGCCTTAGTACAACCATCAGTACTAAGAGTACTTGTCATGATCAAAACTGGGTGTGACCAATCAGGTCAACAACTGTGTCTCCTTCTTGCATGAAGCTACATCAGATTACAGAATCCTATGCCTCCATGACCACAGTTCACATGCTACGAATCTTGTAACAAACAATCGCAATCATATTACATAATCCTATGCCTCCATAACCGAAGTTCACATGCTACGAAAACAATCGCAATCAGATTATAAAATCCTATACCTCCATAGTCTGGAGTTCACATGCTACAAATTTTAAACCAAACGCAATCATAAACCATACATTTCGTGTGACTATAATAAATGGGCAGAACACTGCAAAGCATAAGTTAGCGCATCCACACGTTCTACCCTACGCATGGACTAGTTCGAAAACTGAAGAACATGGTATTATTATCCGTATACAATATCAACCAAGGCTTTAATACCAATTGAAGGGGCCTGCTTCAAAATAGCCCTATGATCTGGTTGTAGTGCATATAGATAACCAAAAAAACGAAAACGATCTTGCATACCTGGGTTAAACAAAAATCCAATATTTTGAACTTGGATCACAATAAAAATTCGATCTTACAAATCCTAATTATGTGATTAGGATCATACCTGCACGATCTCTTTGGTTTGATCTTGAATCTGCAAGCTCGAAGAAGAACTCCCGAATTTGCAAGCACGAAGAGGAACTTCGAGATCTGCGAGATTGAAGAAGAACTCTTGATGATGACCAAGGATCTTCTACTGTATTCCTCGAACACGCCTTGCACCTCAAAGAGTGGGCTCGTCAGTGGTGGCTAGGTTTTGCTTCTCACGAAGATGTCTGCCTCTGTGTGTGCATTTTTGTCTAACCCTTGCCACTGAATGGGGCGCGTGTATATAGGCTACAATAGGGACCTTGGGGAAAATATGACTAGGGCTTCCAACGTAATTAAGAATTCCTAATCCGACCTGATTAATCCTTATCTACGTTAATTACAATTCATACCACTACAGAATTATAATTGCACTCCCTGTCATATTCAAAATTAAATTTCGAGCTCCTATTATTAAATGTTTATTTATCTCCCCACATAAAGATTATGGATACGCATCAATTAAATTAAATTACGGACAACTTAATTAATTGACTTATTAATTCCTTGAGACCTTCCACTTAACTTATTTGATGTGTTGGATTCAAAATCCACCTATAGGGTTTGACACAATCAAAACTTATAAGCTTCCTCAAGGGGGTATCATTGATCCCGATACCGGGACATGCATTCCATTGATAATTAATGTTCACTATGCACATAATGTCTTTACCAACCTCACTGAGTTTATTAAACCATAAAGAATCTCACTCTTCTATGAATCAAAGTAATAAACACTACATTCACGTGTCTAATAATCATATCAGAATTAAGAGCATAATCACTCATAATAATCATGATGTATTGATTGTTTTATATAGTCAGTATAAAAACAATTACCCTAAGATGGTCCTGTTCAATAGATACAAAGTGTACCAACACAAGGAGTCAGAACTATACCATTCCCCACAGTCAAGACAGACCTATTAAAACCTTGTGCTACAGTCCTACCAATGGTGTGTCCAATTCCATTTAAGACTGTGAACAATAAACTTATATTCTATAAGAACTGATGATCTAATCTTTTGTGTGTAAGTCATACTCTACACACTAGATCACCTACTATATAGAATAAAAGACACACATGTATAATCGTTAAATAGATAATGTCAGACAAATATTGCTCGCAAAGATTCTCATTAAATTGGAATAACTAAAATTATTAATAAACAATAAAACTTATTGCATAAAGTATGTCTTTTAGTATAAATCTCTAACAACATGGACATGTATTTTTAGTTCCACTAAGACTAGTGTGATGCTGAAGAATGTTCACGACTAAAGAATATGATAGATGTCCTCTTATGGCAACGATTATTAGGAAGATGTGCAGGATAACCCCAAAAGTAATATGATGAAAAGAAATCCAATGATGATGAAGTGAACTTGATAGAAGCCTTTAGTGTCATATCTGGAAGGCCTATGAATGGAGTAAGGTCATCCATTGAAAGGACCAAGGTCTAATAATTAAAGACAAATTAATTAAGAGAAAAAAGAAGGATGATCATATTGGATTTTCCTATAAGACATTCATTTCATTTTGAGTTGAATACATTTTGAGAATATAATTTCCACATGATGATGCTCTAATACAAAGAATTATGATTGCAAACTACAACGTGAAAAGTGTCATCACTGATAACAAAAACATAATAGATATATTATATTGGAATACCTTCAATAGGGGTTAAGTACTGTAGTCTAAAAAAACTTATGACAACCCTGCTCCTCGAGTTAGTAACCTATGTGATTCAATCCCAAAAGATGACCTCTCTATTAGTGTCACTAGGGACGACCCCTTGAAAACCCAAGGTTGAAGTAGACTTCAAGGTGCTAAGAATTCCCTTTGCAAACAATGCAATCTTGGGTCATGCTATATTAAACATCTTGAAAGGAAATTGCATCAATGTACCATTTGATGGTGAAAATTTTCCAATTGCATCAAGGAACTTAAAACTAATTAATGGTTAGATAATGTTGTAAAGCAATAACATAAAAAGAAGATAACAAGTGAATCGCTAATTAAAAGTCTTGAGGCACTATAATGTAGAGGCACTTGGTAGAAGAATTTGATCAACCCTTATCCATATGGGTAGGTGAAATGTACATGACCTAGTCAAAACTATCCATATTGTCCAACCCTTATCCAACCTGAATGAAGAATTGGTGAATTCTTACTATGGAAGACCAATGAGTTTGCATGGTTGATGGAATTTATGCGAGTACCATTCAATATGACTTCATACATTAATTAGTTGTAAGCCTACAACATAGAAATTCGAAAACCTCTTGAAAGATGGTTTTATAAAGGACATAATCGGCTAGCGTAATTACCATGGCAACATTGTTTTGGAGATGAACAAATAGGAAACAATTGCTCTATATTAATTCCCAAAGAATAATTTCCCATAGTGCAACATTGACCAACTAGTTGAGCTATCTCTAGGCAAGGGCTACTAATTGAGTTTCATTTACATATTTTCTAGTTAAATTTATGCTTAGGAATTCAAAATACGAGGAGAAAATTTCATTCATTACAAAGAAATCACAATGCCATGTCATAATAATTAAAAACTATAGAAGTTGTCAATAGATATTGCTAAACCCATTTTTTAAGGAGTAAATTACAAGAACTACGTAAGCCTTCAACGGGCCAAAGAAGTCTCAAACTTGGAGGAAACTCTTAAGGTGCTAAAGAAGTACCAAACGAAATGTAGTCTAGCCAAATGCCGCTTCAAGGTCTTCTCTAGAAAATTTCTGAGATCTTCAGTTACAAAGAGAAATAAGTAATTTTTTAGAACAGTAGTTAATGGGATTAGAATCAACATCGTCTCTTTGTTTTGCTTAAGACATGTAAGGGTTAGGGAATGTGAAGTTTGGTGAACACCACAAATATAATTTTTTGAATAGTAAAATTAAGGATATATTTGCCAGAGCCTCAGCATGCAACGACTTTAGGGTATCAATTTAAGGAGATATACTAAAAAATATAATCCTTTTCCACCATTGTTAATCGGACCAAGAGATCAAGATCATAAATATTTTCTTTAGATATATTGTCTATCAAGGTTTGGTTATTAGTGTTTTGAAGATGTGGTAATGTTTTAGGCCACACATACGATGAATGAATATAATTTGATTTGCTCTCTTTTGTTGGTGTTAACTACATACCATGAACTAATATGTTTTTTTTTTTATATCATTTATCATGTTCTTGGAGTTCGTGGGCTGTAAATAACCTATGTCTACATTCACCAACCAAGTGGCAGATACCCAACAAATTGCTTTTCATTTAGAAAATCTTAAGAGTTCAAATCACTTTTAATATGCATATTCATGAGAGATGTTTAACGGATAAATTTGGATCCATATAGGCATCACAACTCGTTACAAATTCATGAGTGCTGGTAAGGGACGTCTTATTACAAGACATTTCAATCAATTAAAGAGCAATGTAAAGGAGTTAAAGTTTGAAAAGGATTTTTGATTGTGCATTGAATAAATTTCAAGCATTTGTAGATTTTTAAATCATTATAATAGTACAATTTGTAGGGATGAAAGATGCAAAGCTAGAGCCTAGAGGAACAGCGTAGAAGATTTTTACCTTCTAAACCCATGGCAGTGTTTGAGGCAGAAACAGAAAAAGAAAAAAAAATAAAAAAATAAAAAAGTGTGCGTGGCAGTGTGTGAGGCAGCAGTAGTGTATTGTGCAGTGTTTATCAACTCGACGATCAGAAAGTCTTTTGTGGTCCAATTTTGCTAAAATTTGAAGACCACATTTGAGATTTATCGACCTTCGAACTGGATGGTGGAGATCTATTTCAAAACTTTGAAAGACCTAATTTTGTAGTAATGATAGTAACTGCGTTTGGGTGACTTTTTTTCGCTCATTCTTATTTTATTACGATTCTTTTGGAAATCCTTTTTGCCCTAGTTTGTGAGCATTTTTTGGTGATTGTACTGTTATAATTTTTGCCTCTGTTATAGTGAAAATTTTATTGGATCTCATAGCTCCCATGATTTTTACCCTTCACATTTGAGGGGTTTTCCACGTTAAAAATCGTGGTGTTCCTATTGTGGCATGAAATTTATTATTATTATTATTATTATTATTATTATTATTATTATTATTATTATTATTATTGTTGGTTGATTTTTTTTTTTCTCGTCACAAATTTAATTTTTGGGAAAGATTTATCCACTGTGTTAATTGTCTTGTTACTTTCCCAACAAGTAGTATCAGAGTTTGGTTCACAAAAAATATGGAAGACAACCTAGGTACTATGTGCAAGCTCACAACTTTAAATTATTCAATTTGGAAACCAAAGATGGAGGATATTATTTATTGTAGCGATTTATTTGATCTGACTGAGTTGGGTAGTGATAAGCGGGGAAAAACTAAACTAAAACTAAATGGAAGAAAATGCATAGGAAAGCAGTTGGCAAAATCATACAGTGGGTGGATAATGGTGTTTTTCATCTTGTGCCTCAAGAGACAGATGCCCAAATAGTTTGGAAGAAGTTGGAGAGTCTTTATGAGAGAAAGACTTCTCACAACAAAGCTTTTGCAATTAGAAAGCTAATAAATTTGAAGCTTAGAGAAGGAAAATCTATTACTGAGCATTTGAGCGATTTCCAGAATTTGGTTAACTAGTTAACCAACATGAAGATAATTTTAGATGATGAACTACAAACTTTGTTGCTATTAAGTTCTTTGCCAGTTAGTTGGGAGACTCTTGTAATATCTCTTAGAAACTCAACCCCAAACGGCGAGTTTAACCTGTAGTTTGTTAAAGATAGCTTATTTAATGAAGTGACAAAAAGGAAATAAATGGGTACAGATAATACCCAGGCATTTGTTACAGAAGATAGGGGGAAAAGTCGATACAAAAATGGAAGGGGTAAAAGTAAAAGCAAGTCAAGGTCAAGATTTAAAAATCTTAGGGGTCATTATTGTAGTAAAATTGTTCATAACAAGAAGTACTGTTACAAGTGGAAGAGAGAAAATAAAAGTAACTGTGACTAGCAAGAAAAGAAGGATCGGGATAATAATGATCATGTTGCCACTAGTGTTGAAGATGATTAGGTTCTTACTTATGATGACAATGTACTTAGTATTGCCTGTAATGAAATTAGTTGGGTGGTGGACAGTGGTGCCTCTTTTCACGTGACATCAAGGAAGGATTTCTTCAGTTCATATACTTACTGTGAATTTGGAGTTTTGAAGATGGGAAATGATGTTGTGGTATTGATAGTTGGCACATGAACTCTTTTCTTAAAGACCAACAATGGAACAGAATTGGTACTCAATAATGTCAGGCATGCTTCTAACGTTCGTCTACATTTGATCTCTGCTGGAAGACTTAATGATGATGGTTATTGCAACTTCTTTGGTAATGGACAATGGAGACTTACTAGAGGAAATTTAATTGTGGCCCAAGGTAACAAATTTTCTAGTTTATATTTTATGAATGCACTTCTATTTGCTGGAATTTTGTGAATGCAGTTGATAGCGATATCAAATCAGAGTTATGGCACAAGCAACTTAGTGACATAAGTGAGAAATGACTCGATTGCTTGCCCAAAAAGAATTTTCTATCAGCCTTAAATGGTGCAAAACTAAAAATATGTGTTCACTGTTTGGACGGGAAGTGGAAAAGGGTTTCATGTAAGAGTCATCCTCATTCTAGAAAAATAGAGTTACTTGAGCTGATTCATTCAGATGTTTGTGGCCCAATGAAGCTAAGGACACTTCATGGTGCACTTTATTTTGTTACTTTTATTGATGATCATTCAAGAAAGCTTTGGTTTTATGCTTTGAAATCCAATGATCAGGTGCTTGATATGTTTAAAGATTTTCAGGCTTTAGTTGAGGGGGAAACAAGAAAGAAGATAAAATACACTCGCACTGATAATGGTAGCTAATATTGTGGTCCATTTGATGTGCATTGTAGACAACAGGGCATCCTTCACCAGAAGAAACCTCCTAAGACTCATAAGTTAAATGGCTTGGAATGAAGGATGAACTGAACACTAGTAGAGAGAGTCATATGTTTGCTTTTAGAAGCAAAACTACCTGGATCATTTTGGGGTGAGACATTATATGCTGTTGTTCATGTAATTAATTTGTCTCCTACTATTGCGCTACAAATTGATGTCCTGGAAAGAATTTGGTATAGGAAGGATGTTTCCTGTGACCATCTATGTGTGTTTGGCTACAAAGCAATTGTTCATGTGCCTAAAGATGAAAGGTCCAAGTTAGATGTAAAGGCAAGGCAGTGCATTTTTATTGGGTATAGTCATGATGAGTTTGGCTAGAGGTTTATGATCCAGTGAAAAAGAAACTTTTGAGAAGCCATGATGTAGTCTTCATGGAGGATCAAACCATTGAAGGCATTGACAAGATAGAAAATTCTTAGTTTGAGGATAATGATGGCTCAGTTGACTTGCATTTGATACCTTCTAAAATTTTCCTTATATAGTTTAGATTGGCCATCGGTATGATACAGAGGTAGATGATTAGAATGATCATGTGGTGGAAGATCATGAAATTGTTGATGAGGAAGATACTTTGACTATTGAGCCACCTACAGTTTCACTCGGGAGGTCTACAAAGACCGACAGCCCTCCATAAGATATTCTATAGATGAGTGTGTTCTTCTAACTGATAAGGAAGAACTAGAGTGTTATGAAGAAGCCATTGAAAGTGAGCGGAAGCAACAATGATTTAGTGTAATGGAAGATAAAATGAAATCTCTACATTATAACCACACTTTTGAGCTGGTAAAATTACCTAAAGGTAAGGGAGCTTTGAAAAATCGATGGGTGTATAGATTAAAATAAGAAGAGAATTCTTCACTCCCATGGTACAAAACTAGATTAGTTGTCAAAGGCTTCAGTTTAAAAAAGGGGATTGATTTTGGGGATATTTTCTCACCGGTAGTGAAAATGTCGTTAATCCGTGTTGTTTTGAGCTTGGCTACTAGTCTTGATTTGGAGGTTGAGCATATTGATGTGAAAATTGCTTTCCTCCATAACGATCTCGAGGAAGAAATTTATATGAATGAATCTGAGGGTTTTGTGGTGAAAGGTAAGGATAATTATGTTTACAGATTGAAGAAAAGCTTGTATGGCCTGAAACAAGCTCCTTGATAGTGGTATAAGAAGTTTGAGTACATCATGATTGAACAAGGCTATAGGAAGACGACTTCAAACCATTGTGTATTTTTTCAAAAACTATTTGATGATGATTTCATTATTTTGTTGCTTTATTTTGAGGACATGCTCATTATTGGTCACAATGCTTCTAGAATTGACAAGTTAAAGCGCGTGTTAAGTAAGTCTTTTGCCATGAAAGACTTGGGACGAGCAAAATAGATTCTTGGCATGACAATCTCACATGAAAAAGGTGCTAAGAAGTTATGGCTATCTTAGGAAAAGTATATTGAGAAGGTTGTTGAAATTGGTGTATTCCCAAAAAGGGGTGAATTGGAATTTTAAAAATTTTCGCCTAGGTTAAACTAGATATCAATAATCAATAACCTAGGGTCTTTCTAGGAAAATACCAATTGCGCCAAAAAAAATATATGCGTTAATTAAATCATGCGCAAAATTCACAATATATCGAATATAACATACATGTGCAGAAAATATAAAGTGCTGGAAATTAACAGTAGACACACGATATGTTATCGAGGTTTGGCCAATAGTGCCCACATCCTCGCCTTAGCTCGCAAGCCCAAAGATTCCACTAATGCTCGCTTATTGGGTGGAGCGATACCGTTTATAATATCAGGTCAAATTACCAAGGTTGACATCAACCTTTACAATCGATCCTCACGGGCTAGATCAACACCCCCTCAAGCCACACTTGGAATACAACAAATAATCAATACAATTTTGTGTACAATTCCAATTGCTTCTCAACTAATCAAATATGTACCAATATGTACAAACAATAATCGATGCACTTATAGATAATAGTATTTATGCTCAAGTGAGATCTAGAAAATTTAATTCAAGATAAAATATATTCAACGAGTGAATATTTAAGGTTACTTCAAAACCCTAATCAAGTATCACACAAATATTTTATCAAATATAATTACAATAGATACTTAGGGTTTAAGTTTGCAAAATATTTATCAAATAAAATATGTAAGCTCTCAAGTCTTGCAAATTGCAAAGACTATGAAGCTAAAAAAATGTTATTCCAAATGAAATATTTATAGAAGAAATATTATGGGAATAAACAATCAAGCAAAACTCTCAAAATGGTTTTTCAAATATATATGAATATAAGAGAGTAATGCCAAGGAAATGATTTGAAATATGCACACAATAAAACAATCAAATCTTCATAAACCTTGCAATTGATTTGCAAGTGACGAGAACTTGAAAACCAAACTCTTTATTTCAAAAAGATATTTGCTAATAAGTATGTAAGAGAGTATGAAAAATATGCTTGGAATATTGAGTATATAGAAAATGAGGTATAAAATATTTTTAAATTTTTTTCCTAATTACTTTTGCTAATCTAGTTTCTAATCAAGGAAAATGAGGGGGTATATATAGATATCCCTCAAATTTTGACTGTTGAGGACCTATTAGGGATTTTGAAAAATTTTAGTTAAAAGTTAACCCCTGTTTAGTGTTACCGCGGTTAAAAATATGGCAACCCGAGAGTTTCAGTCGAGAGTGTTTTAAGTTCAATCGACTATATTGATAAGTACAGTCGGCTGAGGCACTTTTGAACTATAGATATAGTCGACTAAATTAAGACGATTTTGAAAACGTTTGAGTTTCGGTCGACTATATCTAAAATTTAGTCTGCTATTCATATGGTTCAATTGACTCAATCACAAATGATCTAGAAGTTCAGTCGACTAAGTTGTTGGGGGTCAAGCACGTGGCAGTTCGGTCGACTATGGAAGATAAGTTCAAAAATATCCAGTCAACTGAGCCTTGGTCAAACTATTGACGCCTGCATGGTTCGGTCTGTTGGCCTTACAAGGTTTAAAATCTTGTTATCTTATTTTGATGCTAACAAACAAGTGAAATTTAATGTATTTGTGTGAGTAATGATATTTGAGGGTTCATATATGTGAAAGTAAGGTCAAAGTACCCATAAGGATCAAATATGATGGAAGCAAGGTCAAAGTGCTCACAAGGATCAAATAAAGCTTAAATAAGCCAAGACATTAATTACTTATTGAAGAACATGAGGACATGAATAAGTTGTTGAAAGCCAAGGCATAATAAAGTCAAAATATCCAAAGAAAGGCAAAGTAAGAAAGCTTAAAGAATATGGAAGCTTGTAGAAAAGATGGATTCAATCCAAGGACAAAGCATGAAGACCCAAGAACTTAGAATGTTAATATTTTAGAAGTCTCATGTAAGTGCTTTAATGTTTAAAATATCATTTGACATATTTTGAAACTCTTAGGTTAACTTCTTAGACCTAGATACTTTTTAAAATACCTGACAAATATTTTTATAAGGTCAAAAATTATTTAAAAAAGGTTAGAATCATTTTTGGAATAAAAAGCACCAAAAAGAGTTTTTCCCAAATGTTGTCAGTTTTTATACAGCCGCATTGAGGTGAATTTTTTTTTGACCTTATAGGTCACACCCTGGTTTTGATAATGACAAATACGATTGTATTTAATTCATATCTAGTTCATGTGTGCAGGTTCATATTAACATATCTTCAGTGGCACGTGAAAAGCTCAAAGACTTGAAGACAATTTCATACTCTTAATTGTAATAGTTTTTAAATGAAATTTGTCTGTAATAGTAATTAGGATTTTCGGTTTGTAATAAGCTCACACACATCACATGTATGATTTAATTTGCAAGCTCAAACCGAACCATAGAAAGACCTTAGGGTGCGGTCGACCGACACCGGACTTTTTCGGTGATCTCAAATTGGACCCCAAGTGACCTTAGGACACTCACCTTTGCACTTGTATGTAATAGGCACTTGAATAGGGTTTATATGTTGCAAGAAGGGACCGAAATGCACACTTGGTGCACTTTCGGTCGACCGGCCAACTCAGTTCAATTTGGCCCGATTGACCGAAACCGGTCCGGGTCAACTATTTGACCCAGGCTCGGTCGACCGAGCCCTTGTAGGTCATTTGACCTCGGTCGACCGAACCACCTGGGAGTCAACAGTTTGACCTCCCGGTCGACCGACCAGATTTGAACTCCAACTACTTGGTCGACCGAAGGGTTTTAGGAGGATTTCCAGCGGTCTGGTCGACCGAGCCATGCAGTTCAAAAGGGCCCGGTCGACCGAACCTCGGAGTTTTTGGAAAATCGCCCTTGCCCGGTCGACCGACCACCTAGTTCAAAATGCCCCTGGTCGACCGAGCCACTTGAGTCTCGGTCGACCGAACCATTTTTGGTCGACTGGACCTCTCGGGTTGTCCCTATTTTTTACCGTGGATTAAATTTCTTTAAACAGGGTTAAATTGTCTTAAGGGTCATTAAGCTTTTCCAAAAATCCCAAATAAGTCCCCAACGGTCAAAATTTTTAGTATATCTATATATACTCCTTCATTTGGTGGATTAAGACGGGATTAGCAAAAAGATTAAAAAATTCTCTCTCAAGCCAAAATAATCATTTTTGCCTCTCATTACTCACACTTCTTTTGAAACCTACTCAAGCTTACACTCTTCATCCATCTAAATCATTTGTAAGTGTATTGAGTACTTTTACTTAGAGGTTAGCTCTCCATATTGTTGCATATTTAAATCGATTTTTGAGAGCATAACCTAAGTTTTCTTAGGAGGCTTTGCCAATAAGCCTGCCCTAAGAAAGACTTGTTGTGACATCCCAAGTATTGCATTCTCGTTGCAATATCTTAGGAAGTTCGTTTTTGTTTGGAGATTGCAAAAATACTTTCATATCCGAATATCTTGTGGTGTTCATATTGATATATTTGTGAAAAGATATTCGTGTGTGTGATATATCAATCTTTGTGGTATTATTTATACAAGTGTATATATCATTTGCCAAAAACAAAGATTATATATTTTGCAATCCAAGCATATACGCATTCTATTGATTGATAATATTGAGGCTTGTTTGATATTCTGTGTGAACACTCTTGACTGAATATTTTGAAGTACACAGATTATTATTGACACTCTCACGTACTTGCTACACAGATAAAAAAACATTGTTGAGAGTTGACATATTTAGACCACACAGAGCTTACACTATTAAATCATCTGTGGTGTTTGTGTTTGTGCGCACTTGTGGTACAAATCTGCTTTACATGAAAGCACTCTTATATTGCACCTTTGATTGTATATCTGAGTGATTCCAGGCGTGGCCTGAGGGGGCGGTAATCCAGCCCGGTAAGGATTGGTGTAAAGGTTGAGGTCAGCCCTGTGTTAATTTGACCTGGTTTGTATAGGTGCCGCTCCACCCGTTTAAGTGAGCAAGGTATTGTGATAATCCTTGTGCTGGTTAGCCAAGGCGGTGACGTAGGCAGTTGGCCAAACCTCGATAACATATCTGCGTGTCATCCTCTCTTTACTGCTTTCTGGTGCTTGTATGGTTGTTTAAACTGCTTTATTTAATTTCTGGTATATTTACATTATTTGCACTAGATTGACCCTAGGCTTGTGAACATACTGCTGTTGAGAGGAATACCTAGGAGATAAAATTTAAAAATACCAATTCACCCCCCCTCTTGGGATCACGGTAAAACTAACAATTGGTTTGAGAGCCACGTAGCATAGACTAATTGTTATTTTACAGAAAGATCACACATGGCTCATAGCTCTGTGACCCCTTTCCCTAAGGGACCATCTTCCACATGACCTCCCATTTTCAGCGGTGTTAATTACACCTTCTAGAAACAGAGGATGCGCATCTACCTTCAGAATACTGATTGGAAGGTGTGGAGGATTGTCTCTAAGGGAAACTATGTCCCTATGAGAATTGAGGGTGCAGCTAGGGTTCCTAAGACTGAGGATGAATATGATGATGATGATATGAAAGCTGTTAGTCTTAATGCCACTGCTATGAATATTTTATATTGTAGTCTTGATGTAAATGAATTTAACAGGATTATGGCATGTTCAACTGCAAAAGAAATATGGGATAAGTTAGAGGTCACATATGAGGGTACTAGAGATGTGAAAGACAGTAGGATAGATATGTTGACCAGTGAGTATGAGGCCTTTAGGATGAATGTAGGTGAGTCCATTCAGAGCATGTACACTAGATTCACATACATCATAAACTCACTGCATGCATTAGGAAAGACCTATCCCACATATGAGATGATCAGGAAAATCCTTAGAGGCTTACCTCCTGTTTGGGAAGCTAAGGCTACGGCCATTGCTAAGGGTAGAGACCTTAAGGCCATGACCTTAGATGAACTGATAGGTTCCTTGATCACTTATGAACTGTCCATAAATGAAAGACTTAATGAGCATAACAGGGCTAAGAAGGTGACTACACTAAAAGCATCAAATGACACATCTAGTGAAGATAGTGAGTCTGACATTGATGAGGAAATGGCAATGCTAACCAAAAGATTTAGTAGATTTTTCAGGAAGAACAGGAAGCCGTTTAAAAAATATAGAGACTCCACTAATGAGAAGGGAGAGTCCAGTAAAAGAAAGGAAAAATCAAATGCTCCTACATGCTACAACTGCAACAAAGTGCGGCACATCAAACCCGACTGCCCACTACGTAAAAGGAGGCTAAGAAAAAGAAGAGAGCCATGAAGGCTGGGACTTCATGGGACCAATTCAGTAGCAGCGACTCAGATTCAGATCATAGTGACACGGAGGTCGCTAATCTATGCTTAATGGCACACGGGGATGAGGTATCGTCTTCTAGTTTATCATCTTCTTATTATTCATCAGATGATTGTGATTCTGACAGCATGCCTACATTTAGAGAATTGCAATTTGAATATATTCGTGTTTCAAAATTGCTTGGCAAAATGACCAAAGAGAAAAATGATTTGAAAAAGAAATGTGAAAATTGGTCAAAATTGTTTAATATGGCATAAGCGTTTAGGGCATGCTAGCATGGACTTGTTGTCTAAACTTGTTAGAAAATAATTGGTTAAAGGTTTGCCTAAAATGTCTTTTGTAAAGGACAAAATTTGTGATGCATGTCAAATGGGTAAGCAAACAAAGTCTAGTTTTAAGAAAAAGAAATTCATATCTACTACTAGACCATTGGAATTGCTTCACCTAGATTTATTTGGGCCTGATTCTGTGCAAAGTCTTGGTGGTAAATCTTATGCTTTTGTAATCGTGGATGATTTTTCTAGATTCACATGGGTGTTATTTCTTGTACATAAAAATGAATTATGTGAACATTTCACCAAACTTTGTAGGAGAATTCAGAATGAAAAAGGATACAAAATCACTCACATAAGAAGTGATAGAGGCACGGAATTCAAAAATGAAAGCATAGAAAAATATTGTGACTTAGAGGGCATATCACATAATTTTTCTGTACCTAGGACTCCTCAACAAAATGGTGTAGTTGAAAGGAAGAATAGGTCACTACAAGAAATGGGAAGAACTATGTTGAATGAGCATAACTTACCTAAATATTTTTGGGCCGAGACCATTAATGCTGCATGCTATGTTATGAATAGGGTGTTGATTAGACCATCAATTAATAAAACTCCTTATGAATTGTGGAACAACCATAAGCCTAATATTTCCTATTTTCATGTGTTTGGTTGTAAATGCTTTGTGCTTAGAGATAATCAGCATCTAGGAAAATTCGACTCTAATTCTGATGAAGGCATCTTCCTAGGCTATGCACTTAATAGTAAAGCATATAGGGTTTTCAATAAAAGAACTTTAGCTGTAATTGAATCCATTCATGTTGTGTTTGATGAGTCTAATCCATTCTCTAACAAAGATGATGAAGATGATATCGATATTAGAAAATGTTTAGAGAAAACGTCCATTGAAAATAATGCAAGTGAAAATCAAGAAGCAAACGAAAAATCACTTGAGGATAATGAGAATGGAAATCAAGAGTTGCCTAGAGATTGGAAATACATTAGAAGTCATCCTATAGATCAAATCATAGGCGAACCATCCCGTGGAGTAGCTACAAGATCATCATTGAGAAATATAGTAAACCACTCCGCTTTCTTATCCCAAGAAGAACCTAAAAATATTAAAGAAGCCATAGAAGATGAATCTTGGGTAATGTCCTTGCAAGAAGAACTTAATCAATTTGAAAGAAGCAAAGTGTGGACCTTAGTTCCTAGGCCAAATGAGCACACCATCATTGGAACTAAATGGGTATATAGAAATAAGAAAGATGAAAATGGGATAGTAACTAGGAATAAAGCTAGATTAGTTGCCCAAGGGTATAACCAACAGGAAGGGATTGACTTTGATGAAACATATGCTCCTATTGCTAGATTAGAAGCCATTCGTATGCTACTTGCCTTTGCTGCTTTTAAAAATTTTAAATTGTTTCAAATGGATGTTAAAAGCTCATTTCTAAATGGCTACATCAATGAAGAGGTCTATGTAGAACAACCACCCGATTTTGAGAATCATAAATATCCCGATCATGTTTACCGGTTGTCTAAAGCCCTGTATGGATTGAAACAAGCTCCTAGAGCTTGGTATGAGAGGCTTAGTGGTTTCCTATTAGAAAATGAGTTTACCCGTGGCAAAATTGACACTACACCCTTCATCAAGTCCAAAAATGATGATATGCTCCTTGTTCAAATCTATGTGGACGATATTATTTTTGGAGCAACCAATGATGAGTTGTGTAATGAGTTTTCCAAATGCATGCAAAGTGAGTTTGAAATGAGCATGATGGGTGAACTTAGTTTCTTCTTAGGTCTACAAATTAAGCAAGCTAATCATGGATCTTTCATATGCCAATCTAAATACATTAGGGACTTGCTAAAGAAATTTAATATGGAAGATTGTAAAATCCTTGGCACACCTATGAACTCTTCCATAAAGCTTGATAAAGATGAGCAAGGGATCCCTGTTGATGTAAAATTATATCGTGGCATGATTGGAAGTCTCCTATATCTCACTGCTAGTAGGCCTGATATTATGTTTAGTGTGTGCATGTGTGCTAGATTTCAGGCTGATCCTAAGGAATCTCATCTGAAAGCTATTAAACGAATCCTTAGGTATCTAGTTGGAACTATAGAGTTAGGACTCTGGTACCCTAAGCATACTACTTTTAAGATTGTTAGTTACACTGATGCTAACTTTGCCGGTAGTAAGGTTGATAGAAAAAGCACTAGCGGCACGTGTCATTACTTAGGACAATCTCTTGTTTCATGGTTCTCTAAGAAACAAAACTCAGTTGCCTTATCCACCGCCGAAGTTGAATATATTGTAGTTGGAAGTTGTTGTGTCCAAACTCTTTATATGAAACAACAACTTGTGGATTTTGGATTGCACTATGAAACAATACCGATTAAATGTGATAATACTAGTGCAATCAACATCTCTAAAATTCCTATCTCACATTCACGAACTAAACACATTGAGATCAGACATCATTTTCTTCGTGATCATGTGCAAAAAGGAGATGTGGCTCTTGAGTTTGTATGCACAAATGAACAGTGGGCCAATATATTCACTAAGCCACTACCTGAGGATAGATTCATACAAATTAGACGTGAGTTAGGCTTAATGCATAGTAGAGAAGCTTCATAAACTAAAATGTTCAATAACTTGCATAAATTTAGGGGGAGCTCCTTTATGAAAATTTTCCAAATCTAAGCAACTAGTTCCATTGTTGACTTATTTTTTTTTGCTTAAGATATTGTGAAAGTTGGTTGTTAATTGTGTGCTGATGTCATACGTTCATTTATTGCATGTTCATATTGACTATTATCTATGATTGCATCACTTGTCCAATTCATGGTCATTTTGACAGTTTATTTGTTGTGTTAGACCATACTGAACTGTTTGAGTAGTTGTGGATAAATTGCTAGGAAATATAAACTCAAACAGGTTACACTTATACAGGTTTACTTTTGGAAAGTCCTATTTACAAACGGCACTCTGCCGAAATTTTTCAAAATCCCTTTCCAAAATTATTCTTGTGTAAATATACTTCACAACCCATGCCTAGAGCTTTAAGTTCGATGACCCTTTTTGCTGCTGCCAAAAGGGGGAGATGGAAAGAGAGGCAAATTGGATGCATCTTCTGAGGGGGAGCCTTCTTAGGGCTTAACCCTATAGTTTTGCCAATCGGGTTTGTCATCATCAAAAAGGGGGAGAATGTTGACCTTATAGGTCACACCCTGGTTTTGATAATGACAAATACGATTGTATTTAATTCATATCTAGTTCATGTGTGCAGGTTCATATTAGCATATCTTCAGTGGCACGTGAAAATCTCAAAGACTTGAAGACAATTTCATACTCTTAATTGTAATAGTTTTTAAATGAAATTTGTCTGTAATAGTAATTAGGATTTTTGGTTTGTAATAAGCTCACACACATCACATGTATGATTTAATTTGCAAGCTCAAACCGAACCATAGAAAGACCTTAGGGTGCGGTCGACCGACACCGGACTTTTTCGGTGATCTCAAATTGGACCCCAAGTGACCTTAGGACACTCACCTTTGCACTTGTATGTAATAGGCACTTGAATAGGGTTTATATGTTGCAAGAAGGGACCGAAATGCACACTTGGTGCACTTTCGGTCGACCGGCCAACTCAGTTCAATTTGGCCCGATCGACCGAAACCGGTCCGGGTCAACTATTTGACCCAGGCCCGGTCGACCGAGCCCTTGTAGGTCATTTGACCTCGGTCGACCGAACCACCTGGGAGTCAACAGTTTGACCTCCCGGTCGACCGACTAGATTTGAACTCCAACTACCTGGTCGACCGAAGGGTCTTGGGAGGATTTCCAGCGGTCTGGTCGACCGAGCCATGCAGTTCAAAAGGGCCCGGTCGACCGAACCTCGGAGTTTTTGGAAAATCGCCCTTGCCCGGTCGACCGACCACCTAGTTCAAAATGCCCCTGGTCGACCGAGCCACTTGAGTCTTGGTCGACCGAACCATTTCTGGTCGACTGGACCTCTCGGGTTGTCCCTATTTTTTACCGTGGATTAAATTTCTTTAAACAGGGTTAAATTGTCTTAAGGGTCATTAAGCTTTTCCAAAAATCCCAAATAAGTCCCCAACGGTCAAAATTTTTAGTATATCTATATATACTCCTTCATTTGGTGGATTAAGACGGGATTAGCAAAAAGATTAAAAAATTCTCTCTCAAGCCAAAATAATCATTTTTGCCTCTCATTACTCACACTTCTTTTGAAACCTACTCAAGCTTACACTCTTCATCCATCTAAATCATTTGTAAGTGTATTGAGTACTTTTACTTAGAGGTTAGCTCTCCATATTGTTGCATATTTGAATCGATTTTTGAGAGCATAACCTAAGTTTTCTTAGGAGGCTTTGCCAATAAGCCTGCCCTAAGAAAGACTTGTTGTGACATCCCAAGTATTGCATTCTCGTTGCAATATCTTAGGAAGTTCGTTTTTGTTTGGAGATTGCAAAAATACTTTCAAACATATCCGAATATCTTGTGGTGTTCATATTGATATATTTGTAAAAAGATATTCGTGTGTGTGATATATCAATCTTTGTGGTATTATTTATACAAGTATATATATCATTTGCCAAAAACAAAGATTATATATTTTGCAATCCAAGCATATACGCATTCTATTGATTGATAATATTGAGGCTTGTTTGATATTCCGTGTGAACACTCTTGACTGAATATTTTGAAGTACACAGATTATTATTGACACTCTCACGTACTTGCTACACAGATAAAAAAACATTGTTGAGAGTTGACATATTTAGACCACACAGAGCTTACACTATTAAATCATTTGTGGTGTTTGTGTTTGTGCGCACTTGTGGTACAAATCTGCTTTACATGAAAGCACTCTTGTATTGTACCTTTGATTGTATATCTGAGTGATTCCAGGCGTGGCCTGAGGGGGCGGTAATCCAGTCCGGTAAGGATTGGTGTAAAGGTTGAGGTCAGCCCTGTGTTAATTTGACCTGGTTTGTATAGGTGCCGCTCCACCCGTTTAAGTGAGCAAGGTATTGTGATAATCCTTGTGCTGGTTAGCCAAGGCGGTGACGTAGGCAGTTGGCCGAACCTCGATAACATATCTACGTGTCATCCTCTCTTTACTGCTTTCTAGTGCTTGTATGGTTGTTGAAACTGCTTTATTTAATTTCTAGTATATTTACATTATTTGCACTAGATTGACCCTAGGTTTGTGTACATACTGCTGCTAGGAGGAATACTTAGGAGATAAAATTTAAAAATACCAATTCACCCCCCCTCTTGGGATCACGGTAAAGCTAACATTTTTCTCTATTAAAAACTCATTATTTTAAAGACTAGTCAACATCAAAGTTGTAGAATTTTCTCTTAGCTTTCTTTTGACACCATGAACACCTAATTTGGAGTTATAAAAAAGAAGTTATGGCCAAAACACTGAAATGGGGTCACTGCTATCAAACATTTAAAAACTGTTCAACGGGCAAATTTTTAAAATTCTAATGTTTTAAATTATAGCCGTTTGAACGTTAAATATTCTAATAAATAGGGAAACTCTTTAAGGAAACTTTTTCAAGTTTGAAAGCCTATAAATACATGGTTTTGTAAATCAAAATATCCAAGAATTGAAAAATCTATTTTGAGAAGCTGAAAGTACTCTTGTTCTTCCTAAGTTCTCTTGCTCACTCATTGAAAAATTCTTTTGTTGAGAACTCTGAAGTGCTGATCCTTCTTCCTTTGAATTGCTACTGCTAATCCTCTTCTAAGAAGGATATTGGTGAATTCTACACTTGAGCTTCATTCTATTTCCTATTGATATTTTACATTAAAGTATATAGTGCTGAAATTGTGCTAACTTGCTCTTTGAGAGAGTATACTTGTACGCAGATTTTATCTTGTGTTTCTTGTAGTTCATTGACGTTCCAAGGTGTTTGGATCATTGGTTAAGTAAGGGGATATTGCTTAGAGAGACGGACTCTATCTTATGTAAGGAGTGACCGAACGAGGGAATATCGTTTGGAGAAGGCGAGCTCTAGCCTTAACTAAGGAATGTCGTAATCGGTTTTTTTCCACCCATCAATAGAACAGGTTTAGTGAATCCTTTGGTGATTTGCCAAAGGCGAGGACGTAGGCTGGTTATAAGTCGAACCTCGTAAAAATCTCCATCTCACTCTCTCTTTCCCTATTCTTTATTTTCAGTTCATATACAACTGCGTGGATGATTTAAATATCTAAATTATACATACTACGCATATTTGGAAATCAAGTAAACTTAAAGTCCAATTTTGATTTGGGTTGCGAAAACTGAAAGGGAGTACGTTGGTTACACCATATCTTGCGGAAACTATACGGGAGTACGTTACTTGGTTAACACCCCAAAGATAAATTTACCAAGAGTTTATTTGAATTCTAAATATTTGGAAAGAGTGATTGGATTTGTTATATAGGGCTTTACTTCAGCAAGCATAAATTATAATTCATAATCACAGGGCTTATATAAACAAACAAACTATCTCAAGATCTTATATTACCAAAGTGCTGAATACTTTATATCTTGGTTTGGTTGTTTGTTGTTTAACTTGTACTTTGCAAATAAATTGATTGTTTGGTTTAAAGATCGTGTTTAATTGATTGGATAAAAGAACCAAGTTCTTGATTGATTAAAGAATTAAAAAAAAAAAACAAGTCAAGAATTAGTTAAAAGAAATAAAAGAAGTTTAAGGTATTTTAAAAGGAATCAAAAAAAATTTTTAGAATCCAATTCACCCCCCCTATTAGGAAGCTATTCCTAATTTCACGGTCGAATGAGCTGAATATAACCAATTGGGTTAAGTTGACTGAGTGAATTTCACTATTTATTTTAGGTTCAGATTTAGAGTATAGTTTACCCATGTTTGCATAGTTATGATTTTTGAGTTCTTGGGCACTTTTCATGTGATGCTAAGAGACCTAAAGTCAATCTATGACCTAGGCTTTTAAATTAAGGCCAAAAATCCGGCGCAGGTTTGGTTAACTACAATCAGTCTATGGTCTCGTGAGTATTTAATCCTATTATGCAAATAATTATAGACCATAAAAAAAAAAAACTTATTACAATTACAATACAACTTGAAATAAAAAACAAAAGCACTTCATGCTCGGCTCTTGTAGTATCATGGATTGTACCGAATAATGTGCATGTTTAAGTGCTTCCGGCTTCCATTTCTCATCTTTCATCCATGCTTAGAAAAGTTAACCTATTCATACACTTAGCACATTGATGACATACGGTGGTTTGTCATAATGAAAACAGGGATCAGACTCAAAAAGTCAACAAAGGTATTTCAATGGTTTCACATGGAGAAAGACAAAGTGGTAAGTACTCCTCTTGCTACACATTTCAAGTTAAGTAGTAAACAGTCTCCTTCTAATGATGAAGAAAAGAGAGACATGAAAGTGTTCTATATGCATCTGTAATTGGTAGTTTAATGTATGTCATGGTTTGCATAAGGCTAGATTTAGCTCATGCAGTTCGTGTAGTTAGTAGAATTCTCTCTAATCCAGGTAGAGAGCATTGAAATGTTGTTAAATGGATTATGAGGTATATCCATGGTATAGCTTATTTGGAACTCTATTTTGCTTATGACTAACCTATTTTGGTAAGCTATACAAATTGAGACATGGCTGGAGATTCGGACTCGACGAAATCTACTTCAGGTTATTTGATTACCTTTGTAAGGGGAGTTGTGTCTTGGCAATCCAGGTTTCAGAAATGTGTTGCTTTGTCCACTACAGAAGCTAAGTTCATTGCTACTACTAAGGCATGTAAAGAGTTATTTTGGATGAAGAAATTGGTTCACGAACTTGGATTCATTCAGAAGAGGTATGGGTTATTTTGTGATAACCAAAGCGCTATTCATCTTAGTAAGAATTCAACATTTCATGGTAAATTAGATCATAATGATGTGAGATATCACTAGATTCAAGATGTTTTGGATTCTAAGTTTCTTGAACTTAAGAAGATCCACACTGATAAAAATGCTGCTAATATGATGACAAAGGTGGCGCCTCTTGCAAAGCTCGAGTTGTGTGCCAAGGCAGCCAGTCTCAAAATTGTTTGATAATCGTAATGAATATCTCCTTCCTCTTATGGGCTGGAGGGGGAGATTTGTTGGGTCCAGCCCATATAAATAAAATAAAAAAAAGAAGCCCATGTGCTTGAAGCCCATTTGGGCAAATTAAAGGATTGTAGTAGCATGGAGGAGCACCGCAACAAGGAAAGAAAAAAGAAAGTGTGTGTGGTAGTGTGTGAGGCAGCGGTAGTGTGTTATGCAGTCTTTATCAACTCAACGATCGAAAGGTCTTTTGTAGTCCGAGTTTGCTAAAATTTGGAGTGCACATTTGGGATTTGCTGACCTTCGATTTGGATAGTGGATATCTATTTCAGAGTTTTGGAGGATCTAATTTTGTAGTACTGACAGTAAGTGCATTCGTATGACTTCTTTCCGCTCATTCTTAATTTATCGCAATTCTTTTGGGAATCCTTTTGCCCTATGTTTGTGAATATTTTTTGGTGATTGTACTGCTATAATATTTGCCTCTATTGTAGTGGAAATTTTACTGGGTCTCATAGGACTGGTGATTTTTACCCTTCACATTGGAGGGGTTTTTCATGTTAAAAATCGTGGTGTTCCTATTGTGGTGTATGATTTATTATTATTGTTTGTTGGTTATTTTTACTCGTCACAAATTTAATTTTTTGGAATGATTTATCCGCTGTGCTAGATGTCTTGTTACTTTCCCAACATGGTGTTGACTTTTTGAGTCCGATCCTTGGTTTTGATTATGTCAAACCACAAGTTACTTATGTGTGTATTCAGTGCTTGAAACAGACTTAATACCTTAAAGCACACATAAGGAAGAGATGGAAGCCAGGACGAACGTAAAGACCATATAATCTAGCGTATTCCATGATGAATTCGATGAGCAAAAGAAGAAGAAGAAGACATTTGTTATTTTGATTGTCAGTGCATTTTAGTTTTTAATTTGGTCTGTAATAAATGCATGACATGCATGATGTGGATGTAAGCACAAAATGACCATTGTCTGACCGTAGGGATCCAAACCTGACCATAAGGGACCTAACCTAAACTCAAAACTTTTTTTTCCTAAAAGCTAAAATTCATACAAAAAGGTTTAAATTGGTTAGGATTAAAATTGAGGCAAAAGGTCGACCGACGTTGTGTTTTTAGGCTTAATTAAAAGCCTTGGTCGATCGACCAGTTTAGGTATTATAGCCCTTGGTTGGCTGAACACACTCAAAGCCTGAAGTGAAAGTTTGACTTGGCTCGGTTGACCAAACCCACCATGCACAAATTGGCTTGGTCGACCGAACTGGTCAAAAGTCAACATTTTGACTTCCTTTAGTCGACCGTTCTAAATTGAACGCATCTACCTTGGTCGACCAAACCATGAAGCACTGTCACTCCAACTACTTGGTCGACCAAACCTTGTAGTTCAAAATTGCCTTGGTCGACCGAACCTCTTGAATGGTCAATTGGTTTTTGCCATGGTCGACCAAACCCACGAAGGTGGTTCAAAATTCCCCTGAGACCGTTGACCAAACCTACAGTTCAAAATTGTCACGGTCGACCGAACTTATTAAAGTGGTCGACTGAACCTTGAATATGGTCGACCAAACCTCTCGAGTTGACGAAATTTTTACCGTGGTTAAACAAAGTTATTTTTCATTAAACATAATTAAACATTTTTAAAAATACCTAGCGTGTCCCCAACGGTCATTTTTTCACCCAACTCTATAAATTCCCCTTCATTTTTCATAATTAGGAAGTTGATTAGTTAGAAAAAGCCCTCAAATTTTAATATACTATTTTCATCTTCCAAAGCCTATTTTTTTCATCCTCTCTTTATTATAACTTTGAAAAATCATTTTCTAAAAGAGTGCTTTACATATACTGGGGCATTTATTTTTTAATCATATAGTATTTATTCTCATTGCATATACTTGCTTGATATTATCTTATTGAGAGTGAGAAAGTTCTTTTCCTTGTTATTTAATTCATAAATCTTCTTTTTGGAAAGACCTTCTTGAGTCAGTGAGTCTTTGCATACTTGTTGCAAGATTCAAGAGCTTGTCTTGTGATTTTAGTAAAATATTTTTGACAAGTCATAAACCCTAATATCTATCGTGCTTGATCTTTGAAAAATCTCATTGACATATTTTCTTAGTGTTGTAAAAAGTCTTTGAGCACTCATCATATACAACTTTATCCAAAGATTATTTTAGTGAAAATCACATTCTCACTTTGTGCATAAATCCTTATCATACGTGAGTGTATTAAGCATCATGTTGTACATCACCGTCTTAGTTTAAAAGCACCTTTCCTCGTGCACAAAAATTATTTGAATATCTGTTGTATTCCTGAGGGTCAAATAAGGGAGACTAGCCCTGTGAATAGTCCCAGATTTGTTTAGACCCGGTTAGGAGAGCACTAGGTTGGTTCAAACTCGGTTAGGAGAACTAGGTGCACCATTTTGGTAAGGTGTTGTACACGGTGCTGCTCCACCCGTGAAGTGAGCAACTAGTGGATTCCTTGAGCTACGACTTAAGGCAGAGGCATAGGCAGTCACCTTCTAGGCCTTCTATATGTTGTGGTTTCAATTACTCCCACTAAAAAATTAGAATGAGCATTTTCATAAAATCTATGAATTAGAGGGCCTAATAGATGTTTGATAAGGGAATTTGTATGCTTGTAAATGAAAATGATATTAATTTGATGCATGAAAATTCACATGGCCTGGATCTACTGTATTGTGCTTTGGATTCTAATATTTTGCTTGAGATTATGACATGTACAAATGCGAGGGAAATCTAGGTTAAGCTCGAAAAGAAGTATGGAGAGACTTAGAAAAAGGAGACCACCACTTGGAAGTGTCAAGCTCAAATGATCTAGAAGTGTAAATCACAGGGATAGTGCATTAACAGAACATGAGGTATATGATTCTCACTCTAGCTTGATTGACGACTCATGTGTTGAATCATCTATTGAATATTGTGATAATTCTGTTATTGATGCACTTAATGATTCTCATGTAGAATACCAGAATATATTATGCGATGAATCATCTGTTCAATTTTATGATAATTTTACTGATGACATATGCAATGATTTATGTAATGATTGTATTAAATTTTGTGATGAATCATGTGTTAAATCCTTTAATGAAAACATGCATGTGCATGAAGAACTAGAAAAAGTTTCATTGAAAATACATAAGTTTCTAGTTAGGATATATGAAAAGAAAAAGTTTATGAAAAATGAGAATTAAAATGTGGCAAAACAACTAAAAGAATTGAAAGCCTATCATAGCACTTTAGAAAATAAAATGATTGAAAAGATATTGAAAATTATCTGCTTAAGGAAAGAAGCAAATGATTATTTTAGAATTTCACCTAA
Source organism: Malania oleifera (assembly GCF_029873635.1). Classification (NCBI taxonomy): domain Eukaryota; kingdom Viridiplantae; phylum Streptophyta; class Magnoliopsida; order Santalales; family Ximeniaceae; genus Malania; species Malania oleifera. The sequence continues at coordinate 47,103,762 of NC_080418.1, forward strand.
GCTAGAATCTGAAAAAAATAATCATAATAAACCCTTAAGAGTCCAAAGAAATAAATTTTTCAAAAAGGGTTCATATTATAAGTCCCACGGTCATACCTCATCAAATAAAAATAAAATAAGTAAGCATAATCTGTCACATGCATATAAATTTTGCTCATCTTGTAAAATTAAAGGGCGTATATGACTTAGAAATGCCAGAGACATAGACAAAGAAATGATGTCAGTTATCATGAAGGTGAACCTCGTAGGACCTAAGGAAAAATGGGTTTAAATTAATATTACTTAATTATTTAAATCCTTCCTTAGTTCCTCATTTTAAAGGTGGTGATGACTTTAGGCTTGGGAAGTCGTGCATGCTTAAATTTCCAAATCTTAGTATATATTCACTGTACACTATTATCATACTAAGATTCTTAGAAGGAAGTTAAGCCAATATGAAGATTCAAGTTATATTTATCCTATCTGAACTTATGCATCAATATCATTTTGATTGGGTAAAATATGAAATCATTGGTGATGGAATGCTAAAGTAAAATCCACTTCCAAATGGACATGGCATCTTTGTTAGGTAAATAATTCTTAATGCTTATCCTATATATAAATGTGGACATCCTAAGTTAAGCATTATTTTGTCCATTGCACAAGTTGGGTCTTAGGGAATTCATAATATATTGTTTACCTTCTAACCCTAAGCCTATCCTTAAACATATAAGCCTGATGAAATATTGGTCATCACTCTAGGCTTAAGAACTAATGATCATTAGTCCCTATTCTAACTACTGGTTACCTAAAGACGGCCTTCCATAATCAAAACTAGAGGCAACTACTAAAGGATTCTAGTTTCACTGATTAATCAAAATATTCCTTTTGTGCTTAAAATATAAAAATCTTCTAATTTTGATTCACCATCTCCTCCATAGGAAATCTTTACCATACCACGATCTCATCAGGTAAAGATTTTGCCTATTTCTGGGTTTGTATCCTCTTTTTACTTTGTGATCATATTTCAAAGGATACCCTCTAGTAATGGCCAACTAGAAATATCCAAAGAGCAGTATTTAAGAAATTCATGTACTCCTAATTGCTCTCTTTCTAATTAGTTAGGACATACCTTCCAGCTTGTTTATACTAAAAAATGTCGTGCTTCTACTGAATACTCTTCTAAACATAATGAAAATTTCTTCTCTCTAAGAGTATTCATTCATACTCCCTTCACAAGCTCTCAAACTTTAAGTCAAATCCTTTAGAGCTTAAAATGTTGTTGAATGGTTAAGGTGGTTGCACTAGGTTTCAAATATAGATTAAAGGAAACCTATGCACATGTAATTAAAATTCAAAACAACCATTCGAACTTGAGCCTCTCACACATATTGAGATTCATGAGAAAAGAGGCAGACATTGGCTTATCACCTGAATGAATATTCATTGTGACTTTTTGGTCCAATAAGCCTAAAGAATTCATTACTAAGCCTAAACCATCGAAAATTTTAAAATTCTTGGCTAATGGCATTAGAAAATTATGAAAAGACATAAAATGATTTAGCGCATAACTCAGGGGGAGCATTACTCTTTCAAGACTATTTATGTAAAATGCTCTCATGATTTTATCTTATATGCCCATGTGCCTTTATAAGAAGAGCACATAATTCCTACTTTTCATTATGTGTAAAATGATTATATCTTTTAATGGATAGTTTATCTTTTATATCATTTGTTGATGGAACTACTGAAATATATGTTTGTATTAGAACGCCAACTACATGGTAGATGCAGTATCCTATGAATTGCATCTTGGTAGTGGATATAGGTCCTCGCATACCTAAATTGAATTATAAATTGCTTGTTTTAAACCTATCAGGTACAAGTTTTATGGGAAAATGTCCAATTTAGAGATGACATGTTGCCGAAATTTCGTAAAATTTTTTCAAAAATAAAACCTTGTGCTAAAATGATTATGATAAAATTAATGATAAAATATTTTTGAAAGGATTAGTGAAAACTCAGATAGATAATTAAACTTCGTCATTGCATAATCATCATATACTTAGGCGAGCTGAGCTATTGTCATAAAGAGAGAACATAAAAGACTCATATGCATCATTTCGCCTTTTGAAATATTGAGGCTCTTCACAAAAAGCTTGAACATTATATCCAGTACTTAAAGCTTCATGACCTGATATGGACTGTTCTTGGTTTATGAGCATCACATTATGCCTTAATATCACTTTTCTGATGCATGTGTGAATTATAGGGATAATTATACTGGTTGCCATTTTTGAAATGAATTAATCAATATCCAGTATAGTTATGATAAAATATTTAAGAATGTGTGCTTATACTATTGGTGAAATTAATCTCAATGAGTATAAGTGGTTTATTTCATTTAAGCACTTATTCAAATCGATAGGGGGGGCATCTAAAATGAAATTTTCATCTTGTTATGCTCACCAACCTTTTAAAGCATAGATCTATATTGAAATTCAATGCGGCATGTGCTTAATTATAATATTGTTATTGAATACCTTGAGTGAAAATTTTAATACTTGCCACATATTCTTTGATTTAACCATATGATCCATGTTTTAATTTTTCTTTATATGTTTTCTTTGGTTCCATATGGTTGTGATTCTGGTCATATTATGTGTATGCTTAAATGATAACTAGAAAAGTTCTGCTTCCATGCTCTTTAAAGTTTCTTTTTCAGCAAGCACACCCCTAACACTTCTTGAAAATATCATAAGGGGGATATATATATATATTACATATATTTTTCTTGTTAAGAAATGATTTTACATGTAACGTAGTTTGTTTCTTGCTTATGTGCTAAATTTCTATAAATTTTAAACACTTGCAAATTTTTATGCCCAAATGCTATATGAAAAAGGGGGAGAATTTTTCTTGCATGCTTAATGGCCAAAAAGGGGGAAAGTTTTTTCAAAAAAGAAGTTTCTTTTTGACTAAGTTTTTTTAAAAATGACCAAAATTTTATATTTAGCCTAACCCTTTTGTTGATGCCATAAGGGGGAGATCTTTTGTGAGCAAAATGTTTGACCAAATGGGAAACTTTTTTTTTTTTTGGGTAATTATCTGAGTTGGGTGCATGTATGTGCTTGTGCCTTACTGCTAAAACTAAATGCATGTAAGTTGAAATGTCTTCTTTGATATATATGCTTGATCTATGATGTTTATATTTAAATTATGCATACTCTTAGAGGGAGCCTTTTTAGGCTAAACCCCATTTTGCTCTGGTGTGTTTGCCATCGTCAAAAAGGGGGAGTTTATTGAATTTTTGAGTTCGATCCCTGGTTTTGATTATGACAAACCACAAGTCACTTATGCATGTATTCAGTGCTTGAAGCAAACTTAATACTTTAGTGCACACATAAGGAAAAGACGGAAGACAAGAAGAACATAAAGACTATATCATCTGACGCATTCCATAACGAATCCGAGGAGCAAAAGAAGAAGAAGAAGAAATTTGTTATTTTGATTGTCAATGCATTTTCGTTTTTAATATGGTCTGTAATAAATGCATGACATGCATGATGTAGATGTAAGCTCAAAATGACCATAGTATGACCATAGGGATCCAAACCTGACCATAGGGGAGCTAACCTAAACTCAAAATGTTTTTTCTTAAAAGCTAAAATTCATACAAAAAGGTTTAAGTTGGTTTGGGTCAAAATTGGGGCAAAAGGTCGACCGTCATTGTGTTTTTAGACTTAATTAAAAGCCTCGGTCGACCAACCAATTTATGTGTTATAGCCCTTATGTTGACTTTGGTGTGATCCCAAGAGAGGGGGTGAATTGGGTTTTAAAACTTTTTGGCTAATTTAAATATTTTCTGATTCACCACAGTTCATATTTTATTCAATATTAAAAGCGTGTATGTAAAATGATTAGGCTATCAGTGCATACATACACGTGTGCACCATATCTCACCTAAATTAAATGTGTGCATACGAATAATTATAACAGTAAATAAGCAAGCATGCACATATGGGAACTAAAGTGTAGTAATCTGATTGAGAGACACACATTATATTTGTTGTTGAGGTTCGGCCAAATCAACCTACGTCCCTGCCTTGGCCATACCCCCCAAGGATTACGCTGTCCCTACTCACTTAAACAAGTGGAGCAGGAGCTGTTTACATCATCTTCTTACGGGGTGAGGAAAACCCCAACTCAATTACTAGGTTAAGCCCAACTGGTCGTCCTTACAGAGCGGAGACACCCCAGTTCAATTTTCGGGCTGAACCCAACCGGTCTCACTTACGGGACGGAAACTCCTCAGTTCAATTAACAGGTTGAACCCAAACTGTACAATAATACATTTTTGTACATATAAAAATGCTTATACAAATAAGCAATTATGTACAACATTGAAGTTCTAAAACATGCACTCTCTAATATGATATGAATTATGCTTAGTAGAGTTTGGGTATTTTTCTCATAATAACATGTTCAAACTTTGAAAAATAATGTATATGATGTGCATAACAAAGATTTAAAACCAAATAAAATTTCTCCACAAAAGTATTTATCAAAGCAAAAACAATGTGAAGAACCCTTAATCTTACTCTCAAAATTGTTTTTCAAAAGTGTAGGAATGAGAGAGCAAGTGATTTTGAAACACAAAATGTCCAAACAAAATATATGCTCTCTTTCAAAAGATTTTCTAAATAATAATAAAGAGAGTTTGGAGAGTATAAAATTTTATCCCAAGAATGATTTTTCAATAAAAATATAAGTGGGGGAACTTTGATTCACAAGAGATTAAAAAATATTTGAGAGAAAATTATTTGCTAATCAAAATTGCTAATCTAGAGTAATGAATGGGTATTTATAGTTTTTCTAAAAATTTTGACCACTAGGGACACATTCATTATTTTAGAAAATATTTAATTAGAAATTAAGTGTGTTTAGATGCTAGAAATTAACACAACTCGAGAGGTTCGGTCGCCCAACGCCTACGGTCGGTCGCCCGAACACTCACTAAGAGTAAAAGTGATTTTTTGGGTTTAGTTGACCGTGGGCAATGACCGGTAAGCTAAGCGAGGCGATTTTTCAAAGCTTCGTGGTTTCGGTCACCCGGGGAATGGTTCAGTGTCTTTCAGGTTCGGTTGACCGAATCGTTTTTGAATAATAAGTTCGGTCGCCCGGGTATAGAAGAAAAGTCGAGTTCCATGGTTTGGTCAACTGTGGAAGGTACGTTCATTTTACGGTCGGTCACCTGAGGCATGGTCAATAAGTTGACTTTTAGCCTATAGTGTATTCAATCGACTAAGCAGATTTGAACCATAAGGGTTCGGTCGATTAAGGCTTTTAATTAAGCCAAAATTTCTAACGTCGGTTGACCTTCGGTTTACCGAATTCTTTGTAAGCCCTAATTTGATCCTAAAGCTATTCCAAAAACTTTGTATGATTTTAGTCTTTTCAGAAAAAGATTTTTAGTGAAAAGTTGGGTCTCCTATGGTCAACCTATGGTCATTTGAGCATTTAAATATATCATGCAGATGAATGCATTATTACAGAATAAAGATATAAAAAATAAAAAAAATTAAATGCTATACAATTAAAATACAAAATGTCTTCTTCTTTTGCACTTCACTCCATGGAATGAGCCATTTGAAGTGATCTTTAAGCCTTCTGGTTTCCATTTCCCTTTTTTCCTATGTGTGTGTTGAATAGTAAACATGTTCAAGCACTTAAAAACACACATAAGAAACTGATGCTTTTCAGCATCAAAACAGGGATCGAACACAAAAGGTCAACACCTTGGTCGACCGAACACACTCAAAGCTTGAAGTCAAAGTTTGACTTGGCTTGCTCAACCAAACCCGCCAAGCACAAATTGGCTTAGTCGACCAAATTGGTCAGAAGTCAACATTTTGACTTCCTTCGGTCGACTGTTCCAAATTGAACGCATCTACCTTGGTCGACCGAACCATAAAGCACCGTCATCCCAACTACTTGGTCGACCAAACCTTGTACTTCAAAATTGTCTTGGTCAACCGAACCTCTTGAATGGTCAACTAGTCTTTGACATGGTCGACCGAACCCATGAAGGGGTTCAAAATCACCCTGAGACTGTCAAATAAACCTATAGTTCAAAATTTTCACAGTCGACTGAAATTGTTAAAGTGATCAACCGAACCTTAAATATGGTTGACCGAACCTCTCAGGTTGGCAAAGTGTTTACTGTGATTAAATAGGATTATTTTTCATTAAACATAATTAAACATTTTCAAAAATACCCAGTGTGTCCCCAACGGTCATTTTTTCACCCAACTGTATATACACCCCTTCATAATTCATAATTAGGAAGATGATTAGTTAGAAAGACCTCTCAAACTTTGATATCTTATTTTCATCTTTCAAAGCCTATTTTTTTCATCCTCTCTTTATTATTGCTTTGAAAAATCATTTTCTAAAGAGAGTGTTTTACATATATTGGGGCATTTATTTTTGAATCATATAGTATTTACTCTCATTGCATACACTTGCTTGATATTATCTTATTGGGAGTAAGCAAGTTCTTTTCCTTGTGATTTAATTCACAAATCTTCTTTTGGGAGAGATCTTCTTGAGTTAGTGAGTTTTTGCATACTTGTTGCAAGATTTAAGAGCTTGTCTTGTGATTTTAGTAAAACATTTTTGAGAAGCCATAAACCCTAATATTGTGATGCCCTGATTTTCATTCCATTGTTTTTCAATGAATAATAAAATATTAATCAATAATGCCCAAACATCGTCCACGTTAGAATCTTTGATACCGAAGCATAACCCAATCCGAAACGGGTACCAGGTAATCTGTCAAACTTATATAAACAACCCTAACAGCGAAAGTCAATAATTACAAACCATCCAGAATACAAATACCCATGTAATATACATCCATATATACAGGTCTAACCCATTTCCAAAATAGGAAAACACCTTCAGGGTAACACACATCTCTATTAGGATGTAGGCTCCCCTCTATCTCGAAGCTCTATCTCCTAGTTTATTACAGTTTCCTGAAATATTTATATATTTGGGTGAGACACATTTCAGTAGGACAGAAAAAATTATTTACAGTGTGTGGTAGTAAGAGTTTCGTCATATCATAATGTTCTTATTTCACATTCCAACATTCACATTTTCATATTCTCAGTATTCAAATTACAATATTCACATTTCCATATTCACATTTCAATATTCACAATAGGTTCTCATTTCACGTATTTCAATATTTCTCAATATAAAACATATCGTTATTTTATACTGCCACATTTATCATAGAAATCATTTCTATACATACATACATACATACATACATACATATATATATATATATATATATATCATTTTCCATCAATTTTTCTAGTAAACATATCCCTGTTACATAATTCATCATTTATTAGAAAATACCCTTGGATATATCACTTTTCATTGTTTCTCAATAAAACAATTCTCTTATCATTTTAGTTCAGTAAATAAAAATGGGTTTCTCTTATATTCTTTTTTTGCACAAAACATTTCAATATATGTTTGTCTCATATACACATAATTCACCATGCAGTTCACACAACCCAATTTCAAACATGTTCTCAATATAACTCATATGCCACACAGTTTCACCTGTTATTCATATCATAATATACACAGTTAAAATATCATGTCACCATTTTCACATATTTATTCAACCCATAATTTTTTAAAATGCTGCTATAATTTATTCCCCTTACTTGGCTTACTGAGAGGTCCACTAACACCCTAGATCCTATGCTCCACGGTGTTCGAAGCTCAAAAACCTGAAATTCACATTTCCCTAAATTAATCAACTCAATTCCCAGAAAAACTCTCATTTAACACTTCCTAGGTTCCAAAACTTCAAATTACCCATAAAACCCTAAAATACCTCACTTACCCTGACTTTGAGATGGTGCCCAAGAACTCAAAACCAACAATACGCTCCGGCTAAGTTGCAAATAATCTTCCCAAGAACCTCGTGGCGGTTCCTGGTCGTTAATCCGGGCTATAACGAAATTGAGAGAGAGAGAGAGAGAGAGAGAGAGAGAGAAATGTAGGGTAGAGAGAGAAAGAGAGGAGAGAGAAATTGTCACTAGAAAATGACGAAAATCCTATTTATAGGCTAGGTTTCGTCGACGAGTTAAAGTGATTCGTCAACGTGCCCACGATGGCACTTCATCGACAAGGAGGCTGGTTTGTCGACAAACTTGAAATTCTCTGAAATTCCCTGACTCTCGGTATCTTCTCGCCGATAAGACACGTGTTCTTTGTCGATAAGACCTAGAGGGACATTCGTTACCAAAGACTATTGGTTCGTCAACGACCCCTACTAATCCTCCTTTTCCTTTTTCCTTCTCTTTCATTTCTTTTCTTTTATTACTTTCATTAATTAAATTTTATGGGTCTCAAAATTCTCCCATCCTTATAAAATTTCATCCTCGAAATTGCTATTCATCAGCTTTTCGTCCTTAAAAAAAATATCTCAATTTTATTAATTACTCTTACTTATGGCAGAGGAATACCGTGGTTACATTTACGGTCCTATGAGATTAAAATAACCCAAACAAAACTCTCCCAAAACCTTTCTTATCCTAAAACCCAAAACACTATATATCCTACACTACACTATACAAATCAACATACACACTATGTTAGTTACTTTTACTCTGATTGGCTCAACTCTAAGCTCCCCTAAAAAAATATGGATACCTTTGGCACATCTTTTCTTCTAATTCCCATGAAACCTCCTCAACTACATGATTGTGCCATAACACTTTTACCAGTGGAATTCTCTTTGTACATAGCTCTTGTTCCTTCCAGTCTAAAATCTGCACTAGCTTGCCTTCACAAGATAAAGCATCACCAAGCTCCTGTGCTTCAGAAGTGATCACATGGGAGGGATCTGGGACATATTTCCTTAACATGAAGATGTGAAATACGTTGTGGATTCTAGAAAAAATTGGTGGTAACGCCAACCTAGGGCATAGTTTACCTTGCCTCTTAAATCTCATAACTCCTTTCATTGGTGCAACTTTTAGAAATGCATGATCTCCTGCATTAAACTTCAACTTTCACCGGCGAGTATCTGCATGACTCTTCTACCGAATCTATGCTGTTCTGATCCTGTCTCTGATGAGTCTGAATTTATGATAAGTTTGTTGTATTAGCTCTGGCCCCAAAATCTGTCTTTCTCCAATCTATTCCTAATACAACAAGGATCGGCACCTCCTACCATACAACGCTTCATATGGTGTCATCCCAATGCTGACCTAATAGCTGTTATTATAAGCAAACTTGACTAGTAGCATGAATTGTATCCAATTACCTTCGAAATCCATTACACAAGCTCGTAGCATATCCTTCGGTATATGTATCATCCTCTCCATCTGACCATCTTTCTGAGGATGAAATGTTGTGTTGAACATCAACTGAGAACCCATCGACTTCCACAAACTACTCCAAAATAAGGACGTAAAACGTGGGTCTCAGTCCGATACTATGGACACTGGTATGTCATGCATTCTAACTATCCCCTAAATATATAAATCCGTCATTTTGCTCAAGGAGTAGTTAACTCTGATAGGCAGGAAATGGGAAATCTTCGTCAGTCAATCTATGACTACCTAGATGGCATCCTGTCCATGTAGTTCCAGTAGTAATCCTATGACAAAATCCATCGCTATATGTTCCCACTTCCACTCAAGGATGTGGAGTGAGTGCAATGACCCTTTTGATCTTTAATGCTCAGCTTTCATCTGCTAGAATGTGAAACACTACTCGACAAACTCAGCGATCTCTCTTCTCATATTGCTCCACCAAAAAGACTCCCAAAGATCCCTATACATTTTTGTGCTACCAGTGTGTACAATATATAGGGATCGGTGCACTTCCTCAAAAATAACTTTCTTAATCTCAGGGTCGATAGGTACACACGGCCCGATACGGAACCTCAAGGCTCCATCATCTCAAATATTGAAATATGCTTTTTGACCATCCTGTACTTTTCCCATAAACTCTATGAACCCTGCATCACTCCTCTGAGCCACTTTAATCCTTTCCTGCAGGGTTGGTTGTAATACAAGACTGGCAATAAATTCTTGATGATTGCCCTCTACAACTTCCACACCGAGCCTTTTTAAATCCGTTTGAATCAGGTGCTACATCACCACTGCAGATACGGATGAACCTACTAATTTTTTACTCAGAGCATCAGCTACTACATTAGCCTTTCCTGAATGGTAGCTGATAGTGCAGTCGTAATCTTTTATCAGCTTCAACTATCTCCTTTGCCTCATGTTTAATTTTCTCTGCATGAAGAAGTATTTCAAACTTTTATGATTGGTAAAAATCTCACACCTACCCCCATAAAGATAGTGTCTCCAAATCTTTAGTGCGTAAACCACCACTGGTAACTCCAGATCATAGGTAGGGTAATTCTTCTCATATTCTTCGAACTGTGGAGAGGCATATGCTACAACTCTCCCCTGCTACATCAGAACACATCTGACCCCTTTATGTGACGCATCATTGTAAATCACAAAACCCTTTTCTCCTAAAGGAATCATAAACATAAGTGCAGTGATGAGTCGCTGCTTTAACTCCTGAAAGCTCCATTCACATTTGTCGGTTGACCAAAACTTCACACCTTTCCTAGTCAATTTAGTCAACGGACATGACAATTTAGAAAAGCCCTCAACAAATTTACGGTAGTACCCAACCAATCCTAGGAAACTTCAGATCTCTTGCACATACTTTGGTTGTACCCAGTCTACTAGCACTTCAATCTTGCTCAGATCTACCGAAATACCACCCCTGAATACCACTTGTCCAAGGAAGGTAACTTGCTCCAGCTAGAGCTCACACTTCTTGAATTTCACATACAATTTCCTATCTCTCAGCACCTGAAGCACTATCCTTAAATGTTTCTCGTGCTCCTCTAGGCTCTTTGAATACACCAGTATGTCGTCAATGAACACTACCACGAACTAATCTAAATACTGGTGAAAGACTCGGTTCATCAAATTCATTGAAATTTGGAATAGTTAACCAATTCTTTGACTTGTTTATTTATTTTGTCAATCAAACAAGAACAATCAATCAACAACACAAATAAACACAATTAAACATTAAATCTTCAACCACACTTTGAAAGTAAAAACAATCAAACAATTAATCACAATTTCCAAACCAACACAACCAATTTGATTGCCAAATATAAATTTACTTTAGAACTATAAGATTGATGGAAGCATTCAAGATTAGTATATTGAACTTTCAGCTTTTATGTTGTGTTCAGCCCTGTAGTAAATATGAGTTTGAGCAAAGCCCTATATACATGAAATTTCTTCTTCTATATGATATTCAATATTAAATCCAATTACTCTTTCCAAACTTCAGAATTAAAATAAACTCTTAAGGTAATTTATATTTGGGGTGTTTAGCCAAGTAACGTACTTCCGTATGGTTTTCGCAAAAAATGGTTCAACCAACATACTCCCTTTCGATTTCCACAACCCAAATCAAAATCAAACTTTAAGATTTATTTGATTTCCAAATATACGCAGTTGATATGATTTTAAAATTTAAACCATCCACGCAATTTAAATATGAACTGAAAATAAAGAAGGGAAAGAGAGAGTGAGACAGAGATTTTTACGAGGTTCGACTTCAACACAGCCTACGTCCTCGCCTTTGGCAAACCACCAAAGGATTCACTGAACCTGTTCCATTGACGGGTGAAACAAAACCTTTACAAGCGATACCTCACGCTCAAACACTCCTTCACTAGGCTAGAGCCCGCCTCTCCAAACGATGTCCCCTCGTTCGGTCACTCCTTTAGGCTAGAGCCCACCTCTCTAAGCAATATTCCCTTGTTTAGCCAATGATCCTAACAATCCTTGGAATGTCAAAGAACTAAAAGAAACAAGATATAATATGTGTACAAATATACTCTCATAAAGAGCAAGTTAGTACAAGTTCAACACTATATACTTCAATGTAAAATATCAATATGAAATAGAATGAAGCTCAAGTGTAGAATTCACCAATATCCTTCTTAGATGAGGATTAGTAGTAGGAATCCAAAGGAAGAAGGATCAACACTTCAAAATATCTTAGCAAAAGAGATTTGCAATGAGTGAACAAGAGAACTTTGGAAGAACAAGAGTGCTTTCAGCTTCTCAAAATAGATTTTTCAATTCTTGGTTTGTTTTGATTTGCAAAACCATGTATTTATAGGCTTTCAAACTTGTTTCCTTGTTGCTAAAGTTTCCTTAGATAATTTCCTAAATTTTTAGAAAGTTTGGAGCCCAAGCAATATAAGTTTGAATTTAAAAACTTTTGAAAAATATGCCCGTTAACAGTGTTCAGATGACTGAACTTTCGGGTTCAGTCGTCTGAGGAGGTTCCGCCTCTTTAGAAAATTCAGAAAAAACTCTTCAGATGACTGCACTTAATCTTTAGTCATCTGAAGTTATTCTTCATACGTTTGAAGTTACACTTCGATCGTCTGAAGCGGTTCTGTGTGCTGTTCAGTCAGCTAAAGTTCCTCCCGTGAACGGTGTTTGGTTGGCTGACAACTGTGACCCTACTTCAGTATTTTGGCCATAACTTATTATATATAACTCCAAATTAGGTTTTATTGTTGTCAAAAGAAAGATAAGAAAAGCTTCTAGAACTTTCATGTTGAACACATTATAAAATAAATAGTTTGTGATAGAACAAAATGCACCTCAATGCGAATGTATAAAAATTGACAGCATTTGGAAAAACTCTTTTTGGTGCTTTTCATTCCAAAAATGATTCAAACCTTTTTAAAATAATTTTTGACCTTATAAAAATATTTTCCAAGTATTTTAAAAGGTATCTAGGTCCATGAAGTTAACCTAAGAGTTTTATAATATTTCAAACGATATTTAAACATTAAAGAACTTACATAAAGACTTATAAGACTTTTCTCATTCTAGGTTCTTGAGTTTTCATGCTTTGTCCTTAGATTGAGTCCATCTTTTCTTCAAGCTTTCACATTCTTTGAGCTTTCTCACTTTACCTTTCTTTGGATCTTTTAACTTTAATATTCATTGGCTTTGAACAACTCATTCATGTCCTCAAATTCTTCAAGGTTTAATATATTATCTTTAAATCCATGCTTTAACTCATTTAAGTTTCATTTGATCCTTGTGAGCATTTTGACCTTGCTTTCTCATATATAAGCCTTGAAATATCATTACTCACACAAATACATTAAATTTCACTTGGTTGTTAGCATCAAAACAAGATAACAAGATTTTAAACCTTGTAAGGCCAACAATCTCCCCCTTTTTGATGATGACAAACAAGGAGCAAAAATGTGAGTAAGCCTTAAAAAGGCCACCCCTTTCAATAAGCTTCATCTTAATAAGATCAATATTATTTTCATCAATCATGCTCATCACTTTCTTTTGGTTTTACAAGCTTTTTCAATAAATATTAAATACTTAAATACTTCTTTTGAATAGATATCTTGCTCATGCTCAATTATGTTCAATTTTTGCTTCACAATTTCTTCCCCTTTTGACATCAATCGAAAAGAAAAAAAAAATGATTTAAATTCAAATACAAGTCATTTTGAGCATATCAATAACCATGTATTCCAAACATATGTACACAATCAAGTCATTGTTTTTCAATATAGCATGGGTAGTGTGTAGCTCACAGCATTTATTCAAGATACCAGCTGATATTAATTTGATAATTTTTATTTTACCAATTTAAAATTTAAAATTTAATTCATGATATCAATTGATTAATGATTCATGACACTCCCCCTAAATTCAATACATTCAGTTTTGTTATTAATTTTGCTTTTGTCATCCCATGTAAAATATTAAATCATATCATGTTAAAATCATCAATGTCACATCATGCTTATAGACATAATCATGCTCATAAATAATTTGACTTTGTGATACCAAGTGAGCTTTTAGATTTGATATCTATTGAAATTTTTAGCATGTGATACCAAAAATACTTTATAGATACCAAAGCTTAATATCACATAATGTATAGTTCATGGATATCAATATAACTACTATATCTTTCATAGCTCATAGATAAAAAACAGTATGTTTATTCATGTGATTCATTTAAAATCATGCATGTTCAAGAATTATCCTTATATCAAAAATTTATGCTTAAGCTCAATAATCTCATTCTCAATTTTCAACATAGTGAACCATACTTTTCAATATAAATCAAGTCAAGTTAATTACACATGTAGCATATAGCATATCAACACATCACATGTAGGCAAGTAAGCATGTAGCATGTAACATCAAGACACTTATATAATAAGCTCAGATTTGATATTTTCTTTATATTTTCTTAAGTTAAGCCTTGTAAAAAGTCATCCTATGATTTTGGCCAACAATGCCATTTTCTATTTTATATATGTGTGAAGTCATTATTTCATTTTTGGTACCCATATTTTCTTGGTTCCAGAAGATTTTTCAAGGGAGATTTCTTTTATTTTCCATACTTGTTTGGTTTTAACACCTTTCCTCTTAAACGGACATTCAAACTTTATATGCCCCTTTTTCTTGCATTGATAGCATATGGTGTTTGTGTATGCATTAGAAGATGTGCAAGTATAGTCTTTGGATTCTTTCGAGAAATATCCCATGTAAGAATTTTATTTTTTTTTCAATTCCATTGAAACCAATGCCTTCTTTATTTAGAGACATTCTTTGTAAGCCAATCATCTTATCAAGGTTTTCCTTTCCTTTTGTGAAGTTGTAAATAATTTTATCCTCATCTTTGATTTGATTCTTGAGATCATTTAACTCTATGTCTTTCTTGTTATCAACCTTCTTTAATGATTTCTCTAATTCTAGAGATAATTTTTCTGATTCTATTCTCTAATTCAGAAATATACATATCTTTCTCATATATGGTAGAGGATAAGGATCGAAGGTCTTTTATCATTTGGTCATTCTTGCTTTCTAGTTTCTCAATTTCAAGTTGTTTTATTTTTCAGCAATATTTTTGGATTCTATTTCTTTCATTGTTGATTCATACTTATGTTCTAATTGCTTGAGTTTTGAGTCTTTATCTCTTTCAGCATTCTTTAGGAATTCTAACTCTTTCATTAAACTTTCATTCTTATTCTTCGATGAGGTGTTTTATTTATTTTCTTTCATCAGCATCTTATGTACTTTGAATAGATCATTTTGAGGTTAATCATAAGATGGCATACTCTCATCACTTGATTCATCACTACAAGAATTATTTGAAAATTGAGTTGAGGAGCTTTCTTCGTTGTCCCATGCCATAAAGCACGTGTAAGCAACCTCTTGGTCGCTTGATTCATATTCCGAACAACTTGTACTATAGCAAGTAGTGGCTTTCATGGCCTTTTTGTTTTTCTTCTTAAACTCTTTATTTAGTAGTGGAAATTCTGATTTTATATGTCTGACTTTATTGCAATTATAGTATGTAGGAGTTTTTTTTTTTAGATTTCTTTTTGCTGATTTCTTCTTCTTCTTCATCTGATTCAGATTTGGATTTTCTTTTGAATTTATTCTTTCTTTTAAGAATACTTGCTAGCTTCTTAGATATGAAGGTTAGTTCATCTTCATTTATTTCTTCTTCATTAATAGATTTTTATTTTGAGGCTTTGAAGACTATTGTTTCTTGAGCTTTGGTTTTCCCACTTTTTTCATTCATTGCCATTTCGTATGTGAGGAGAGAACCTATAAGCTCATCTAAGGATGTGTTTTTCAGATTTCTACTTTCCGTAATAGCAGTAGCCTTTGGTTCCCACATGGAGGGAAGACCTCTTAGAATTTTTTTTATCATCTCATGAGTAGTGTAAGTTTTTCCTAAGGCATTTAGGGAATTGATTTTGTGGGTAAACCTGGTATACATGCTTGATATAGATTTATCCGGGTTCATTCTAAATGCTTCATATTCACTTGTAAGCATATCGACGCTATTATCCCTAACATCTATTGTTCCTTCATATGTTACTTCTAGCTTATCCCATATCTCCTTAGCTGATTTGCAGGTCATTACTCTATTAAATTCATTAGCATCCAAGGCACAATATAAAGCATTTATAGCACTTAATTTTTTTGTTTGGAGCATTTTATAATCTTGATCGATCACATCTTTCTTCTCTTTTGGGATTTTTTTTCCATCTACTATCTTAGTGGGAATTTGATCTCCATCTATAACAACTTCTCATACTTTCCAATTCATCGTTTGGAGATAGATTTGCATTCTCTTTTTCCAAAATATGTAGTTTAAACCACAAAAGATAGGAGGCCTAGTTGAAGATTGCCCCTCTCTAAAGGGAGCTACGCCTATGTGAGCCATTAGGATCTTTCTATATTTACTTGTTAAGAATTACTATAACCCCACTCTGATACCAATTGAAATTAGGAATAGCTTCCCAAGAGAGGGGGTGAATTAGCTTTTTAAAACTTTCTCTAAAGTTATTTTAAAATCCTCAACTTCTTTTGATATTTAACCAATTCTTTGACTTGTTTATTTATTTTTTCAATCAAACAAGAACAATCAATCAACAACGCAATTAAACACAATTAAACATTCAATCTTCAACCACACTTTGAAAGTAAAAACAATCAAACAATTAATCACAATTTCCAAACCAGCACAACCAATTTGATTGCCAAATATAAATTTACTTCAGCACTATAAGATTGAAGGAAGCATTCAAGATTAGTATATGTAACTTTAAGCTTTTATGTTGTGTTTAGCCCTGTAGTAAATATGAGTTTGAAAAAGCCCTGTATACATGAATTTTCTTCTTCAATATGATATTCAATATAAAATCCAATTACTCTTTCCAAACTTCAGAATTCAAATAAACTATTGAGTTAATTTATCTTTTGGGTGTTTAGCCAAGTAATATACTCCCGTATGATTTTCGCAAAGAATGGTTCAACCAACGTACTCCCATTCGGTTTCCACAACCCAAATCAAAATAAAATTTTAAGATTTACTTGATTTCTAAATTTACGTAGTTGATATGATTTTCAAATTTAAACCATCCACACAATTTAAATAAGAACTGAAAATAAAAATAGGGAAATGGAGTGACACAGAGATTTTTACGAGGTTCGGCTTCAACATAGCCTACGTCCTCACCTTTGGCAAACCACCAAAGGATTCACTAAACCTGTTCCATTCATGAGTGGAACTAAACCTTTACAGGCGAGACCCCATGCTCAAACACTCCTTCACTAAGCTAGAGCCCGCCTCTCCAAACGATGTCCGCTCGTTCGGTCACTCCTTTAGGTTAGAGCCCGCCTCTCTAAGAAATATCCCCTTGCTTAGCCAACGATCCAAAAAATCCTTGGAACATCAAAGAACTACAAGAAACAAGATATAATATGCATACAAATATACTCTCATAAAGAGCAAGTTAGTACAAGTTCAACACTATATACTTCAATGTAAAATATCAATGTGAAATGGAATGAAGCTCAAGTGTAGAATTTGCCAATATCCTTCTTAGATGAGGATTAGTGGTAGGAATCAAAAGGAAGAAGGATTAACACTTCAAAATATCTTAGCAAAAGAGATTTGTAATGAGTGAACAGGAGAACTTTGGAAGAATAAAAGTGCTTTCAGCTTCTCGAAACATATTTTTCAATTCTTGGTTTGTTTTTATTTGCAAAACCATGTATTTATAGGCTTTCAAACTTGTTTCTTTGTTGCTAAAGTTTCCATAGATAATTTCCCAAGTTTGGAGAAAGTTTGGAGCCCAAGCAATATAAGTTTGAATTTAAAAATTTTTCAAAATATGTCTATTAGCTGTGTTCAGATAACTGAACTTTCGGGTTCAGTCATCTGAGGAGGTTCTGCCTCTTTAGAAAATTCAAACAAAAATCTTTAGATGACTAAACTTAGTCTTTAGTTGTTTGAAGTTACACTTCGGTCATCTGAAGTGGTTCTATGTGCTGTTCAGTCAGTTGAAGTTCCTCCCGTGAACAGTGTTTGGTCGGCTGACAGTTGTGACCCTACTTCAGTATTTTTGTCATAACTTTTTATATGTAACTCTAAATTAGGTTTCATTGGTTTAAAAAGAAAGATAAGAAAAAATCATAAAACTTCCATGTTGAACACATTTTAAAATAAAGAGTTTCTGATAGATAAAAAGGCACCTCAATGCAAATGTATAAAAACTGACAGCATTTGGAAAAACTCTTTTTGGTGCTTTTCATTCCAAAAATGATTCTAACCTTTTTAAAATAATTTTTGACCTTATAAAAATATTTTCCAAGTATTTTAAAAGGTATCTACGTCCAAGAAGTTAACCTAAGAGTTTCATAATATTTCAAACGATATTTAAACATTAAAGTACTTACATAAAGACTTCTAAGATTTTTCTCATTTTAGGTTCTTGAGTCTTCATGCTTTGTCCTTGGATTGAGTCCATCTTTTCTTCAAGCTTTCATATTCTTTGAGCTTTCCCACTTTTCCTTTCTTTGGCTCTTTTGACTTTAATATTCCTTGGCTTTCAACCACTCATTCATGTCCTCATATTCTTCAAATTTTTAATATATCATCTTTAAATCCATGCTTTAACTCATTTAAGCTTCATTTAATCCTTGTGAGCATTTTGACATTGCTTTCTCATATATAAGCCTTGAAATATCATTACTCATAGAAATACATTAAATTTAACTTGTTTGTTAGTATCAAAACAAGATAATAAAATTTTACGCCTTGTAAGGCCAACATTCATAAATACTGCAAGAGCATTTGTTAGTCCAAATGGCATAACCTAGAATTCGGAATGGCTATACCGAGTCCTGAATGCTATCTTTGGAACATCCTCTGCTCTAATATTTACCTGATGATACTTATATCGTAGATCTATTTTTGAGAAAATCTATGTCCCCTATAACTGATCAAACAAATCATCGATGCGAGGAAGTGGGTACTTATTCTTGATAAACACTTTATTTATTTCTCCATAGTCGATGCACATTCTCATTGACTCGTCCTTATTTATCACAACTATTCCTTCAACTCTTTTGGTTCTTCCAGTGCCATTCTATACAGCGCTTTCGAAATCGGTGTTGTCCTTGAAAATAGATCAATAGCAAACTTTACCTTTCGGTCATGAGGTAGTCCCGACAAATCCTCGGGAAAAACATCAGGAAAATAACTCACTACTGGGATATCCTGTAGCCTCAACTCCCCTTCTAATACTTCCTTTACATAAGCCAAATATACCTGGCAATCCTCTAACAACAACCTCCTCGTTTGAATGGTCGATAACAGCTGTGGTAGGGTATGCACACATGACCCCACAAATCTATACTCCTGCCCTCATGGAGGTTTGAACATTACCTCTCTTTGATGGCAGTCAATACTAGCATAGTGAGCAGCTAGTCAATCCATCCCCAGAATCACCTTCAACCCATGCATCTTTAAACTGACCAAGTTAGCTGGTAAAGGCCTCCCTTGAATACCAACTGGACAGTTCCGGAGTACCTTCTTACACAACACTATTGCCCCAAATGGTGTAGAAACGAACAAACTAATGTCTAATTGTTGAGTTTCTATCACACAAAATTTAACAAATTCCCAGGTGATAAAAGAATGAGTCGCCCCTTAATCAAATAAAGCAATAGCTTTATATGACTGTATTGAAACAGTACTTGTCATGACATCTCCTGTCGCCTTAGCATCTCCTGGTGTCAGTGCACAAACTCGTAATAGGGCAGTATTTTTCTACTGTCCACCTCGAGGTGCCTGGTGACCTCCTCGGTATGGTCTAGGAGAAGGTGCATTCACTAGCGGTGCTCAAAAATCCCTCTCCATATACCCAGGCTGATGGCATTGATAATAAATAATCTCCCTGCCCCGACACACTCTCGGGTGTCTCCTGTAGCATATGGGACAAAGAGAGGGCATCTGCCTGCCCTGTACTACCCAATCTTTTACTCCCTATTTCCATTGTCCTTTGTTATCCTACCTCCTCTAAGGCCCTTGGCTAGATCCTACATGAAAATCTGGAGGCACAGGCCTCTTTCCCTGGTTTCATGCTGCAGCGCCTCTCTGCAAGCCACTCTTAATCACTACAGCTCAATCCACTACTTCTGCAAAAGTCTAGGTCCAAAGTCCTAAAACTTGCTCAAACAAACTTTGTTTCGGCCCTCCTCAAACTTATTCACCTTCTTTTCTTCATCATGCACCAAGTACTGGGCAAACCAGGATAGCTCGATAAATCTAACTATATACTATTGTACCGTCATCTACCCCTATTGCCTTCGCGGTTCTAATAGTTGCGGGGAAATATTTCTCAAAAAACAACTCTATGAAGTGGCTCCAAGTCACCACTACAGACTCAAGTCTCTTCTTCTCTAACAATCCCACTGATCTCCACCAGCGTTTAGCTTCCCTAGTCATCTTAAACATTGCAAACAATACCTTCTCCTCGTCTATACATGAAAGAACTACCAACATATCCTCTATATCCTAAACCCAATTCTCAGTGACAAGTGGGTCAGCTCCTCAAAAAGAAAGATGGGGGTCTCATGCACATGAACTTCTCAATCATGCAGCTCCGCTCTCGTGAACTCCTAGCCATCTCTGCCATCACTTGTTGGGTGATGCTACGTAGTACTGCACTAGGGTCTCCACCACCCATACTAGAATGCCCTGCATCATCACCTCATGCATGTGCACTACTACTATCTAGATCCATCCATAAAATAATATAAAACAGTTTTATAACTCTATCATCTCAGCATCACTAACACACTCAACAAACTAAACTCATTAAATATTCCTCTACCATCATCCATCTCCAATATCCTCAATCCCAATTTAAGATTTAGTACTATGACTCAGAAACAAGAACCGACGATAGTTTACTATGGTTTTCCTAAAATTGTTACCCCAGGAAAATCACAGAAACAACCACGGAACTCCTGCCTCTAGGCTGCAAGATAGAACCTTAAATTTCAATCTTATCTTGTACAATGACTGGCTCATATCCCAGTCTTCCCATCCTCTACCCTTATCAAAATTTATTCCTATACTCTAGTATTGTATTACACTGTTTACTAAAGTCTGCAAAATCTAACAACCTAGTCTTTGATACAGAACTTTGACGCCCCAATTTTCATACCATTTTTTTCCAATAAATAATAAATATTAATCAATAATACCCAAACATCTGCCCCGTCAGAATTTCTGGTACCTTATTAGCACAACCCAACCCGAAATGGGTACCACATGATTAGTTAAACTTATATTAAAAACCCTAACAGCAAAAGTAAATAATTACAAACCGTCCAGAATACAAATACCCAGAGTAATATACATTCATATATATAAATACATGTTTAACCCATTACTTAGTAAGCCCTCAAGTGGAGAGTTTTACTTTGCATTTTCTATTTATGTTATTAAACTCTCATTTCCATTTCATCATCCAACACATGAGTGTCCTCCGTAACCAATACATGTGCACCTGTAACTCTTGGCTGCCCTGAGGATATTCTCTATGTCATGCTTTCCCACATGGTCGAGGTTGTGCGGCTCGAAGGCTGGATCTAAACCGCGATTGGCCTATCCAGTTAGATCAAAATAAACAATCCATTTACCCATTTGTAGTACGAAAGGCCTTCCTAACCCAATTCAAAACTCTAGGAGGCAAAACTACCCCTCTCACTATTCACAATTCCGTATTCACATTGATGTATTTGCATTCCAATATTCACGTTGCAGTATTCACATTCCAACATTCAAATTTTCATATTCTCATTTCAATATTCACATTACAGTATTCACATTCCAACATTCACATTTTAATATTATCATTTCAATATTCACATTGCAGTATTCACATTTCCATATTAACATTTCAATATTTACAATAGGTAGACATTTCATGTCTTTCAACATTTTTTAGTATAAAACATATCATTATTTTATATTGCCAAGTTTACCATAGAAATCATTTCTATACATATATATCATGTTCCATAAAGTTTTCTAGCAAACATATCCATGTTACATATTTCATCATTTCTCTAAAAATACCCTTCGATATATCACTTTTCATTATTTCTCAATAAAACAATTCTCTTATCATTACAGTTCAGTATATAAACATCACTGGGTTTCTCTTATATTCTTTTCTACACAAAACATTTCAATATATGTTTGTCTCATATTCTCACAGTTCATCATGTAGTTCACACAACCCAATTTCAAACATGTTCTCAGTATAACTCATATGCCACACAGTTTTGCCTATTATTCATATCATAATATGCACAGTTAAAATATCATATCACTATTTTCACATATTTATTCAACAAATAATTTCTAAAATACTGTTATAATTTATTCCCCTTACCTGACTTACTGAGAGGTCCACTAACACCCTAGATCCTATGCTCCACGGCGTTCGCAGTTTAAAAGCCTGAAATTCACATTTCCCAAAATTAATTAACTCAATTCCGAGAAAATTCTCATTTTACACTTCCTAGGTTCCGAATACTTCAAATAACCCATGAAACCCTAAAATACATCACTTACCCTAATTTTGGGATGGTGCCCCAGAACTCCAAACCAACAATCCTCTCTGGTTAAGTTGCAGAGAATCTTCCCACAAACCTCGTGGTGGTTCTTGATCGTTAATCCAAGTTTTAATGAAGCTGAAATCAATGTGAGAGAGAGAGAGAGAGAGAGAGAGAGAGAGAGAGAGGGAGGGGAGAGAGAGTAATTGCTGCTGGAAAATGATGAAAAACCTATTTATAGGCCAAGCTTTGTCGACAGGTTAAAGTGATTCGTCAATGAGCCCATGAAGGCACTTCATTGATGAGGTGGCCGGTTCGTTGACAAACTTGAAATTCTCCGACATTCCCTAACTCTCGATATCTTCTCGTCAACGAGACATGTGTACATCATTGACAAGACCTAGAGGGACATTCGTTGAAGAAGACCATTGGTTCGTCGATGAACCCCTGCTGATCCCCCTTTTCCTTTTTCCATCTCTTTCTTTCTTTTCTTTTATTACTTTCATTAATTAAATTTTTTAGGTCTCTACAAATATATATTGTGCTTGATATTTTAAAAATCTCATTGAGGTATTTGCTTAGGTTTGTAAAAAATCTTTGAGCACTCATCATATACATTTTTATTCAAAGATTATTTTAGTGAAAATAGCATTCTCACTTTGAGCATAAATCCTTAGCATACGTGAGTCTATTGAGAATACTATTGTACATCATCTGCTTAGTTTAGAAGCACATTTCCTTGTACACAAAAATTATTTGAGTATCTGTTGTATTCTAAACGGGTGGTCGGAAGAGGGAGACTAGCCCAATGAATAGTCCCGAATTTGCTCAAACCTAGTTAGGAGAGCATCAAACTAGCTGATACCCGGTTAGGAGAGTTAGGTGCACCATGTTGGTCAGGTGTTGTAAATGGTGTCGCTCCTCCCGTGAAGTGAGCAACTAGTGGATTCCTTGAGTTGCGGCTTAAGGCGGAGACATAGGCTGTAACAACCTGAATCAAAAAATTAAAAGAAAATAAATATAAAATAAAAATAAAAGGGAAAAACGAAATTTGAAAAAAAAATTAGATTTTGGCCGGTTCAGGAGAAAACCAGTGACGGTTTTCTGGAGAGGAGAGAAAATCGATGACGATTTTCGAAATTTACCGCAAGGCATTAACTGGGTAAAAGGTAAATATGGGGTGGCTAAAGATAAAACCGGTGATGGTTTTCTAGAGGCCTGGGGAAACTGGCGATGGTTTTTTGCAGAGGAGGCCATAAAGAAAGTCATGCGAGCATTTCTCAAGGAAATGAAAATTTCCTTTTCTTCCTCTCCGAAAACCTGCAGTTCTTTCCTTTTTTTCACCGATTTCTGCCCATTTGAGGCCTTTTTTGATGATCCAAAACCATCATGAGGTTCGTGGGATCATTCTTTGCAAGTTGCTGGGGGAGATCGTTGATTTGGGATTTTGAGGCACCATCCCAAAATCATGGTAAGTGAGATATTTTTAGGTTTTATTATTAAATTAAAGTATATGGAACCTAAGAAGTATTAAATGAGTATTTTTTTGAGATTTGAGTAAGTTGGGATTTTGGGAATACAAGGTCTTGTTTTCTATTCAACTTAGGCAGAAATTTGAGGAGCAGGTAAGGGGAAAACGTTATAGCAGCTTTTTAATTAATTTTAAACCAGTTAAATTTGAGTATAAACATACATATATTTAGGTATGATTTATCTAAACAATTAGACATTTGGAAATTAATGATTTTGATTATATTTTATAATTAGGAAAACTTCGTGTGGTGTGAAAATAACTTTCATAATTAAATGGTTGCGAGTGCTGCTTGATTACGACTGTTGTTCGCATGTGGCTACTAATTGGGTTATAAATTCTATTTGGTTGTGAATACTATTCAGTTGTGAATATTGTTGGATTTTGAATACTGTGGTGAATGTGTTGATGTGATTGGATGATTGGTTATGCTATGGATGTATATTTTGCTATGGTTCATGTGAATTGCGATATAGCGTTAGCTGTGGTATGAGGAGGTCGTTATATCATACCTTATATAAATCGCCATATAAAATTAGAATTGGTATGAGGAGGTCGTAATATGGGCATTTATATTAAGGGGTAAAACATTGGTAGTGGAATGAGGAGTTTGTTTTAACGATTTACCATGAATGGGGTTGTGTGTGTGGATTTGTAACCTGTGTGATTATGGTGCCTATATAGGCCATGATGTATTCTATGAAGGTATTAGTCCTGTGTGGACCATGTATTCTACGAAGGTGTTATTCCTGTGTGGACTGTGTGTGTTGTGTGAGTGAGAGTCCCGTGTGGACGATATTTTTGTGTGGTTGATAGTCCTGTGTGAACCAGCCCTGTGTGGACCAGCCTTGTGTGGACAATTCCTGTGTGGACCGTATTTCTTGTGTGGATGTGAGTCATGTGTTGACATTATATTATGTGTGGATATGGACCCTGTATGGGTGTGAATGAAGTATGTGTGTATCCTGTGTGGATTGGTTGTGGTATGCATTTATATGTGGAACTATGTGAAATGATTAGCGTTGGATACATGTAACTTTAATTACATAAGTATTTATGGTAAAATAAAATTCTCCTCCTGAGGGCTTACTGGGAAAGGCGAGTGCCCTGGTAATTTTATGTTGATACCAAACTAGAGGGAAGCTACTTGTATAGGCGAGTAAGCTTCCCTATTCTTGGGGACTTTATCTGGATACATAACCCGAGGGCTTACTGAATAAGGTGAGTGCCCTGGCATTAGTGCTAAAGCAGAGGGAAGTTACTTGTATGGGGGGGTAATCTTCCCTATTCTTAGGAATTATTAGTAACAATAACTATGATTGTGTCTATAATATCATATGACAGTGTTATTATTAATGATGTGACTTCTTAGCTTCTATGTTATTGATTATCAGATGATTATTTTTGTTATGTATTAAACTCTTTGCCACGCACTATTATAGTTTTTTCTTCCTTATTGAGAGGTGTCTCGCCCCAGCGAATTATTATTCTTTTCAAGTCCTTCAAGTGATCAATCTTAAACTGTTGTGGAGCGGGGTTTAGTTGTGAGCGGTTAAAAAACAGGTTTATATACTGTTTATGTTTAAATTTTCCTAGTTATGTAATATGGAAGATTTGGTATACTCTTTTATGGGTTTGTATATATATTTATATAGAACTCTGGTATTCTATTTGGGGTTGTTTAATTAGTTCTGCTATGTGAATGGTATCAGAGACGTATGATTGGTCTCATAACACTTTAGGCCCCACTTGGCAGGTTCTGGGCGTTACAGTTGGTATCAGAGCCTAACGGTATTGTAGACTTTAAGGATTAATATCAGAGTATAGGTTTGAGTTCGATGAGGATAGGAATGGGTAGATTAAGATACTGACAGGAATTTGAGTTTTGTTTCATAGTCTAGAGGCAGAAATCCCTTGACAGACTTCTGTGATTTTCAAAATTAGTCGACGATTTTAGAAAACCATGGTAAATCCATTGACGGTCATGTTTCCAAGCAGAGAAACTGAAACTTAGGATTAGAATTTGAAGGTTAAGATGATTGCGGATAATTGGATGTTAGATGTTTAATTGAGGATTTGGATATTAATTTTGTTTCCTAATTTATGATTATGTTAGTTATATTAAAATTTAGAAATTTAAAACTTGCCTTTATTATATATTCAGAATGGATCCTAGAGGTAAAGGCGTAAACAATGAAGAAGGAAATAAGTTAGGAACTTCAAGGAGAGATGAGATTAAAACCGGCTGACTATTGCGAGGTATAGCTCGTTAGGTTGGGGAAGAGATGAGAAGAGATTTCGAAGGATCAAGCTACCCACCAGTGAACCAAGGTTGTGCGATTGATCAATTGACCCGCTTGAAACCCTCTGTTTTTTAGGGTGGCATTGACCCAATCAAGGCTGAGACTTGGATGCAAGAGATGGAGAAGATATTAGTAGTGCTGAATTGCACAGAGGAGTAGAAGGTTCTTTTTGCCACCTTTAAGCTGACCTGAGAAGTTGAACGGTGGTGGCATACAGTGAAGTTGTTGGAAGAGTTGCAAGCAGAATCTATAGCGATGACTTGGGGTCATTTCATGCAGGTCTTTTGTGACCAATATTTTCCTGCCACCACCAAGAATGTGAAGGTGGAGGAATTTTTCAACTTGGCATAGAGGCATCTCATTTTTTAGCAGTATGCCACTAGGTTCTTAGAACTTTCCCGCTTTGCACCTTTTATGGTTCCATATGAATATCAAAAGGTGAGATGGTTTGAAAGGGGCCTAAATTAGAGGATTTGTGAGCATATGGCGTGTTTGCAGATGCAAGAATCCACAAAACTTGTGGATAAAGCCACCATTGCAGAGTTAAGTCTATTGAGAGGTGTAGAGGCGTCAGAACGAAGGAGGAGACCCATATCTCCTAGACCTAAGCAAATGTCAGACAGGGGTCACGGAGGGGAGACAAAGATACTATAGGTCAAAAATCATAAAGGAATGATCGAGGATGACAGGGTGATTCATCACGCCCCCACTATTCTAGATGCAATCAAAGGCATTGGGGATAATGGCAAGGTAGGGGTGTTGTGTGCTATAGATGACATATAGCCTGGAAGTGTCGAGAACCGCTAAACAATGCACCTACTCCAGATCATAATTGGAAAAATAACGCGATGCCTCGTGGCGGCAGCAACCCAACACATGTTTATATGCATGGTACAACAAAGGGGGACAATGCCAAAGGCGATAATGCTAAAGGCGTAGGTAAAATATTTACGTTTTCATAAGTAATAATCTTGTTTGACTTTGAGTGATTTTATGCCGCATATATTTGAATTAATTGAAATGTATGAATGTGGTTAACTAGTTCTTAAAATTGTAAAAATATGAAATTGACGAATTTCGAAGACGAATTTCTTTTAAGGATGGGAGAATGTAACAACCCAAACCCTAAAATTAAAAGAAAATAAAAATAAAAGAAAGAAATAAAAGGAAATAAAAAGAAAATTGGGAAAATTTTGGATTTTGGTCGGTTCAGGAGAAAATCGATGACAATTTTTGAAATTTACTGTGAGGCAGTAACTGGTTAAACGGTAAATTTGGGCTGGTTAAAGATACAACTGACGATGGTTTTTTCGAGGCCTAGGGAAACTGGAGATGGTTTTCTATGCAGAGGAGGCTATAAACAAATTCCTTCGAGCGTTTCTCAATGAAATCAAAATTTCCTTTTCTTCCTCTCTGAAAACCTACGGTTCTTCCCTTTACTTTCTTCGATTTATACCCCCATTAAGGCTTATTTTGACAATCTGGAACCATTACGAGGTTTGTGGGATCATTCTCTTGCAAAGCTACCAGAGCAGATCGTTGATTTGGGATTTTGGGGCACCATCCCAAAATGAGGGTAAGTGGGATATTTTTAAGTTTTATTATTAAATTGAAGTATATGGAACCTAAGAAGTACTAAAGGAGTATTGTTTTGAGATTAGAGTAAGTTGGGATCTTTGAAATACAGGATCTCATTGAGTTATAGCAGCTTTCTGAGCAAGTAAGGGGACAAAGTTACAGCAGCTTTTTAATTAATTTTAAACTAGTTAAAATTGAGTATAAATATATATATATATATATATATATATATATTGGTATGATTTATCTGAATAGTTAGACATTTGGAAAATAATGATTTTATTATATTTTATAATTGGGAAAAATTCGTATGGTATAAAATTAACTTTCATAATTAAATTGTTGTGAGTACTGCTTGATTACGATTGTTATTCACATATGGCTATTGATTGGGTTATAAATTCTATTTGGTTTGAATACTGTTCAGCTGTGAATATACAAAATAGTATCTAGAGTTAGATAGTTAGGTAAGGGGAATACAATGTATGCCAACTTTATTAGACATTTTACTAGTATAACATAGTATTTGATTAGAGCATGAAAATTATACAACTTTACAGAATATGTTTTTGTGAAATTTTATTTAGTTGTGTGGCATGAGAATTACTGAAATATTATTCATTATTCAAGCAAAGTACATTATTATGCTTACATACAGTTTCTATAGAAATATGTTATGCAGTTTTATGGAAACATGATTATGTAGCCTACAGAGTTACGAAACATAACTTATACAGTTTTATTGCAATACATAAATATACAGAAATACAGTTTATATGATATACATCATTTTATAGAATCATGCTTATATAGTGGATTACAGAATTATGATTACGTAGTATATTTCTGAACATGATTGCACAGTGTTTTATAGAATTGATTATATAGTGTTTTAATTACCATGATTATAGAAAAATACACAGAACCATGATTATACAGAAATATACAGAACCATGATTGTACAAAATTTTATAGAACCATGATATATAGAACATAGAACTGTGATGTATAGAAATACAGATTATACAAAGCATAAAGCCATGACAAACAGAATTATAAAACTACAAAATTACAGAATATACAGTTATTACAGCTTCATGACTATACAGTTGATACAGAATCAATGTTATTACAGAAATACAGAATCATGGTAAAACAATTAAACTTATATAGAATATTATTATAGAGTACTAGACCCCGGTGGAATACAACAGTTTACAGAGCACGATACTGTTGCTATATGGTATAGACAAGGCAACCATACGTCTTAGATAAAGTATGGTAGAGTCGATTGTGTCCTCAGGTAGAGTTGTGAGCTCCCTGGCATCCAGACCAGATGGAGCAGGTCTTTCGTGCTATAGGCATCCAGATATGCATAAATTTAGGCTAGCACTGGAGGCCCAACTAGTGTTTAGCCTCGCCTATAGGCTGCACAACCCAGTCATGAAGGGGTAAGTCATGACTTATAGCCATCTAGGGGGAAGTTTATACATTTTGTATATGAATAGTACACATAGAAAGCAAAGATTACATATTATAGATAGAAGTACTTATTATAGATAAAAGTAATTTTTAAAATATAACTCAGAAAATTTCATATTCTAAATGACATAAGTATCTGTTATTATTCAAATGTTTTTCTTGATGTATATCGTTCTTAGTATTCATTAAATGATATGTTTCCAATTAACTCATATGCCACAAGCCGGTAATAACATGTTTTTCCTTACTAAGAAGTGTCTCACCCCCAACATTATTAAACATTTTAGGTATTCCAAAGAGGCGATCAGGGCTGGCTCAGAAGTAATGGTGGTGTTGAGTCGGCGTAGTTTTTGGGGTGAGTTTTGGGCTAGACTGTGGAGCCCACTGTATTTTTGGGACTTTTAGGAAGTGCTATGTATATATGTGTATAGGTACAACTAGGTGTATAGTACTTTGGTATTGTATTTTGGAATATGATGGATATGTATGTACTTCTGTTGCTTAGGTGTTATATGAAATGCACAAGATACCACGGTCCCATTCTAGGTTGTGATAATGATAGCTATGCTCATGCAAGGTATTGGGAATTATATTAATGTAGAAAAAAATGGTTAAAAATTCATGTTGTTAAATTTTAGTAACAAAGCCTAGGTTGCTAGGTTCTGTAGACTATAGAATGTAGCAGAAAATAATACCAAAGTATAGGAATAGATTAGGAATTTAGTGAATCAATGTTAGGGGATGAAGATAAGTATTTAGGATTTTGTTTAGTGATCGGGAAGCAAAACTTCCGTTGTGGTTTCTGTGTCTTTCCTGGGGTGACGATTTCAAGAAAGTCATAGTAAACTATGGAAGGTTTGTGTTTCTCAATTACTAGACTAAATCTTAAAGTGAGAGTAAGGACGATAGATTAATTGATGTTACAAGATTTCAAAATTTGATGAATATACTGGTTATGTTATATGGACAAGGTCCTTAGACTATGTTTATCTTATTGTAGGATGGACCTTGGGGGTGGCAGTGCTTACGTTAGTGGAAATGATGGTACATACCCCTCTGGTGCGGGTAGTGGAGATTTAAACGAAGTACTGCGTAGTGTGGCTTAACAGGTTATGGCTGAGATTGCATGTAGCCCTAGAGAGTATGGAGGACCATCGACAAATCGGGGTTGTACTATTGAGAAGTTCACAAAGAAGAATGCTCCGACATTCTTAGGAGGAGCCGATCCTACAGCTGCTGAGAATTGGATAAAGGACATCGAGAAAATACTGATGGTCTTCCATTGCACCCACGAGAAGAGGGTTCTTTACACTACATATAAATTAATAGGTGAGGCCGAAAAGTGGTGGATAGCAATGAATAACTAGCGGAATAGAGACTGGTATCAGTAGCTATGACCTGGTGCATTCTAGGATCGAAGAAGCGAAGGTTGTAGAATTTCTAGGATCGTCATAGGGAAATCTTATAGTCCAATAGTAGGAGTCCTATAGGAGCATGCCGATTAGGGAATAATATTTGTTACAGTTGTGGAATACCTAGACACATAGATCGAGAGTGTTAGTGGTCACTAAATATAGCACCAGGCCCTAGACAGATCCAAAGACATAATCGGGAACTCATATGTGGGGCCAGCAGAGGAATGTTGCCCTGGCGAGGGTTACGCTTCGACACTGAGACTACCGCAGACATCGTGATAGGTATTCTTAGCACTTTATCATATAAAGTTGTTATTTTGTTTGACATAGGTGTCACCCATTCATTTGTATCATCGGGTTATGCCGAATTATCTGGGTTTGATGCACAACTGTTAGATGTAGAATTGCATGTTGCCATGCCAACTAGATCTACAGTGTGGTGTGGAAATGCACTCAGGAATTTTCTAGTGGCCATTCAAGGGAAAGTACTACCAGCTGATCTCATGATACTAAACCTACTGGGGTTTGACGTGATATTGGGTATGGACTAGTTGGCAGCTAATCATGCCAGAATTGACTATTATCAGAAAGAAGTGATCTTTAGACCCCCGAGTGAGCAAGAATTCAGATTCGTGGGATTACGTGTGCAAGCTATACTGCAGTTAGTGTCGGCTTTACAGGTGAGGAGGCTACTTTAGGGCAGTTGTTAGAGATTTGTAGCTTATGTAAAGGAGAGACCAAAGGGAGTATTAAAGATTACTAATGTATTAGTGGTTAGAAAATTTTGAGATACTTTTCTAGAAGAGTTACCTAGCTTACCACCTGATCGAGAGATAGAATTTTCAAATGATATGCTTCCACGGACCAAACCAATATCTAAAGCACCTTACAGAATGGCTCCAGCAGAATTGAAAGAGTTAAAAGACTAGTTTGAGGAGTTGTTGGAAAAAGGTTTTATCAGACCTAATGTGTCACCTTGGGGAGCACCGGTTTTATTCGTGAAGAAGAAAGATGGGACCATAAGGATGTGCATTGATTACAAAGAGATAAATAAAGTGACGATTAAGAATAAGTATCGTCTTCCCATAATCAATGATCTATTTGATCAGCTCCAGGGGACTTTAGTCTACTCCAAGATTGATTTCTGGTCAAGTTATCACTAGGTGAGAATTAAAGCAGAGGACGTTCCCAAGAAGGCTTTCAGGACCCAATATGGGCACTACGAGTTTCTCCATATGCCATTTGATCTGACAAATGCACCGACATAGTTTATGGACCTAATGAATCGGGTGTTCCATTAGTATTTACACCAATTCGTTATGGTATTTATAGATTATATACTGGTTTATTCAAAAATTTTTGTGGAACATGAACATCATCTGAGGCTGGTGTTGCTGGTATGGAGGGAAAGAATGTTGTACGCGAAATTCAAGAAATTTGAATTATGGCTGAGGCAGGTCATTTTTCCAGGGCATGTGATATCCTAGAATGGTATAGAAGTTGACCTAGGCAAGATAGAGGATGTGATAGATTAGGCGAGGTCGAGAAATGTTCAAGAAATTAGGAGTTTTCTAGGACTGATAGGGTATTGCCAGCGCTTTGCGAATGGGTTTTTCAGACTATCAGGTCCCTTGACACTGCTCACAAGAAAGAATGCGAGGTTTGAATGGTCTCATGAATGTGAGTAGAGCTTTCAGGAGTTGAAATAGCGCCTGGTTACTACCCCAGTCTTGACTATTCCATCAGGAGAGGATAGATTTGTCATTTACAGTGATGCATCTCAGAAGGGGCTCGAGTGTGTGTTAATGCAACACGGGAGAGTTGTGGCTTATGAATCCAGGTAACTTAAAGAATATGAGAAGAACTATCTTATGCATGATTTAGAGCTAGATGGAGTGGTGTATGCCCTCAAGATCTGGAGACACTATCTTTGTGGAGGAAAATGTGAAATCTTCATGGAACACAAAAGATTGAAATATTTCTTTACTCAGAAAGAACTGAATGTGAGGCAAAGAAGATGGTTAGAACATATTAAAGATTATGACTACACTATTAGCTACCACCTAGGGAAAAGAAAATGTGGTAGCTCATGCACTGAGCCAAAAGTTAGTGAGAGCAGTGTTGATAGTAGTGGAGATTCAGCACCCTATCCAGATGGATTTGGAGAGGTTAGGCATGGACCTGATAGAGCGTGATCACCATGCTTTCATTTCTTTTGATTTAGGTGTAATCTAAAGAGGGGGTGTGAATTGGGTATTTGAAAAATTCTTTGAAACTTATTCACAACTCAGTCCCTATGTCTAAATTTAACCAATTACTTATCAAGTTCATGTGAGATTATTCAACAAAAATACATGCAATGTAAGTAATGAAATGTAGTGTGGAAAGTAAAGAGATAAGGAAATAGAGAATGCAAGAACAATTTTTACAAGATTCAGCCAACTCGGCCTATGTCCTCGCCTTGAGCAACCCACTCAAGGACTTAACTATAATCACTGCTCCTTAAATTGGGACGGAGCTTCCTTTACAATCCGATGCTTACAAGAGGTACAACTTCCTCCTACTCCGCTGCTTACAAGAGATATAGCTCTTTCTTGAAACCCAGTTCCCATCCCGAACTATGAGTACAATGAAATCTGTAAAACACTCAAAGTTGCTTCCAACAAAGTTAGTGAGTACAATTCAAATTCCTAATACATTGACATATGATGAAACTTGAAGCTCTGAGTGTATGAAATGATACAATCGTTTATGAATGAATATGCTTCAATATGCAAATTCTCTTTTTACCAAGACTCCCAAGTAATGATATATTTAAATGCTTTGGAGAATATTAGAGTTCTAGTTCACTACGTGAAAATGCACAAATGTATCTTATGTGAACTTATTCAAAAACTTTGTCTTGATTACTAGATCAATCAAAATGAACAACTTTTTTTCAAATATTCAATAACACAATGATCTTTGTAATATGCAAATATATATATTCGATATATATTCCAAAGATCAAACACCAATGTAATATCTTTTAGAAAAATATCCTTCAATAATATATCATTATGAACTCTATGAATATTCAAACAAATAGTATTATAATATTAAAACTATCAAGTCTTTGAATGAAAACTCACTTGACTCAAGAATATTTAATCAATGACAAAATCATTTCTCAAGTGATAATCTTATCAAAATGATCTAATATATGCAAACTCAAGATCAACCTCCTAACACAAATTCAAAAATGAATTTTACAAAGAAAAGCTCTTTGAAAAAATATATATCAATCAACAAATCAGTATAGATAAAGAACTCTTATGAAAATAAATATTAACGTGCAGATTGATTTACTAAACTCAATACCAAATAGAGTGCACAATGATTGCTAGATTGTCTTTTGTAAATAGAGGTAGCCTCAGCTCAGATTTGACATAAGAACTTTAAAATCCCAATCTAAAATTTCAGCAGTATGTTCCAATTGAGCTAAACGTGCAATCTCCTCAAGCAAATGTCAAAGGTTTGTTCTTGTGTATTCTCGTTAATCTCTCCCTTTGCACTAGGGTTTAGATGATGTACATATAGGTGCTTTACCTTCAGAATCAATCTTGACCATTGGATTAAAAAATATCTCATGAGTTGTCTTACTAAAAATTAAATTTTAAAGTTTTCCCGCAAGTTCAGATGACTGAGGTCAAGGGCCCAGACGACTGAAGAGGGCTCAGACGACTAAAGTGTTGCGTTCAAATGACTGAAGAGTGAGTTATGTCTTCTAAGGTGCTTTTGTCAGGTTTTGAGTTTCACCAGAAATTCTTCAGACGATTGAACTTAATCTTTGGTCTTCTGAAGAAATTCTTCAGACGACTGAGGTTAACTTCGGTCTTCTAAAGTTGCCACTTCAGATGACTGAACGTTGACTTCGGTCTTTTAAAGTTCCCAATTCCTAAATTTTTTTCTTTTAGCTTGAAAATTTTGTTTTGCTTTCTTTCTTGGCTCTTTTATAAAAATATTTTCCAAGGTTTTGACATTATTTCTAAGTCCATTAATGTCCCCTAATGTTGTTCATGAAATGCATGAGTCCAAGATCATTCTAGTTCATGATTTGAGCCTCAAATTAAATCATATGAAAATGTAAATACATGAGTTCTAACGACCCATTCCCATGGTGTTCTTGAACTTGTCACTTGTTTCTTCGTTCTTGTACTCTTTAAGTTCCATGGATCTTGCCAACATATGTATGCTTTTCTCTTTATGGCTTCCATGACTTATTATCCTTCCGTGCATGCTAAATATAGTTCCTGTTCACAATCTCAATGCACAGATCAAATACCAAGTTGATAGCTTTGGTGTATTCCCAAGAGGGGGGGGGGGAATTGGATTTAAAAAATTTTTGTAGGTTAAACTAGTTCAACAACAGTGCATTCACAACCTAGGTCTATCTACCAAAACGCGCATATAGGTAGAATATGCAAAATTTAAATCATGGGCATCATTCACACAATAACAAACATGTGTGGTAAATATAAAGTGTGTAGATATAAACAGACACATGATATGTTATCGGGGTTCAACCAACTGTGGCTATGTCCCCCCCTCTAGCTCGCAAGTCCGAGGATTTTCTTAAGGCTCACTTAACAGGTGGAGCGGCACCTAATAGAACCAGGTCAATGCACAAAGCTGACCTCAACCTTTACAAACTCTCCTTGCGAGGCGGAGAAAGCCCTAGGTCAAATTCACAAGGCTGACCCCAACCTTTACACAATCCTTACCAAGCTGGACTAAACCCCCTCAAGCCACGCTTGGAAATACAATAGTATTTTTCACAAAAGAACTAGTGCAATGATTATGCTTCTCAAGTAAAGCAGATATGTACCCAATACGCATAGTATAATCAATCAACCACACATTAACAATGTCGATAAATGTAAGCTCAGTGATGTGTATCTTTGTGTAGGCCACACTTAATAAGATATGATTGCTAATATGCTCAATATTGTTCTAAACAAGCAATACCTTGGAATTTAAGAAAAGAAAAAATCAATAGCAAATCAGTATTCCAAAGATATCAATCAGATATTCAAACTATTTAAAGAAGATTTTCTTCAATGAAATAGGCACACTACTAGTTTGAAAATATTTTTCTTGTTTGAAAATGTCTCTGCACAACCAAAAACAAAGCTATTAGACACTTGCAATAACAATGCAAATATCCTAAGCTTACTAGGTTATCCCAACACAAGATTTATAGTATGAAAATATGTGGGATAAACCTAAGGTAAACTCCCTAAAAATAATATCTCATTCATATAAGCAAGTGGGAGTATTAGCACTATCTAATGGACACAAGACCACTCAATAAACTCTCACAATATCAAGATATATCAAGGGAATAAATATTTGAGAGTATTTTGGGCAAAATGAGGTTTTGAGATAGAGAGGATTTTAGCTAATTATTTTGGATAATCTGCTTAATACTCGCAAATGAACCCATATTTACAGGCAGGGGTAAAATTATAACCGTTTGGGACTCATTGTGAATTATTAGAAAAGATTCAAAATGTTTAAGCACACTTAACCCAAATTAACCCAATTTTACCGCAGTTAAAATAATTTTAACCCGCCAAGGTTCGGCTGACTGAACCGTGGTTCGGTTGCCTGAGCAGACACAACTTTAAAAGATATTCAAATAAGTTTGGTCACACGGATTATAGTTCGATTGCCCAAATCAAAGCCAGTAGCCTCGCTTTGTAACTTCGGGTGCCCGATCATATGTTCGGTAGCCCGAACTCGTGGGTTCGGTCGCCCAAGGCCTTTTTGAATGTGAAGGTTCGGTAGCTTGAGTTGGTGACAAGCATTCTGACATGAGTTCGGTCACTCAGGGACGATAGGGCAATACAGGTTCGGTTGCACAAAGCCTGGTCAAACTGCTGACTTTCCAGCAGTTCAGGCGCCGGAGGAGTTGTGAACTCCAAGGGTTCGGTCACCCGAGATCTCACAAAATCCCTAATAATATTCAATTTCAGCACAATTTTAACACTCCTATATATTATATGATATGTTTGTGAGTGATGGGACCTAAGATCATTCAGCCCTTATAGTCATTCTACAGTCATTTTGAGCTTACAAAACCTACATGCATGACATGCAGAGATTATTACTGACCAATATTCTAATTACTTATTACAAACCCAAATAATAGTCCTTAGGGTCTTCATTCTTCAAGTCTTCACGTGCCATCAAATGATCTTGTTATTATAAACCTGCACGCAAACTTGACAGACATTAAATACCAAGAGTATTTGTCATTATCAAAACCAGGTGTGACCTATAAGGTCAACACAACTGATTTTTCATTATCAAAACTAGTTTGGACTCATAGAGTCAATAATTGTCAACCTGCTGGTATAGTTTACTTTGCAAGAAAGAAATAAAACCGCCCAGAGGAGTGATCCAGAATTAGCATAACTGATGGGAATAGTACAGGACGGATAGGAGGAGGATTTTAGCATATCAAATGATGGAGCCTTGCAGTTCCGTACCAGACTATGCGTTCAAGTAGATGTTGAGATTAGGAGGACTATCTTAAAGGAGGCACACATATCCTTATACATCGTGCATCCAAGTAGCACAAAAATGTATTAGGATTTATGGGAATCCTTCTGGTGGAGCGGAATGAAGAGGGAGATTGCTAAATTCATGAAATAATGCTTGACATGCTAGAAGATAAAGGCTGAGCACCAAGCACTGGTAGGGCAGTTGCAGCCACTCTACATCCCTGAGTGGAAATGGGATCACGTCTCCATGGATTTTGTAACAGGGCTACCAACAATGCAACAGGGACAAAACACTATTTAGGTGGTCATAGATCAACTGACGAATACTGCTCACTTTATCCCTATCAAAGTCAATTATTCTATGGACAGACTGGTAGAATTATACATTTAGGAGATAGTGTGCCAGTATCTATACTTTCAAACCGAGACCCCCAATTTACTTCACGATTTAGGAGGAGCTTTCATGAGGCCATGGGGTCATAGTTAACATTCAGCACAACTTTTCATCCTCATACAAATGGGTAGACAGAGAAGACGATCCAGATACTTGAAGATATGATGCGACGTGTGTGCTGGATTTCGGGGGTAGTTGGACCCAGTATTTGTCATTGGTCGATTTTGCGTACAATAACAGTTATCATGCTAGCATCGGAATGGCACCTTACGAAGCTCTTCAGGGTAGGAGGTGTCATTCTCCATTATACGGGGATGAAGTGGGAGAAAGGAGAGTATTGGGACCAGAGTTGGTGTAGCGGGCATACGATAAAGTCCAGCTTATTAAAAAAGAGAATCAGTGCAGCTCAGAGTCGGTAGAAAAGTTACGTAGATACTTGCCGCGAGGAGTTAAAATTTGACATGGGAGATCAGGTATTTTTTTATGGTAGCTCCACTGAGAAGAGTAATGAGATTTTGGAAGAAAAGTAAAATGAGCTCTAGGTACATTGGCCCATTTGAGATACTTGAGAGAATGAGGTCAGTTGCCTATAGGCTAGCTCTACCACCACTTCTATCTAGAATTCACAATGTATTTCATGTTTCCATGTTAAGGAAATATGTTCTAGACCCTTCGCATGTGATAAGTTATGCAAAGATAAAGCTCATAGATTCACTAACATATGAGGAAGCACTAGTGCAGATCTTAGACAGGAAGGAACAGGAATTGTGTACCAAGAAAATTCAGTTAGTAAAAGTCCTGTGGAGGAATCATGCCATAAAGGTAGCTTCATAAGAGCTTGAGGAGGAAATCAGGCAGAAATACCCACACCTATTTTGGTGGGGTAAAGAAAAAGTCAGTATTGTTTAGATAATGACAGTTTATTTGATTTAAAATAGAGTGATGAATGTATAGTTGTATTTTAGGTTATAGCATAGTTAGTGTTTTTGTTTTGGGAGAATTTTTTCTTTTATGGGTATAATTGTAATCTCCAAAAATTGCTTATGTAACCACAGTATTCCTCCCCCATAAGTGAAGGTAATTAATAAAATAAGTAGCACGTTTTCTTAATGGATGGTGTTCAATACAGATAGCAAATTTTGAGCAGGAAATTTTATAAGGAAGGGAGAATGTAGAGTCCCAAAGAATTATAGTAATTAAGTAATAAAAGAAAATAAAGAAAACGAAAATTTTAAAAGGGACTCAGCAGGGTCTCATCAACGAATGCAAAGCGCCCATCGACGAGAAGCCTTCCTGGGCTCGTCGACATGGACTCGTGTCTTGTCGATGAGAAGTTACTGAGAGAGGTTTAGCAGAACCTGAAGTTCATTGCTGAGGCGCACGAGTTCGTCGACAAACACTCTTCATGGACTTGTCGACGAGGTGAC
The DNA here is from genome assembly GCF_029873635.1 of Malania oleifera. Lineage (NCBI taxonomy): Eukaryota > Viridiplantae > Streptophyta > Magnoliopsida > Santalales > Ximeniaceae > Malania > Malania oleifera. The sequence goes on from NC_080418.1 coordinate 47,143,002, forward strand.
GTGTCTCATCGACGAATCCTAATTTTATAAATATGCTTAACTCGGATTTCAGCAAAAATTTTCATGCAGCAATCTTCTCTCTCTCTCTCTCTCTCTCTCTCTCTCTCTCTCTCTCTCTCTCTCTCCCTCTAAAATCATCTACTCTTCCTTCTCTCTACGATTTCAAATTTGTTCTTCACCAGTTCAACAATCGAAAGCTGCCACTTATTCCTAGGAAAACTCTCTTCAAGTTTGCTGGAGTGGATTGTTGGTTAGGCCAACTTGGGCCCAATCACAAAATCAGGGTAATTAGATTATTTAGGTATTTTCACTATTATCAGGCTTGTTTGAGCTCAGATTATGTGTTGTATGGGTTTATACTGGTATTTTGTGAAGTAACATTGGGGTGTTGTATTTTCAGGATTAGGGTGTTTTTGGGACCCTGCAGGTGTGGGTTGAGGACCCCAGCAGGTATCTTTCCAAGAGTTTAGGTAAATTATAGTTTAGAAATTCTGGATATGTGGAGTTGGGTAAAATATGAATGTGATAATTATTATGGTAAATTCAGTTGTGTGACTGTAATTATATGAGTGTTATTTCAGAGTGTTGAAAATTATGAACGCCGCATGCGAGAGATTATAAAATAGTATTTAGAGTTAGATAATCAGGTAAGGGGAATACATGTTATGCCAGCTTTATTAGACATTTTACTAGTATAATATAGTATTTGATTAGAGCATAAAAATTATACATACCTATGAAATATATTTATATGGAATTTTATTTAGTTGTGTGGCATGAGAATTACTGAAATATTATTCACTATTCAAACATAATACAAATTTATGCTTATATATAGTTTCTACAAAAATATGTTATACAATTTTACATAAACATGATTATATAGCCAACAGAGTTATGAAACATAACTTATATAGTTTTATATACAAAACTACAACTATATAGAAATATACAGAAATACAGTTTATATGATATGCAATATTTTACAGAATCATTCTTATGCAGTGGATTACAGAATTATGATTACGTAGTATATTTGAGAACATGATTGCACAATATTTTACAAAATTGATTATACAGTGTTTTTATTACCATGATTATATAGACATATATAGAACCGTGATTATATAGAAATATACACAACCATGATAGTACAAAATTTTATAGAACCATGATATACATAACATAGAACTGTGATGTACAAAAATATAGATCATACATTGAATTACAGAATATACAGTTATTATAGTGCATGGCTATAGAGTTGATACAAAATCATGGCTATTATAGAAATACAGAATCATGGTAAAACAGTTAGACATATATAGAAATATTATTATACAGTATCAGACCCAATGGAATATAGCAGTTTACAGAGCACGGTATTGTTGTTATACAGTATAGACAATGCAACCATACGTCTTAGATAAAGTATGGTACAGCCGATTGTGCCCTCAGGTGGAGTTGTAAGCTCCGTGGCTTCTGGACCAAGTTAAGCAAGCCTTTCGTGCTACAGGCATCCAGATATGCATACATTTACGCTAGCACTAGAGGGCCAACCAGTGTTTAGCCCTGCCTACAGGCCGCACAACCCGATTATGAGGTGGTAACTCATGACATATAGCCATCCAAGGGGAAGTTACAAATTTATGTATATGAATAATACACACAGAAAGCAAATATTACTTATTATAGAGAGGCAAATAGGCCGACTCAGAGGTAGAAATGGTGTTGGGTCGGTGTAGTTTTTGGGGTGAGTTTTGGGCCAGACTGTGGAGCCCATAGTATTTTTGGAAATTTTGGGAAGTGTTATGTATATATGTGTATGGGTACAGCTAGGTATATAGTACTCTGGTATTTTATTTTGGAATATGATTGATATGTATGTACTTCTACTACTTAGGTGTTATATGAAATGCACGGGATACCACAGTCCCACTCCGGGTCCTGATAAAGATAGCTATGCTCATGCAAGGTATTGGGAATTATATTAATATATTTAAAAAAATGGATGAAAATTCAGATCGTTACAATTTAGTATCAAAGTTTAGGATGCTAGGTTCTGTAGACTATAGAGTGCAGTGAAAAACAATACTAGAGTATAGGAATAGATTAAGAATTTAGTGAATCAATGTTGGGGAATGAAGATAAGTATTTAGGGTTTTTTTAGTGCGGGAAGAAGAATTTCTATTGTGGTTTCTGTGTCTTTCCTGGGGTGACGATTTCAAGAAAGTCATAGTAAACTATGGACAGGTTATGTTTCTTAATTACTAGACTAAATCTTAAATTGAGGGTAAGGACGATAGATTAATTGATGTTATGAGATTTCAAATTTTGATGAATATACTTGTTATGTTATATGGACAAGGTCCTCACACTATGTTTATCTTATTGTAGGATGGACCTTGGGGGTGGCAGTGCTCATATTAGTGGAGATGATGGTATAAGCCCTTCTGGTTCGGGCGGTGCAGATTTAGACGTAGTACTGCGTAGCGTGGCTCAGCAGGTTATGGTTGAGATTGCACTTAGCTCCAGAAAGCAAGGAGGACCATCGACAGATCGGGGCTATGCTATTGAGAAGTTCACTAAGATGAATCCTTTGGCATTCTCAAAAGGAGTCAATCCTACAGTGGCTGAGAATTGGATGGAGGAGATTGAGAAAATACTGACGGTCCTCCATTGCACCCATGAGAAGAGGATTCTTTATACTGCCTATAAATTTATAGGTGAGGCCAAAAGGTGGTACGCGACTACAAGATTACTGGAGGAACAATAACTGGTACCAGTAGCTATGACCTGGTGTCGATTTAAAAAAATCTTCTTTGATTGCTATTTTCTCGCCACTATCGGGGAGGCAAAGGTAGCAAAATTTTTGGGATTGACTCAGAAAAATCTTGCAGTCCAGCAGTACGCAGCGAAGTCTATTGAGTTGTCACGTTCACCCCTTATATTGTTCCAGATGAGGTGAAAAAGGATATGATGTTTGAGAGGGGTTTGAGGTAGGTTATTTATAAACAAGTGGTTGTTTTAAAGTTGAAGGATTTCTTTGAGCTTGTTGATAGGGCCACTATGGCGGAGGAAAGCGAGCAGAAAGATGCAAAAGCACTGAGCCAAAGGGATGTGGGGACCTTGAGTTAGGGGAAGAGGCATGCATCGTTGGAATTTCAAAGGAGTTTTGGAAAAGACCATTGGGGAGGAAATAAATTGGTAGAGTTGAGAGATAGGAGAGAGGAGATCATAGGTATCAGCGTGAGCAGGCATACCTTATTTGCCCTATTTGTGGTAGGAGGCATATAGGAGCAAGCCGATTGGGGAATAATGCTTGCTATAGTTGTGGACGATCTAGACACATAGCATGAGAGTGTTAGTGGTCATTGAACAAAGCACCAGCCTCTAGACAAATCCAAAGATATAATTAGGCACTCAAATGTGGTGGCCAACAAAGGAATGTAACCCTAGCGAGGGTTTATGCTTTAACACCGGGAGACTCTGAGATCGCCATAGAAGTCATGATAGGTATTCTTACCCTTTATCATATAAAGTTGTTGTTTTGTTTGACACAGGTGGCACCCATTCATTTGTATCATCGGGTTATGTTGAATTATCTAGGTTTAAGACACTACTGTTAGATGTAGAGTTGTCTGTTGCCACGCCAACTAAATCTACAGTGAGGCGTGGAAAGGTACCTAGGAATTTCCTAGTGGCTATTCAGGGGAAAGTACTACCAGCTGAACTCGTGGTACTAGACCTGCAGGGGTTTGACGTGATACTAGGTATGAACTTGTTGGTAGCTAATCATGCCAAAATTGACTGTTATCAGAAAGAAGTGATATTCAGACAGCCGGATGAGTAAGAATTCTGATTTGTGGGATCGCGTGTGCGCACCCCACCGCAGTTAGTGTTGGCTTTACAGGTGAGGAGGCTACTTCAGGGTCGTTGTCAGAGATTCGTAGCTTATGTAAAGGAAAGGCCAAAGGGAGAATTAAAGCTTACTAATATTACAGTGGTTAGAAAATTTTCAGATATTTTTTCGGAGGAGTTACCTAGCTTACCACCAGATCGAGGGATAGAATTTTCAATTGATCTGCTTCCAGGGATGACACTGATATCTAAAGCGCCTTACAAAATGGCTCTAGGAGAATTGAAAGAGTTAAAAAAATCTATTACAGGAGCTATTAGAAAAAGGTTTTATCAGGCCTAATGTGCCGCCTTGGGGAGCACCACTTTTATTCGTGAAAAAGAAAGATGGGATCAAGAGGATGTGCATTGATTACAGAGAGATAAACAAAGTGACGATAAAGAATAAATATCCTCTTCTCAAAATCGATGATCCTTTTTATTAGATCTAGGGGACTCTAGTCTACTCCAAGATTGATCTCTGGTCAGGTTATCACCATGTGAGAGTTAAAGTGGAGGACGTTTCGAAGACGGCTCTCAGGACGCAATATGGGCACTATGAATTTCTTGTTACGTCGTTTGGTCTAAGGAATGCACTGGCAGCATTTATGGACTTGATGAATCGAGTGTTCCATTAGTATCTAGACTAGTTTGTTGTGGAATTTATAGATGATATACTAGTCTATTCGAAAAGTTTTAAGGAACATGAACATCATCTGAGGCTAGTGTTGTAAGTATTGCGGGAAAAAAAGTTGTATGCAAAATTCAAGAAATGTGAATTCTGGATGAGTAGGTCGTTTTTTCAGGGGATGTGATTGACTCACTCAAAAAATGAGCAGCTCGAAAGCTATCCCAAGTATAGGACTTACGTCATGTAATATTCAGCCCAAGAGCTAGATCGTCTCCTCATGGAATGCGTTTTAATATTAAGTTTTACGTTTTCCAATCAAAAAATAAAAGGCTATTGAACTTAGTTCAGATTCAGGATTTTCAAGGTTGTTTTAGATTTTCTTTTGACAAATTAAACGAACAAGTAATTTAAATCTTAATCCTAGCATGCACTGAATTAAATGACCAGAACGGAAGATCTACATCTAATAGACAGACACCAGAACACACGTTAACTAAAGACAGTAACTTTAACACGTAATTAAAACATGCAATAATGAAACCCACTCAAACATAAATGCAAACGATAAAAACTGAACCTTTAATAAGAATCAAGAATTCAAACTAAAATTAAACCATTAATGACTTAAACGATAACATAACACAATAAAAACACGAGCTTTAATAAAACCGACCCTAACTAAATTGAGCTTAAACAAAAAAATTAAATCTTGAAAAAAAAAAAAGCAACTAATTTAATCTCTTAAAAACAAAAACACTTTTTCTCTTCTTTTTTTTTGTATTTTTTTTTTATTTTTGAACCAAAGCGTACTTAATTTAAAAGATTATTTTAAATCTACCGCTAATTAAGAGAAAATCAATAAATTTCAAATTTCAAATAAACTTAAAAAAAAAAAACAAAACTTGTATCAATATCCAATTAAATAACAAATAAAAAAATAAAAATATAAAAGAAAGAGAGAGTGAGAAAACAAAAATAAATAACTAAATAATATTGAGAATTTGAAGTCTTCAATAAAACTTAGTAAAGAAATAACATTTAACTATCAATAAAAATAAAAATAAAAAAGAGAAGAAGAAAGAGATAAGAAGCGAGAGAGAGAGAGAGAGAAAGTCATGTGATTGGTTGTGGATGATGGCTGGCCAGCGGCAAGGAAGGTCTATAGGAGCTGGGTTGCTGGAGTGGTGCTCGATTACTGGAGAAGATTGAGCTTGAAGCTGGTTTGTGGCACAGAGGGGCTATGTAGGGTGCTCTTAGCAGAGTTGTGGCTGTTGGTTGCTCTCGGGTGGTTTGGCAGCCAGACGGTGGTGGTTAATGTGTTATAGCAGAAGATCACGTCTGCTGATGTGTGGCTGGGTGGAAGGCAGATTGCTGGGAGTGGTGGCTTTTGGCAGCACACAGTAGCGAAGGGAATCTCTTAGACTTGTGGCAGTTGCGGATGGTCTTCGAGGTCTGCTGGTGGGAGTGGGCTGGCCTAGAAGTGTCATGGTTGGTTGTTGGAGTGGTGCTCGGTGGGCTGCTGGACAGAGGAGGGAACCAGGTGCGGCTGGTGCAATAAGGAACAAGGGGAGAGGAAGGCCAAGGAAGGAGAGTTAAAGAGGGAGAGAGCTAAGAGAGGGCAGGGAATAGAGACTGAGGGAGAGCTTAAGGGAGAGACTGAGGAAGAGAATGAGAGAATGAGAGGAAGAGAGAGCTGGGAGTTTGAGAAAGAAGGGGGACTGAAAGAGAGGGAAAAGAAGGGAAGAACGGTTAGAGCTTGAAGAAAAGAAAGGGAGAGGGACTAGGGAAGAGGGGGTGCACGGGGGCACACCTTAGAACAGGGAAAAGATAAAATAAATAGAAGGGGAAAGGGCTGCCCTATAACCCAGATAAACAACCCAACTCGGTCTGCATGGTCGGGTCACATCAAAGTATTACACTATATATATATATATATATATATATATATATATAAATATATATATAAATATATATCCATTTTTCTCTCCACGAACAAGGCCAATTTTGACCATATTGAAGGCCATTTTTCTCAAAGCTCAAAACATAAAAGTTGTAGATAATCTTCTCATATTTCTCTTGAATTTTGAATTGTCTCGATCGGAGCTTGGACGAAAAAAGTTATGCATGAATTACGAACTGATGTCGGTTTTAGCTCCCAAGAATTTTCTTGTGATAAAAAAATACCAAAAATTCATAAATTTCTCAATAAAACTCAAAGATTATAAATAGGACACTTTGTTAAAATATTTAGAGTAATTAGGCATTTAATTCAAAATATAGGCCCTAATACTCGGATTAAAACACCTAATTACGCAGTTTAAGCGCGTAATCACAACCCCAAACTAACGTTTTGCTAGTCTCTAGTAAATAACGTTAATGAATTTCAGGGTGGTACCCACAACTACGAACTCCAACAAACATGAAATTAATGTACATGTGACACAACCATACCATTTCACATGCAAGAATATAACTGAATTTCACACAAGCTTGTTCATATTTAGCGCACACAACTCCGAAACATGTCACTCATGCAAGTTTCATCATTATATAGCATTTAAGAACAGTATACTCACGTGAAGTTAACCAGTAGTACAATTCAGAGTTAATGCGGTCATATAAGTTCAAGTATAAACAGGAAAAATATCGAGGTATGTGTGATGTGTGTGACTCAGTACACTTAGGATACCAATGGACACCTACAGAATGGTCGCTTTGACTCGGCCTAACAAGTATACCCTCAAGAACACTAAAAAAAATGGGTTCACTCGTCATATGTGAGGAGAAGTGTCGCAATCAAGCATCCCACATATTAAAAGGAACAAACACTAAGTATATGGAGTGGACTAGTTTGAGAAGGATCTAACCTCTCTATGAGGTGTTAAGTCCTTCACCCTAGCATCTTCTCACCTACACGCTATATCCAACCAAAACCACCCTAGATCAACTTATTCACAAACTTGACATGAATACATTTGAGGCATTAAACGGTTGAAGAATCTTCATACGTGGAGAACATGTGTCGTGTCCTTGACTTTTTGTGGTATTTTTGTGGAACAGACATTAGCATTTCATTTCATGTGCATTTCTATTTCTTAAAATTTCTTTTGTTCATTCTTCATTTTTTGTCTTTTCTTGATCAATTAGGACAATCATTACACTTCTTTTGTTATCTTCACACCATCAATGGGAATTAAGCATGAAAAGTGGTCCATGAACTAAGTCTATTTCTAGGGGTGGCTCAGCCTGCACATCTTGAATAGGCTACAAGACTTAGGTTTCTATCTCCCCACCAGATGTCACCTCTAGGCTAGAAAATCAAAAAAAGAGACTAGTGTACAAAGAATCGTCCAGAAGAAAAGAGAATTGAGTTTCATGAACTATGATTTGATGTTAACACTCAAAAGGATGATAAATAGCTTAGGGATATCTCACAAGGCATCATAGTCACTACGGGTGTTCTCTCAGTGCTCACAAGGAACCCTAAGTGCAATGAATCACGTGAATGCGTCTATTCAGCTTCGTAAGATGTCGTGTAAATACAAGAAATTATATAATTAGATTAACACGAGTGTACTACCAATCAATTCTTCATGGAGTTTCAAAGTCATATAAAGAGAAACTACGCATAAATGACTCAAGTGTGTAATTTTTAGGTTATATGCAAGTATGTGAAGGGTATGAGTCAGTGTTAATCATGGCATAATTCAGTGTAATTCCTCACTACACTTCATTTCTTTTCTTTTTCTTTTTTTATTTTTTTGTTTTTGTTTTTTTTTTCAAATTAATATATAAAACCCATAAAATATATGTGCACAGTGACATGCAAATGCTCACCCCCCCCCCCCTCCCCTCCAACTAAAGTAGGACATTGTCCTCAATGTGAAAGCATAAGGGAAATAGAAAAACTATGCCCAGGAGAAATAGGGCATACTTGGGTAGAGAAGTAATGGGAAATGAAAACTGAACTACAAGAAAATGTGCCTGAAAATAAAATAAGGTAAAACAAAAGAAAAAGAAGGGAAAGAAAAACATCATAGTTGTCTGGTGGAGGCTCTGTAGGAATTTCGTTTGATGGGTGCAGATCTATAAATTGAACTAGCGGGTCTCCAAATTTGAGCCGCCGCAATGAATCAGTTTTCATACTTGCACAAAAGTCAGCCTCAAATGAATTAATACTCATCAAAATACAAGACAATACGTGTGCAGATCAACCTTCTTGTTTTAACAAGAAAGGGTCTTTATTCAGCATATTTTCCAGGAAATTTACTTTTTTGACTCTACTAGTCCAATCCGATTTTGATAGTGAAAAATCACTTGGTATTTGATGTGTGCATTAGGTTTGTGAACAAAACCCATATTAAGCATGCACAGAAGGATAACGAGTCATGGAAGCATTAAAGTAAAGCTTACATATCTTGGCAAGATCCATGGAACTCAAAAAGTACGCAAATCAAGATGCAAGCGGCAAAGTTCAAGAATATCTTGGGAATGGGTACTTAGACCTCATGTATTTACATTTTCGTATGATTTAATTCAAGGTTCAACATAACATAGAAAGACTTTAGGATTCATGCATTTCATGTATATCATTAGGAAACTTTCATAGACTTAAAAATACTTTTAAAATCATGGAAAATTTGTTTTACAAAAGACCCAAGAAGGAGAGCAAAGCAAAATTTTAAATTAGAAAAGAAAAATTTAGAATTTAGGGACTTCAATTGACTGAACTTCAAGTTCAGTTGGCGAAAGAATTTCCTCAGACGTCTGAAGATTTATGGGTGACAAACAGAATCTGGCAGAAGCACCTTAGATGACTGAACCTTGACCTTGGTCTTCTGAACTCGACACTTCGGTCATCTGAACCTTGACCTCGGTCATCTGACCCTGTATCCAAGCTATTTTTTGAATGGAATTCAATGACTTCGGTCATCTGGGCCTATGACTTCGGTTGTTTGAACCTGCAGGAAAACTTAAAAATATCATTTTTATTAAAAGAACTCGCGAGCTATTTTATTGATCCAACGGTTGAGATCAATTCTAAGGGTAAGATACTATAAATACTAATTATCTAAACCCTAGTATGTGTGCAAAAACATAAGAAGATCAACGTTAAGCGAATAACACATTTTGTTGAAAAGAAAACTGAGATACATGAGTTGATTGCTGTACGTTGGCCTACGCTCTAGCTTCTACACATCATCTTTGGGAAAATCTACTCAGAATATCTGAGTGGAACTTAGCTACTCATTTGGTTCTTTCATTCGAGTATTGAGATTTGATAAATCATATTTTTTATAATAGTTAGTTGGATAAAGTTTTTCTTATATAAGCTGATCTACTTGTTGATATCCATTTTTCATAGAGTATTCATTGCAAAATCTATTTTTGAATTCTTGTTAAGAAGTTAATCTTGTGCGTGCATATAGCAAATCATTTCATTGAGAATTTCGCCACTTGAGAAGAGCTTTTGGTATTGATTAAACACTTTTGATTCAAGTGAGATTTCATTCAAAGAGTTGATATTTTCAATATACCAAACCTACTAATTTGAAGATCATTTATGTTTGTAACTATATATATTTATTGAAGGATATTTTCATAAAATCATATAGTAAGAGTGTTGATCCTTGGTATCATCATCTTAGAGATACATATACATATACATGAAGTCAAATATTACCTAGATCACATTGAGATTGAAATATTATTAAGGTTAACATATTTCATGAAATAACTTTTACAAAGTGGGTGTAACATCTTTGCAATCTGCAAAGTTATTTTTATATTCAAAGATCTAACCTAAGATCTCCAAAGCATTGTTTTATACAAACATTTTTGGGAGAATTGATAAAAAGGGATTTGTATGTTAAAGCATATCATACATAAACGATTATATCGTTTCATACATTCTGAGCTTCAGATTATATCATATGTTAATGTAATAGGAATTTGAATTGTACTCACAAGCTTTTGTTTGGAAGTAATTCTGAGTGTTTTTACAGATTTTATTGTATACATGGCTCGGTGTGTAAACTGATGTTGGAGGAGAAAGTTGTATCTCTTGTAAGCAATGGGTGAGGAGGAAGTTGTACCTCTTGTAAGCAGTGGATTGTAAGGGAAGCTCCGTCCCAATTTAAGGAGCAGGGATTTTAGTGAAATCGTTGAGTGGTTGCTCAAGGCGAGGACGTAGGCCGAGTTGGCTAAACCTCATAAAAATCGTGTTTGTCTTCTCTCTTCCCTTTACCTTTTACTTTCAGCACTACATTTCAACTGCTCATATTGCATGTATAGGTTGAATAACATTGCACACTATTAATTGGGAAATAAGAACTCGTTGTTAAATATACAAGTAGGGAGTAAGTGGTAAAAAGATTTAAAGAATTTTTTAAATACCCAATTCACCCTCCCTCTTGGGATTACACTTAATTCAACATACTTCTTTATGAACTAGCATTTGAGGAAAAGTTGTTGGAACAGTTACCTTTAGTTAGCATTAGCATTAAAAGTTTTACCTGGTTCCTTGAAAGTTTAACATTCACCATTCTACACACCCTCCTTATCAGGTGTACCAATCATCTTACCACTGTAGGGATCTGCTTCCGCATTGGGTTCCTTGACATTTAATTCAGTCAGGAGTGACGGTTCCACAGTTGTCAAGCTATGAGGATAAGGTACCATAGGTTGGTACTCTTTATTAATATTAGCCTCCTCATTAATTGGCTGCTTCACATCTAGGCTTGTTTCCTTTTATATTCCTTGGACTTCATCTGTTTCAGTCATACTTCCAGGTGACAGGACAACTAGTTGTCCGACGATGAGCATCTCAAGTTAGGGAACTTCGTTCTCGCTTCTCGAAGTGATGGCGGTCTCCACTGTCTCAAGAGAAACATTACGTACTTGTTGTTGTTGCTGCTAGTATTCTTAAGGACTAAGCTAATGTTCCACGGGAAATTTCTCTTTTTCTAAGATGTCCAACTGCATGCTCATCGCATTAATGTTGTCTCACAATTCATTATAATGATTGACTTGAATCTACATGAACTGCTGGAGTATATTCGCCATCTGTGTCATGCTATCATCACAAAGTCCTAACGGCGCACAACTCTGAGGGATCTTTTGTGGCTGATACTGAGGTGGAATGGTGTTTGGGTAGTATGTTAGCTCATATGTATCTCCACCACTGATTGTGCTGATAGGGTGTACTGTCATGGGTGCCTGATTGTGTCGTGTATTCCATTGTAAAACACTTTCAGTTAGGTAATCAAAAAATGATAGTACCTGATCCAGATCCTCGCTGAAGGGTTCTCCATTGCACATGGTTTGGACAAAGTGCTTGCAATTAGGGGTAAAAGTAGTATAAAAATAATTAACTAACCTCCATGATTCAAACCCGTGATGTGGACAAGTACTTAGCAGATCCTTGAATCACTCCCAGTAGGCCCGAAACGTCTCGTCACCCTGCTGCACAAACTGAATAATCTGTTCCTACAAAAATTGAATTCTCTGTGAAGGACAAAACATATGCAGAAATTCACACTCCATATCAGCCCAATTATTGATGGAAAGAAGACTCAAGGAATTACACCACATCTGTGCCCCATCTTGCAAAGAGACAAGAAATAAATGCAGTCTAGTAGATTCATCAGTTTTAGCATGAGAGAAAAGCATATCGCAAGTTAACTCGAACTCCGTCAGGTGCTGATAAGGACACTTAGATTACGTGCCATAGAACTGGTGTAGCAATGACGTCCTCCCACACTACATCATGAAATCAAGTTCTTCATTAGGTAAAACAATGGTGGATGGTGCAGTGGTGTATTGAAGCTACAAAAAGTCTATCATCGTGCGTGGTGCAGGTGCAACCATATTTATTTGTTTATTTTTTTTCAAAACTTAATTTTTTTTATTTTTTTTTTCTTCTTTTTTTTTTCTTTTTCCTTTTCATAATACTAATTAAAATGACTAGAAAAATGCTAATTTGAGACTAAGACCGACATTCCCAAGCATCGGTGCCAAAAACTTGACTTACTCGAAAAATGAGCAACTCGGAAGCTATCCCAAGTATAGGAGTTACGTCATGTAATATTCAACCCAAGAGTTAGATCGTCTCCTCAGAGAATGCATTTTAATATCAAGTTTTATATTTTCCAATTGAAAAATAAAACGTTACTGAACTCAGTTCAGATTCGGGATTTTCGAGGTTGTTTCATATTTACTTTTGAAAAATTAAACGAATGAGCAATTTAAATCCTAATCCTAGCATGCACTGAATTAAGTGACAAGAACAGAAAATCTACATCTAATAAGCAAACACCAGAACACACGTTAACTAAAGACGACAACTTTAACACGTAATTAAAACACACAATAATGAAACCCACTCAAACATAAATGCAAATGATAAAAAATGAACCTTTAACGAGAATCAAGAACTCAAACTAAAATCAACCATTAACAACTTAAATGATAACAGAACACAATAAAAACACAAGCTTTAATAAAACCGACCCAAACTAAATGGAGCTTCAACAAAAAATTAAATCTTCAAAAAAAAAACAACTAATTTATTTTCTTAAAAATAAAAACACTTTTTTTTCTTCTTTTTTTTTTTTGTATTTTATTCTTTTTTTTTTTTTTTAGAACCAAACCATACTTAATTTAAAAGATTAACTTAAATCTACCACTAATTAAGAGAAAATAAATGAATAAATAATTTCAAAAAAAATTAAATACCTTAAACAATATTCAACAATTAAAATTTCAAATAAACTTTAAAAAAAAAAAACTAAACTTGTATCAATATCCAAATAAATAATAAATAAATAAAAGAAAAAGATAAAAGAAAGGGAGAGAGAAAACAAAACTAAATAACTAAATAATATTCATAATTTGAATTCTTCAATAAAACTTAGTAAAGAAATAACATTTAACAAACAATAACAAAAGGGAAGAAGAAAGAGATAAGAAGAGAGAGAGAGAGAGAGAGAGAGAGAGAGAGAGAGAGAGATTCATGTGATTGGTTGTGGATGATGGCTGGCTAGCGGTAGGGAAGGTCTGCAGGAGCTAGGTTGCTAGAGTGGTGCTCAGCTGCTAGAGAAGATGGAGCCTGAAGTTGGTCTGTGGCGCAGAGGGGCTGTGCAGGGTGCTCTCAGCAATGTCGTGGCTGCTGGTTGCTCTCGGGTGGTTTGGTAGCCAGACAGTGGTGACTGTTGTGTTGCAGGAGGAGATCGAGTCTACTGATGCGTGGCTGGCTGGAAGCTAGCTTATTAGGAGTTATGGCTGTCGGCAGCACACAGTAGCTAAGGGAATCTCTAAGACTTGTGGCTCTAGCAGATGGTCTTCGAGGTCTACTGGTGGGAGTGGGCTGGCCTGGAAGTGTCACGGTTGGTTGCTGGAGTGGTGCTCGGCTGGCTGCTGGACTGAGGAGGGAACCAGGTGCGGCTTGTGCAATGAGGAAAGAGGAGAGGGAGGCCAAGGAAAAAGAGTGAGAGACGGAGAGAGCTAAGAAAGAGCAGAGAAGAGAGTTAAGGAGAGCTTGAGGGAGAGACTGAGGGTATTACAGCAAAACGATTAGTTTTTCAGTTTATCTTTTGTCAGTTGGTTTGGTTGTATTTTTTTTCTTTTTCTATTAGTTAGTTTTAGTTCTATTTTCTTCTTCTATTTTCCTTTTTTCTTCTTCCTCTGGTTATATATACAGAGTCAGTAGTACATATTGTTTTGAATAAGAGAGAAAGAATTCCTTTCTTGCTTAAGTCCTCAACTGCTGCTATACTCTGTTTCATTGTATCAGAGAAGAAAGTTGAGAAGGTCCACTACAATGTCCACTTCATCCATTTCAATGAGCAATGTGAATGAAGAAAGAAATCTATACCACTTACAGAGTGGTGATTCACCAGGTACAATGCTGGTTTCGAATGTCCTCACTGGGGAAATTACCACACATGGAGTAGATCCATGATGATGGCTTTGAAGGTGAAGAACAAGATTGGGTTTGTAAATGGAACAATTTCCAGACCATCCTCAACAGATGCTTCGAATGCTATGTGGGAAAGATGTAATAAAATGGTATCTTCTTGGATAATTAACTCAGTGTCAAAAGAAATTGGGGCTAGCATTGTTTATTTTCACACTACCATGGATATGTGGCATGATCTCAAGAATAGATTCACATAAGGAAATGGACCAAGGATTTTTTAACTTCAAAATGATTTATCGATTCTAGTTCAAGAAAACAAGTCAGTAAGAGATTACTATACAAAATTGAAATCTTTATGGGATGAATTGGCTTACTACAATCAGATTCCCACCCTGTTCTTGTGGTGTTCTAAGAACATGCACTTGTGATGCTATTCCAGAATTCTTGAAATATCAAGATAAGCAACATGTCATTCAGTTCTTGATGGGGTCAAATGAAAGTTTTTCACATATTAGAAAGCATATTCTGATTATGGATTCTCTACCAGAAATAAACAAATTTTTTCTTTAATGGTTCAAGAAGAGAAACAGCGAAAGATTTGCAAATCTAGTGTAATAGATACAGTTGCCTTTATGAGAAAAATACCAGAATCAAAATTTTTAGGCAACAAAACTACTTCTAGAAATCAATAGCAAATGAGAGAAAAATTGTTTTGCACTCATTGTGGATTGAATAATCATACTATTGATAAATTCTACAAAATACATGGGTATCCTCCAGGTTATAAATTGACCAACTCTCGACAGAAGGAAAATTCTTCATCAACTAATCAAGTTACAAGCCATCCTATTGATGCAACCTTTGAACCTTATAATAAATTGTCTTTCTCTCAAGAAGACTGTCAAAAAAAGTTAGCTTTAATCCACTCACAATCTAATGAAACCATCAATCATCAAGCAGCTAATGTTGTTTCTAACATTCTTCCACAAAATACCCAAGGTATGATACTTTCAAGTTTTTCTTCAAGCTGTTCAGTATCCTCATCAACATCCCAGCATCTTTGGATCGTAGACACCGGTGCTACAGATCATATTATTTATTCAATTGATACATTTACCTCTATTAAAAAATCTTTAGACACTACTGTCATGCTTCCAAATGGACATACTATTCTAGTCACTCATATTGGCACAGTTCAATTGTCTAAATGTCTAATTCTCAAAGATGTACTTTGTGTACCATCTTTCTCATATAATTTGCTTTCAGTTAATAAACTTACTTCATCTCAAAAATTCAATTTTATTTTTTTGCCTAATGTATGTTTTATTCAGGAATTTACCCCATGGAGGATGATTGGGATTGCTAGAAAATATGTTGGGTTATATATTTTACAACAATCATTTGTTCATGTTGTTAGTTCTTCACCAAAATCAACCATTGTACACTCTGTCATAAACTCCAAAATCTGGCATAGCATAGTAGGGGAAAGAGGCATCTTTCCTTGTCTCGTTTGAATTTTCTTTCAAAAAATGTATCAGACATTAGATTTCCAAATAAACCAGATAATCATTGTACAATTTTTCTTTTAGCAAAATAGAAAAGTGTTCCAACTCATAATTGGTCTAGATACTTTCTTACCTTAGTTGATGATCACTCCAGATTTACATGGACCTACTTAATGAAACGAAAATCTAAAGTTACAAAATTTTTTACTGTTGTTTACAATATGGTTGAAACATGATTTGAGACAAAGATTAAATGTATAAGAATGGACAATGGTTTAAAGTTTAAAATGATAAATTTTTTTTATTCAAAAGGAATTTTGCATCAAGTTTCATGTGTAGAAACACCTCAACAAAATTCTATAGTTGAAAGAAAACATCAAAATTTATTAATTGTAGCAAGAGCTTTAAAATTTCAATCAAACATTCCTTTAATTTTTTGGGCAGAATGAATACTCACTCCAACATATACTATCAATAGAATTCCATCATTGATTTTGGAAAACAAGTCCCCACATGAGGTTTTGTATAATTTAGCTCCAACATATAAACATTTAAAGGTATTTGGATGTTTATGCTATGCATCAACCCTTGCCCAAAACAGATCAAAATTTTCATCAAAAGCAAGAAAGTGTATGTTTATGGGTTATCCATTTGGCATAAAGGGCTACAAGCTTTATGATTTGGAACAGAAAACATTCTTTATTTCCAGAGATGTCTTATTTCATGAATCCATATTTCCTTTTTGATCTGACTTCAATATGATTTCTACATATGAACATTCATTTCAGTCCATCACACCTTCAAAAGTTCTATTACAGTTTTTCCCAATCCAGTTCTAGATTCTAATAAGAATATAATTTTCTCTGAACCATTGTTATCAGCACTTCCTACTCCAGTTTTTGTTGTTCCATCTAACACTAATTTACCTTTCAATGATGTAAATCAATTTTCACCCTTGAGAAAATCAACTTGACAGCACAAACAGCCTGGTTACCTACGAGCTTATCATTGCAACTTAGCTACTTCTAATTCTCAATCATCTACTAGGGATCATGTTACTATCTTAGGTAATAAACATAGCATTTCTAAAGTACTTTCTTACTCCAGATTATCTGAATCACATAAGAATTCTCTATTTCCATTTCTTCTAATTTTGAACCTAAATTTTATCATCAAGCTGTTCAACATGCTCCTTGGAGAGCTGTTATATCTGCGGAATTATCTGCACTCGAAATGAATAAAACTTGGGTTCTTAGAACATTACCACCTAATAAAACTCCCACAGGTTGTAAGTGGGTATATAAAATCAAATACAGTTCGGATGGTTCAATAGAAAGACATAAGGCAAGACTTCTTGCTAAAGGTTATACTCAAATGGAAGGCTTGGGTTTTTTTGAGACTTTTTCACCTATTGCAAAGATGGTTGTTGTGAGGTGTATTTTATTGCTTGCTACAATACATGATTGGCATCTCTATCATTTAGATGTTAATAATGCATTTCTATATGGGGAATTAGACGAGGAAGTTTATATGAAGCCTCCTCCGGGCTATCTTAGTAAGGGGGACAAAAGAGTATGTAAATTGCAAAGATCTTTATGTAGCTTGAAGCAAGCTTCAAGACAATGGAATTCAAAAATTACCTCTATATTGTTTACAATGGGTTTTTCTCAGTCCAAAGCTGATTATTCTTTATTTACTAAGAAGGAAGGAGGTTCTTTTGTTGCCCTGTTATTGTATGTTGATGATATCCTCTTAGCTAGTTTAGCTATTATTGAGAATGTTAAAAAATCAATTGCTGCTGAGTTTAAGTTGAAGGATTTAGGGCCTGCGAAATTCTTTCTTGGATTGGAGATAGCTTGATCGAAAAAAGGTATATCTTTATCTCAAAGAAAATATTGTTTGGAACTAAATTCAGATGTTGTATTACTTGCTGCTAAACCAGTTTCATTCCCCATGGATCCTCATACAAAATTATCTAAAGATGCTGGTGAATTGGTGGATGATGTTTCAGCTTACGGAAGACTTATTAGAAGATTATTGTATTCGACTCATACTAGACCTGACATTACCTTTGTTGTACATCGTCTTAGTCAATTTTTAGATATCCCTAGAATGCCTCATTTACAAGTTGCTATGAGAATTTTACGATATGTCAAATCTACTCTTAGACAAGGCTTATTTTTTCCATCGTCATCTAAGGTTCATTGCAAAGCTTTTTCGGATTCATATTGGGCCAGCTGCCTGGATACTCGTAGCTATGACTTGGTGCTGAATTAAAGAAATCTTCTTTGATCGCTATTTTCCCACCATTGTCAGGGAGGCGAAAGTAGCAAAATTTTTGGGATTGACTCAAGGAAATCTTACAGTGTAGCAGTATGCAGCGAAGTTTATTAAGTTGTCACGCTTTGCCCCTTATATTGTTCCAGATGAGGTGAAAAAGGCTAGGATGTTTGAAAGGGGTTTGAGAAAAGATATTTATAAAAAGTGGTGGTTTTAAAGTTACAGGATTTCTCTGAGCTTGTTGATAGGGCCACTATGGCACAGGAGAGCGAGTAGAAAGATGCAGGAGCACCGAGCAAGAGGGATGTGGGGACCTTGAGTCTAAGAAAGAGGCTTGCATCTTCAGAATTTCAGACAAGTTCTAAACGAAGCCATTGGGGGGAAAATAGATTTGGTAGAGTTCAGAGACATGAGAGACAGGAGATCACGGGTATCAGGGTGAGCAAGCAAACCCTATTTGCCCTATTTGTGGTAGGAGGCATACAAGAGTTTGACATGATAATGGGTATGGACTGGTTGGCAGCTAATCATGCAAGTAGGTATATAGTACTCTAGTATTGTATTTTGGAATATGATGGATATGTATGTACTTCTGCTGCTTAGGTGTTATATGAAATGCACAAGATACCATGGTCCAACTTCGAGCCGTGATAATGATAAGTACGCTCATGCAAGGTATTGGGAATTATATTAATATAGAAAAAAATAATGGATGAAATTTCAGGTCGTTACAATTTAGTCATGTGTGGACCATGTATTCCATGATGGTGTTGGTCCTATGTGGACCAGTCATGTGTGGACCATGTGTGTTGTATGAATGAGAGTTCTGTGTGGACAAGTCCTGTGTGGACCATTCCTCTGTGGACCGTATTTCATGTGTGGATGTGAGTCATGTGTGGACATTATATTATGTGTGGATATGGACCCTGTATGGATGTGAATGAAGTATGCGTGCATCTTGTGTGGATTGGTTGTGGTATGCCTTTATATGTGGAACTTTTTGAAATGATTAGAGTTCGATACGTATAACTTTAATTACATAAGTATTTATGATAAAGTAAAATTCTCCACCCCAGGGTTTGCTGAGAAGGGCGAGTGCCCTGGTAATTTTATGTTGATACTAGAGTAGAGGGAAGCTACTTGTATAGGTTGGTAAGCTTCCCTATTCTTGAAGACTTTACCTGTATACATAACTCGTGGGCTTACTGAGTAAGGTGAGTGCCCTAATATTAGTACTAGAGCAGAGGGAAGTTACTTGTATGGACGGGTAATCTTACCTATTCTCGGTGATTTTTAGTAAAAATAACTATGATTATGTGTATAATATCAGATGACAGTTATTAGTGATGTGACTTTTCACCTTCTATGTTATATGATTACGCGTCTAGATTGTGTAATTAGGTGTTTAAAATCATGCATTAAAGATTATTGATGACTATATGAGTCTAATCCTGTTTTGATAATGACAAATCATTTGGTATTTGATCTGTGCATTGAGATTGTGAACATTAACAATATTTAGCATGCACGGAAGGCTAGAAAGTCATGGAAGCCATAAAGATTAAAGAACATACATCTTGGAAAAATCCATGGAACTAAAAGAATAGAAGAATGAAGATGCAAGCGGCAAGGTCAAGATCGTCTTGCGAATGGGTATTTAGAACTGAATGTATTTACATATTTCATGATTTAATTTGAAACTCAAAATATACCCTAAACTGACCTTAGGACTCATGCATCTCATGAAAATCTTTTAAGGGTTATTCACTGACTTAGAGACTCTATTTAAAACCCCGAAAATTGATTTATGAAGAAGCAAAGGAAGAAAGAAAAAAAATTTTTGAAAATAAAATAAAATACCTAAAGTTGGGCTACCCAAATGACTGAGGATTACCCTCAGATGTCTGAAGATGAAACTTCAGATGACTGAAGCTTTACTTCAGACGTCTGAAGAATTTCCTTATAAGACTAGAGAATTAGTTCAGTCATTTAAAGAATTAATTGCTGAAACACAGAACAGGCAGAACACCTTCAGATGTCTGAACCTTAAGTTCAGTCATCTGAAGTAGGGACTTTAGAAGTCTGGACCTCAACTTCAGATGACTGACCCTGTGTCCAGTTCAATTTTTTTGTAGCTTTAAGAAACATATGACGTCTGAACCTTAGACATCAATCATCTGAATCTGCGAGAAGTTTAAAAATTTAATCTTTAGCGAGAGAACGCGCACGTTATACACTTGATCAATTTGATCCAATGGTTAGGACTTATCCTAAGGCCAAGTTACCTATATAATCAACCTCTAAACCCTAATGCCCCAACTTTGGGAATAGAATTGAGAGACTTGAACATATTGCAATACGATTTCCTGCACTCCAACCTATACTCATCAAGTTTGGGAAAATCATCTTAGCAAAACAAATGGATTTCATTTACACATTTTGATAGCAAGCTTTGGTGATTGAGGTTTGGTAAATAAGGGATTGGTTTGCATTTTCAATATATAGTTATCTTAAAGATTTTTCATATCTCATACTCATACATCTATTACTCTTATTGAAAAAGAAAAATCCTTGTGTTGTTACATATAAATTTATTTGTGAAAGGATTTTCTAAACATTGAATATTTTGAGATCTTCAAGTTCTTATTTTCATTCAAAGACTCAATATTTTTGTTATTGCAAAATCTACTTGATTGAAAAGTCTAAAGGTTCTCAATATATATATATATATATGTGTGTGTGTGTGTGTGTGTGTGTGAGAAATATTATTGTGACAAGTAGTGTTTAAATCTTTGCAATACTCAAAGTATTTTTTTTATTCAATGACTCAACTTCACAAATTATTTAATAGCAAGAGCTTAGATTTTCATAATATTCAAGACCAATTTTTTAATAGGATCACATTCGTATTCTTGCATCTAGTAAGTTGAACTAAAACCCTAAGTTCTCCAAAGCATTTACTTATATTACTATTTTGGGAGATTTGATCAAAGAGAAATTTTGTGAAGCATATCATTCATATAATGATTACATCATTACATGCATACTGAGCTTCAAGTTTTATCATATGGATATGTGTTAGGTTTTCCATTGTACTCACTAGCTTTGTTAGAAGCAATATTGAGTTGTTTTGTAGATTTGAAATTCTATATTGTAATCACGATTCGGGTTGTGAACCAGGTGAGGAGGAAGTTATGTGTATGTTGAATAACCCCGCACGCACTAGATAATTAATTAAGTAAAATAGAATTTATTGAGATAATAATTTGAATCAATTTCAAACCCCTGCAATTAATTTATTAAATATAGAAATAGGGATTAAATGGTAAATAATCTTAAATATTTTTAAAATACCCAATTCACCCCCCTCTTGAGATTAAACCCGAATTAACATTTGGTATCAGAGGAGTTTACATAGAATTAACTATCATTTTGTAAAAAGATCACATGGCACACATCGGTGTAACTCCATTCGGTGACGGACACTCGTCCACTAGACCACCTATTTTCTGTGGTGTAAATTACACCTACTAGAAAAAAGGACCAGTAATATATTTTAAATGTGAATTTTAAAGTGTGGAAAATTGTTTTCAAGGGAAACCATGTCCTTATGAAAGTAGTTGATAAGGTTAATGTACCCAAAACTGAAGATGTGTAGACTGACGAGGACTATAAATCTGTGCAAATAAATGCTACAACAATTAATCTGTTATTCTATACACTAAATGTAAATGAGTTTAATAGGGTGATGGCCTATAGCACTTCTAAAGAGATTTGGGAAAAATTAGAAGTTACATATGTAGGTACTAAGGAAGTAAAAGATAGTAGGATAGACATGCTCACTAGTGAGTATGAAGCATTTAAAATGACTACTGATGAATCTATTAAATCTACATATACTACATTCACACACATCATGAATTCTTTAAATGTTCTTGGTAAATCTTACCCTACTTATGAGTTGATCAAGAAAATACTCAGGGGACTACAACCAATTTGGGAAGCTAAAGCTACTGCAATAGCAGAAGAGCAAAATCTCAAGGAGATGTCTATTGATGAACTAATTGGATCGCTCATCATCTATAAGCTTGCAATAAATGAGAGGAAGAATGAGCAAATTGAAGCAAAGAAAGCTACGACACTTGTTGGCCTTACAAGGCTTAAAATCTTATTATCTTGTTTTAATGCTAACAAACAAGTGGAATTTACCATATTTGTGTGAGTAATGTTGTTTTAGGGCTCATATATGAGAAAGCAAAGTTAAAGTACCCACAAGGATCAAATATTATTAAAATAAGGTCAAAGTGCTCACAATGATCAAATTAAGCTTAAAAGAGTCAAAGCATGAATTTAAAGATGATATATTAAAACTTGAAGAATATGAGGACATGAATGATTTGTTGAAAGCCAAGGAATGTTAAAGTCAAAAGAGCCAAAGAAAAGCAAAGTGAAGAAGCTCAAAGAATATGAAAGCTTGAAAAAAAGATGGACTCAATCCAAGGACAAAGTATGAAGACTCAAGAACCTAAAATGAGAAAAGTCTTAGAAGTTTTCATGTAAGTACTTTAATGTTTAAAATATCGTTTGAAATATTTTGAAGCTCTTAGGTTAACTTCTTGGACTAAATAGCTTTTAAAATATCTGGAAAATATTTTTATGAAGTCAAAAATTATTTTAAAAAGGTTAGAATCATTTTTGGAATGAAAAGCATCAAAAAGAGTTTTTCCAATTGCTATCAGTTTTTATATATCCGCATTAAGATGAATTTCTCTCTATCAAAAACTAATTATTTTAAAAAGTGAACAACATGAAAGTTGTATAGGTTTCTCTTAGCTTTCTTTTAACACTAAGAACACCTAATTTAGAGTTATACATAAAACGTTATGGCCAAAACACTGAAATAGGGTCACTGCTATCAAACATCTAAACACTGTTCATGGGAGGGACTTCAGATGACTGAACAAATGACCTTAGACGTCTGAAGATTTTTTGGACAGAATATAAAGAAGGCAGTAGCAGTTCAGATGTCTGAACTCACGACTTCAGACATCTAAACACTATTCAACGGGCAAATTTTTTAAATTCTAATATTTTAAAATATAGCCATTTAAGCTCCAAACTTTCGAAAAATTTGGGAAACTCTCAAAGGAAAATTTTGCAACATGGACACAAGTTTGAAAGCCTATAAATACATGGTTTTACAAATCAAAATACATCCAAGAATTGAAAAATCTACTTGTAAAGCTTAAAGCACTCTTGTTCTTTCAAAGCTCTCTTGCTCACTCATTGCAAATCTATTTTGCTGAGATATTCTGAAGTGCTAATCCTTCCTCCTTTGAATTCCTATTTCTAATCCTCTTTTAAGAAGGATATTGGTGAATTCTACACTTAAGCTTCATTGTATTTCATATTGATATTTTACATTCAAAGTATATA
Source organism: Malania oleifera (assembly GCF_029873635.1). Classification (NCBI taxonomy): domain Eukaryota; kingdom Viridiplantae; phylum Streptophyta; class Magnoliopsida; order Santalales; family Ximeniaceae; genus Malania; species Malania oleifera. Next base: position 47,166,670 of record NC_080418.1, read on the forward strand.
GTGCTGAAATTGTACTAACTTGCTCTTTGAGAGAGTATATTTGTACGCAGATCTTATCTTGTGTTTCTTATAGTTCTTTGACGTTCCAAGGATTGTTTGGATCGTTGGCTAAGCAAGGGGACATTGCTTAGAGAGGCGGGCTCTGGCCTATGTAAGGAGTGACCAAATTAGGGAATATCATTTGGAGAAGGCGGGCTCTAGCCTTAACCAAGGAGTGTTGTAATCGGTATTGTTCCACCCGTCAACGGAACTGAACTAGTGAATCCTTTGGTGGTTTTCCAAAGGTGACGACGTAGGCTGAGTATAAGCCGAACCTCGTAAAAATCTCCATCTCATTCTCTCTTTCCCTTACTCTTTATTTTCAGTGCATATTTAAATTGCATGGATGGTTTAAATTTGAAAATCATATAAACTACATATATTTGGAAATCAAACAAACTTAAGGTTTAATTTTGATTTGGGTTGCGGAAACCGAAAGGGAGTACGTTGGTTACACCATATCTTGCGGAAACCATACGAGAGTACGTTACTTGGTTAACATCCAAAAGATAAATTTACCAAGAGTTTAGTTGAGTTATAAATATTGAGAAGAGTGTAGATATTGTGTTGATTGAATGTTATATTGCACATCATATTGAAGAAGTAAAACCATATATACAGGGCTTACAATTTCATATCCAGGGCTGACAACAGAAGGTATATTGTGATTGAATGGTATAAAAGCTTGAGATTGATTGGATAGTGTTTGTATTTCAAGAGTGCTACATCTTGAATGATTTCATCAATTAAATAATGTTGCAGTGAACTTATATTTGATAAATAAAGTGTGGTTGTGTTGGTGTGGAGATTATGATTAATTGTTTGAATGTTTTATTAGCTGTGTGGTTGATTAAAGAGATTAAGTTGTTGTTTGATTGGTGAAATTAAACAAACAAGTTAAAGAATTGGTTAAAAGAAATAAAGAAGTTAAGGATTCTTAAAAGAAGTTAAAATAAAGTTTTAAAAGCCAATTCACCCCCTCCCCCTCTTGGGAAGTTATTCCTAATTTCAACACTTAAGGCATTATCTCACTTCTCCAATAAGGGAAGTGATTCATAATCGGATGAAAACATGGTACTCATAACTAAGAAATTTGAAGAGTTCATGAGAAAGAACAAGAAATACACCAGAAAATTCAAGGGCTCAAAAATAAAAAAAGAAGAGTCAAGCAGAAGGAAGCAAAAAGATGATCCTCCCATGTGTTATAATTGTAGAGAATTTGGACATATCAAGTCGGATTGTCCCCAACCGAAGAAAGTGTCTAAGAAGAAGAATAAGAAAGCTCTAAAGGTGGGCTGGGACACTCACAATACCAGTAGTTCAGAATCTGAATCCAGTGATGAAAATATTGCAAATCTAAGTCTGATGGCTCACAATGACCACGAACTACAATCTTTTTGTTCTACTTCATCTTACTATTCAAGTGATTCAGAAAATGAAAATAGCATACTTTCTTATGATGAATTGCATCAGGAATATCTGTATACCCTTAAAATGCTTGGGAAAATGAATAAGAAAAATTTTGGTTTGAAATTAAAATTGAAAGTATTTTCGAAGTTAGTTGAAAGTCAAAATGTATCTCATGCATCTCTTATGAAAGAGAATGATTTGAAAATTGAGGAGTTAGAAAAGAATTTGAAAGATAAATCAGAGATTATTTGTAAATTTACAGAAGGTCAAAATAATTTTGAAAAACTCTTAGGAGCTCAAAGAAATTCCCTAGAGAATGAAGGTCTTCGTATTAATGGGAAGGAGAATCTAAAATAGAGACATCTCTACGTGGGATATTTTGTAAGAGAGTCAAAATCGTATGTTCCAACTAAAGACTATCATAGAAATATTATATGTTTTAAATGTAAAAGGTTGGGTCACATAAAATTTGACTGCCCTTTCCAAAATAAAGATGTCAAAATTAAGAAAGTTTGGAAAGTCAAAGGAAAATCTAGTACTAACCCCCATGGACCGAAGAAAATCTGGGTACCAAAAGTAGTTATTTGATATGTCCTGCAGATGTGCTTGAGATTGTTCTCCTCGAAGGACAAGTGGTATATGGATAGCAGATGCTCGTGACATATGACAAGAGATAAAGCTAAATTCGCATCTATCATATCCAAATATGAAGGATTTGTTACATTTGGAGATAACTCTAAATGTAAAATCATTGGAGTTGGTAAGGTTCGTAAGGAACCTTCACTTGTCATTGATAATGTGTTATTAATTGATGGATTGAAACATAACTTATTGAGTATAAGTCAACTATGTGATAAAGGTTATAAAGTCTCATTTGAACATGACAAATGCACTGTAGAGAACAAATCTGAAAACAAAATATTATTTACTACTGATCGTCATGAAAATATCTACACCACTAGCCTTGACAACCTTGCTTCTCAACATATTACTTGTTTTTCTGCTATAAATGAGATTAGTTGGATTTGGCATAGGACACTAGGACATGCAAACATGGACTTAATATCGAAACTTGTTAAGGAAGAATTAGTAAAGGGATTGCCTAAGACTATTCGTGAAAGATAAAATCTGTGATGCATGCCAACTAGGAAAACAAGAAAGACGAGCTTTAAGAAGAGGAAAGTAATCTCTACTACTTGGCCACTTCAAATGCTACACTTAGATTTATTTGGTCCAAACCCAACTCAGAGTTTAGGAGGAAAATCATGCGCATTCGTCATAGTTGATGATTATTCAAGATATACATGGGTACTATTTTTAGGTCACAAAGATGAAGCGTGTGAACAATTCATAAATCTATGTAAGAAAATTCAAAATGAAAAGGGTTATACTATCACAAAAATCCAAAGTGAGAAAATTCATAAATCTTAGGTTATGCTCCCGTGAAAATCGATTCAAGCACTCACGAAATGAGAGAGCAAACCTCTAAATGAACACACTCAATACACTTACAAATGATTCAAAGAAGTAAAGAAGGTAAGTTTGAGTGGATTTGGAAATAATATAAGCAGTAGGAAGTATTTAGCTTGAGAGAGAAATATGATTTTTATTTTTGCTAATCAATCACCCTAATTTTCCCAAATGAAGGGGTATATATAGACATCCCATGATTTTTGACCATTGGGGACCTATTAGGAATTATTGGAAAAGTTTAATGACATTTAAACCATTTTAACCCTGTTAAAAGAAAATTTAACCGCGGTAAAAATCAAGGCAACCCGAGAGGTCCAGTCGACCAGATTAGTTTCTGTCAACCAGGACTCATATGATTCGGTCGACCAGGGCATTTTTTAACTGAGTGGTCAGTCGATTGAAAGTGCCTTTCCAAAGGCCATTTTCTATTTTCACCGAGGTTCGGTCAACCAGGCCATTTTGAACTAGCTAGTTCGGTCGACCAGATCACTGGGATTTTTCCTGAGGACCCTCGGTTGACTCGTTCTGAGTTATGTTTCCAAGTGCAGAAGTGTCAAGTTGTATCAAGGATGAGTCCAGGATCGTATTCCACAGGGACCACTGAGTATCAAAGTATTTACGCAAGTTTAGTGAAATCCTGTTGCTGAAAAATGGGGTTTGAAAATCTTTTTGGTCTTTTACGATTTTGAAAACAGTAAACAAAGTGAGAAAAGGTTGAGTAAATTATCAAAATGAAACTAAAATTTTATCAATTTTCCAAAAATGTAAATCTAATAACGCAACCAAATTAAACGGATTAACTGAAACAATTTACCAAATACTCGGGTTACGGGTCAATGTCTACTTGCTTCCATCGTTTATTAATTCCCTAGGCCGTACTCCTCTTCTTGTTAATCCAATCAAGGCATTAATAAGATGAAATTTTATTACTAAACTCAAGTAAATTTGCCACATCCAAACGGAAGAAAATATAAACTCTCATTAAGCATTAACCGAATTTCGTGTAAATTAGTTGATGAAAATCATAGATTAAATCAAGGTTTTGATCTGCCTAACGTCAACAACAAAACAAGAAATAAGAGCTAGTGATTTATCAACGATGCCTTCAATTTTTCAGTTTAACCAAATAAAAGTTTAACAATGATATTTTAGGGAAACTAATAAACCATGAAACGCAAACGACATCGACCCATAACCCGAGTTACCGAACTTAGCCACTCATGCTTGCAATAAAAAAAAACAAGTATGGAAATCCTAGTCTACTTAAGCAAGTATCAAAACTCATGCTAACTAAAGACAATAACTTTGAACACGAAATTAAAACACGCACTAATAAAAACTCAATCAAACACATACGTAAAACAATAAAAATCAAACCTTTAACAAAAAATTACGAATAAAAATAATTAAATTAAAACGAATAAAAATTCACTACTAAAATTACTTGAGAATTCAAATAAATAATTGAAATACAATATCATTCAAGATCAATTTTTTTTCCAATTAACTTCAATAAAAACATTAATCATAACCAACTTAATAATAAGAGAAGAAATAAAAGAAAAGCAAAGGGAGAGAGAGATAGAGAAAACAGAGGATGGGCGGCTGTGTTCACGGCTGCTGTGGAAGAACCGTGAGGATCTGCTGGAGAGGGCAGCTGCTGGTCTAGCTTTACTGGTGTGGTGAGGCAGCTGTGGAGTTGCAGGCAAGGAAGTGGAGCTGCTGAGGTTGAGGTTGTGTTGATGTCGCAGTTTGAAGGAGAGTGCAGCAGAGGCTTGTGCTGGAGAGGTCTTGGGTCTTCACGGCAGCAGGTGGCTGGAAATCTGGAGCAGCAACAAAGGGAAACAGCACAGCAAAGCAAAAGGGCAGCAGTGGTGGCCTTCCTTCAGCAGTTGCAGCGGCTGTGTGTTCACGGGCAGAGGGAGTTGCAGCAAGGGAGCAGGGAAGCAAGGGGAAGGGAAGAGATAAGAGAAAAGGGAAAAAAAAAAAGAACTAAAAGGCTGGAAATACGAGAGAGTAGAAGAAAAAAAATAAATAGAGGAATAAAACGGGAGAATGGGCAAAAGAGAGAGCAGAGAACAGCTAGGAAAAGAGAAGGGACAGGGGAAGAGAAGGAGAAGAAGAAGAAGAAGAAGAGAGGAAAGGAGAGCCCTCACGGGCTGCCTTCCAAAAGAAGGAGGAGGAAGAGAATATTTAAAGGGGATGGGGAAAAACCCTATGACCCGGATTACCCAACCCGACCCGGCCATGCATGGCCGGGTCACATCAAATACCCATTCATATATATTTTTTTTTCCCATTTTATTTGTTATCTGTTCGTCGCAAATTATGCTCTTCTGGAGCTCGTATCTCACAAAACTCAAAACACGAAAGTTGTAGATAATCCTTTCCTCTTTCTCCAAAAATTTGAATCGTATCAATCGGAGCTCGGACGGAAAATTTATGTACGAAATACGAACAGGTATTGGTTTTGATTCCCGGGAATTTTCCTGCGACAAAAAAATTACCAAAACTTCATAAATAGTGCAATAAAGTTCAAGAATGATGATTTTGGCATTTTATTAAAATATTAGACAATTTTGGACATTTAATTAAAAAGATAAATCGAAAAACCCGGGTTAAGATGCCCAATTAAGCAGTTTTGACCCGTAATCACACCCCCCAACTAACGTTTTGCTAGTTTCTAGCAAATGACGTGAATGAATCTCAGGGTGGTGTCTACAACTACAAACTCTAATAATCATGAAATCAATGCACATGCGATATAATTATACCACTTCACATACAAGAACATAACTGAATTTCACACAAGCTTATTCATATTCAATGCACACGACTCCAAAGCACGTCACTCATGCAAGTTTCATTGTTTATATGTGATTTGAAAGTAGTATACTCACATGAAGTTAATCAGTGGCACATTCAGAGTTAATGCAATCATATAAGTTCTAGTATAAACAGGTAAACTCTCGAGGTGTGTGTGATGTGTGTGACTCAGTACACCAAGGATGCCAATGGACACCTACAGAACGGTCGCTTTGACTCGGCCTAACTGGTATACCCTCAAGAACACTCAAAGAAAATGGGTTCACTCATCATATGTGAGGAGGAGTGTCGTGATCAAACATCCCACATATTAAAAGGAACAACGCTAAGTATATGGAGTGGACTAGTCTGGAAAGGATCTAACCTATCTATGAGGTGTCGGGTCCTTCACCCTAACATCTTCTCACCTACTCGCCCTATCCAACTGAGACCACCCTAGATCAACTCATTCAAAAACTTGTCGTGAATACATCTGAAGCATTAATCGGTTGAAGAATCTTCGTACGTAGAGAACATGTGTTGTGTCCTTGACTTTTTGTGATATTTCTGCGGAGCAGACATTAGCATTTCATTTCACGCGCATATTTATTTCTTATCATTTCTTCTGCTCATTCTTTATTTTCTGCCTTTTCTTGAACAATTAACACAATCATAAGACTTCTTTTGTAATCGTCAAACAATCAATGGGATTTGAGCTTGAATAGGGGTCCATGAATTAAGTCTATCTCTAGGAGTGGCTCAGCCTTCACATCTTGAGTAGGCTACAAGACCTAGGTTTCTATCTCCCCACTAGGTGTCACCTCTAGGCTAGCAAATCAAAGACAGAGACTAGTGTACAAGGAATCATCCAGAAAAAAAAAAAAAAAAATTGAGTTCCATGAACTCTGATTTGATATTAACACTCAAAATGACTATAATAGCTCAAGAATATCTCACAAAGGTGTCATAGTCGTCACGGGTGTTCTCTCAGTGCTTACAAGAAACCCTAAGTGTAATGAATCACGTGAGTGTGTATTCAACCTCGTGAGATGTCATGTAAATACAAAAAATTATATAACCAAATTAAATCGAATGTACTACCAATCAATTATTCATGGAGTCATAAAATCATATAAAGAGAAACTACGCATAAATGACTCAAGTGTGTAGTTCTTAGGTTATATGCAGGTATGTGAAGGGTACGAGTCAATGTTAAGCATAGCATAGTGCAATGTAATTCCTTCAGTACTCCTCCTTTATTTCTCTTTTTTTTTTTGTTTTTTTTTGTTTTTTTGTTTTTTTAAATTAAAAAAAACCGGTACGTGTACGTGCATAGTGTCACATGCAAATGCTCACCCCTCAACTAAAATGGAACATTGTCCTCAATGTGAAAGCATAGGGGAAATAGAAAAACTGTGCACGGGAAAAATGGGGCGTACCTGGATGAAGAAATAATGGAAAAGGAAAAATGAACTAAAGGGAATTGTACCTATCAATAAACTAAAAATAAGACATAATGAAACAAAATGAAAACAAAGGAAAGCAAAACGTCACAGTGTGTCTGGAGGAGGCTCGGGAGGAATTTCGTCTGGTGGGTGCAGATTTATAAATTGAACTAGTGAATCTCCAAATTTGAGTCACCATAATGCATCAGGTTTGTTATCTACACAAAAGTTATCTATGAATAAATCAATACTTTCCACAATATCAGACAACACATTTTCAAATTGTCTTTCTTGGTTTAACAAGAAAGGATCCTTATCCAGTATAGTTTCCAGGAAATATACTTCTTTAAGAACTGGCATTTGAGGAAAAGTTTTCAGAACAATTACCTTTGGTTCTTCAGAAGCATCAACATTAAAATTTGTACCTGGTTCCATGAAGGTTAAAGTCTCACCATTCTGCTCAACTTCTTCATTTAGTGCACCAGTCACCCTACCATAGCTGGGATTTGCTTCGACATTGCACTCATTGACATTTGCTTCAATATAGGATGACGGTTCCATGATTGCAATCTGTACTTGAGTATCTGGCTGGGCTTGAAATTGGGATTCATCTATCTCCGAAGCATTCAATAATATGTTCAGCTTAGTCAATTCGGTGCTTATCTCGTTGATGGCTTGAGAAGTTTGCGAATTGATCACATTTTGGCTTGCCATGAACTGTTGTAAGCTAATAGTTAGCTGTTGTATGGAATCTTCCATTTCCCTTCTTTGCATTGGAGGAGGCTGATTTGCAAAGTAAGAGGGTCCCGAGTCTTGGCCAGATGCTGCATAAGGAATGTATTGACTTTGTTCCTGGGGAGATGGCTCCACTTGGTCATTCGTCCAACTGAAATTTGAATGACTTCTACAAACTGCATTGTAAGTATCAGAATAAGGTTCATAAGAAATATAAGAAACTATATACACCGGGTTAGACTGATCAAGCAAAACTTCCTTAAGAGTAGGAATAGTTGGACATGCATCAGTCGCATGCCCTGGATCCTCACATATGCTGCATTTCTTAGAAGATGAGGGTAAAACATGCATTTCATTTACCTCCTTAAGCTCAATGGAATCTAACCTTTTGGACATCAATGCAAGCCTAACATTCAAATCATCAACTTCTTCCGATTGATACTTACCGCCCCCACTAATACATTTTTGCTTTTCAAATTTATCATACACATTAGAGACATCCCAATATTGGGCGTTTTCAGCCAAATAATCAAAATAGTCAAAAGCTTCTTTGGGCTCTTTATTGAAAAACTCACCATTACACATTGTTTCCACAAATTGCCTTATCTTTGGTTTCAACCCCTCATAGAAAAAACTGATGATCCTCCAATTCTCATACCCATGGTGAGGACATGCATTTAAGAGGTCTTTGAAACGTTCCCAAGACTGATAAAATGTTTCCACATCCTTTTGGAAAAAATTCATGATTTGTCTTTTCAAAGCATTAGTTCTTTGCATGGGAAAAAATTTCTTTAAAAACTCAGTTTGCATTTCTTGCCAAGTCCCAATGGATCTTGGCCTTAAGGAATAAAACCAGGTTTTTGCCTTATCTTTTAAAGAAAAGGAAAACAATTTCAGTCTTATTACCTCTTCAGTGCATGTTCTATCCATGAATGTGGCACAAACTTCTTCAAACTCTTTAATATGTAAATATGGGTTTTCAGATTCAATGCCATGAAAATGAGGTAATAATGGAATCATCCCAGGTTTAAAATTAAAAGCATTTGCATTCAAAGGTAGAACAATGCAGGATGGGGTACTGGTCCTAACAGGTTGCAAATATTCTCTGAGTGTCCTATTAGGGTTCTCCATATCATGAGGTTCGTTCTCAGCCATAATGCTATGTGTATCAAATAGTGATTCAAGTGAAACGGGTTCACTCGATGATGAGATGGATGAGTTTGTCCTGACTAGTCTAAATGTGTTATCTCTAGCCCAACTAGTCATACAAACGCAGTATAAACGCAATAAAAGCAAACAGGTCAAAGGAGAGGAAGTAGATATCACCCAGGCTGTGAAGACGTTCACAGCTCTAAAACACCTCTCTGAAATCTGAGAAACACTTTGATGACACCAATTAGTCCCCGGCAACGGCGCCAAAAACTTGACTCATTCTGAGTTATGCTTCCAAGTGCAGAAGTGTCAAGTTGTATCAAGGATGAGTCCAGGATCGTATTCCACAGGGACCACTGAGTATCAAAGTATTTACGCAAGTTTAGTGAAATCCTGTTACTGAAAAATGGGGTTTGAAAATCTTTTTGGTCTTTTACGATTTTGAAAACAGTAAACAAAGTGAGAAAAGGTTGAGTAAACTATCAAAATGAAACTAAAATTTTATCAATTTTCCAAAAATGTAAATCTAATAACGCAACCAAATTAAACGGATTAACTGAAACAATTTACCAAATACTCGGGTTACGGGTCAATGTCTACTTGCTTCCATCGTTTATTAATTCCCTAGGCCGTACTCCTCTTCTTGTTAATCCAATCAAGGCATTAATAAGATGAAATTTTATTACTAAACTCAAGTAAATTTGCCACATCCAAACGAAAGAAAATATAAACTCTCATTAAGCATCAACCGAATTTCGTGTAAATTAGTTGATGAAAATCCTAGATTAAATCAAGGTTTTAATGTGCCTAATGTCAACAACAAAACAAGAAACAAGAGCTAGTGATTTATCAACGATGCCTTCAATTTTTGGTTTTAACCAAATAAAAGTTTAACAATGATATTTTAGGGAAACTAATAAACCATGAAACGCAAACGACATCGACCCACAACCCGAGTTACCGAACTTAGCCACTCATGCTTGCAATAAAAAAAAACAAGTATGGAAATCCTAGTCTACTTAAGCAAGTATCAAAACTCATGCTAACTAAAGACAATAACTTTGAACACGAAATTAAAACACACACTAATAAAAACTCAATCAAACACATACGAAAAACAATAAAAATCAAACCTTTAACAAAAAATTACGAATAAAAATAATTAAATTAAAACGAATAAAAATTCACTACTAAAATTACTTGAGAATTCAAATAAATAATTGAAATACAATATCATTCAAGATCAATTTTTTTTTCCAATTAACTTCAATAAAAACATTAATCATAACCAACTTAATAATAAGAGAAGAAATAAAAGAAAAGCAAAGGGAGAGAGAGATAGAGAAAACAGAGGATGGGCGGCTGTGTTCACGGCTGCTGTGGAAGAACCGTGAGGATCTGCTGGAGAGGGCAGCTGCTAGTCTAGCTTTACTGGTGTGGTGAGGCAGCTGTGGAGTTGCAGGCAAGGAAGTGGAGCTGCTGAGGTTGAGGTTGTGTTGATGTCGCAGTTTGAAGGAGAGTGGAGCAGAGGCTTGTGTTGGAGAGGTCTTGGGTCTTCACGGCAGCAGGTGGCTGGAAATCTGGAGCAGCAACAAAGGGAAACAGCACAGCAAAGCAAAAGGGCAGCAGTGGTGGCCTTCCTTCAGCAGTTGCAGCGGCTGTGTGTTCACGGGCAGAGGGAGTTGCAGCAAGGGAGCAGGGAAGCAAGGGGAAGGGAAGAGATAAGAGAAAAAGGAAAAAACAAAGAACTAAAAGGCTGGAAATACGAGAGAGTAGAAGAAAAAAAATAAATAGAGGAATAAAATGGGAGAATGGGCAAAAGAGAGAGCAGAGAACAGCTAGGAAAAGAGAAGGGACAGGGGAAGAGAAGGAGAAGAAGAAGAAGAAGAAGAAGAAGAGAGGAGAGGAGAGCCCTCATGGGCTGCCTTCCAAAAGAAGGAGGAGGAAGATAATATTTAAAGGGGATGGGGAAAAACCCTATGACCCGGATTACCCAACCCGACCCGGCCATGCATGGCCGAGTCACATCAAATACCCATTCATATATATATTTTTTTCTCATTTTATTTGTTCTCTGTTCGTCACAAATTCTGCTCTTCTGGAGCTCGTATCTCACAAAATTCAAAACACAAAAGTTGTAGATAATCTTTTTCTCTTTCTCCATAAATTTGAATCGTATCAATCGGAGCTCGGACGGAAATGTTATGTACGAAATACGAACAGGTATCGGTTTTGATTCCCAGGAATTTTCCTGCGACAAAAAAATTACCAAAACTACATAAATAGTGCAATAAAGTTCAAGAATAATGATTTTGGCATTTTATTAAAATGTTAGACAATTTTGGACATTTAATTAAAAATATAAACCGAAAAGCCCGGGTTAAGATGCCCAATTAAGCAGTTTTGACCCATAATCATCGGTCGACCAGGTAGTTGGAGTACAAAAAGGGTTCGATCAACCAAATGGTCAAAATGTTGACCCAAGGAGGTTTCGGTCGACCAAGGCTTTTTGAACTACCTGGTGTCGGTCGACCAAGGCCTTGGTCAATAGTTGACCCAAGCTTGGTTCGATTAACCAGGGCAAAATGAATTTCCTGGTTCGGTCGACCGAAAGTGCCCAAAGTGTGCATTTCGGTCCCGTTTTAATACACACAAATCCTAATGAAGTGTCTAACAAACATAGGTGCAAATGTGTGAGTCCTAGGGTCATTTATAATTATGAATACATCAAAAAAGTCTGGTGTCGGTCGACCAAGGCCTTGGTCAATAGTTGACCCAAGCTTGGTTCGATTAACCAGGGCAAAATGAATTGCCTGGTTCGGTCGACCGAAAGTGCACAAAGTGTGCATTTCGGTCCCGTTTTAATACACACAAATCCTAATGAAGTGTCTAACAAACATAGGTGCAAATGTGTGAGTCCTAGGGTCATTTATGATTATGAATACACCAAAAAAGTCTGGTGTCGACCGCCTAAGGTCATTCTATGGTCACTTTTTGGTTTGAACTTACAAAATAAACCATGCATGTGTTGTGAGTGCTTATTACAAACCAAATATCCTAATTACTATTACATACCAATTTGACCACTAAATATATATTACAACTGAAAAACACAAACTGGTCTTCAAGCTTTAAGCTTTCATATGCCATCAATGTGTTTAGTAATATAGACCTGCACATGAACTGGATACTCATTAAATACAAGAGTATTTGTCATAATTGAAACTGGGCATGACCTATAAGGTCAACAAGGCGTTTTATTTAGGGCTTTAGTAGTATTGCTAAACCATTATGTACTTTATTGCAGAATGAGACTGAATTCTTGTGGACTAATGAATGTTAATAGGCTTTTGAAACGCTAGAGAAACATTTGACCATTGCGCCCATAATGCAATCTCCTCAGTGGGACTTGCCATTGGAAATCATGACTGATGCTAGTGATTATGCCCTTGGTGCAATTATGGGTCAAAGAATTGATAACAACTCGTCTGTCATTTATTATGTGAGTCGTACTTTGAATGATAATCAAAAAAATTATATCAGCACTGAGAAGGAATTGTTAACTATTGTATTTGCCTTAGAAAATTTTCGTTCTTATGTCATTGGATCGCCTATTATTATTTTTACTGATCACTCTCCTCTGAAATATTTGTTAGCAAATAAGGATTCTAAACCCAGATTGATCAGATGAATTCTACTTCTCCAGGAATTTGAAATCACTATTCGAGATAAAAAGGGCGTGGAAAATGTTGTACCTGACCATCTCTCTCGTTTGCAGCTACCTAATGTGCCTGTATCTCCTTTTCCCTTAAACGATGATTTTCCTAATGAATGTCCTTTTCCAATGTCACGCGCTCTGTGGTTTGCTGATATTGTGAATTACCTTGTCACTGACCGAATGCCAGAACATTAGTTAACTCAGGATAAAAGTAAGTTTGTTGCGGAGGTTCGACATTATTATTTTGACAATCCATATATGTTTAAATACTGCTCTGACCAGTTGGTTCATAGATGTATGTCTGATGATGAATTCATTTCTATGATGCATTTTTGTCATAGTGGAGCATGTGGCTATCACTTTGCCACAAAGAAAACCGTTTCAAAAATTTTGCAAAATGAACTCTACTGGCCTACTATATTCAAAGATGTTGAAAATTTTTGTAAAACCTGTGAGGCTTGTCAAAAATTAGGGAAAATTATAGTAAAGAATGAAATGCCTATGTCTCCCATTTTGACTCTTGAAATTTTTTACTGTTGGGGAATTGACTTTATGGGACCATTCCCGAACTCTTTTGGGCATTCTTACATTTTAATTCCTATGGACTATGTTTCAAAATGGGTGGAAGCTATACCTTGTAGAACAAATGACCACGAGGTTGTCATCCATTTTCTCAAGGAGTTATTTGCACGTTTTGGCATGCCTAAGGCGATCATTAGTTATGGAGGGTTACATTTTTGTAACAAACCATTTGAAAAACTCATACAAAAGTATGGCATGACCCATAAGGTCTCTGCTCCATACCACCCTTAGACTAATGGTCATGCTGAGTTGGCTAATAAAGAGATCAAAATCATATTTGAGAAAACCATGCGTCGTAATCGAAAACACTAGTCTGGGAAACTTGTTGATGCACTCTAGGCCTACTAAATGGCTTTCAAGACAAACTTAGGGATGTCTCCCTACATATTAGTTTACGGTAAGACATGTCATTTACTTGTTAAAATTCAGCATCGTGCTTTATGGGCTATAAAACAGATTAACTTTTCACTTGATGATGCCAAGGGTTTAAGGAAATTGCAAGTATGTGAGCTTAAAGATTCTAGCAGGGAAGCTTACGATAATGCTCGCTTAGCCAAGGAGCGGATGAAGTTACTACATGACAGGAAAATCAAAGATAAACAATTTTTCCCTTCTTAGCAAGTGCTTCTCTATGACTCGAGATTACATGTGTTTCCTAGGAAACTAAACTCCCGATGGGGTGGCCCATACGTCGTTGAAAAAGTTCATTCTCATGGCGCAGTAGAGATTGTAGATCCAAAGAGTGGCAACCGCTTCACAGTCAATAGATAGAATCTAAAGCCCTTCATGACTCTATTTGATCCAGATAAAGAGGTCTTACTTCTGCAAGACCCTAGGGGAGTCCTCTGACCTTTCTATCTTAATGTTTTTCCTTTTCATTTTTTTATTTTTGTTTAATTTTTTTTATTTTCATCTTTCTTTTCTTTTTGTATCGCATTAGTTGGTAGTGATTTTCTATTAGTTGTTCACCTATGCACAGTTTTTCTATTTCCCCTATGCTTTCACATTGAGGACAATGTTCCAATTTAGTTGGGGGGTGAGAATTCGCATGTGACACTGTGCACGTATACAAACCATATATTAATTTGAAAAAAAAAAAGAGTATTAAGGAATTACATGATTATGTCATGATGATCACTAACATACACCCTTCACATACTTGCATATAACCTAAGAATTATACACTTAAGTCATTTATGTGTAGATTCTCTTTATATGACTCTATAACTCCGTGAAGAATTAATTGGTAGTACACTCGCGTTAATCTGGTTATATAAACTCTTGTATTTACATGGCATCTCATGAGGCTGAATAGACACATTCACGTGATTCATTGCACTTAGGGTTACTTGTGAGCACTGAGAGAACACCTGTGACGAATATGACACCTTGTGAGGTATTCTTGAGCTATTTATCGTCCTTTTAAGTGTTAACATCAAATTAGATTTCATGAAACTCAATTCTCCTTTCTTCTAGACAATTCTTTGTACACTAGTCTCTGTTTTTGACTTGTTAGCTTAGAGGTGAAATCTAATGGGGAGATAGAAACCTAGGTCTTGTAGTCTACTCAAGATGTGAAGGCTAAACCACCCCTAGAGATAGACTTATTTCATGGACTATTGTTCGAGCTAAATTTCCATTGGTGGTATGAAGACAACGAAATAAGTGTAATGATTGTCATAATTGACAATGAAAAGATAGATATTGAAGAATGAGTAGAAGAAAGAATAAGACAAATAGAAATGCACATGAAATGAAATGCTAATGCCTGCTCCACATAAATATCACAAAAAGTCAAGGACACGACACATGTTCTCCACATATAAAGATTCTTCAACTATTTAATACTCTGATGTATTGACGCCAAGTTTGTGAATAAGTTGATCTAGGGTGATCTTGGTTGGACATGACGAGTGGGTGAGAAGATGCTAGGGTGAAGGACTTGACACCTCACAAATAGGCTGGATCCTTTTTAGACTATTCCCCTCCATATACTTAGCGTTTGTTCATTGCAATATGTGGGATGTTTGATCACGACACTCATCCTCAAATATGACAAGTGAACTTATTCTTTTTGAGTATTTTTTATGGTATACCAGTTAGGCCGAGTCAAAACGACCTTTCTGTAGGTGTCCATTGGTATCCTAGGTGTAATGAGTCACACACATCACACATTCCTCGAGATTTCACCAGTTTATACTCAAAATTATATGACCGCATTAACTCTGAATTGTACTGCTGGTTAACTTCATGTGAGTATACTGTTCTTAAATGTTATATAATGATGAAACTTGCATGAGTGACGTACTTCGGAGTTGTGTGCATTGAATATGAACGAGCATGTGTGAAATTCAGTTATATTCCTATATGTGAAACGGTATGGTTGTGCCACATGTGCATCTATGTTGTTGGAGTTATTATTTGTGAATACCACCCTAAAATTCATTCACGTTATTTGCTAGAGATTAGCAAAATGTTAGTTGGGGAGTGTGATTACGTGCTTAAACTACGTAATTAGGTACTTTAATTCATGCATTAGGGCTTGTATTTTTAAATAAATTCCTACTTAATCTCAATATTTTAACACAGTGTCCTATTTGTAATATTTGGATTTTATTGAGCAATTTATGAATTTTTAGCATTTTTTTATTGCAGGAAAATTATTAGGAGCTAAAACTGGTACGAGTTTGTAATTTGTGCATAATTTTCCCGTCCAAGCTCTGAACGAGATGATTCAAAATCCTAAAGAAAGACGAGAAGATTATCTACAACTTTAGTATTTCAAACTTTGAGAGATATGAACCCTAAGAAAATCAAAGTCGCCACTGTTTGCTAAGAAATAAAAAGAAGAAGAAGAAAGAAGGAAAAGAAAAAAAAAAAAATATATATATATATATATATATAATAACCCACTTGATGTGACCTGGCCATGCAGCCAAGTCCAGGTATACTTGCTGGGTTGGCGTAGGGCACCAGCCCCCCCTCTTCCTATATATTCCTCTCTTTTCTTCCACCGCACCGACTCCCCTTTCTCTCTCTTTTTTTCTCTCCTTCTCTTTCCCTTCTCACCTGACTCCATCTCTTTCTCCTTTCCTATCTCCCTTCTTTCCCTCTTCCTCTCTCCCTCTTCTTTCCTCCCCTCTCTTGTCCTGTTGACCCCGAGAACCAGCAACCTGCTACTATTGTTGCTAAAGAACCCATATGGGCTGCTTCTAAAGAAGCTCAGGTTGCTGCTGCTCCTCCTCCTCCTGCTGACCCTGCACTCACGGCTGCTATTGGCTACTCCTCCAACTGCTGCTGCTCCTCCAGCTTGGCCAACCACAGCCACCAGCCACCCTGAGAAGCTCTCCTATACTGCGGCCATCCTCCACGGCTGCTCCAGACCACCAACCTGTAAAGCCGAGCCCGTGCTCTTCCTACACCACTCCCCAATGGCCAGTAGTTTATTTATTCTCTCTCTCTCTCTCTCTCTCTCTCTCTCTCTCTCTCTCTCTCTCTCTCTCTCTCTCTCTCTCTTTTCTTTCTTTTTTCTTTCTTTTTTCTTTCCTCTCCTTTTATTTAGTTTTTTTTTCTTTATTTTTGCTTTTAAATAATTAAATGAACCTTGTTATTTTCATTGAGTTTTAGTTAAAGTTTGAAGCTTTGAATCTTTGTGTGGGTATTATTATTATTATTAATAAAGTTTATTTTTTTCTCTTAATTAATAATTAGCATTAAATTTAATTTTTACTTAAGTTAGTTTTAATTGATTAAAGTTTGGTTTAATCTCCTAAAATACAAAAAGAAAAAAAATATATTTTTGTTTTTAGAAGTTAAGTTAGTTGTTTTTTAAAAAATTTAAATTTTGTTGAAGTTCGATATGTTTTTAGAAGTTAACTTAGTTATTTTCTTTAAAATTTAAATTTTGTTGTTGAAGTTCGATTTAGTTTAGGTTTAATCTTATTGAAGTTCCCATTTTTATCGTGTTCAATTATCATTTAAGTTGTTAAAGCGTTAATTTTTGTTTGAGTTCCTGTTTGCGTTTAAGTTTCGATTTTGATTCAAGTTATTAATTTTGTTAAAAGTTCAGTTTTTATCGTTCATGTTTGAGTTTGATTGAGTTTTTATTATTGTGTGTTTTAATTACGTGTTAAAGTTATCATCTTTAATTTTAATTCCGAAGTTTAAAATGCATGTTTCAATTCTGACCTGATTAAGCATAGCATTTCTGTTTCTCGTTATTAAATTCGGTGCATGTTAGGATTTAGAATTTAATTTGCATATTCATTTAATTTATAAAAAAAAATCTCAAAAATCCAGAAAACTCGAATCTGAACTGAGTTCAGTGACTTTTTATTTTCGATTGGAAACACGTAAAATTTAGAATTTAACCGCATTCCTTGAGGAGACGATCTGGCTTTTGGAATTAATATTACACGACAAAATTCCTATACTTGAGATAGCTTCCAAGTTGCTCATTTTTCGAGTGAGTCACTATTGATTATCAAATAATTATTTTTGGTATGTACTAAACTCTCTGCCATACAATGTTATAACTTTTTCTTCCTTACTAAGAGGTATCTCGCCCCGGTGAATTATTATTCTTTTCAGGTCCTTCAGGTGATCGAGCTTAGAAAGCTCTGGGACGGAGTTTAGTTGTGAGTGGTTAAAAGAACAGGTTTATATACAATTTTGTGTTAAAATTTCCCTTGTAATGTAATATGGAGGATTTGGTATACTTTTTTATGGGTTTGTATATATATGTATATATAACTCTGGTATTTTGTCTGGAATTGTTTAATTAGTTATGCTGCGTTAATGGTATCAAAGACATATGATTGGTCTCATAACACTTCGAGCCCCACTTGGCGGGTTCGGGGCGTTACACGGGTATTATTGGCCAAACCCCGATAACTATCAGGTGCAACTTTTACTTTTCCGCAACTTGTTTTCTGCTCCTGCATGTTATTATATATTGCTCTAATCATTTTACATGTATGCATTTAATGAATGAAAGTACTAAAATTGATTTATTAGTTTAAATATCTGCGTTATTGGGGAATGCTTAGATGACTCTAGGTTGAGTTATATTGTTACTGGTTTGTTGACCTAAGAAGAAAATTTTAAAATACCCAATTCACCCCCTCTTGGGAATACACTAATTCCAACACATGAGCCACCCCTGCCTCGGCCCTTGTTCAAGACAGGGGTCTAGTGGATTCTAGCTTTGCCCTTCATCTTATGTTCATGCACTAAAGGACACACTTGCAATCTATAGCATTTCACATTGATTCAAAAGAGATTGCTCTAGACATGGTCAAGGGTTAGGAGGGGTAATTAAGAGAAAACCTATACTTGGTGTTTGGGATTATAGACTTCAAGCTTTAAATTTAGTCAAAATATAATATAAAGTTATATTAAATTTCATCAAATTCAATATATAACTCCAAGATCCAAACTGTGCAGATCAAATGTTATGCTCCTAAACTAAAGTGCAAATGTTTTTGACATCTAGTCTAGATAGTGATTCCTGAAAAGTAGAAATGCCTCAAGGCAAGACTTAGCTATGAGGATGTCTTGAAAGTGGTTTCATACCACAAGCATAGTTCCTCCATTAAGCAACTTATTAAGGAGAGTTCAAGCATATTAGGTAGTAGCCTCATTGAAGGAGGCTTCGTACCACTGGTCTGCTTCATCCAAGAAAAAGCTCCCTTAAGACAGCTTCACATAAACTGCTCTCAAATATCCAAAGATGCCCACCATTAGGAACCTCATGATATCGAATCCAAGGTATCTTCTCTGAGAGGAAACGATTCAGTTCACGCGGAATTAGTCCGTCTTCATTGCCTTGCCAGATGTGAACTGAGCCCTCGTTATCAGGGAAAGGATGTGTAACGTCTAAAGGATCAAACTCCCATTTGCCAAAAGCAGTAATCGTGTCTCGATGCAATGATTCATGATCACCTTGCTGCCGTATCTTCTCCTGAAATAAGAAACACAAATCAGTAAATCGATTGCAGCAGCCAGCACCATTTACCAATTAGGGACATTGCTTGCTTGCCATTTGCCATCAGCAGTGTGAATGTTAACACATGCAAATTACCTTACAAAGAAACTAATGGATAAACAAGGCATTTTTTCCATGTGTCGTGATAAATCAAATAAAACAAGATAGCATTAATTACCTGATCAGAAATGGGGCCTTCTGAAAGCTTCTTCAGAATATCTAAATCTTGGGGGGTAAAAAGTGACATGTTCCCCGAGAGGATACTAAGCGTGGGGAACCATTTTTGAGTCATCCACCAATAGAACAGCCAAGGGGCATAATGGGCAATTCGGAAAACCCACTGATCTGATGTTAGCAGATTCCTAAAGGCCTGTCTTGAAAGATTGGCAGGAAAACAAGGCCACCAATAGTTTACAAATGGAACAATTAGAGCAGCACCTGACAACCTGCGAATACAGTATTGATGGAATGTGAGAAATTAAGCATTCAAAATATTGAAGGGTAGATAACCATAATCTAGCAGACACGGTAATTATTGTACCGGCTTGGAATGTATTTTAGGCAACTCCACATGGGGTAACCTCCTATTGAAATTCCCATCACATAAAACTTAGGTCCAATCTGCAACTTGTCTGCAAGCTCTTGAATGTCATATGCTTCACTCTTCACAGAACGTGATGGATGTGGATCACTCTCTCCATAACCCGCTCTATCAAATAAAAGGAAATATATCCTCAGCTCTTCAATAAATTCCTGAAAATTAAAATAGTAACAAATTCAAATGCTTTTGATTATTCATATAACAGGCATTCCAACTAGACTAAGAAGGATAAAATAAAAAACTAACACATACCCAAAAGGAAAACAGCATCGTATCAGGTAATAACAGTGGTGGAAGTTCAAAAATTAATCACATTAACATTAAGAACTATAGAACAATAAGAAATCCACAGTTTTCTTTTGCAGCTCGTACTAATGCCAGATGACATAATACCATTTGCTTGGAATTGGGCAACAAGATCTTTGTAAGTTCCAAAAAAAAAAAAAAACACCAAAGCATGAAAGAAGTCTTTTGGTGGCTTGAATGTTTGTTGGATCTAAGAATCACCAAAATTATTATGTCCAACAGTCTGTCGTAATGCTGTGGCTTTTACTCTATTTAGTAGGAGTTCTCCAATTCAAAAAACACCCAAGGCATTTCCTACCAGTCAAACTGGCCAAGGATATCAACCTAATTGTGTTATTATTCAACAATCAAATCATACTAACCAGGAAAAATGCTTTGGAACAGATCACTAGACCCTAATTTGTTGTCTGGCTTTGCAACATGAAAGAAGAAATCAGAGATATTGTCCAATAATTTATTAATAGATGTAAATCTATAAACCAAATTTTGATTTTACCTTTTATTAATATTTTGTTTTTCCTAATTTTTAGTCATATGAAAACGAACTTTCATTTTTTACGGTATTTAATAGGGAAAAAAATACAAGGGAAAATGAGTTTCCTCATTATTTTTCTTTCCTTTCCCTAAAATCCTTGATCCAACCAAACCCTTCATAAACAGTGAAAAAGTCAAGGAAACAGAGCTAATTCATACTTGGGAGGCAGATATTTTCAAATCTTTGGAGCTGTTGAAGCCATGAACAACAATAATCTTGTACTTAGCCTCTTCTTTGGGAACTCCTGCCTCTCTGTAGGCCAAATGCCTCCCATCACTGAGTTTGACTCTGGGTGAAGTAACAGGAGGACCACCTGGTGACCCACATATTTTGGGTGGAGGAGGTTTTAATGCCTGATAAGCCCAACCCAGAAAACCCACTACCAAAGCCACAGCTATCGGTGTAAACATTGCTGAAGAAACAAAAACAAAACAGACAAAAAAAAAATTTACTCCAGTATCATGAGACCAACTGACAAAAGAGAATTTATGGCGATAGAATTAATGGATTTAATTTTAATGCGATCTAAGAAAAGTTAAGAACATAGAAGACATAAATACAATTATCACTCCAGAAAACCGTTATGTTATTAAGACAGAGAGCCTAGCAGAGCATACACCAAGGAAATTGTGCATTTTGCTGCAATATATATACATTTTTTTAAATGCTCTGACATCTACATGTAAAAGGTTCACTCCTAAAACTGCTTTATAGCAAGCTGGTTTATATCTTAGCACGCGAAAACAGAGCTTCAAACTACAGTGAGAGTTTCAAATGTGATCTGGTACAACTGCACTGAAACTTTACCATCCTTCATCGTGGATAGGTCATGAACTACCCAATTAAGGACGGTGCCGCGTAAAGAATTCCAAGAAGCTGGCCCCTCAATTCTTAAACCACTCCATTGTACAACCACCAACACTTATCCCAACTTGATGCTCCAAGAAGATTGTAGAAAAACTATCTTTAAAACACATTAAATGAGTTCTATCCAACACCAATTATTAAGTTGTTTGGCACATGTTAAGATTGACTTGAAATGGAAAACTACAAAATGCAGGTGCTCTTTGTTTTACTGTTCTGCAATCAAGGCGCTTCTTTCTGAAAGTCAAGTTGGAGATAATATCCAAAGAAAGTAGGCCTAAATACCCTGCAACAAAGACCGCTAACTAAGTGTTTCATGAACTAGTGGAAAGCAAAAATTATGATGTTTTTGTAGGAGCGACTTCAAGGTCTGAATCAAATAGAAGAGCTATTAAGAATACGTGCTACAGATGCAGAGTATTTGGTGATAAATCTTTGACAACAAGAAATGAAATATCATTGTTGCCAGAAAACTTCAAATTCTTCCAATAAATGTTCTTGCAATAGCAGGCAAAAGAGTTCATTATAAATCACTCATAATCTATCAACTCCAAGTATCATTGTTGAATTTCTAGTTAATTGAAGTAATTCAGTTGAACTGAAGTTTATTAAAATATAACTCTAAACATAGTATGTCAACTAATTGACTGCTTGAAATATGTTCAGCATCATGACATAAAAAGAAAAAGAATCATCAATAAAACTCACCTGGTAACTGTGACAGCACACAAACGTTCCCAGCCAACAAAAAACAAAGAACACTAAGAGGTGAAGCAGCTTGAGGGGATGGTTCAAAAATTGCCTCCTTGATAAAAGTACAGCGATTATCAAATCCAATTTTTAATACCACTTTGTTGAAAGCGTCATATAATCTTAAAAATCATAGAAAAAGCTACTGCTAAAAAGTACCAGTCCTTTCCACAGCATGAATCCATTTCCAAATTCAAAATTTTTAGTAAGACTTAGTCACAGTTCTCCAATTCACCTAAGCGAAACTGCAAGGCTAAATTAAAAACAAAACTAGCCGGAAAACACTAGCTCAAATGGAAACAATTTCCCAAGATAATTAAGCTGCAGAAAATTTCTCAGCAGTGAGCTTAAGAGCAAAAGTTGAACTGCATAAATCCCCCATAAATCGAAGTGAAAGAGAGAGAGAGCAATGAACTAAATCTGAAGTCAACAAAGTAGGTTTAAAGATATCAACCTGATCGAGAGAAAAAATCTACCTCAAGGATGTTGCAGAGGAAGCAGAAAAGAAGTGGGTTGGGCTTTCTGATGCGCGGTCCCCTAATTATTGATACGGTGACCCTTTCCGTTCTGCGAGTCACAGGTTAGAAAATAGAAACTCTCTCAAAACGACACATCAAATTCGAATCGCAGGGTTTGACAAAAGGGCAAATATGTGGAAGCAGCAGAGACGTACATGTTCTATGTTCTACCTTTTTTTTTTTTTGGATATCGTCCTGGTGTCCCCAGCCGGCATCTACCAAATTATCCTAGGATGCATCACAGCCGAGACTAATCTTCACGCTCCACAGAACCCACCCCAAGACCCTGCAGGGAGGTAAGTCACGATTTGCTCAAGGCAGCAGGAATCGATCCCGAACAGCTAACCTGGGTCACAGGTTCAGCCAGGTCACTTTTGCCACCCGAGCCAGCGCCCGGGGGTTGTTCTATGTTCTACCTTGTTATGCTCATATCCTGTTCTTTTTATTTTTGTCTCTATCATACTTCAGAAAAAAAAAAAAAAAACCTGCTTTCACTTTCAAAAAATACTACCGACAGCCTAGCACTTTAGATCTAATTTTCTTTATTGAATTACGATTTTACCTCTTATTTTTACCATGAAATGACACTTTATATCAATTTCTTTCTTTTTTTGTCTTTTCACTTACAAAAAAAAAATTTAAATGATAAAATTATTAGTTAATTATTAAATAATAAATGTGGAATGTTAGGTATTTTTTTGGAATCCTGGGAGAAAAGTAGAAGCTGAATTTTCTCAGCTTAGAAAATTTTGTGATTTTTATATAATACATAAGTTGAAATCCTCTGTATGGTTAGATTATGTTAATGTTGAGGTCAAATTTTTAGTAGAGATTGTCTGCCAATTTGAGAAAAGCTACGGCTTATTAATTAAAAAAAAGTTAGGTATTTTTTTAGGTGGCAAATAGCACCTTCGTTATATTTTAAATTTTTTTTTTATTAAAATTTTAAATTTGTTTAAAGTTATTTGAGATTGATGACTAAGCTTTCTTCAAGTTAGGTGTCAGGGTCCCACATGGGTTATATACTAAGGAAATTTTGGATTTATAAAGACGGTTTGGACTCTAACTAAGTGAAACACATTTTATAAGACAAACCTGTTAGGCCACTGAACCCAAGTGGATAATACCTCACTAGAGTCGGCCCCAAAACCGTTATATTTGGTATTAGAACTACCTTGAGGGTACTACCATGTGAGTGCATCCTACACAAAGGTGTAAGCCACTTTGTTGTGGAAATCGAGTATAGGATGCACAATGGATTTTGTAAAATTGCAGCAAATAATGAAACATCAACATGACACAACCAGTATATATGAAAGCAAATAAAGAAATAACATAAGAATATACATGGTTCGGCAATGCCTACATCCACCAGTGCAATCCGGCCAAGAATTTCACTATGAAATTAAATTTTACAATACACTTCATACAATGATCTCACTCTTGTCAAAATATGCCCAGAAAGACCTATTTAACAACCCCTCGAAAGTTTCCCTCCAAATAACCAACCGTCCCAACGTTCCAATTCAAAATTTGAATTCTTCCTCGCAACCCAGAACACTCGTCGATGAGAACAGGACACTCGTCGACAATAGAGAGGAGGCCACTCGTTGACTAGTGAGTCTCACTTGTCGACGAGTTTTTACATATCTAATTTCATGCTCTCGATATCTTCTTGTCGATGAGTGAGGCACACTCGTCGACGAGTCTCTATTGCTTAACACCAATGAATCCTTATGCTTTTCTTCTTCCTTTATTCATGAGCCCCAACAAATATAGGAGCCACACGCACAAATACAACAAGCTCCACCTTTGCGATTATACTCCCCTTAGGAGAACCTGAAAAACAAATTTGATTGCTCCACCTTGATCTTAGAACGTCCGGTTGAGTTTTTCTCCCTTCTATCACTTGGAGACATGAAGTTAGTTCAAGAAATGCTTGAACTTTTTCACTAGTGACGGGTTTTGTCAAAATATTCGCTGTGTTTTTAGATGTATGAACTTTCTCTAATATAAGTTCACCCAAAGTAATCAATTCCTAAACCCTGTGGAACCTCACATCAATATTCTTGGTTCTAGCATGGTACACTTGATTCTTTGCTAAGTAAACAACATTCTAACTATCACAATGCAGCACAACCCCATCTTGCTGTAAGCCTAGCTCTTTGACCAAACCGGTAAGCCATAAGGCTTCCTTTGCAGCTTCAGTAACTGCTATATATTCAGCTTTAGTTGTAGACAATGCCACTAGAGATTGAACCATGGATCTACTACATATAGGTTCTCCTATAAGGGTAAAAACATAACACATTGTAGACCTTTCGTCATCTATATCTCTGGCATAATCAGCATCTATAAACCCCATAACTGAAAGACTACCCTATTACTTGTCGAACATAATCCCATACCCCGATGTACCTTGTAAGTATCTGATGATCCACTTGATGGCTTCCTAATGTTATCTTCCTGGATTAGAGAAAAATATACTCACCACACTCATAGCATGTGCCAAGTCTGGCCTTGTACATACCATGGCATACATTAAACTCCCCACAACGCTTGAATAGGTGACATTTGACATGTCCTGGATGTCCTCATCTATACTTGGGCAATCTACAATAAAAAACTTAAAATGACTCGCTAGAGGTGTACATACCGGTTTTCATCAGTCATGCTAAACATATCCAACACCTTTTTTGACCTTATAGGTCACACCCGATTTTGATAATGACAAATACTTAGGTATTTGATAGTTTTCAAGAGTTTGTGCAAACTTAGATAAGCATCTCAAGGAATGACACTTGAAGCAAGACATGAAGACCCTGAAGATTTTAATTCATATTGTAGATTCAATTAATGTAATATAGGTCTGTAATAGTAACTAGGGATATGATCTATATTAATTACCTACATATCATGCATATAGGATATATGGTAAGCTCAATAAGACCCTAGTATGACTCTAGGTCTCAACACTCATGCACATATATCATACAAAATACAGGAGTGTTAAAAATGCACTTAATTGAATATTACAGGGAATTTGAGAGAGTTCCGGCGACCAAACCCTAGGAGTTCAAAACTCCTCGGGCGCTCGAACTGTTGATAAGTCAAAAGATGACTTAGGAACTCAGGTGACCGAACAAATTTGTGCAAACCTTCCATAGGCACCCAAACCACCTGAAAAGGACATTTCACCAACTCAAGCTACCAAGCGATTTAGTTCAAATTAAGCCCCAGGCGACCCAACACATGAGTTCGGGCTACCGAACCTATAACCGGGCACCCGAAAATCCAAAGAAATGTTTCTGACATTGATTCAAGCCACCAAACTGAAACTCGGGTTGTCGAACTAATTTAAAGACCTTTTATTATTGTGTTTGTTCGGGCGACTGAACCACGGTTTAGCCACCCGAACCTCGCCAAGTTAAAAATATTTTAACTATGGTAAATACGGGTTATTTTGGGTTAATTACATTTAAACAATTTGGAACTTTTCTAAGAATTCCCAACAAGTCCCAAAAGGTTTTAATTTTTACCTTTCCTATAAATATAGGCTCATTTGTGCGGATTAGCAATCAATTAGCAATTTCATTAGCCAAAAATCATCTCTTTTGAAAATACTCTCTTTGTCCAAATACTCTCAAATTTCCATTCCCTTGATACATTTTTAGATTGTGAGAACATATTTAGTGTGCTTGTGATTGCTAGATTTTGTTAAAAACTCTCATTAGCTTGTTTGATTGTGATATTATTTTTGGGGAGTTTGGCTTAGTTTTATCCCACTGATTTCACATTATAAATCATTGTTGGGATAGACTAGCAAGCTTTGGGGTCTTTGAAAAATTGTTGCAAGACTTCCATAGTTTTGATTTTTGTTGTGTAAACATATTTTCAATAATAAAAAATATTTTCAAACTAGTAGTGTGCTTATTTCATTGAAGAAAATCTTTTTGAACTAGTTTGAATATTTGATTGAGATCTTTGTAATATTGATTTGCTATTGAAATGTGCTTTACTTAAATTCCAAGATTTTGCTTATATTGAACATTTTTGAGCATTTCATTGATAGTAGCATATTGAGTGTTGTTAGCACAACTATTTGCATCACTAAACTTACACTATATCCATATTATTGATGTGTATGTGATTGCACGTATTGGGTACATGTTTGCTTTACATGAAAGCATAATCACTGTACCAATTGATTGAGAAAATACTATTGTATTCCAAGTGTGGCCTAAGGGGGTGGTAATCCAGCCTGATAAAGATTGCATGTAAAGGTTGAGGTCAGCCCTGTGTTAATTGACCTAGTTGTTTAGGTGTCGTTCCACCTGTTTAAGTGAGCATTATAGTGGTAATCCTTGTGCTTGTTGGCCAAGGTAGGGACGTAGGCAATTTTCTAAACATCGATAACACTTCTGGGTGTCACTTAATTTTTATTGGTTTCTAGTGCATGCTTAGTTGATTAAATTGTGCTATTTAATTTCTACTACATATTGGAGTTGATTTATTTTACTTGCACTGGATTGACTTTAGGGTTGTAAAAGTATTGTTGTTAGGATACTGACCTAGGGCATTAATTTTAAAAATACCAATTCACCCCCTCTTGGGATCACGGTAAAGCTAACAACCTTCTCCACATAACCACCCTGAGATAACCATAACCTCCTTGCAGTTCTATCCCAATAAATTAACTGATTTACCTCAGTTAAATTCTTTGTGGCTATCAACATGTCATCTACATACAATAACAAGAAAGTAAGAGAACCATTATCAAGCTTGTTCACATATATGCAGTAGTTATACTCACATCTTTTATAGTCATTCTTCATCATATAGGAATCAAATCTTTTATACCATTGCCTTGGAGATTGTTTCATCCCATAAAGAGATTTCTTCAACTTGCAAATTAAGTTTTCTTTTACCTGGTTCATTGAATCCCTCCAGTTATACCATATAAATTTGTTTCTCTAAGTCACCGTGGACAAACGTTGTCTTCACATCCATTTGTTCCAAATGAAGATAATAACGACCTACCAAACCCAACACTATCCTAATAGAAGTGTCATACCACAGGTGAAAAGATTTCATCATAGTCTATTCTCTTCTTCTGTGAGTACCCTTTTGCCACTAATCGTGCCTTGAATTTTTCTCATTGCTTTTCTAAAATTGCTTCCTTCTTCTTATATACCAATTTGTAACCTATTGGTCTCTTCCCATCTAGAAGCTCCACCAAATCCCATGTTTGATCTTTATGTAGTGATTCCATCTCCTCAATCATTGCATCCATCGACCTACCTTTCTCCTGGTTGTGCACTACCTCTTCAAATGTAGTTGAATCGTTGTAAGTAGTAAGAAAAGTATAAGACACTAATTCTTCAAATCCATACCTTGATAGAGGTCTAAGAGTGCGTCTGGATCTCCATATAAGAATATTGTCGACTTGCTAGTTTCCCAAGCTAGAACTCCTTGCAACCAAAAGACCATGTTTATTGTTGTTGCTCTGAGCTTCCAACTCCACCTATAGAACATGTTCATCTCTGCCCTAGTTTTCTAGCTCATGTTTCTGATTATCACATTCTTGAGTATATTTCACCATAGCCTTCTCATCAAAGACTATATCTCTACTAATCACCACCTTATTTGTCGCTGGATCCCACAACTTGTATACCTTCACACCCTTTTGATATCCAAAAAAAAAAAAAAAAATACAACGTCTAGATTTTGGATCAAGCTTCAATCTCTCCTCACTAGACACGTGAACATAGGCTAGACAACTGAATACCTTTAATTTGGAGTAGTCTACTACATATCCCATATATACCTTTTCTACTACTTTACCCATTATTGATTCCTTTAGCTTTCCGTTTATCAGAAAACAAGTCACACTAACTACCTTGGCTCATAAGTTACTTCGTAACCCTGATTAAGCATGAGACACCGAGCTCTTTCAGCTAGAGTTCGGTTCATCCTTTTTGCAACACCATTTTGCTAAGGTGTCCAACAAATGGTAAAGTGTCTCTAAATGCTCTGCTTCTCATAAAACTCCATTAACCTTAAATCAGCGTACTCGGTCCCATTGTCTAACCTCAGACATTTGATTCTTCTCCCTATCTGGTTTCCCACTTCATCTTTCCACAACTTGAAATTGGAAAACGTATCATACTTGTGACACATGAAGTATGGCTAAACTTTTTATAAGTAGTCATCAACAAAACTCACATAATACACATGTCCACCCCTTGATGCTACTCTAACCGGACCCCAAACATCGGAATGTACATAATCAAGAATACCTTTCTGTTGGCCTAACAAGGCTTACAATTCTTATTTTGATGATAACAAATCATGATGTGTTTAATTTGGTTTAAGTGAAAGTTTTTCAGGAAAGAGGCAAAGCTTAAAGGTAGTGACAAAACTCAAAAGGATGATAAAGTTTATGGATCAAAAAAGATCTTGAAGAGCAAGAGGTTTAACGATAACATGATGAAAGCTCAAAGAAAATATCAGAAATTCAAAGACGATGGAAGAACAAGGACTTACTTGAAGATCAAAAGGAATAAAGTTTTAAGGATGTTTGTATGTATGTACTTCAAGTTAATTTCAAGTATAAATTGAATTTAAGCTCTCATAAAATCAAAAGAAACTTAGAAACATAAGTTTTAGAAAACCCCTAAAATATGTTTTTCACATCAAAGAAAAGAAGGGTTTTAAAAAGAAATTTTTTTTTTCAAGGGCTAGTCGACTGCCTTCATATGGCAAGCGACTACCAAATTCAATGAAGAATTTTTCAAAAAGGCAGTAGGGTGCCAGGTGACTGCCTGAACATAGCCAAGGGCCTGGGTGGTCATTCCAGGCAACTGCCAATGTTATGTGTTGTGAGTTTCTTCTATGACAAGCGACTGCCACTCGAACATTGGCTTAAAAACTTCCAACGGAAAGATTTTTTAAATGGATTTTTTTGACACTATAATATTGAAAAAATTGGGGATTACTTCAAGGAAACTTTGGGGGTAAGGAATTACTTTTAAACATCTATAAATAGCCTCAAACTTCAAAGATTTTTACACCAAGAAATTTTCAGCAATCAAAGTTCTCTAAAAAGCTCTCAAATTCTCTTGTGTTCATTCATCTTCAACTACTGAGTTACTATTGATACAAACTTCGAAGTAAACCTTTCAAATTCTAAATCTTTCAATACTTGGAAGATATTTGGTGATCTAAATTCAGTATTGAGCTTCAATTCTTTTATATTTGATTTACTTTAAAGTATTCTTGTGCTGAATGCTGTACTAACCTACTCTACTGGGAGAGTATTTTCTTGTACACAAACTCTTCTCTATCTTGGTTCTTGTTTATAGATGATTCAGAGCTGTAGAATCGTTGGACCAAACGAGGGAATTTCATTTAGAGAGGCAGGCTCTAGCCTAACGGAAGGAGTGATTGTAATCGGTATTGTTCCACCCGTGAACGAAACTAAACTAGTGAATCCTTTGGTGGTTTTCCAAAGGCGAGGACGTAGGCTGGGTGTAAGCCAAACCTCATAAAATATTGTGTCTCTCTTCTTCCTTAGTCTTTATTTTTCAGCAATACTTACAACCTGCGTGTATGCTTTAAATTGTTAATTATGAGTGTATGGTTGTTAAATAGACTGGAAGATAATTTGTTTTGGCTTGATCAGCATTGATTGCGGAAACCGAAAGGGACTATGTTGGTTTATCATCCTAAACTTATTAATTTGAAAGTTTGTTTAAAAGCTAAACACAAAGAAGAATTGTGAGTTTGGAATAAACACAGGGCTTACATAAATTCAGCGTGCTTTACAATTTATTACAGGGCTATTGATACAAAGATCAAGATTTTGATTATCTTGTTGATTGGGTGTGGTTGAATTGTTTTTGTATTTACTTGTTGTGATTGTTGATATAAAACAAAGAATTAAACTTGAAATAATTTTAAAATTGCAATTCATCCCCCCCCCCCACCTCTTGGGAAGCTATCCTAATTTCAATTAGTATCAGAGCCTAGTTATAGAAAATTCCTAACAAGAAGTTATAAAAAGATCTAAATGGCTAACATAGGAGTAGCTCCTTTTGGAGAGGACCAATCCTCAACTCGTCCACCAATTTTTTTTGGACACAACTACACCTTTTGGAAAAAGAGAATGCAAATCTACTTCCAACTCATGGATTGGAAAGCATAGGAAGTAGTTATGGATGGAGAACTTATTCCCACCAAGATAATAGATGGAAAACATATTCCAAAAGAGAAAAAGGATATGATCGATTCAGATTATAAAATGCTTCAAATACACTCAAGTGCTATAAATTCTTTGTATTGTGCTTTAAACGCTAATGAATTTAATAGGGTCATGACTTGTAAAACAGTTAAAGAAATATGGGACAAATTAGAAGTTACATACAAAGGAACTACTGATGTTAGGGACAATAGGATAGACATGTTAACAAACGAATATGAAGCATTAAAGGTGAATTCAGATGAATCCATATCAAGTATGTACACAAGATTCACCCATATAATTAATTCCTTAAGTGCCTTAGGAAAAACTTATACCAGCTACGAAATGATTAGGAAAATTTTGAGAGGCCTTCCCTCCATATGGGAACCTAAGGCTATAGCAATTACCGAAGGAATAAACCTTAAGACCACCTCCTTAGATGAACTCATAGGTTCACTCCTTACTTATGAAATGGCTCTAAAAGAAAGAAATCCTGAACCAAAGCATAAGAAATCTATTGCACTAAAAGCATCAAGCCACAGCTCAAGTGAAGAAGAAAGTGAAACAAGTGACTTAGATCAAGATGAATTAGCATTCATCACTAAGAGACTAGGAAAGTTTTATAGAAGTAATAAACGATTTCCTAAGAAGTTCAACAAAAGAAAAACAGAAAAAGTAGAATCAAGTAGAAAAGAAAATAAAAGTAAAAGTGAACCTCCTATATGCTATCATTGTAAGAAACCAGGACATATCAAACCGAACTGCCCATTGCTCAAGAAAGACAAGAAGAAAAATAAGGAAGTTATGAAGGCTACTTGGGATGACTCAAGTTCCAGCGAAACGGAAAACGAATCAAGTGGACAAGAGATGGCAAACGTATGCTTCATGGCGAATGATGAAGAGGTAAATTCCTACTACTCTTCTATAGAATCTTGCAATGAATCTTGAAACGAGTTATGTGATAGTATGCCCTCATATAAAGAATTACAAACTGAATTATTTTCCTTACATAAAAGATTCATGAAAATTTCTAAAAGAAATATAACCTTGAAGGATCAAAATAAAGAACTATTGAAGCAACTTGAATCATTCAAAACCATTGAAAAAGAAAAAGATTCTTGTATTGATAAGTTAGAGGAGGAAGTAAGTAAAGTAACTCAAGAATTGGACAAAACTCATAAAGAAAACTTGAATAGAAAGGATCTAGAAATAAATGAACTAAAGAAATTAATAGAGGATAAAGAAAAAATTATATATAATTTTACAAAAGGTAAAGACAATTTTGAAAAAATGATTGGACAGCAAAGGCTACATAGGAATAAAGAAGGAATAGGTTACAATGATAAAACAAACAAAAAAGAATAAGAAATTATAAATGGGATACTTTGTCAAGGAAGCCAAGCACTATGCTAGCACTTCCTCAAACAACAAACATAAACACACTACTTGCTATATGTGCAAAACTAAAGATCATGTAATGTTTGATTGCCCACTAAAAAGGAAGTATGTTAAAGTACAAGGAGAATGGAAAGTTAATAATGGAACAAACAACAAAACAAAGAAAGTTAAAAGGATTTGGGTTCCAAAGACTAATACAATGAATCCTCCATTGTAGGTATGTTTTAGGACAACATCATCAACGGACAAGTAGTAGTTGGACAGCGGGTGTTCAAGACACATGGCCAGCGATAAGACCAAGTTTTCCTCTCTAAAACAAAAGGATGGAGGATATGTCACCTTCGGCGATAATGCCAAAGGTAAAATCATTGGCATTGGGAGAATAGGTAAAGAACTTTCTATTACTATTGATAATGTATTATTAGTAGAAGGATTAAAACACAATCATTTAAGCATTAGCCAATTGAGTGATAAAGGGTTTGAAATAACTTTTAAGAAAGAAAAATGTGTTATTCAAAATCCCAAAGAAAATTAAATCTTGTTTATAGCTCTTAGGATAATAATGCTTATTGTATAAATCTTGAGAATCTAATAAATCAAAATATAACTTGTTTGGTAGTCATGAATGAAATAAGTTGGCTATGGCATAGGAAGTTAGGACATGCTAGCATGGACTTATTATCCAAATTATCAAATAAAAATCTTGTAAAAGTATTACCAAATACCAAATTCATAAAAGACAAGATGTGTAACGCATGCCAAAAGAGAAAGCAATTTAAAACAAGCTTTAAAAAGAAAAAGTATATATCTACTAAAAGACCCCTAGAACTATTACAACTAGACTTATTCGGCCCAACTAGAACCTTAAGTTTAGGAAGAAAACAATATGCTTTTGTAATAGTGGATGATTATTCAAGATTCACTTGGGTATTATTCCTAACAAATAAAGATGAATCTTGTGACATGCTAATTACCTTATGTAAGAAATTACAAAATGAAAAGGGCTATAATGTAACAAGTTTTAGAAGTGATCAAGGTAGGGAGTTTAGAAATAAAGAGGTTGATAAATTTTGTAATGAATATGGAATAAACCATAATTTCTTAGCACCTTGAACTTCACAACAAAATGGAGTTGTAGAAAGAAAAAATAGAACCCTACAAGAGATGGCAAGAACAATGATAAACGAAAATAACCTACCTAAATACTTTTGGGCTGAACTGTAAATACAACATGTTATATTGTAAATAGGGTATCTATAAGATTAAGCATAGAAAAAACACCATATGAACTGTGGAAAGGAAGAAAACCTAATATCTCTTATTTTCATGTATTTGGATACAAATGTTTTATCCTTAATACTAAAGATGATTTAGGTTGATGAAGGTATCTTTTTAGGCTACTATACAAATAGCAAAGCCTATAGGGTTTATAATAGGAGAACTCTTATTATCATTGAATAAATACACATAACATTTGATGAATCAAACAATTATGAAAATAGAATTAAGAATGATGAAAAAGAAGATATTCCACAAAAAGAAGAAGATCTTGAAATAAAAGAAGAAAATAATAATGAGACTTCAAATGAAAACATTATATAAAATCTAGAACTACCTAAAGAATCGAAACATGCTAAAAGTCATCCAAAAGAACAAATACTTGGAGAAACTTCAAAAGGAATAACCACTCGAGCCTCATTGAAAAATATTTGTAACCATTATGCCTTTCTATCTCAAGATGAACTCAAGAATATTGAAGAGGCCTTAAAAGATGACTCTTTGATTATAGCTATGCAAAAGAAACTAAATCAATTTGAAAGAAGCCAAGTGTGGGAACTTATACTCAAACCCAAAGACAAATCAATCATAGGAACTAAATGGGTATTTAGAAATAAAAAGGATGAACATGGGATAGTTATAAGAAATAAAGTTAGGCTAGTAGCACAAGGTTATAATCAAGAAGAAGACATCGATTACGATGAAACCTTTGCCCATGTAGCAAGAATGGAAGCAATTAGGATGCTCTTAGCTTATGTAACTTATAAGGACTTTAAATTATACCAAATAGATGTAAAAAGTGCTTCCTTAAATGGATATATAACTGAAGAAGTATATGTAAAACAACCTCTAGGTTTTGAAAATTCAAAGAATCTAGATCATGTATTTAAGTTAACTAAAGCTTTATATGGTTTAAAACAAGCTCCTAGAGCTTGGTATGAAAGGCTAAGCAAGTTCCTAATTCAAAACAATTTTTCAAGAGGAAAGATAGATAGTACTTTATTTATAAAAACCAAAAACAAAGGCATGCTTATAGTACAAATTTATGTTGATGATGTTATTTTTGGAGCAACTCATGAGGATTTGTGTAATGAATTTGCTAAGTCTATGCAAAAAGAGTTTGAGATGAACATGAGGGGAGAGCTAAATTACTTTCTAGGGTTACAAATCAAACAAGAAAAAAATGGAACTTTCATAAATCAAACTAAATATATTAAAGACACGTTAAAGAAGTTTCATATAGAAGAAAGTTAACCTATAGGAACTCCCATGAGCACTTCAACTAGTCTTGACAAGGATGAAAAAGGGAAACAAGTAGATACTAAGCATTACCGAGGTATTATAGGGAGCTTACTTTACTTAACAAAAAGTAGACCAGATATTATGTTTAGCGTATGTATGTGTGCTAGGTTCCAGTCGGCTCCTAAGGAATCACACCAATTAGCGGTTAAAAGAATCCTTAGATATCTACTAGGCACGCTTGAACTAGGTTTATGGTATCCAAAGGAAAATGGATTTGAAATGATAAGCTATTCCGAAGCAGACTTTGCTGGATGCAAGATAGATAGAAAAAGCACAAGAGGAACGTGTCATTTTCTAGGACATTCTTTAGTCTCATGGTCTTCAAAGAAACAAAACTCTGTAGCATTGTCCACAACAGAAGCAGAATACATAGCAGCAGGGAGTTGTTGTGCCCAAACATTATATATGAAACAACAACTAAAAAATTTCAAAATTCAATATCAAACTATTCCAATAAAAATGTGACAACACAAGTGCCATAAATATTTCAAAAAATCTTGTATCTGATTATGCGTCAAAACTGCGTAATTGGACGCTTAACCCGGGCTTTACGGTTTATATTTTTAATTAAATATTAAAAATTATCCAATATTTTAATAAAGTGCCAAAATCATCATTCTTGAACTTTATTGCACTATTTATGAAGTTTTGGTAATTTTTTGTCGCAGGAAAATTCCCGGGAATCAAAACCGACACTTGTTCGTATTTTGTACATAACTTTTCCGTTCGAGCTCTGATCGAGACCATTCAAATTTCTAGAGAAAGAGGAAAGGATCATATACAACTTTTGTGTTTTGAGTTTTGTGAGATACAGGCTCCAAAAGAGCATAACTTGTGACGAACAGAGAACAAAAAAAAAATATAACAATTCGGGTCAAGTTGCCGGGTCAAGTTGGTTGGATCCGGGTCCTAGGGCAGCTTATTTCCTCCTTTAAATTTCTTTCTTTTCTTCCCCCTGTCTTCTTTGGTTTTTCTTTTTTTTCTCTTTCAATTGCCGCTTTGCCTTTCTCTGCTTCCCTTTCTTTCCTCCCTTGTTTTCTTTAATTTCTTGTAGCCTCTCTCGTTCCCAGTTCCACTCATCCCTGCTCCTCTTCTCTCTCCAATCTCTCATCCGCTTATTCTCACTCTCTCCCTCTCTGTTAATCTTCGTGTCTTTGCAACATCTGGCCAAATAGTGTGCACCAGCTCCGCCGCAGCAACACAGCAGTTCTCTGCTATCCAAAAACAGCAACACAACAGTTCTCCTCCTCCACAGCAAACCGCCAGCAGCCAGCAGCAGTCCCTGCTGCTTGCAGGTCCATCTCCACCCCCGACCAGCTGCTGCAACCCGAGTAACACCAGCAGCAACAGTCACAGTAACACAGCAGAAAGCTGCAGAATTGAAGAGCCCTTCTCGGCCAACACTAGCACGACCGAGAGCCACCACCATAGCAGTCTTCCTCAGCCGGAATTCCTCTGTTTCACAGCCAACTGCAGCAACACAGGACTCCTCTCGGCCATGCTCTGTTTTCTCTTACTCTCTCTCTTTTTCGCATCTTCTTCTTCTTCTTCTTGTTTTTATTTATTTATTTACTCTATGTTAATTGTTATTTTGTCTTTACTCATTGGATTTTATTAAAGACTTGTTTTTTTTTTTTTTTTCTTTATCATTTAGTTAGATGCTCTTTCAATTATAGTTCTTTTTAGTATTAAAGTTTATTGATTTTATGTGTTTAATTAATGAAGTCTAAGATAAAAATAAAAAAAAAATATAGAAAACTAAAATAAAATACAAAGTTTGTGTTTTTATTTCTTGTGTCATGTTATTGTTTAGGTTGATTGATATTTTAATTTTAATTCACATTCTTGATTCGTGTTAAAGATTCGATTTTTATTACGCACGTATGTGTTGATTGAGTTTCCATAGTGTGTGTTTTAATCCCATGTTCTAGGTTACCATCTTTAATTAGTGCGTGTGTCAATGTTTCCTTAGGTAGATTAGAGTTTCCATTCTAGCGTGTTTCAATTCTTATTTGTAGTTTCCAGTTTTAATTAGTGCGTGTCCCAATGTTTCTTCAAGTAAACTAGGATTTCTATTCTTATTTTCTTTTATTTAGTGCATGTTAATTTTAGGGTTTAAATTGCGTGTTATTTAATTTGTCAAAAGTGAAATTGAACAATCTTGAAATCCCGAATCTGAACTGAGTTCAGTACATTTTTAATTTCGATTGGAAGAACGTAAAATCTGAGATTAAAACGCATTCGCTGAGAAGACGATTTAGCCCTTGGTCTTAATATTACATGACGTAACTCCTATACTTGGGATAGCTTTCGAGCTGCTCATTTTTCGAGTGAGTCAAGTTTTTGGCGCCGTTGTCGGGGAATGTCGGTCTTAGTCTCAAATTTGCATTTTTCCCGTCATCTTTATTAGTTTTAAGAAAAAAAAAATCAGAAAACAAAAAAAAAAAATATTTCGAGTTTTGAAAAATGGCTGCACCTGCACCGCGCACGATAATGGATTTTATGAAGCTTGAATATGCCACTGCATCCTCTTCTACTATTTTGCCTTATGATGAGCTTAATTTCATGATGCAGCACGGGAGGACGTCACTGCTGCCCGAGTTCTATGGGACGGAATCTGAGTACCCATATCAGCACTTAGCAGAGTTTGAATTAACCTGCAACATGTTTTTCTCTCATGCTAGAGCTGACGAATCTACTAGACTAAATTTATTTCTTGCTACTTTGCAGGATTGGGCACTGATTTGGTTTCATTCCTTGAGACCTCACTCTATCACTAATTGGATTGATATGGAGCGTGAATTTCTGCATGCATTTTGTCCCTCACAGAAAACTCAATTTTTGCAGGAACAGATTCTTAATTTTGTGCAGTAGGATGATGAGACATTTAGGGCTTGCTGGGAGCGATTCAAGGATCTACTAAGCACTTGTCCACATCACGGGTTTGACTCATGGAGGTTAGCTGATTATTTTTATACTGCTCTTACCCCTGATTGCAAGTGTTTTGTCCAGACTATGTCTAATGGAGAGCCCGTCAGCGAGGATCCAGATCAGGTATTATCATTCTTTGATTACTTAGCTGACAATGTCCCACAGTGCAATACACAATACACTCAGACACCCATGACTGCACACCCTATCAGCACAATTAGTCTTGATGATGCATATGAACCACCAGAATACCCAGATATTCCTCCGCCTCATTACCAGCAACAACAGATCCCTCAGAGCTGTATGCCATTAGAATTTTTGGAGGATAGCATAACACAGATGGTGAACATGCTCCAACAATTCATGCAAACTCAAGTCGATCATAATAATGAATTGTGGGATACCATTAACGCGATAAGCACACAATTGGACATCTTAGAAAACGAGGAAACACTCGCAGAACTTCAGCCTAGTTCTCAAGAGTACCAGTAACAGCAACAACAAATACATGATGTTTCTCTTGAGACAGCAGAGGCCACCATCACCTTCAGTAGCGAGAAAGACGACCCCCAATCTGAAATGCTCATCGTCGAACAACCAGTTGTCCCAGCACTAGAAGTCATGGCTGAACCAGAAGAGGTCAAAGAAAAATTAGAGGAAATGAGGCCAAAAACGGAGCATTTAGTTGATGATGAGACTGATACTCATACGGAGTACCAACCTGTGGTACCTCATGCTCTGAGCTCAGAAACCATGAAACCTTCACTCCTGCCTGAATCAGAAGTTAAGGAGCCTAATGTGGACGCAGAATCTTGTAGTGGTATGATGATGTGTATACCCGATAAAGAGGGTGACCGATCTGGTGGGCATATAATTTTCAAAGAACTAGGTAAAACCTTTAATGTTAATGCTTCTGAAGAACTGCAGGTAATTATTCCGATAACTTCCTATCACACATTAGTTCGTAAAGAAGCAAAATTCCTGGAAAAAAATGCTGAATAAAGACCCTTTCTTGTCAACACAAGAGGGTCGACTTGCACACATTTTGTTTGGTATTTTGACACGCATTAATTTATCTGGGGTTGATTTTCGTGCAGGTTTGAAGATTGATCGATTTTGGCGGCTCAAATTTGGAGAACTGCCATTGCAATTTATATACCTGCGGCCACCAGAGGAAATTCCTCCAGAGCCTCCACCAAGACAATTGTGATGTTTTTCTTTTCATTATTGTCCTTTTATTTTATCTTATTTTATTTTTAGTTAGTTTTCAGGTCTATTTTCTCGTAGTTCGATCTTTGTTTTCCATTATTTCGCCACTCAGGTACACCTTACTTTTTCCGTGCACAGTATTTTCTATTTCGCCTATGCTTTCACATTGAGGACAATGTTCTACTTTAGTTGGGGGGGATGAGCATTCGCATGTGACACTGTGCACGTACACGTATTGGGTTTTAAAAAAAAAACAAAAAAACAAAAAAATCAAAATCAAAAAGAGAGAGAAAGAAAGGAGGAGCATTGATGAATTACATTGCATTATGTCATGCTTAACACTGACTCATACCTTTCGCATACTTGCATATAACTTAAGAATGACACACTTAAGTCAATCATGCGTAGTTTCTCTCTATATGATCTTATGACTCCATGAAGAATCGATTGGTAGTACATTCATGTTAATTTGACTATATAATTTCCTGTATCTACATGCATCTCACGAGGCTGAATAAACATATTCATGTGATTCATTGCACTTAGGGTTTCCTGTGAACATTGAGAGAACACCCGTGGCGACTATGACACCTTGTGAGATATCCTTGAGCTATTTATCGTCCTTTTGAGCGTTAATATTAAATCAGAGTTCACAGAACTCAATTCTATTTTTTTGGATGATTCCTTGTACACTAGTCTTTATTTTTGATTTGCTAGACTAGAAGTGACACCTAGTGGGGAGACAAAAACCTAGGTCTTGTAGCCTACTCAAGATATGAAGGCTGAGCCACCCCTAGAGATAGACTTAATTCATGAACTCCTATTCGAGCTCAATTCCCATTTATGGTATGAAGATTACAAAAGAAGTGTTAATATTGTCCTTATTGCTGAAGAAAAGACAGAAAATAAAGAATGAGCAGAAATAAAGAATAAGCAATACACATGTGCATGAAATGAAACGTCAATGCCGGCACGACACATATTTTCCACGTATGAAGATGCTTCAACCGGTTAATGCCTTAGATGTATTCACGATAAGTTTGTGAGTAAGTTGATCTGGGGTGGTTTCAGTTGGATATGGCAAGTAGGTGAGAAGATGCTAGGGTGAAGGACCCGACACCTCATAGATAGGTTAGATCCTTTCCAGACTAGTCCACTCCATATACTTAGATTTGTTCCTTTTAATATGTGGGATGTTTGATCGCGACACTCCTCCTCACATATGATGAGTGAACCCATTTTATTTGAGTTTTTTGAGGGTATACCAGTTAGGCCGAGTCAAAGCGACCGTTCTGTTGGTGTCCACTCGC
Organism: Malania oleifera; assembly: GCF_029873635.1. Classification (NCBI taxonomy): domain Eukaryota; kingdom Viridiplantae; phylum Streptophyta; class Magnoliopsida; order Santalales; family Ximeniaceae; genus Malania; species Malania oleifera. Next base: position 47,207,259 of record NC_080418.1, read on the forward strand.
GTCCTAGGTGTACTGAGTCACACACACCTCAAGAGTTTACCTATTTATACTCAAACTTATATGATTGCATTAACTCTGAATGTGCCACTGATTAACTCTATGTGAGTACACTACTCTCAAATCACATATAAACGATGAAACTTGCATGAGTGACGTGCTTTGGAGTCGTGTGCATTGAATATGAACGAGCTTGTGTGAAGTTCAGTTATGTTTGTATGTGAAGTGGTATAATATTGTCGCATGTGCATTTATTTCATGATTACTGGAGTATGTAGTTGTAGACACCGCCCTGAAATTCATTCACGTCATTTTCTAGAGACTAGCAAAACGTTAGTTGGGGGGTGTGATTATGCGTCAAAACTGCGTAATTGGACGCTTAACCCGGGTTTTACGGTTTATATTTTTAATTAAATGTCCACAATTGTCCAATATTTTAATAAAGTGCCAAAATCATCATTCTTGAACTTTATTGCATTATTTATGAAGTTTTGGTAATTTTTTGTCGCAGGAAAATTCCCGGGAATCAAAACCGACACCTGTTCGTATTTTATGCATAACTTTTCCGTCCGAGCTCCGATCGAGACGATTCAAACTTCTAGAGAAATAAGAAAGGATCATATACAACTTTTGTGTTTTGAGTTTTGTGAGATACAGGCTCCAGAAAAGTAAAATTTGTGACGAACAGAGAATAAAAAAAAAATACAACAATTCGGGTCAAGTTGCCGGGTCAAGTTGGTTGGATCCGGGTCCTAGGGCAGCTTATTTCCTCCTTTAAATTTCTTTATTTTCTTCCCCCTGTCTTCTTTGGTTTTTCTTTTTTTTCTCTTTCAATTGCCGCTTTGCCTTTCTCTGCTTCCCTTTCTTTCCTCCCTTGTTTTCTTTAATTTCTTGCAGCCTCTCTCGTTCCCAGTTCCACTCATCCCTGCTCCTCTTCTCTCTCCAATCTCTCATCCGCTTATTCTCACTCTCTCCCTCTCGGTTAATCTTCGTGTCTTTGCAACATCTGGCAAAACAGTGTGCACCAGCTCCGCCGCAGCAACACAACAATTCTCTACTGTCCAAAAATAGCAACACAACAGTTCTCCTCCTCCACAGCAAACCGCCAGCAGCAAACAGCAGTCCCTGCTGCCTGCAGGTCCATCTCCACCCCCGACCAGCTGCTGCAACCCGAGTAACACCAGCAGCAATAGTCACAGTAACACAGTAGAAAGCTGCAGAATTGAAGAGCCCTTCTCGGCCAACACTAGCATGATCGAGAGCCACCACCATAGCAGTCTTCCTCAGCCGGAATTCCTCTGTTCACAGCCAACTCCAGCAACACAGGACTCCTCTCGGCCATGCTCTGTTTTCTCTTACTCTCTCTCTCTCTTTCTCATCATCATCATCATCTTCTTCTTCTTCTTCTTCTTCTTCTTCTTCTTCTTCTTCTTCTTGTTTTTATTTATTTATTTACTCTATGTTAATTGTTATTTTGTCTTTACTCATTGGATTTTATTAAAGACTTGTTTTTTTTTATTTTTATTTTTTTTCTTTATCATTTAGTTAGATGCTCTTTCAATTATAGTTCTTTTTAGTATTAAGTTTATTGATTTTATGTGTTTAATTAATGAAGTCTAAGATAAAAATAAAAAAAATATATAGAAAACTAAAATAAAATACAAAGTTTGTGTTTTTATTTCTTGTGTCATGTTATTGTTTAGGTTGATTGATATTTTAATTTTAATTCGCATTCTTGATTCGTGTTAAAGATTCGATTTTTATTACGCACGTATGTGTTGATTGAGTTTCCATAGCGTGTGTTTTAATCCCATGTTCTAGGTTACCATCTTTAATTAGTGCGTGTGTCAATGTTTCCTTAGGTAGATTAGAGTTTCCATTCTAGCGTGTTTCAATTCTTTATTTGTAGTTTCCAGTTTTAATTAGTGCGTGTCCCAATGTTTCTTCAAGTAAACTAGGATTTCTATTCTTGTTTTCTTTTATTTAGTGCATGTTAATTTCAGGGTTTAAATTGCGTGTGATTTAATTTGTCAAAAGTGAAATTGAACAATCTTGAAATCCCGAATCTGAACTGAGTTCAGTACATTTTTAATTTCGATTGGAAGAACGTAAAATCTGAGATTAAAACGCATTCCCTGAGGAGACGATCTAGCCCTTGGGCTTAATATTACACGACGTAACTCCTATACTTGGGATAGCTTTCGAGCTGCTCATTTTTCGAGTGAGTCAGTATCTCACTCAAAAACAAAACATATTGACATAAGACATCACTTCTTGAGAGATCATGAGCAAAACAAAGATATAATGCTAGAATTTGTAAATACGAATGATCAATTAGCAGATATATTCACAAAACCTCTATCTAAAGAGCGATTCATATTCATTAGAAGAGAATTGGGTATGATGCATATTCGAGAAGTAACTAAATTTTTCTCTGCTTGGCAGGCGGCTGACACCAAGGTGCTAGGCGACTGCCAGGCTACTGACTTTTCAAATTCTTTATTGACAGGCGCCTGCCTTATCCTAGCAGGCAACTGCCTCGCAGCGGGTAGGGTTTAAACCCTGTTTTATGTCATTTTAACTTCTTCCAGGCGCCTGCTCCTTCTTCTCTCGCTCTGAAATATTTTTTTCCTACTTTTTTCCACACATACTTCGCCTCCAAGTTAACCTAAAACCGAGCATCAAACCTACCCTCCACATCAAATCACGAATATAACCTAGGTTTTATCAGCTTTCCTCTTCCATACAAACATGCCACGGATAAAATCAACTGGTAACAAGGGTTCTTCCTCTTCGACAAGGATCAACAATGATGAAGTAGAGAAATGGTTAGTAACTCCACATGCTAAGAAAATCAATGGACATCAAATCGCTTCAACTGAACCCATTCTAGGTAAAGTTCTTGATGTTACATTCTTCAATTCAGATTTTTATGAAATTATGGAAATTTTCAAAGAAACTGGGTAGGATCGGTTTATTACTTATCAAGCAAAAGGATACTATCCAAACGTGGTTCAGATTTTCTATGCAAATATGGAACGGTTTGAAAATGGGATCAAAACAAATCTTCTAGGGCAAAATATTCATCTTACTCTCATATCTTTGGGAAAAGTTCTTTGAGTCAAGCCAGGAGATTTTGAGGTCCATATTGTTGAGAAGCAATGGATAATGTCCCAAGGATTTACTCTAGAGGAATTTTTACCCCTAGTCATAATTGATACACTAATCAACTTTAGGCATCCACCTCTTTACAAACAGCTCAATCTACAAGCTCTAATCCTGCACAAACTTATTACATATAATATCCTACCGCATTCTGGTTCTCATGATCATATTTCATTCTTAGATTGTTTTGTTATGTGGTGTATTCTTAAAGAAAAAAAGTTGGATATTCCGAGTTTAATTATCAAATGGATTATTATGAAAGTTGATGCCCCTCATGTCATTCTACCATATGCAGGGATGTTAAATATGGTATTTGCTCATTTCAATGTTCATACACCATCATTTAACTTCACTAGTAAAACCCATTATGATATCTTTTCTGAACTATTCTTAAGCGTATGGGATATAAGAACTCTCCTCAAGGGTAGTTTCATAAGGGACATCGTCACGTATCATCTGCACCACGACCTCAATCTTCCATACCAGCCTCTTTAGTTCAACTTGACCCAGAAACTCCTTCTTGTTTCATTCCATTTTTTAATCACTATATGACCTTCAGTGATGGAATGCAATCTAGACTTGGTACACTTAGGGAGAAGGTTTCTACTGTGGAATATCATTGTTCCGGCCTTGTTCAGCGTGTTGACAAGATTGAGAAACATCTAGCTAGCTCCTCTAAAGGCAAATCTCCTATGGATATCATCTCTGCTCCATCAAGTGATGATGAATCTGGTGAAGAAGAAGAAGAAGAAGATGAAAGTGGGTCTATGGAAGCCTCCGATTGATGTGTTTCATCTATGTGCTATTTACCACTTTTATGTATTAGTGCTACACTGGATAGTATCTTCTTTATGTTTGTAAGCTCTATAAGTACTATGTATTGCAGCACTTCTCTATTTTTTTTGTATTACTCTTTTCTCCTTTTTGATTGATGTCCAAATGGGGAGATGTTTGAGAGAAGGGAGTGCAAAAATGAAAAATGCTAATATGCTCTATGTTTTGTAAAACTATGAATATGTATGGATCACTTATGGATTATCTTGCATGAATTATCTTGTATGATCATTTTGCAAGTAACATGAATTCATTACTTATATGACTATGAATATATCATGATTGTTGAAAGGGGAAGCCATAAGTACTATCTCTTATTATTTTTTCTCTCGATTTGTCATCATCAAAAAGGGGGAGATTGTTGGCCTAACAAGGCTTACAATTCTTATTTTGATGATAACAAATCATGATATGTTTAATGTGGTTTAAGTGAAAGTTTTTTAGGAAAAAGGCAAAACTTAAAGGTAGTGATAAAGCTCAAAAGGATGATAAAATTTATGGATCAAAAAAGATCTTGCAGAGCATGAGGATTAATGCTAACTTGGTGAAAGCTCAAAGAAAAGATCAGAAACTCAACGATGATGGAAGAACAAGGACTTACTTGAAGATCAAAAGGAATAAAATTTTAAGGATGTTTGTATGTAAGTACTTCAAGTTAATTTCAAGTATAAACTGAATTGAAGCTCTCACAAAATCAAAAGAAACTTAGAAATATATTTTTTAGAAAAACCCTAAAGTATGTTTTTCAAATCAAATAAAAGAAGGGTTTTAAAAAGAAACATTTTTTTTAAGGGCCAGGCGACTGCCTTCATATGGCAAGCGACTGCCAAATTAAATGAAAAATTTTTCAAAAAAGCAGTAGGGTGCTAGGTGACTACCTAAACATAGCTAGGCACCTGGGTGGTCATTCCAAGTGACTGTCAGTGTTCTGTGTTGTGAGTTTCTTCTATGACAAGCGACTGCCAAGTCGTGGCAGGCGATTGCTACTCGAACGTTGGCTTAAAAACTTCCAACGGGAAGATTTTTTAAATGGATTTTTTGGACACTATTATTTTGAAAAACTTCGAGATTACTTCAAGGAAACTTTGGGAGTAAGGAATTACTTTTAAACATCTATAAATAGTCCCAAACTTCAAAGATTTTTACACCAAGAAATTTCCTGCAATCAAAGTTCTCTAAAAAGCTCTCAAATTCTCTTGTATTCATTCATCTTCAACTACTGAGTTACTATTGATACAAACTTCGAAGTAAAGCTTTCAAAGTCTAAATCTTTCAATACTTGGAAGATATTTGGTGATCTAAATTCAGTATTGAGCTTCAATTCTTTTATATTTATTTACTTTGAAGTATTCTTGTGTTGAATGTTGTACTAACCTACTCTACTGTGAGAGTATTTTCTTGTACGCAAACTCTTCTCTATCTTGGTTCTTGTTTATAGATGAGTCAGGGCTGTAGAATCGTTGGACCAAAAGAGGGAATTTTGTTTGGAGAGGCAGGCTTTAGCCTAACGGAAGGAGTGATTGAAATCGGTATTGTTCCACCCGTGAACGAAACTAAACTAGTGAATCCTTTGGTGGTTTTCCAAAGGCGAGGACGTAGGCTGGGTATAAGCCGAACCTCGTAAAATCTTGTGTCTCTCTTCTTCCTTACTCTTTATTTTTCAACAATACTTACAACCTGCATGTATGCTTTAAATTGTTAATTCTGAGTGTATGGTTGTTAAATAGACTGGAGGATAATTTGTTTTGACTTGATCAACATTGATTGCATAAATAGAAAGGGACTACGTTGGTTGATCATCCTAAACATATTAATCTGAAAGTTTGTTTAAAAACTAAACACAAAGAAGAATTGTGAGTTTGGAATAAACACAGGGTTTACATAAATTCAGCATGCTTTACAATTTATTATAGGGCTATTGATACAAAGATCAAGATTTTGATTATCTTGTTGATTGGTTGTGGTTGAATTGTTTTTGTATTTACTTGTTGTGATTGTTGATATAAAACAAAGAATTAAACTTGAAATAATTTTAAAATTCCAATTCACCCCCCTCCCCCTCCTGGGAAGCTATCCTAATTTCACTTTCGTCTTGTGAACAACTAATCTAAATTTTGCCCTTTTTTCTTTCCAATAACACAAATCTTGCAAAAATCCAAGTGACATGATTTCATACCTTTCAAAAGTTTCCACTTGTGTAGTTCCTTCATACCATTTTCCCCCATATGCCCAAGATGCATATGCCACAAGATAGTTACACCAGATTCAGTATTTACGCTTATAGCTCCACCTAAAATAGTAGTTCCCTCTAGTGTGTAAATATTCTCATCTACCTTTTGCAATTTCATCACCGTCAAATTACCCTTCCATACTTTGATAACCCCACATTTGGACTTCTAATTGAAACCATTACAATCCAAGGTGCGAAGTGAAATAAGACTCTTCCTAAACTCTGGTATGTGTCTTACATTACTCAAGGTTGTCACAGCACCATCAAACATTTTTATTTTAATATTTGCTATGTCAATGATCTTACAAGAAATATCATTACCCATATGAACTGAACGTAAGTTTACCAACCTGTAGGTGATGAACCGCTCCTTGTTTGGAGTCATATGGTAAGAACATGCCAAGTCAAGTATCTATAAGTCCGTGAAGTGATCCGTCCCTGACGAAACCCTAAGAATATCACCATCACTACAAGCAAAATCTCCTTTTTGAACCATATTCACTGATTTTGAAGTCCCCTCATGCTTTTAAGCATTTCTTTTCTTCCAATTTGGACATTCTGATTTCATATGGCCCTTTTTACTGCACCTATAACACCAAATATCTTTTTTCGTCTTGGACTGAGTGCAGGATTTTTGACTCAATCCACCCAAGTCCTTCTCATTCATCATATATTTTCAACCTTTGATGAAAATTCAGTAAGACACTTGTCACCTCTTCTAAATTGAGAGACTATTTTCTCCAAGTAAGAGTGGCAACTAAATTTTCATAAGTATGAGTTGCTGGCAAGGAGTTTAGTAACATCATATTCCTATCATCTTCATCAATCTTAACATCAACATGCATCAAAGCACTTATGATTTGATTAAAGGCATTGATATGTTGATTTAAATTTGATCCATCAACCATCTTAAGCCAATAAAGACACTGCTTAAGAAATAGTTTATTAGAAAGTGATTTGGACATGTACTGACTTTGTAACTTTTGCCACACAACCGTTGGAGAATACTCCTCCATCACATGATAGAGAATTTCGTTGGCCAAACACAAGCTTATTGTAGAAACGGCCTTTGCCTCCAATTCTCTTCAATTCGCCTCATCCATTTCATTCGATTGAACACCATGTAGAGCCTTCACCATCCCTTGTTGCACAAGTATATCCTTAACTCTTCTCTTCCATAAACCAAAATTTTCAATTCCATCAAATTTGACAATATCAAATCTTGCAGAAGAAGATCCCGATGTCATAACAACAATGCTCAGATACCAAATTGTTTTGAAATCGAGTATAGGATGCAAAGTGGAATTTGTAAAATTACAGAAAATGATAAAACACCAAGACAACACAACCGGTATATATGAAAGCAAATAAAGAAACAAGATGAGAATATACGTGCTTCGGCAACGCCTACATCATAGGAGTAGCTCTATCCAAGAATTTCACTATGAAGTAAAAGTTTACAATACACTTCATACAATGATCTCACTCCTGTCAAAATATGCCCAGAAGGACCTATTTAACGACCCCTCAGAGGTTTCCCTCCAAATATCCAACCATCCCAACGTTCCAATTGAAAATTTAAATTCTTCCTCGCAGCCTAGAACACTCGTTGACGAGAATAGGGCACTCATTGATGATAGAGTGGAGGCCACTTGTCGACTAGTGAGTCCCACTCATCGACGAGTCTTTACATTTCTAATTTCCTGCTCTTGGTGTCTCCAAACTTCTGCAATTCTCGAGCTCTCGATATCATCTCTTCAGGCTCTCGATATCTTCTCGTCGACGAGTCCCTGCTGCTTGACACAAATGAATCCATATGCATTTCTTCTTCCTTCATTTATGAGCCCCAACAAGTATAAAAGCCACAAACACAAACACAACACACTTTAATAAGGGTTTTAGAGATCAGACGGGAGAGTTTATCATGATTCCATATCAAATGTTTACTAGGTAAATTTTGGGCTGGGTTTGGGCTCCAACTAAGTGATGTGTCTTTTATAGGACAAACACGTGAGGTCAATGGACCAAACAAACAATACTCACCGAAGTTGGGCCCAATACCATTACACTAGGCAAGTGCTTTTTGCATATGAATTTTTTAACTTTAATTAAAAGCTAAATTTACTTTAGTTTCTTAATGATTAATTACATAAAATGGTTTAGTTTTATTTATTGGGAAACTCTTTCCCCTAAAAGGGTATGAACCTTTATAATAATGTGCATTCTATTGTGACAGGTTCACTCACTAATACAATCAAGTACAATTTTATTAAAAATGATATAGACACATATAGAAAAAATAACTATTAACTCAGCATATTCTGAAAAACACAAGTTTATTCATAAATAATTACCATGAAAAAGACTTTTTATTTTTAGGAGTAGTGAAATATGTTATGAGATTGATTACTTCTATCAACTTTGTAAAGAGCTAATTTTATCCAGGCTTTATATAGTAAAATGGGTATTAAAATTTGAATTTTAAGATAATTTTAAGAGGTTTTTTCAAAATTTGCCAATTTTTTAACAAATTAAAATTTCTTCATCTTTTTAATATTTGGTAAAAATCAAAGGTGAAATTAGGATGCACTCTATGGTCTTCACACTCTCACCTAGTCCTCTAATATTCAAACTTCCTTGGCAAAAAAGTAAATTATATATTTGCATCATATTACAATAATTCATAAGAATTTCAATTCAATACATTGACATTCGTCAAAGAAAGACAAAAAAAAAAAAAGACGGCACCTTCTTCAACCTCTAGGCCTTAGCTTTTGCATTTGCACACACAAAAAACTCATTTTGAATTAGTTCAAGCCTAGTAAAAATGTAGGTAAGTCCAAACTACCACAAGCCCTCTCCACCTCTACCTCACCTCCCTAGTGGGCCTAGTTAGTCGAAGCCTCCCATTTGCAACCACTACCTATACAATAGCCACCCTACCCATGTAGCCACAACCACCCTACTTAACTACCCCTTTGCAACTACTACCCCTGTACCCAATGGCTATCTAAGAAACCCCCAAAAGATTTGAAGACAATTGACAAGGAGTAAATCAAAGGAAATTAGGGAGGAAAATCCATGAAATCAAGGGATTTCGCTCCATTTTTGGCCTATAAATAGGAGGTAGAAAGCTGGAGATGGGAGAAGCCATTGAGGCAAGACTAGAGAGAGAGTGAAAGGCAGAGAACATCCTTATAAGGGAAGCACAATGTTGTTGTGGTGGATTAGCTGGAAGTCACCAAGCAATCAAAATTCGTAGGGCGTTGCTTAATTGGTAGGGAGACCCAAAGAAGAAGGTGAAAATTTAAGGCATTTCCTTCCTTATTATAGTTATTTTAGTACAACTATGCTATATTTGATTTAGTGATTAACGTATATCATCAAATTCTAAGTAGATGTATGTTGTAATGTGAAATTTGCATGGTTTAAAGTGACTTTCACTGGCCAATTGCAAAAATTAAATGATATGGTTTCAATTTTAACACTATAATTGCAAAAAATTTGAAAAGGTACAGATCCATTGATTTCAAAAGTGGGTTGTTTTATAATTAAGATTAGGATGTGCACTGTAGAATTTTAGGGTTTGTTTGAATAAATTAATTAGTCCTATGAAGCCTTTGAAATTTGAACCCACGTTAGGGTTTGAAATTTTATTAGAATGACCAAACTTAAGCAACTACTTGAACTTGGATCCAAATCTTTGATTTGGTCAACATGGGACTCGAATACATTTTCAACAACACCTTGTCAACCTGAGACCTGTGTCCATTTTGAATTCGGTCAACCCATGACCTAGACCCAAACTCTAACTTAGGTATGCCAATAATCCAATTCTAAACCCAAATTGGGTGACCCATAACTTGGATCCAACTAAAGCCCACAACCCACTTCCAAATCCCAAACTAGTCAAACCGTGACTTGGATCCAACCAAACACCAAATTGTAAGGTCCAAAATTTTTTTGTTTGGAAAGAAAGAAAAGAAAATATAAGGAAAATAGAGGGTTAGGGTATCTTTAGGAGGTTAGAAAAGAAAAGATAACATATGAGAGAGAGAGAGAGAGAGAGAGAGAGAGAGAGAGAGAGAGAGAGAGAAACTTAAGAAAATTGTTGGATCATGGTTGGTCGGAGTGAGGCTAGCTAGAGCACTTCTGTCGTCAATGGTGGTTGTGCGTCACCAAAGAAAACATAGAGAACCTTAAAGGTTCTTTGCCACTAAGTATATAGATGAGGGAGAAGAAAGAATGAAAGTGCGAGATATGGAAGAAAAGGAAACAAAGAAACAGGATTTTTTTTATTTTAAGATAATTTTGAGAGATTTTTCAAAATTTGACACATTTTTAATAAATGAAATTTTCCTTAATCTTTTTGAGATTTGGTAACAAGCAAAGGTTTATTTCGGGTGCCCTCTAAGGCCTTCACACACTCATCTAGTGTTATAGTATTCTAACTTCCTTAGTTGAAAAATAGATAATATTTTTGCATCATATTACAAAAATTCATAAGAATTTCAATTCAATACATTGCCATTTATCAAAAAAGACAAAAAACGAAAAAATTGATTAAAAAAAAAAAAAAAAACCCTTAAAAGAAGAAACTCATATCAACTAGTAAACCCTTAGAACTTATACATTTGGATTTGTTTGGTCCTACTAGAACTCAAAGCTTAGGAGGTAAGCAATATGCCTTTGTAATAGTTGATGACTATTTTAGGTTTACTTGGGTATTGTTTTTAGTCTCCAAGGATGAAGCTTGTAATATGTTGATAAATCTATGCAAAAAACTTCAAAATGAAAAAATGACATAATGTTTCAAACATAAGAAGTAATCAAGGAAAAGAATTCAATAACAAAGATGTTGATAAATTTTGTAATGAACATGGAATTAGTAAAAAATTTTCAGCACCTAGAACTCCATAGTAAAATGGAGTTGTTGAAAGAAAGAATAAAACACTTCAAGAAATGGCAAGAACAATGTTAAATGAACATAATCTACCAAAATACTTTTGGGTTGAAGCTTTAAACATTACATACTATGTAATAAATAGAGTTTCTATAAGAACAAATTTTAATAAAACTGCCTATGAACTTTGGAAAGGTAGAAAACCTAAAATCTCTTATTTTCATGTTTTTGAATGTAAATGCTATGTATTGAATGATAAAGATGACTTAGGCAAATTTGATGCAAAAGCTTATGAAGGAATATTCCTAAGATATTCATTAAAAAGAAAAGCCTATAGAATATACAATTAAAGAACTCTTACAATCTTGGAATCAGTTCATGTAACCTTTGATGAAGAAAGCTCATTCAATAAACCAATAAAACTTGAAGAATTACAAGCTACTCAAAAACAAGAAGAGTTTGTAGAAGCAAAAAAAGAAGAAAGTAAAAAAAAAAAAAAACCAAATGATGATGTTGAAAATACTGAACTATCAAAAGAATGGAAATATATAAGAAATGATCCAAAAGATCAAATAATAGGAGAACCATCAAGAGGAAAACCTATAAGATCCTCTTTGAAAAATTTATGCAACCACTATGCCTTCTTATCTCAAGATGAACCAATGAATGTAGAAGAAGCTTTAAGTGATGATTCATGAATAATTGTCATGCAAGAAGAGTTAAATTAATTTGAAAGAAGTAAAGCATGGACATTAGTTCCCAAACTGAAAAATCATTCAATTATAGGAACTAAATGGGCATTTAGAAACAAAAAGGGTGAAAATGGAATTATAAATAGAAATAAAACTAGACTTGTAGCTAAACGGTATAACCAAGAAGAAGGGATAGACTATGATGAAACATTTTCTCCTTGTTGGCCTTATTAGGCTTAAAATCTTATTTTGATGCTAGCAAACAAGTGGATCTTAACATGTTATGTTAAGTGATGTATTTTCAGGACTAAATGAAGAATGCAATGTTAAAGAGTTCATGAGAGCTTGTACCTCATAAAAGGATGATTATATCAAGCTTGAAGCATGGATTTAAAGTTTAAAGCCTGAAGAACATGAGAGCATTGATATTAAAGAAATAGCTTCAAAGAATGAAAGCCCAAGTGATCAACATGGAAAGCTCAAAGAAAGATGAAACAAGTATAAAGGCCTCAAGGAATTCAAGAATTGAAAGAGTCAAGGAAATTTCATGTAAGTACTTCAAAGAATTTCAATATGGATGCATGAAGCTCTTAGGTTAATGTCTTGGACCTAGATACCTGCGAACATACTTGGAAAAAAATTTTATAAAGTCAAAAATTGTTTCAAAAAGGTTAGAATCATTTTTGGAATGAAAAGAACCAAAAAGAGGATTTTTCGAATGTTGTCAATTTTTAAACATCTGGAATTGATGTGCATTTTTCTCCATCAAAAATCATTAGTTTAAAATGTGTTCAACATAGAAGTTTTAGCATTTTATTATTTGACACCAAGAACATCAAATTTGGAGTTATAAAGAAAACATTATGACCAAAATACTGAAGGGTACTCGAAGCTGACAGCTAGACAAATGACTGTCAAGAATTGGTAAGTCGACTGCCAGTGCACTATGAGGCATCTGTGCGTGTTTGGACATACGACTGACACCCTACTTCCCCTTTATTTTAACAGGACAGATGACTACCCAAAATGGACAGTCATCTATCACGCGGCTGTTATGAATTTTCTCATAACGATCAAATTTTTAAATGGGGTTGTTTGTGACTCAAAACTTATGAAAACTTGTGAAATACTTCAAACCACTTGAGCATCAAGTTATACACTTTTTAAAGTCTATAAATAAGCCTCAAAGATCATTGAATCAACACAACCAAGAATTCAAATTCTGAAAAAGTTTAAAGTCTCTCTCAAATTGCTCTCAAATTCTCAAGGCTCTCTCTTGCTCTCAAGCTCACATATTGTGCATGAATTCAATTGAGTTTTAGTTGATCTTCTTACACCGGAATTGTGCTACAAATTCTAAATATTTCAATAATTGAAAGAATTAATCAGTGATATACTTCCTTGAGCTTCAAGTAAATTTCCATATTGAGATTTACTTTGAAGTATATTAGTTGTGTTGTAATTGGTGTACTAACCAACTCTTTGAGGAGCAAGTTCTTTGTATGCATCTATTTGATCTTTATCTTGTAAATTGATGATTCCAAGGGTTGTTTGGATCGTTGGCTAAGCAAGGGGATATTGCTTAAAGAGGCTGGCTCTAGCCTAGTTAAGGAGTGACCGGACGAAGGGATATCGTTTGGAGAAGGCGGGCTCTAGCCTTAACCAAGGAGTGTTGTAAAAGTTTGTTCCACTCGTTAAAGGAACAGGTTTAGTGAATCCTTTGGTGGTTTACCAAAGGCGAGGACGTAGGCTGGGTAAAAGCCGAATCTTGTAAAAATCTCCGTCTCACTCTCTCTTTCTCTACTCTTTATTTTCAGTATATATTGAAGTTGCGTGGATGGTTTAAATTGAAAATCATATATACTACGTATATTAGCAAATCAAGTAAACTTAAAGTTTTATTTTGATTTGGGTTATGGAAACCGAAAGAGAGTACGTTGGTTAAACCATATCTTGCGGAAACCATACGGGAGTACCTTACTTGGTTAAACATCCCAAAAAGAAATTAACTAAGAGTTTATCTAAATTCTAAATATTTGGAAAGGCTGATTGGATTTTATATTGCACATCATATTGAAGAAGCAAATTCATTTATACAAGGCTTGGTTCAAATTTGGCTAATATAAGCAAACAACCATCTTGAGTTTTTATATTACATAAGTGTTGTGCATTGGCTTGGTTGTTTGCTTTCTAATTATAGTTGATTGGTTTGGTTGAATGATTGGATGTTTGTATGGTTAAGGATTAAATAAAAAAACTAAGTTCTTGAGTGCTTAACAAATTAAACAAACAAGTCACAAATTGGTTAAAAGAAATAAAATAAGTTTAAGAATTCTAAAAAGGAAATAAAAGAAATTTTTTAAAATTCCAATTCACCCCCCCCCCCCTTTTGGGAAGCTATTCCTAATTTCAATTGGCATCAGAGTGGGGTTATAGAAACTCTTAACTAGAAGCTATAAAAAGATCTAAATGGCTAACTTAGGCATAGTTACCTTTGGAGAGGGACAATCTTCAATTAGGCCACCAATATTTTGTGGACACAACTATACATTTTGGAAAAAGAGAATGCAAATATACCTTCAAACCATGGATTCGAAAGCTTGGGAGGTTGTCACGGATGGTGATCTAATTCCTACCACATTAGTAGATGGAAAACAAATACCTAAGGAAAAGAAAGACATCTGAAAGAGATTATAAAATGTTGCAAATAAACTCTAGTGCTATGAATGCTCTATATTGTGCTTTAGATGCCAATGAATTTAATAGAGTAATGGCTTGCAAATCAGTTAAAGAGATATGGGACAAGCTAGAAGTAACATATAAAGGCACTATAGATGTTAGGGATAATAGGATCGATATGCTCACAAGTGAATATGAAGCCTTTAGGATGAACCCAGATGAATCCATAACTAATATGTTTACAAGGTTCACTCACATAATAAATTCCCTAAATGCACTAGAAAAAACCTACACTACTTATGAAATGATAAGGAAAATTCCTAGAGGGCTACCAATCATATGGGAACCAAAAGCCATTTCCATAACCGAAGGAAGAAATTTGAAAAACACTTCCTTAGATGAACTTATAGGTTCTCTCCTTACATATGAAATGGCAATGAATGAAAATAATGGAAAAACCAAAGCCCAAGAATCACTAGCCTTTAAAGCCTTACAAGAAAACTCAAGTAGTGAAATGGATGAAGATGAAGAAGCCTTCATAACTAAAAAGCTAGCAAGGATACTAAGAAGGAGAAACAAATTCAAGAGAAGAAATCAAAAATCTGAATAAGATGAATCAGAAGAAGGAGTTAGTAAGAAATCAAAGAATAAAACTCCTACATGTTACAATTGCAACGAAGCTGGACATATAAAATCGGAATGTCCACTACTAAAGAAAGAGTCTAAGAAGAAAAAGAAAAAGGCCATGAAAGCCACTACTTGGGACATGATGAGTACAAGTAGTTCTGAAATTGAATCAAGTGACCAAGATGTTGCTCATATGTGCTTTATGGCTTGGAACGATGAGAAAAGTTCTTCAACCAAATCCTTAGATAATTCTTGTAGTAATTCTTCAAATGAATCCAATGATAAGGGTATGCCATCTTATGAAGAACTACAAAATGATCTATTCAAAGTACATAAGATGTTGATCAAAGTAAATAAACAAAATGCTTCATTGAAAAATAAGAATGAAGGTATAATGAAAGAATTAGAATCCCTTAAGAATGTTGAAAGGGAAAAGGATTCAATGATCAAGAAAATTGAAAATAAGTATGATGCTGCAATGAAAGAATTAGAAGCTAAAAGTCTTTCCAAAAAAGAAAACGACTTGAAAATTAAAGAATTAGAATGTAAGAATGAAAAAATGATAGAAGACCTTAGATCCCTATCCTCTGCGGTATATAAGAAAGATATGTATATTTCTGAATTAGAGGATAAAATAAGAAAATTATCTCTAGAGTTAGAGAAATCTCAGAAGAAGGTTGATAACAAGAAAGAAATAGAGTTAAATGATCTCAAAAATCAGATTGAAAATAAAGAAAAAATCATTTATAACTTTACTAAAGGAAAAACAAACTTTGACAAAAGGTAGGCTCCCAAAGAATGTCTCTAAACAAAGAAGGTATTGGATTTAATGGAATTGAAAATAAAAAGAAAAGGAATCTTTACATGGGTTATTTCTCAAAAGCCTCCAAAGATAATGCTACCACATCTAGTAATGCCTATACTAATACAATATGCTATCAATGTAAGAAAAAAGGGCATATAAAGTTTGAATATCCATTTAAGAGAAAAGGAGTGAAAACTGAACAAATATCGAGAGTTAAAGAAACATCCTTTATCAAACCAACTAGACCTAAGAAAGTATGGGTACCAAGATGAAAGACTAGTTCATAAATAAAAAAACTCTATGGATTAAGTCATTCCCCTTTAAAAATTGAGAAAGTAACTTAATTCATGATCAACAAACGACCTAGTAGAAAAACTAAAAGATGAGTTAAGAAGCTTATTATAACAAATTCAAAATGACATAGTTGGCAAAATCATAGGATGATTTTTACAAAACTTGACTTAAGAAAATATCAAATTGAGCTTATTACATAAGTACTTTAAGTTGATTCAAGTATGATTTCTTTAACTCACTGGGCAAAGAGACTTAGAGACCTTAAGATAAAACTTTGAACAAGTTTTTCAAAGTTAAACAAGTTCATATTCCAAGATTAATTGAGCAAAGAATAGAGAACTCAAAAATATGTTGAAATGAGGAAAATCTGCTGACAGACGACTGTCTGTTCAGAGACAGACGACTGGCATGTTTTAAAGTGTTTTAATACAAGTCAGAAGACTAACAGACGACTGTCAAGTAATGAACAGATGACTGCCAGTGACCAGTTAGCTATCTGTGAGTGTTCTACCTGACAACTGTCAACCTTCTGTGCATATTGAAAAATTGATGTGTTCATGGACAGACGACTGTCATCATATGGATAGGCGACTGTCACCCTTCTATTCTTTTTTAAAAACCTAGTTATTTAGTGACAGACGACTGCCCCCTATTGATAGGCGACTGCATAAATTTTTTTAAAGATATTTGAGAATGAAATGCTATATACTACATGCTTACATGCCTATATGATATGCTATATGCTATGTGCTTACATACCTATGCTACATGATATACTTGACTTATATTGAAAATTTATGGCTCATTATGTTGAAAATCTGAGCATGAGATTATTGAGTACAAGCATGAATTTTGATATGAGATTAATTCTTGATCATGCATGTTATTGATGAATTACATGGCTAGACTTATTGCTTGATATACATGAGCTATGAGAGATATACTGGTAATAATGGTATCCATGAGTTATGTATAATGTGATAATGACTTTGGTATCAATAAAGTCTTTGGTATCCATGAAAATTTTTGATATCACATTTAAAAAATTTTAATTGGCATCACAATTTTAAAAAGCTCACTTGGTATTTGTTGGTCTTACAAGGCTTAAAATATTGTTACCTTGTTTTGATGTTAACAAAAAAATGAAATTTAATGTATTTGTGTGAGTAATGATATTTTATGGCTCATATATGAGAAAGCAAGGTCAAAGTGCTCACAAGGATCAAATGAAGCTTAAAAGAGTCAAAGCATGGATTTAAAGATGTTATATTAAACCTTGAAGAATATAAGGACATGAATGAGTTGTTGAAAGCCAAGGAATATTAAAGTCAAAAGAGCCAAAGAAAGGGAAAGTGAGAAAGCTCAAAGAATATGGAATCTTGAAGAAAAGATGGACTCAATCCAAGGACAAAGCATGAAGACTCAAGAACCTAGAATGTTAATGTCTTAGAAGTCTCATGTAAGTGCTTAAATGTTTAAAATATCGTTTGAAATATTTTAAAACTCTTAGGTTAACTTCTTGGACCTAGATACCTTTTAAAATACTTGGAAAATATTTTTATAAGGTCAAAAATTATTTTAAAAGGGTTGGAATCATTTTTGGAATGAAAAGCACCAAAAAGAGTTTTTCCAAATGCTGTCAATTTTTATACATCTGCATTGAGGTAAATTTTTCTCTATCAAAAACTCCTTATTTTAAAATGTGTTCAACATGAAAGTTTTATTATTTTCTCTTATATTTCTATTTACACCAAGAGAACTTAATTTGGAGTTATATATAAAATGTTACGACTAAAACATTGAAGTAGGATCAAAGTTGTCAAGCAACTGAACACTGTTCACGGCAGAACTTCAGGCGCCTAAACAGTAGATAGAACAACCTTAGGTGACCGACCCTGTGAGTTCAGGTGCCTGAATATGTATGGACTTTGAAAATTACAATCTTATAAAATTCAGATGACTGAACCCAAGACTTCAGTTATCTGAACACTGTTCAACGGGCAAATTTTTAAATTCTAATATTTTAAAATATAGCTGTTTTGAGCTCCAAACTTTCTAAAAATTTGGGAAACTCTCTAAGGAAACTTTTGCAACATGGAAACAAGTTTGAAAGCCTATAAATACATGGTTTTTCAAATCAAAATATATCCAAGAATTGAAAAATCTGTTTTGAGAAGCTGAAAGCACTTTTGTTCTTCCAAAGTTCTCTTGCTCACTCATTGCAAATCTCTTTTACTGAGATATTTTTAAGTTCTAATCCTTCCTCCTCAAAATTCCTACTTCTAATCCTCATCTAAGAAGGATATTGGTGAATTCTACACTTGAGTTTCATTATATTTCATATTGATATTTTACATTCAAGTATATAGTGCTGAAATTGTACTAACTTGCTCTTTGAGAGAGTATACTTGTACGTAGATTATATCTTGTTTTCTTGTAGTTCTTTGATGTTCCAAGGATTGTTTGGATTGTTGGCTAAGCAAGGGGACATTGCTTAGAGAGGCGGGCTTTAGCCTAAAGGAGTGACAGAACGAGGGGACATCGTTTGTAGACGTGGGCTCTAGCCTAGTGAAGGAGTGTTTGAGCGTGGGGTATCGCTTGTAATCAAGTTTTGTTCCACCCGTCAATGGAACAGGTTTAGTGAATCCTTTGGTGGTTTTCCAAAGACGAGGATGTAGGCTGGGTATAAGCCAAACCTCGTAAAAATCCCCGTCTCACTCTCTCTTTCCCTATTCTTTATTTTCAGTGCATATTTAAATTGCGTGGATGGTTTAAATTTGAAAATCATATAAACTACATATATTTGTAAATCAAACAAACTTAAGGTTTAATTTTGATTTGGGTTGTGGAAACCGAAAGGGAGTACGTTGATTACACCATATCTTGCGGAAACCTTACGGGAGTACGTTACTTAGTTAACATCCCAAAGATAAATTTACCAAGAGTTTATTTGAGTTCTAAATATTTGGAAAGAGTGATTTGATTCATCTATACAAGGTTTTACATCAGTAAACATAAATTCTCATTCACTACAGGGCTTGGTTCAAATGTGGCAAATATAAACAAACAACCATCTTGAGTTGTTATATTACATAAGTGTTGTGTATTGGCTTGTTTGTTTGGTTTCTAATTATAGTTGATTGGTTTTGTTGAATGATTGGATGTTTGTATTGTTAAGGATTAAATAAAGAAACTAAGTGCTTGAGTTCTTAACAAATTAAACAAATAAGTCACAAATTGGTTAAAAGAAATAAAATAAGTTTAAGAATTCTAAAAAGAAATTAAAAGAAATTTTTAAAAGCCAATTCACCCCCCCCCCCTCTTGGGAAGCTATTCCTAATTTCAGTATCAAAATCTAAAAGATCAATGGTTTTTTTTTAAGCATGGTATAACATTGATGATACGAGCATAATATTGATATTTGATACATGATATGAATCAATGCTTTGAAACATGAGATGATAAAAGCAAAATTGATAACAAAACTGAATGTATTGAATTCAGGGGGAGTGTTATGTCATATTGCTTATATTATTATTGTTTCCCTATTAATCAATTCAGATAATTTTCAATTGGTATCATGAATTAAATTTTCAATTGGTATAAATTCTCAATTGGTATCATAAATTTTAAATACATATCATGAATTCAATTTTAAACCAGTATCATAAAATCAACAATTGAAATCTTGAATATTGTCTAAAGGAAAAAGCTGTTAGTAATGAAGTTACAACTTATATACTTGAATGTTATAACACACTACACATGCTACATTAAAAAATAATAAATTAAGTGTGTTCATATGTTTGATACGCATGTTTGATGATATGGTCAACATCTAATTTTACTTGAACTTAATCATTTTTTTTTTCTTTTTGATGGATGTCAAAAGGGGGAGAAGTTTTAAAGCAAAAATTGAGCATAGTATTGCAAATTGCAAAAATTGAGCATAAACATAATATATATCAAAAGGAGAAGTATTTGATAGTGATGAGCATGATTGTAAAAGAGGTTTTGAAATTGATATTGATCTTTCAAATATTGTTAAAGTGGTGCTTATTGAAAGGGGGAGTCTTTTTAAAGCTCACTCCAATTTTTGCTTCTTATTTGTCATCATCAAAAAGGGGGAGATTATTGGCCTTATAAGGCTTAACATCTTTTTTTGATGCTAACAAATAAGTGGATCTTAACATGCTATGTTAAATGATGTATTTTCAAGACTAAATGAAGAATGCAAGGTTAAAGAGTTCATGAGAGCTTGTACGTCAGATAAGGAAGATTATATCAAGCTTGAAGCATGGATTTAATGTCTAAAGCCTGAAGATCATGATAGCATTGATATTAAATAAATAGCTTCAAAGAATGAAAGCCCAAGTGATCAACATGGAAAGCTCAAAGAAAGATGGAACAAGTATAAAGGCCTTAAGGAATTCAAGAATTGAAAGAGTCTAGGAAATTTCATGTACGTACTTCAAAGAATTTCAATATGGATGCATGAAACTCTTAGGTTAATGTCTTGGACCTAGATACCTTTGAACATACTTGGAAAAATTTTTTATAAGGTCAAAAATTGTTTCAAAAAGGTTAGAATAAATTTTGGAATGAAAAGCACCAAAAAAAGGATTTTTCAAATGCTGTCAATTTTTATACATCTGCATTGATGTGCATTTTTCTCCATTAAAAGTATTTATTTTAAAATTTTTTCAACATGGAAGTTATAGGATTTTATCTTAGCTTTTAGTTGACACCAATAACGTCAAATTTTGAGTTATACATAAAAATTTATAACCAAACTACTAAATGATGCTCAAAGCTGACAGCAGACGACTGTCAAGAATTGGACAGTCGACTGCCAGTGCAATTTGAGGCATCTGTGCGTGTTTGGATAGACAACTGACACCCTATTGTCCCTTTGTTTTAACTAGATAGACGATTGCCCAAAATGGACAGTCATCTGTCACGCGGTTGTTATGAATTTTCTCATAACAGTTAAATTTTTAAATGAGGTTGTTTGTGGCTCAAAACTTATGGAAACTTGAGGAATACTTTAGACCACTTGAGG
The DNA here is from genome assembly GCF_029873635.1 of Malania oleifera. Classification (NCBI taxonomy): domain Eukaryota; kingdom Viridiplantae; phylum Streptophyta; class Magnoliopsida; order Santalales; family Ximeniaceae; genus Malania; species Malania oleifera. The sequence continues at coordinate 47,228,547 of NC_080418.1, forward strand.
ATCAAGTTATACACTTTTTAAAGTCTATAAATAAGCTTCAAAGATCATTGAATCAACACAACCAAGAATTCAAATTCTGAAAAAATTCAAAGTCTCTCTCAAATTGCTCTCAAATTCTAAAGGCTCTTTCTTGCTCTCATGCTCACATATTGTGCACGAATTCAACTGGGTTTTAGCTAATCTTCTTTCATAGGAATTGTGCTACAAATTATAAATCTTTCAATCATTGAAATAATTAATCGGTGATATACTTCCTTGAGCTTCAAGTAAATTTCCATATTGTGATTTACTTTGAAGTATATTAGCTGTGTTGTAATTGGTGTACTAACCAGCTCTTTGAGAAGCAAGTTCTTTGTACACATCTATTTGATCTTTATCTTGTAGATTGATGATTCCAAGGGTTATTTGGATCCTTGGCTAAGCAAGGGGATATTGCTTAGAGAGGCGAGCTCTAGCCTAGTTAAGGAGTGACCAAACGAAGGGATATTGTTTGGAGAAGGCGGGCTCTAGCCTTAACCAAGGAGTGTTGTAAAGGTTTGTTCCACCCATTAAAGGAACAGGTTTAGTGAATCCTTTGGTAGTTCCAAAGGCGAGGACGTAGGCTGGGTATAAGCTGAACCTCATAAAAATCTCCGTCCCACTCTCTCTTTCTCTACTTTTTATTTTTAGTACATATTTAAATTGCGTGGATGGTTTAAATTGAAAATCATATATACTACGTATATTAGGAAATCAAGTAAACTTAAAGTTTTATTTTGATTTGGATTACGGAAACCAAAAAGGAGTACGTTGGTTAAACCATATCTTGCGGAAACGATACGGGAGTACGTTATTTGGTTAAACCTCCCAAAAAGAAATTAACTAAGAGTTTATCTGAATTCTAAATATTTGGAAAGAGTGATTGGATTTTATATTGCACATCATATTGAAAAATAAAATTCATTTATACAAGGCTTGGTTCAAATTTGGCTAATATAAACAAACAACCATCTTGAGTTTTTATATTACATAAGTATTGTGTATTGGCTTGGTTGTTTGCTTTCTAATTATAGTTGATTGGTTTGGTTGAATGATTGGATGTTTGTATGGTTAAGGATTAAATAAAGAAACTAAGTTCTTGAGTGCTTAACAAAATAAACAAATAAGTCACAAATTGGTTAAAAGAAATAAAATAAGTTTAAGAATTCTAAAAAGAATTAAAAGAAATTTTTTAAAAGTCCACTTCACCCCCCCTCTTGGGAAGCTATTCCTAATTTCACTCCCATAGCTAGAATGGAAGCAATTAGGATGCTCTTAGCTTATGCATCTCATAAGGAATTTAAATTATATCAAATGGATGTAAAGGGTGTATTTTTAAATGGTTATATTAATGAAGAGGTATATGTACAACAACCATCAGGTTTTGAAGACATACAAAAACCTGAATATGTGTACAAACTGACTAAGGCCTTATATGGTTTAAAACAAGCCCCTAGGGCTTGGTATGAAAGACATAGTTGATTCCTACTAGATAAAGGGTTTTCTAGAGGAAAGGTTGATACTACTTTGTTTATCAATCTTAGAATGATAACATGCTCATAATCCAAATTTATGTAGATGATATTATTTTTAGTGCAACAAATGATAACCTATGTAAAGAATTTGCTAAATGTATGCAAGAAAAATTTGAACTGAGCATGATGAGTGAGTTGAACTACTTCCTTGGATTAAAAATCAAACAAGCTAAAAATGGAACCTTTATAAGTCAATCCAAATATATAAAAGATATGGTTAAGAAATTTGATATGGAAAGTAGTAAGCCCATAGGGACCCCCATGAGTACTTTAATAAGCCTTGATAAAGATGAAAAAGGGAAACTGGTAGATATGAAATATTATAGAGGTATGATAGGAAGTTTACTATATGTTAGCTTTGGTGCAATAATAAGAGGGGGGTGAATTGGTATTAAAAAAATTTATCATCTAGGTAAATCAACTAACAGCAGTATTACACACGCCTAAGGTCAATCTAGTGCATATAAAATAAATCAATGTAAATATACGGCAGAATTTAAATTACAAAAGAAATTTAACCAAGTATGCACAATAAAGTAGTAAAGGTGACGACACCAGAAATGTTATCAAGGTTCGACAAACTGCCTACGTCCCAACCTTGGCCAACAAGCACAAGGATTACCATTATAAGCTCACTAAATGGGTGGAGCAGCACCTAAATAACCAGATCAATTAGCACAAGGTTGACCACAACCTTTACAACCAGGTCAATTAACATAGGGCTAACCTCAACCTTCACAACCAGTCCTTATCGAGCTGGATTACCACCCCCTCTGGCCACGCCTGGAATACAACAGATTTCTCAATATAATAGGGTATAGTGATTATGCTTCTTCGTCAAGAAGATATGTACCAAATGTAATCAATCAAATGCACATTAACTATATAAGTAAATGTAAGCTCAGTGATGTGTATCTTTGTGCAAGCAACACTCAACAATATGTGATAACAAGTATGCTCAAAAGTATTCTAATCAAGCTACATCTTTGAAACAAGTTATATCAAACCTCAATAACAAATTAGAGTTTCAAGGATGCTCATCAAATATTCAAACTAACTCAAAATATTTTCCTTCAATGAAATAAGCACAAAAGTAGTTTGAAAATACTATAGCTTGGAAAAATATTTGCACTACAAAATCAAAGCTATAGGAATCTTGCAATGACAATGCAAAGATCCTTAATCTTGTTAGTTTATCCTAACACAAGACTAACAATGTTCAAATCTATGAGATAAACCTAACTAAATTCTCCGAAATCAATATCAATAATCAACCAAAGCAAAGGGAGTATTAGTAATATCTAATAAGCACTAGCATAATTAATAAGCTCTCATAATGCTAAGATGTATCAAGAGAATGAAGATATGAGAGTATTTGGATAAAATAGGATTTTGAAATAGAGAGGATTTTTACTAATGATTTTCTTAATCTTGTTGCTAATCCACCCAAATGAGGACCTATATATAAACAAAGTCCAAAATATAACCGTTTAGGACATGTAGGGTATTATTTGGAATGTTTTAAAACACATTAGAAAAATTATCTCTGTTTAAAGTATTTTAACCTCGATAAATAATTTGCAACTCAAGAGGTTTCGAGTGGCTGAACTTTAGTTCGGTCGCCCAAATAAACTTAGCTCAAAAATCAATTTTTAATGGTTCGGGTGTCCAATTTTAAGCTTTGTTGGCTAAATAAAAGTCAGAATCTTTCTATCCGCGGTTTGAGTTCCTGAGTCTAAGTTTGATTACCCGAATACAGGTCTTCGGTCGCCCAAAGCCTATTTTGAACTAAAATGTGCGGCAACCCAAGTTGGTGAAAAGTGTCCTTTTAATGGTTCAGTCACCCGAAACCAGGTCAACTTGCTGACTTTCAAGCGGTTCGGGAGCCTGAGGTGTTTTGAACACCACAGGTTCGGTCGCCCGACCTCTTATAGGATTTTTATTTTAAGTCCAATTTGTTTCAGTTTTGATCCCCTAATTTGTGAATGACAGTGAGGATTTATTTGTGCATGGATGTTGAGACCTAAGGTCTCACTAAGTGTTAGCTATATCGTGATCCCAAGAGGGGGATGAATTGGTATTTTTAAAATTTAACCCCTAGGTATTCCTCCTAATAGCAGTATGTTCACAATCTTATGGTCAATCTAGTGTAAGTAATATAAATATATTAGAAATTAAATAAAGCAGTTTAATCAATCACACAAGTACTAGAAAGCAATAAAGAGAGGGTAACATGCATATATTTTATCGATGTTCGACCAACTGCCAACATCCCCGCCTTGGCTAACTAGCACAAGGATTAGCACAATAACTTGCTCACTTAAATGAGTGGAGCGGCACCTATACAAACCAGGTCAATTAGCACAAGGATGAGCTCAACATTACACCAATCCTTGCTAGGCTAGATTACTGCCCTCTTCGGCCACGCCTGGAATGACTCAAATATATAATCAAATGGTACAATATAAAAGTGCTTTCACATAAAGCAAATTTGTACCCAAATGTGTTCAATCACATACACCACAGATAATTTAAAATATAAGCTCAGTGTGGTCTAAATAGTTCAACTCTTAAAGGTATTTTCTATTAGTGTAGTGAGTACGTGAGAGTATCAATAACAATCTTTGTATTTCAAAATATTTAATCAAACGTGTTCACATAGAATATCAAGCAAGCCTCAAGAATATCAATTAGTAGAATATCTCAATCACTTGAATATGTATATGCTTGGATTACAAAATAGATAATCTTTGTATTCAGCAAATAGTATATGAGTGAATAAATATTGCAACAAAGATGTTTCACCTCAAAAACAAATATCTCTTCAAAAGGTTTTCAAGATAAAGCATAATAGATATTTATAAATGATTTTGAAAATATTTCGCAACCAAAAGTAAATAAGAGCTTCTCAAGATTTTGCAACGAATATGCAATCTCAGAAGATCTAATAAAGTCTTCTTAGGATGAACTTATTAACAAAGTGTCCTAAGAATCCTTTTCGTTTGGCTCTCAATAAAAATGAATCAATCTCACAACAATGAGAGAGCAAACCTTCCTATTTAAAAACTCAAGAACACTTACAAATGATTTAGACCTTTTGAAGGTAAGCTAGAGTGTTTATAGAAAGAATATGAGCAGTAGGAACAAAAGAGAGTATTTTAGCTTGAGAGAAAATTTTTAATTTTATTTGCTAATCAATTACTAATTATCCCAAATGAAGGGGTATATATAGACACCCCATGATTTTTGACCGTTGGAGACCTATTAGAAATTATTAGGAAAGTTTAATGACCTTTCAAAAATTTTAACCCTGTTTAAAAATATTAACAGCAGTAAAAAATGAGGGACAACCCGAGAGGTCTGGTCGACCAGAACAGTTTTGGTCGACCAGGTCTCATATGGTTCGGTCGACTAGGGCATTTTTGAATTGAATGGTCGGTCTACCGAAAGTGCCTTTTCAAAGGTGATTTTCCATTTTATCGAGGTTCGGTCAACCGAGCCATTTTGAACTGGCTGGTTCGGTCGACCAGACCGCTAGAATTTTTCCCGAGGACCCTCGGTCGACTAGGTAGTTGGAGTACAAAATTGGCTTAGTCAACTAGACGGTCAAATTGTTGACCAGAGAGGGTTTCAATCGACCGGGGAGTTTTGAACTAAACTTTTCGGTCGACCAAGGCCCTGGTCAATTGTTGACCCAATCCTGTTGCGGTCAAGGTCGATCGAAAGTGCACAATGTGTGCATTTCGGTCCAGTGTTGAAACATAGAAACCCTAATCAAGTGTCTAACAAACATAGGTGCGAATGTGTGTGTCCAGGGGTCATTTATGTCCAATTAAAGACACCAAAAAAAGTCCAGTGTCAACCCTAAGCTCATTCTAGGTCACTTTTAGTTCGTATTTGGTTCGAACTTACATAATAAATCATGCATGTGTTGTGTGTGCTTATTACAAACCAAATGTCCTAATTACTATTACAGATCCTTAAATAAATATAAAATACAAACAATTAGAAAATAGGTCTTCAACTTTTCTCTCTCTTTGTGCATTGTGATTTCCCAATATAAGTTCCTGCACAAAATCTCAAACACCCATTAGTTGCAATGAGTATTTGTCATAATCAAAATCGAGCGTGACTTATAGGTCAACACTGAGGTCTACTGAGCTTACCATATATCCTATATGCCTGATATGCAGATAATTATTACAAGACATTTTTCTCCTAATTACTATTACAGGCTCGCATTACATAAAATGAATTACAATAATAAAAATAGTCTTCAGGGTCTTTATGGTTTTCTTTCACGTGCCATTACTTAATCTGTTAATATAAACCTGCTCATACACTTGAAAGCTATCAAATACTAGAGTATTTGTCATTATCAAAATCAGGTATGACCTATTAGGTCAACACTATATTTAACAGCTAGTAAACCTGATATAATGTTTAGTGTTTGCATGTGTGCACGTTTTCAATCAGCACCTAAAGAATCACATCATATAGCTGTAAAAAGAATCCAAAGGTACTTGATAGGAACAATGAATTTAGGACTTTGGTATCCTAACGACACCGGATTCGAAATGATTAGCTATTCGGATGCCGATTATGTAGGGTGTAAAATAGATAGAAAAAGTACAAGTGGGACTTGTCATTTTCTAGGATGATCTCTAGTGTCTTGGTTTTCTAAGAAACAAAACTACATAACTTTATTCACAACTGAAGCTGAGTATGTAGCAGCTGGAAGTTGTTGTGCTTAAACCTTATACATGAAACAACAATTAAAGGACTACAATTTAGAATACTCCACATTCTAATTAAGTGTGATAACACCAGTTGTAGCGACCCTCAATAAAATATAAAGATAGTCAACCCGAACCCGTGAGTAGCGGGGACACTTGTCAAGCACAGCGAAAAACCTAGCAGCAATAAACATAAAATCTCAAACATCCAATCATAAAACATAATACCAGAGCTTTCTATAAATCAAAATACTATTACTATATACAACCTCCAAAAGTCAAAATAACACTAGGATCAAATAACAAAAACTCCTGATCCTAGTTCAATGCTTACCCTTCTAGTAAGGAAGCTCCAATCACTCAATAGCGGCTCTGGCCCGCCGGTCTCACTGGATTTCCTGAAAATCATTTAATGTTCGAGGGTGAGACACTTCTCAGTAAGGGAAAATAAACTAAATACAGTTATGTGGCAACATAAATATTTAATGCAATTATACATATACAGTACGTTTCGTAAATCGAGAAAACATTCATTATATCATACTGAATAATCATACATTTCCATATTTGCTAATAACTCATAATGTACATAAAACATTCGTTATAACTGTAATACTGAAAATATACCCAGGATGAATAGCTAGCTGGTGTCATGTATTACTCCCCATGACAGGTTGTGCAGCCCGAAGGCAAGACCCGACAATGGCTGGACGACCACTGCCGAATCAAATATGTCTGTAAGTACGATGAGCCCGCCATACCCTAGTCCAAACTGTCAGGTGGACGTCCACACTCTACTAAAAGCCACATCGACTATCCATCTCCCATCCCCTCGTGGGATGGTTAGCACTAATCTGACATAAATATCTGATCTACAATATAGCTATGGTACCGAGCTCCTGGTTGTGATAACATATAATACATGGTCATATATATAACATCATTACGGCCTTGTGTCGAAAATATAGTAATTACGGCCTCGTGCCAAAATCATACATAAATACGGCCTCGCACCGATATCATAAATACGGCCTCGTGCCAATAACATAAATACAGCCTCGTGTCGATAATATAAATACATGGCCTCGTGCCAAAATCGTTTCAAGTATATATATTCTGAAAATAAATCATTTATCATATATTCGTCAAAATCATCACAACATAACTCATCTTTTCATAATACCTGAATACATGTTTTGCTCGTAAAGTCTTTTATATCATAATACAATTCTCGTAAAATAATATTCATGCCACACATGTGTTGTTAAAAGTAATACTTCATATTCTAAAATCGTGATTTTCTGGCATCTCATACATACATATGCATTTTAATCATCATAGCAGTATTTTCCCAATCGTACATTTAATTCGTAATAAACAAATATAACATATGCTTTTCTGAAAATAGATTTACTCATAATCATTAATAATTTGCATGGAAAATAACTGTTTTTGTTTATTCCCTTACCTGGCTAATAAGAAATTCGTTAGGACCCAAATCCTACGTCCTTGGCGCCCGAAATTCAACTCTTCAAATTTACATTTTCCTCATATTAATTAATCTATTTCTCCAAAATAATATTCATCTAACCTTCCCTAGGCTCCATATACCTCAAATTAATATTTAAACTATTATTCAACATCCTCACTTAATTTTTCCAATTTTTGCCTGCGGGTCCCAAAATTACACCAGCGGCTCTCACCCGGGCCCTAAATTCCAAAAATCCTACTTCAGTCTCAGATGCTTAATGTTTTAGCATTTCTAAATTAATACTAATTAATTAAAAATAAGCCCCTTAATGACCTCCGTACCCCAAATTTGAGGTTTTGGCCCGACCACCCCACGAGAATTTCATCCTACTAGACTTGTATAGAATCATCCCTAGATTCTCGTGGTGGTGTCCGTTCGTCAATTAGGCTTATATTTTGCAAGAAATTAAAGAAAAAGGAAAAAATGTCTTATCCCAAGGAATACGATTACGCCGCTCCTACCACCGATCCACTCCGGTAGAATGGAGTCCAGTGGTATCTTCGGATTTTCGATTGGGCGAAAATCCGTCACAAAATCGAGGAGAGAGGGAGAGAGAATGAGAGGAGAGAGAGAGATATTACAGAGGCTGCACGTGAAAAGAAAAGAAAAGAAATGAAATGAAGAAGAAGAAGAAGAAGAAGAAGAAGAATAATAATATCGGGGGGGGGGGGGCGTAAATTATAATTGGAGTCACCCAAAGCTTCTTTAAAGCTTCAGGTGATTTAATATATATATATATATATATATATATATAGTTATAATAATAATAATAATAATAATAATAATAATAATAATAATAATAATATATTTAATTAATATTAATAATAATATATTTTATTAATAAAATAAAAATAAATTTTAATTAATTTTTTTTCTTTTTCTTTTAAATCTGATTAATTAATTAGTTAATTAATTAATTAACTTTTTTTTTTTTTTTTGGGAATCAATCCACTAATCTTTTATATCTCTTTTTGGGGTTTTTACACCAGTGCTATAAACATCTCTAAAAATCCTATATCACACTCAAGAATAAAACACATTGACATAAGACACCACTTTCTAATAGATCATGTTCAAAAAGAAGATATCATACTTGGATTTATAAAAAAAAATGACCAATGGGCAGATATCTTTACAAAACCTCTCTCCAAAGAAAGATTTATATCCAAAAGAAGAGAACTTGAGTTGTTACATAGTAGGGAAGTGATTTAGGTAGGTTTCATAATGAGTAAAATCATAAAACTAAAAAAATTAGAGACTTCAGGTGACTGAGCACTGTAGAATGAAGGTTTAGGCTCCTGAGCTAGCAAACCTCAGGCGACCGAGGTGCTACTGCCTATTGAGATTCCAATTCTGTAAATCTTTAGGCAACTGAACTTAATCTTCAGGCACCTGAAGCGTGGGACCTACATATTTTAACGCATAAAACTCTAACTTCAGTCTACTGACTCCTACTCCATCACTCAACCGAAAGTACCACCCTTTCGTCTTCCTTGCTCCCTCACTCAAAACCCTTTGAATCAAAGCTACCCTTCTCTTACTCTCTTCATCTCATATTCTAAAGTTCCTCCTGGCTTGTTTCCTCCAATCTCCAAGAATACAACAATGCCTTGCACTAAGACTACGGCAAACCGAGGATCCTCCTTCGGACGAGATGATAACAATATAGAGCAATGGCTAGTCACTCCACACTCAAAGCATCATTATTGTTCTACTCTCCATTTTACAGACCCCATCTTTGGTAAGGTGATCGACACCACCTTTTTTAATTCAGAATTCCCTGAAATATTGCCTATGTTTAGAAACATTGGTTGGAAAAATTTTGTTGCAAGTCTATCAAGCCAAAGGCATGTACCCCGACATTGTCAAAATCTTTTATGCCAACATGATTTTTAAAGAAAGTGTTCTCATTACTGAGGTTAGAGGCAAGAAAATCATTTTAACTCCACAAATTCTAGCTCCCATTTTGCATATAACCCTAGGAGAATTTGAATGTCCCGCATTTGCTCAATCCTAGATTCTTGAGCAAGGGTTCATACCTGAAGAGTTTTTGCTTCTAATTATGGTAAACAAACCCGTATACTTTGGTAATCCACCCATGTGTAAACAATTGAACCTCCAAGCTCAAATTCTTCACAAAATCATTTCCAATAACATCCTACCAAAGGCTGGCTCTTATGATCATCTTTCCTACGTCGACTTCTTCATTTTATGGTGTTTACTAAAGGGAAATAAGCTTGATCTCTCCGACCTAATCTTGAAATGGATGTGGGCTAAGTTGGAAGCCACTCGTGTCATACTTCCTTATCGAGGTGTGTTAAATCTTATCTTTGCTTAGCATGACATTACCACACCTTCTGTGTTATTCATAAAATGAACCCAATATGATCCCTTCACATCCACAACCCTAATGCAAATGGGCTATGAAAAGCACGATCAAGGTTGGTTCTTAAAAGGGGGAAGACCTCAAAGAGCACCAGCAGCTATACCTCCTCCTCCTCCTCCTCCTCCTCCTCCGATTCAAGACCAAGGACCTCCTGTTGATACACCTTCACGGTTCATTCCCTTTCATCATGAATTTTCCACCTTCAGCAAAGATATGAAATCTGGACTTCATTCCCTTTGAGAGGATGTATCTTCACTTCACTCTACATGTTCCTCACTTAATCAGCGCCTCACTCATATTGACCAATATCAAGCTAGCTCATCCCACGGTGTTGATCCTACTAGTTCTGCTCCTCGAAGTGATGATTAAGTATCAGAGCATGGAGATGACGAAGAAGGTGAAAAGGAAGGTGATGAAGGGGAAGGAGATAAAGAAGAAGCGGAAGATGATAACGTTGATAATTGATTTAGTTTATCATTTTAGGATGTATTAAGAACTCTTTGTGTATTTGTTTATGTTGCTTTATTTGTTCTTGTTTTAGTTTGGGCTTGTAATCTCTATTTATGACATTGTGTACTATGACTTTGCTCTAAATATGCCTATGCTTTTAATATGCTAAACCACTTTGTTTCTATGCTCCTCAATGCTTTCTAATGATGTCAAAGGGGGAGAAATTTTGAGAGCAAACATGAGTATACAATGCATGAGCATAAATCAAATATATGAATCTTGGTATATAGCAAGGGGGAGTAAAAGCATAAATACAAATAAGAATATAAGAGGTGTTGATGATTTAAAATACAATGCAAATATGCACATGCATTGAGCTATAATGAAATATACTTAATTGTATGAAATATACTTAGTTGTGCCTTACTTTTGAACTTACTCATCATTTTTCATATTTGTTTTTAAAAGCATGTTTATTGTAAGGGGGAGCCTTTTTCAAAAGATCTCTCATCTTTTCTCCTTATATGTCATCATCAAAAAGGGGGAGATTGTTGGCTTAACATGGCTTTTGAATCTCATTTTGATGATAGCAAATGAAGGTTGATTTAATATGTGTTGTTAAGTGATGATGTTTCAGGAATGCTTAATTGACAAAGTTCAAAATATCAAAGGAAATGCAAGTTCAAAGATCACCAAGGACCACAAAGTCATACTCATTCTCAAAGTGATCCAAAGGAAGCTCAAGTGGACTAAAAAGAATCAAAGCATTTGGAAACTTAAAGTTGACTCAAGCTTCAAGTCAAGAGGAGTCAAAGCAAAAACTCATATGAAGACTTCAAAGCTTAGAGTGTTTAAAAGCTTTGAGATGAACTTTGTAAGTACTTCATACTCAAATATCATGTGAAATGGTTTGAAGCTCATTAGGGTTGGTCTTAGACTTAGAGGCCTTGTTTTAAAACCCTGAAAAATGATTTTGTAAAGTAATAAAGCAAGAGAGCTAAGTATTTTTGAAAACTAAACAAAAAACCAAGAAATTTGTCTGTTCAGGCGACTAAAGTCAAAGCTCAGGCCCCTAAATAATTTCCTTAGGCGATTAAAGAATAAGTTCAGGCTCCTGAAGATTTTCCTGATGAATTCCTGAAGAGGCAGTGTATCTTTAGGCGACTAACCCTTGTCACCTCAAGCGACTGACCTTATTTTTAGTTCAAAAATTTCAATTTTAATGAACCCTAGGCAACTGACCCCGACTCCTTAGGCGACTAAACAATGTTAACGACTATATTTTAAAAAAAATTTAAAATTTAAAATTGAGTTTCTTGTGCCCCAAATTTTGTAAAAACTTGGGAAATACTCCAAGTAAACTTGGGCGACATGAATTAAGATTTATAAGTCTATAAATACATGTTTTCGTGAATTAAACATACACCAAGCAATTGAAAAATTTGTTTTTAAGCTAAAAGATTACTTATTCTCTCAAAGCTCTCCCTTGCTCACTCTTGCAAACTAAGAATTGCTGAAACTCTAAAGTGCTGATCATTCTTCTCCGAGCTTTACATTCTAAAGTATTGATATCCATCTAGAGAAGTATTCCGGTGATATTGTTCTTGAGCTTCAACTCTATTTCATTTGGTATTTATTGAAGTATATAGATTTCAATTGTACTAACTAGCTCTATCTTAGAGCATTCTTTGTACAAAAGATTTTTTCTTCTTGTTCTTGTTTCTTTAATAGTTTAGGTATTTAGATTGTTGTAACCGAGCATGGAGTATCGTTTGAAGAGGGGGCTCCACCCTAAAGGAGGGTTGTAATCAGTTTGTTCCGCCCAGAAAGGAATGAGTTAGTGGAATCCTTAGGTGGTCTTGCCTAAGGTGAGGACGTACACTGTGGATAAGCCGAACCTCGTAAAAAATCTCGGTCTCGCTCTCTCTACCCTTTTCTATTTAAATTCATCATATATACAAATTGTATTTCAAGGTGCAGGGTTTCTGAAAATATGAGATTGAGAAGACCTTTTAATCTAAAAAAGTGCGTTAGTTAATATTTTACAGAAACCTTTAAGGGAGTATGTTGATTAACCGGGTGTCGAAATCTTGATTAAAAGAAGTGCTTAAAAATCATACATGTAGGGCTATAAGCTGAAACTTGGCAAACGATAAAAATAAAGAAAGTGCTGCAAGCTTTCTCAAATTTTGGTTAAGTATTGTGGTTGATTGAATGGTTACTATTTTTGTTTGTGATTGGTATTTGGTTTATGTTTGGATTGTGGTTGGTTTAAAATTAAGTAATCCTTGTGTGTTTGCTTGAATATACAAAAATCTAAAAATTTGTAATAACACTTAAAAGAATTTTTATAAACCCAATTCACCCCCCTTCTTGGGATAACACCTTGACTTTCAAACCCATATATGAGTACGTTACTTTAGTTAGGCAATTTTTATGAAAGGTTTTGAGACCTAAGGTCAGTCTATCGCCTCTTTTGAGCTTGTCAATCCCATCATGGATGAGGTGCATTATTATGGACCCAAAATTAAATGCAATTACAATACAACATAGAAAATATCTTCATTCTCTTTTTGTTCTTCTAATTGCCATGCCATATGCTAGTTGAAGTGAACTTTTAACTCCTCATAGCTTTAATCATACCTTGACTCTACGTGCCTTCTAATAAGAGATTTGTTCACGCACTAGATGCACAAGTGAGATACTATAGATTTGTCATAATCAAAATGAGATAGGACTCATAAAATCAATAGGAGCTTATTTACATGACATAGTTAGAAGGATTTTGCCAACGTGGACAAAAACACTTAGTTTGTAAACTAAAGAAGTCACTTTATGGGTTGAAGCAATATTCTAGGCAGTGATACAAAAGGTTTGACACCAATATGAATCATATTGGCTAGAGGAGGTGTGAGTATGATTTCAGTATCTATGTTAGAAGTCTTGAGGATGGTTCTCTCATATTTCTTTTGTTATATGTTGATTGTATAATGATTATTGCTAGAAACATGACTGAGATGAATTAGTTGAAGATTCTATTGGGAAAAAAGTTTAAGATGAAAGACTTGGGTGCAACTATGAGGATATTTGGCATAAAGATTCATAGGGACAAAGCTGTAGAGAGACTATGGTTATCTTAGGGAGGATATGTGGGGAAGGTGTGACGCCCCAATTTTTCATACCATTTTTTTTTTTTCGATAAATAGCAAATATTAATCAACCATTAGCCACGTCAACAACTCTTATACTACTCACATGACGTAACCTGCATTGGGTATCGGGTAAAACAGGTATTTTATTTATATTAACCTAACAGCGGAATACATAATGTACATACCATCTTGAATACAATACCCAGAGTAATAATATCCATATACATACATTTCTAACTCATACCCAAAAATAATACAAACCTAGGGAAATCACACCTCCTTAGTCCAAAAACTCACCCTGTATATCAGGGTCCCAGCTCCACACTATCTCGAAGCTCTATCACCTGGTCTGTCTCTCTTCCCTAAAAAGTTTAGATAATTTGGTTGAGACACATCTCAGTAAGATGGAATAAATTATTTATAGTGTGTGGCAATATGAGTTCAGTTATAACACATTTTACTTTTCAAATCATCAATTCATTTGAGAAAATACACTGATATAATATATATATATATATATATGCTCATATTCATATAGTTATAAAACACATTTATAAGCTTTAAAACCATTTCTCAAGTTCATTCATATACAACCCATATTTACTAGCAAAATTTTTTAGGATAGGAAAGATTGCACGCCCATACATGTAGCTCTGTTGTGCTCTGATATCATTCGTAACTTTACCCGATTAACTCAGGTTCGGCTATAGCTAATCCTCATCAGGGCACTCACCTTACTCAATAAGCCCTTAAGTGGAGATTTTTACATCACCTCAATTATTTATGTTATTAACTCACACATATCCATTTCACCATCCAGCACATGAGTATCTTATTACGCACTTAAACTGCGTAATTAGGTGCTTTAATTCATGCATTAAGGCTTATATTTTTAATTAAATACCAAATTACTCTCAATATTTTAGGATGGTGTCCTATTTATAATATTTGGGTTTTATTTAGTACTTTATGAATTTTTGGTATTTTTTTATCGTAGGGCAATTATTGGGAGCTAAAATCAGCACCGCTCTGTAATTTGTACATAATTTTTTCGTCCGATCTCTGATCGAGATGATTTGAAATTTTAGCAAAAGATGAGAAGATTATCTACAACTTTCATGTTTTAAGCTTTGAGTGATATAGGCTCCAAGATGATCAAACTTGGGCTTGATCGCTGGGAAACAGAAAAGAAGAAACAAGAAAAAAGAAAAAGAAAAAGAAAAAAATTAATAAATTACCTGATTTGACTTGGCTATGCAGTCGGGGTTGGACCTTCCTTGTGCTGGGTAGGCTTCCTCTCTTCCTCTATATCTTTTTTCTTTTTTTATCTTCTTCTCCATCTCCCCTCTCACCCTTATCTCTTCTCCTAACTCTCCTTTTTCCTTTCCTTCTCTACTCTCCCTTCCTCTCGGCAACTCATCTCCTCGCTCTCCTCTTCTCTCCTTCTCTCTCTCTCTCTCTCTCTCTCTCTCTCCTCTCTCTCTCTCTCTCTCTCTCTCTCTCTCTCTCTCTCTCTCTCTCTCCTTTTCTCCTTTCTCTTTCCTTATCTTCTCTCCCCTCCTCTCTAGCTCAACTCCCCTCTCCGCACCGCTGTGCCACTCTCCTTCTTCCTTGCTCACAGCTGCTGGTGCTACCTCCTCCTGCTTTGTTCCCAAGAAGGATGCTGCTCACCCTCACGCCCCTCAACTGCTGCTGTCCTTGCTGCTACAAACTACCCCAGTCAAGAAGCCCCTTATTGTGTTGCGTTGCTGCACAAACCTGAGGAGTCCCTTGTTGTTGTCTCCTGTTTGAGCTCCTCCTGCTGCTACCAAGAACAATTTTTCCGGTTGCTCTCCATGGCTCTTGCAAGCACAAGAACTCAAGGCTGTGCTGCTACCAAAGACCTGAGAAACTCGAGGCTGTTTTGCTACAAAGGACCCGAGAAACACTCCTGCCCTACTGCTGCTCCATGGCAACTCCTGCTGGACCTCCCTCACCCAAGAACACCACAGCCAGCCATCCTCTCTCCTCTCTCTCTCTCTCTCTCTCTCTCTCTCTCTCTCTTTTTCCTTCTTCTTTTGTTCTCTTGTTTTTTTTTTTTTCCTTTATTTCTTTCTTGCATTTAAATATTTGATTATTTACTTTAATTTGGAGTTTAATTTTAATAAAGTTTTCAACTTTAAATTTCTTTTGGGTTATTATTATTACATTCAATTTATGTTTTTTTTTCAATGTCATTATTAGAAGTAATTTTGGTTGGGTTATTTTTCGTCATTAAGGTTCGGTTTAATCTCTTAAAATAAAAAAGAAACAAAAAGAGAAAAAATATAATTTCTTTAGGATTTAAAATCGTTGTCTTACTTAGAATTTAACTTTTGTTGGGTTTTAATTATTTTAATTTCAGTTTAATTGAAGTTTGAATTTTTATCGTGTTCTTGTTCATAGTTTATTTATTAAAGGGTTAGTTTTGGTTCGAGTTATTGATTGCATTGGAAATTAATTTTTATTTGCATTTGTGTTCGATTGAGTTTATTTTAAAGTTGCATGTTTGAATTGCATAGTAAAGTTTTGATCTTTGAGCTTGTGTCCAAAATTTAATGCGTAGGATTTCTATTTCTCTGTGTTAATTTCATGTGTGTTAGGATTTAGAATTTAAATTGTATGTTCGTTTAATTTATCAAAAGAAATCTCAAACATCCTGAAAAACTTGTTTCTTATTTTTTTGATTGGAATTACGCAAATTTTAGAACTAAACTGCATTCCTTGAGGAGACGATCTGGTCTTTGGGCTAAATACTACACGACAGAACTCCTATTCTTGGGATAGCTTCCGAGCTACTCATTTTTTGAGTGAGTCAAGTTTTTAGCGCCGTTTCCAGGGAATGTTAGTCTTAGTTTCAAATTAGTGTTTTTACCATCATTTTAATTTTTCTCATGAAAAATTAAAAAAAAAATTAAAAAAAATTAATTTTTGAAAAATATATGGCTGCATCTGCACCATGCACGCTTATGGATTTTTTGCAGCCTACATGCACTACTGCACCATCTTACACTGTTTTATGTTTTACCTAATGACAAACTTAACTTCATGATGCAGCGTGGGAGGACGTCATTGATACCTCAATTATACAGGACAGAATCTGAGTGTCCTTATCGGCACCTGACGGAGTTTGAGTTGACTTGCGATATTTTTTTCTCTCGTGCTAGAACTGATGAATTTACTAGACTTCGCTTATTTCTTACCTCTTTGAAGGATAGGGTGAAAATGTGGTTTAACTCTTTGAGACCTCACTCTATCTCTAATTAGGTTGATATGGAGCATGAATTTTTTCATAGGTTTTATCCCTCACAGAGAACTCAATTTTTGCAGGAACAAATCATTTAGTTTATGCAAAAGGGTGACGAAACTTTTCGGGCTTGCTGGGAGAGATTCAAGGATCTACTAAGTACATGTCCACATCATGGGTTTGAATCATGGAGGTTAGTCAATTATTTCTATATAGTTCTTACTCCTGATTGCAAACACTTTGTCTAGACCATGTGCAATGGAGAACTGTTCAACAATGAATCAAATCAGGCACTATCATTCTTTGATTACTTAGCTGAAAGTGTCCAACAATGGACTACACGATACGATCAGGCACCCATGGTAGTACAACCTATCAGCTCAATCAGTGGTGGAGATAAATATGAGCCAACATATTATCCAGACACTCTTCCGTCTCACTACCAGCCATAACAGATCCCTCAAAACTATGCGCCGTCAGGATTTCAATCTAATGCAGTACCTACTCAACCGGAGAAGTCTCTTGAGGATGCTTTCTAGCCATTCATGCAAATTCAAATCATAACTAACAATCAGTACACTCAGGCTATAAATGAATTTTTGGACACCATTAATGCGATGAGCACGCAGTTGGATATCTTAGAAAAAAAGGAATTTTCGATAGAATCTCAGCCTAGTCCTCAAGAATACCAGCAGCAAAAGCAAAAAATACATAATGTTTCTCTTGAGACAATGGAGACTGTTATTACTTCGAGAAGTGGGAAAAGAGTTTCCCAACCTGAGATGCTCATCGACAAACAACTAGTTGTCCTTGCACCTGATGTTACGACTGAAACAGAGGAAGTCAAAGAAATATCAGATGAAGCGAGTCTAGAAGTGAAGAAATCAATTAATGAGGAGGCTGAGACTAATAAGGAGTACCAACCTGTGATACCTTATCCTTAGAGATTGGCAGCCATGGAACCATCACTCTCAACTGGAATAAAGGTCAAGGAGTCCAATACTGAAGCAAATCCCTAAGTGGTAAAATGATTGGTACACCCGATAAAGAGGGTGAGCAGAATGGTGAGAATTTAAGTTTCAAAGATCCAGGTAAAATTTTTAATGCTAACGCTTCTAGAAAACCAAATGTAATTGTTCTGACACTTGTGCCTCAAAGACCGGTTCTTAAAGAAGTGAAATACTTGGAAAATATACTAAATAACAATCCCTTCTTGTTAAAACAAGGAAGGCAATCTGCACATGTTTTGTCTAGTACCTTAGAACATATTGATTTATTTGAGGCTAAATGTTTTGTCTAGTACCTTAGAACATATTGATTTATTTAAGACTAACTTTTGTGCAGGTAACAAGACAGATTCATTGTGGTGACTCAAATTTGGAGACTTGTCGATTCAATTTATAGACGTAACCCACCAGATGAAATTCCTCCAGAGCCTCCGCCAGACAGACTGTGATATTTTTCTTTCCCCTCTTTCATTTTGTTTTACCTTACTTTATTTTTAGTTAATTTTCAGGTACATTTTTCTATAGTTTTAGTTTTTCTTTTCCATTACTTCTCCACCGAGGTACGCTCCACTTCTCCTGTGCACATCTTTTCTACCTCCCCTATGCTTTCACATTGAGGACAATGTTCCACTTTAGTTAGGGGGTGATAATTTGCATGTGATACTGTGCACGTCTACTTGTTGGGTTGTATTAATTAATTACAAAAAAACAAGAAAGAAAGAAAGAGTATTGAGGATAGACGATTATGCCATGATTAACACTGATGTATACCCTTCACATACTTGCATATAACCTAAGAATTACACACTTGAGTCATTTATGTGTAGTTTCTCTTTATATGACTTCGTAACTCCATGAAATTGATTGGTAGTACATGCATGTTAATTTGGCTATATAAACTCTTGTATTTACATGGTATCTCATGAGGCTAAATTGATACACTCACGTGATTCATTGCACTTAGGGTTCCTTGTGAGCACTGAGAGAACACCCATGGCAACTATGACACCTTGTGAGGGATCCTTGAGCTATTTAATGTTCTTTTGAGTTTTTGACATTAGCTCAGTATTCATGAAACTCAACTTTCCTTTTTCTTTTTTTTCTTTTTGGATACTCTTGTACACTAGTCTCGATTTTTGACTTGCTGGCCTAGAGGTAACATCTAGTGGGGAGATAGAAACCTAGGTCTTGTAGCCTACTCAAGATGTGAAGGTTGAGTCACCCCTAGAAATAGACTTAGTTCATGGACTACTGTTCGAGATTAATTCTCATTGGTGGTATGAAGACAATAAAAGAAGTGTAATGATTGTCCTAATTGAAAATGAAAAGACAAAAATTGAAGAATGAGCAAAAGAAAGAATAAGAAAATTAAAAATGCACATGAAATGAAAGTTTAATATCTGCTCCACACAAATACCACACAAAGTCAGGGACACAACATATGTTCTCCACGTGTGAAGACTCTTCAACTGCTTAATGCTTTAGATGTATTCACACCAGGTTTGTGAATAAGTTGATCTAGGGTTGTCTTGTTTGGATATGGCGAATAGGTGAGAAAATGTTAGGGTGAAGGACCGGACACCTCACAAATAGGTTAGATCCTTTTCAAACCAGTCCACTCCATATATTTAGCGTTTGTTCCTTGCAATATGTGGGATGTTCGATCACGACACTCCTCCTTGCATATGACAAGCGAACCCATTTTTTTTAGTATTTTTTAGGGTATACCAGTTAGGCCGAGCCAAAACAACCAGTCTATAGGTGTCCACTAGTATCCTAGGTGTAACGAGTCACACACATCACACATTCCTCGAGATTTCACCTATTTTATACTCTAATTTATATGACCGCATTAACTCTGAATTGTACTACTGGTTAACTTCATCTAAGTATTCTGTTATTAATTGCTATATAATGATAAAACTTGTATGAGGGATGTACTTCGGCGTTGTGTACATCGAATATGAACGAGCTAGTGTGAAATTTTGTTATATTCCTGTTTGTGAAACGATATGGTTGTGTCGCATGTGCAGTCATTTCATGTTTGTTGGAGTTAGTATTTGTGGATACTACCCTAGAATTCTTTCACATTATTTGCTAGAGACTAGCAAAATGTTAGTTAAGGGGTGTGATTACGCGCTTAAACTGCGTAATTAGGTGCACTAATTTATGCATTGGGACTTATATTTTTAATTAAATACCTATTTATTCTCAATATTTTAGCACGGCATCCTATTTATAATATTTGGGTTTTATTGAGTAATTTATGAATTTTTGGTAATTTTTTATTGCAGGGCAATTATTGGTAGCTAAAATGGGCATCGCTTCGTAATTCGTGCATAATTTTTTTGTTCGAGCTCTTATCGAGACGAATTGAAATTCTGGAGAAAGATAAGAAGATTATTTACAACTTTGTATTTTAAGCTTTGAGTGATACAGGCTCCAGGATGGCCAAAAGTGGGCTTGATCACTGAGAAATAGAAAAGAAGAAAAGATAAAACAAGAAAAAAAGAAAAATAAAAAAATTAATAAATTACCTAATTTGAACCGACCATGCAGCCGGTTCTAGAACTTCTCTATGCTAGGTAGGGCTTCCCTTCTCCCTCTATATATTTTTCCTTTTTTTCTCTTCTTTTCCGGCTCCCCTCTCACCCTTTTCTCTTCTCCAAACTCTCCCTCTTCCCTTCCTTCTCTACTCCCCCTTCCTCTCTACAACTCGTCTCCTCCCTCTCCTATTCTCGCCTTCTCTCTTTCTCCTTTATCCTTTCTCTTTACTTATCTTCTCTCCCCCTCCTCTCCCTCTCGACTCCCTTCTCTGCATGGCTATGCTTCTGTCCTTCTTCCTTGCTTGCCGCTACTGGTGCTACCTCCTCCTGCTTCGTTCCCAAGAAGGCTGCTGCTCTCCCTCACGCCCTCTACTATTGATGTCCTTACTACTTTGGACCACCTCGGCCGAGAAGCCCCTTGCTGTGTTTGTTGCTACACGAACCCAAGGAGTCCCTTGCCGCTGTCTCCTATCTGAGATCCTCCTATTGCTGCTGAGAACAATTTTGTCAGCTGCTCTCCATGGCTCCTGCAAGCACAAGAACTCGAGGTTGTGTTGTTGCCAAGGACCCGAGAAACCCAAGGTTGTGTTGCTGCCAAGGTCCCAAGAAACTCTCCAGCACTGCTGTTGCTACATGGCCACTCCTATTGGACCTCCCTCACTTGAGAACACCAAGGCTAGCCATCCTTTCTCCTCTCTCTCTCTCTGTCTCTCTCCTTCTTCATTTATTCTCTAGTTTTTTTTCTTTATTTCTTTCTTGCATATAAATATTTGATTAATTACTGTTAATTTGGACGTGAATTTTAATTAAAGTTTTGAACTTTAAATTTCTTCTGGGTTATTATTATTAGATTCAATTTATGTTTTTTTTAATGTCATTAGTAGAAGTTATTTTGGTTGGGTTATTTTTCGACGTTAAGGTTCAGTTTAATCTCTTAAAACAAAAAAGAAAAAAAAAGAGAAAAAATATAATTTCTTTAAGATTTAAAATCATTGTCTTACTTAGAATTTAACTTTTGTTGGGTTTTAATTATTTTAATTTCAGTTTAATTGAAGTTTGAATTTTTATCGCGTTCTCGTTCATAGTTTAATTATTAAAGGGTTAATTTTGGTTTGAGTTATTGATTGCATTCGAAATTAATTTTTATTTGCATTTGTGTTCGATTGAGTTTATTTTAAAGTTGCATGTTTGAATTGCGTAGTAAAGTTTTGATTTTTGAGCTTGTGTCCAAAATTTTAAGCATAGGATTCACATTTCTTAGTGTTAATTTCGGGTGCATTAGGATTTAGAATTTAAATTGCATGTTCATTTAATTTATTAAAAGAAATCTCAAACATCCTGAAAAACCCGAATCAGAACTGTGTTCAGTGCCCTTTTGTTTCTTATTTTTTTATTAGAGTTACGCAAATTTTGGAACTAAACTACATTCCCAAAGGAGACAATATGATCTTTGGGCTAAATATTACACGATAGAACTCCTATACTTGGGATAGCTTCCAAGCTGCTCATTTTTTTAGTGAGTCACTATCCTTAGTACCCAATACCAACATCGCGTCCATAACTCATGGCTGCTCCGAGGATCTCTTTTCCATGCCATGCTTCCTTCCATGGTCAGGGTTGTGCGACCCAAAGGCTGGATCTAACCGTGGTTGGCCGACCCGGTTAGATCAAAATATCATATTATATATCCCGCGTCTGTAGTACGACTGGTCGGCCTATAGACCTGATCCGAACTCAAGGGGCACAACAACTCTACTAAACAGCTCAGTTGGCTGCTATGCCAAACACTCCAAGAGTCTATGTGGTTACACTATCACCACTAGCAACGGTATCGTGCTCAATATCACAACCCATCATTAGGGTTTCCATAAATATTTGTTAGGGTTATCACTGCCCCACACTCGCAATCATTATGCAGTATTGGCATTTCATCATTTACATTTTAATGATCCCATTGCAACTTTTACACTTTGCAATATTCACATTTCTCAGAATTTACAATTAGTGTTCTTAATTTAATCATCACATTTTATTTTCCATATTACAGTATTTACATTGCATTATTCACCCTTCTTTGTTCACATTTCAATATTCACTATTAACCTCATATTAGTATATTTAAATTCATCTCAATAAAAATATTCTCATCATTTTATATGCACATTTCATAGTCTCATAGTAGTATATATCATGTTTCACATGTTTCAACATTTCTTAATAAAACTGTTGACCTTATAGGTCACACCCGGTTTTGATAATGAAAAATACTCTTGTATTTAATAAATATCTAGATCATGTGCAGGTTCATATTAGCATATCATCAATGGCACGTGAAAGCTCAAAACTTGAAGACAAACTCATGCTCTTAATTGTAATAATTTTAGTGAAATTTGTCTGTAATAGTAATTAGGGTATTTGGTTTGTAATAAGCACACACATCACATGCATGATTTATTCTATAAGCTCAAACCAGATACAAACCAAGAATGACCTTAGAAAAACCTTAGGGTGTACCCTTTGGTCGACCTTCGGTCGACTGACACCGGACTTTTTCAATGTCTTCAAATTGGACCCCAAGTGCCCCTAGGACGCTCACACTTTCATATATATTTTAGGCACTTAAATAGGGCTTGATTGTGTCAAGACGAGACCGAAATGCACACTTGGTGCAATTTCGGTCGACCGGCCAAATCAATTCATTTTTTGCCTAGTCGACCGAACCATACCTGGGTCAACTGTTGACCAAGGTCCCGGTCGATCGAGACCCTGTAGTTCATTTGACCCTGGTCAACCGAACCACCTGGGAGTCAACATTTTGACCTCTCGGTGGACCGACCACTTTTGTACTCCAACTACCTAGTCGACCGGAGGGTCCTTGGGAGAATTCCTAGCTGTCTGGTCAATCGAACCATACAGTTCAAAAAGGCCCAGTCGACCGAACCTCGGAAGTTTGGGAAATCTCCCTCTCCGGTCGACCGAGCCTTTCAGTTCAAAAGTCCCCTAGTCGACCGAACCATTTAAGTCTTGGTCGACCGAAACACCTCTGGTCGACCGGACCTCTCGGGTTGCTCCTATTTTTTTACCGCGGTTAATAATTTTAAACAGGGTTAAATTGATTTAAATGTCATTAATCTTTTCTAACAATCCCTAATAGGTCCCCAACAATCAAAATTTTCAGTATATCTATATATACTCTTTCATTTGGTGGATTAAGCATTGATTAGAAAAAAGATTAAGAAAATCTCTCTCAAGCAAAAATACTTTATTTTGCTTCTCACTGCTCATACTCTTTTGGAAATCCACTCAAGCTTACCTTCTTCATCTATCTATATCATTTGTAAGTGCATTGAGTATTACTGCTTAGAGGTTTGCTCTCTCATTTGTTGCATATTTAAATCGATTTTTCTTCGAGAGCATAACCTAAGTTTTCTTAGGAGGCTTTGCCAATAAGCCTACCCTAAGAAGACTTGTGGTGAACTCCCGAGTATTACATTCTCATTGCAATAACTTAGGAAGTTCATATTTGTTTGGGGCTTGCAAAAATACTTTCAAACATACTCAAATATCTTGTGGTATTCATATTGATATATTTGTGAAAAGGTATTTGTGTGTGTGTTATATTAATCTTTGTAACAATATCCATACAAGTCTATATCATCTGCTGAAATACAAAGATTTCATATATCTTGCAAACCAAACATATACATTACTAAAGCTTCATATATCTATATATATATATATATATATATATATGTATGTATGTATTGAGAAAACTCGTTGATTGCATATATGAAGTTTGGATAATATCTTTGTTTGAGCACTTAGATTGAATATCCTGTGATACAAAGATCATCTAGGTTTGCACTCTCACGCACTCATTACAACCATAGCAAATCTATTTGAGAGTTGAAACTATTTAGATCACATTGAGCTTACATTTTAAATCATCTATGGTGTTTGTGTCTATATGCATTTGTGGTACAAATCTGCTTTACATGAAAGCACTCATATATTGTACCGTTTGATTGTATACCTGAGAGATTCCAGGCGTGGCCTGAGGGGGCGGTAATCTAGCCTGGTAAGGATTGGTATAAAGGTTGAGGTCAGCCCTGTGGTAATTTGACCTGGTTTGTATAGGTGCCGCTCCACCCGTTTAAGTGAGCAAGTTATTGTGATAATCCTTGTGCTGGTTAGCCAAGGCGGGGACGTAAGCAGTTGGCCAAACCTCGATAACATATCTGCATGTCATCCTTTCCTTACTGCTTTCTGGTGTTTGTGTGATTATTTAAACTGTTTTATTTAATTTCTGGTATGTTTACATTATTTGCACTAGATTGACCATAGGCCTGTGAACATACTGCTGTTAGGAGGAAGACCTAGGAGATAAATTTTAAAAATACCAATTCACCCCCCCCCCCCTCTTAGGATCACGATAAAGCTAACAAAAACATATCTTCATTTTATAATCATTTTCCTGTAAACATATCAATATTTCACATATCAGTATTTCTTAGGAAATACTCATTAATATTTATCACTTTCCATCACCTCTTGTATTTCAAAAATCAAAACACCACAATTCAATAGAAATCATATGCCACACAACTTTATTTGATATTCATATCATAATAATCTCAGGCAAAATATCATATACTCATTTTCACGTATTAACTAAAATAGTAATTCTCAAAATAACTGTAATAATTTATTTCCCTTACCTGGTTTCCTAAACTACACCTACAGGGATCTCGATATTATACCCGTGGTGCTTACCCGAACCCTGAATTCAATAACCCTAGCTTAATCCCAGAATGCCCAATATTCTAACATTTCCAAATCTACATTAATTAAATAATAATTAATCTCTAAATAGCCCCCTTATCCTAGTTTTGGGGCTATGCCTACGATGACCCCACGAAAAATATGCTCTGCTAGACTTGTAAAGAATCATTCCTAGATTCCCATGGTGGTGTCTGATCGTCAATTTGGCTTAACATTTAAGAAATATTGATGCAAGAGTGAGAATTTACCTTACCCTAGGAAATATGCCTACGTCGCTCCTATGACAAATCCACTCAAGTAGAAATGTTGATGGCGGAGAATGGAGTCCAATGGTATTTTTCGATTTTCGATGGGCATCCGTTTGGCTGAAGAAATTGAGAAGAGTGAGAGAGAACGAAGGAGATGCACCAAGGGGGGGGGGGTGCTATTCTTCGTGAACAATAAAACTTCTCCTGAAGCTTCCTAGCTTCAAGAGATGTTATATATATATATAAAATTTAATTAATAATAATAATAATAATTTATTAATAAATTAATTAATTTTTTTTTCTTTTTGAAATCACTACATCCTCCTATAATAATTATTTTTGGGGCATTGCATTCTCCCTTATAAAAATTTTGTCCTCGAAATTTGTTAAATATAATCTTACTTTTATCACAGTCTTAGATAATATTTATTCTGCTCTAGGAAAAGCTAGCAGCCACCCATATAACAGTCCCGTACCAAATATATTAATAACCCTCACTTGTGATGGAGGAATACCATGGTTACAAGAGAGGGTCTTTGGAGATTACAATTATTCACATCAAAGAAAGTTCTCCCAAAACCTTTCAAAACCAAACCAAAACACTACCTTCAATACAATACACAAGTCATTATACAAAACAATAAACTCACCTCTAGGTCCCACTGAATAGGTACGGATATCTCTGACGCATCTTTTCTTCCAATTCCGATGAAACTTCTTCTACTGCGTGATTATGCCATAGCACCTTTACCAATGGAATCTTCTTCATGCGTAACTCCTGTTCCTTCGAGTCTAAAATATGCACTGGCATCTCTTTATATGTCAAGGCATCACCCAATTCTAGTGCTTCATAGATGATCACATGGGAGGGTTTTGGGACGTATTTCCTTAACATAGAAACATGGAATACATTATGGATTTTAGATAGGATTGGTGGTAATGCCAGGCTATAGGCAACTAGACCTACTCTTTCAAGATTTTTGAATGGACTAATATACCTAGAACTCAACTTAGCCTTCCACTTGAACATCATAACCCCTTTTAGTTGTACCACCCTCAGGAATACATGATCTCCTACGTCAAACTCCAATTCTCGCCGGCAAGTATCTGCATAACTCTTTTGCCGGCTCTGTGCTATTCTGATCATGTCTCTGATAAGTTTGACTTTATCCTAAGTCTTTTGTATCAGCCCTGGCCTGAAAATTTGTCTCTCACCAATCTCATCCTAATATAATGGGGATCGGCATCTCCTTCCATACAATGCCTCATACATTGCCATCCCAATACTAGCTTGGTAGCTATTGTTATACCCAAACTTGACCAGTGGCAAATACTGTATGCAATGACCTCCAATGTGAACAGTGAGTCTCTATTTGAAACTATGGACATCGGGACGCCATGGAGTCTAACTATCTCCTAGATATATAACTCAGCTTATCCGTCCATGGAGTAGTTAACTCTGATCGGCAAAAAGTGGGTAGTCTTCATCAGTCGATCCACAACTACCCAAATAATGTCTTGCCCACATAACGTCAGTGATAATCCTGTGACGAAATCCATTGCTATATGCTCCCACTTCCACTCAGGAATGTGGAGCGGCTGCAATGATCCCGCCGGTCTCTGATGCTCAACTTTCACCTACTAGCATGTCAAATACTGGTCTACATACTGGGCTATCTCCCTCTTCATGTTACTCCACCATAAATACTCTCGAAGATCCCTATACATTTTAGTACTACCCAAATGTATAGTATTTAGGGACCGATGTGCTTCCTCCAGAATAACCTTCTTGATCTCAGGGTCAGTAGGAATGCACAATCTAGTACGGAACCTCAAGGCTCCATCATCTGAGATGCTAAACTCTGTTTCCTGACCATCTTGTACTTTCTTCATAAGCTCTACTAATTCTACATTATTCCTCTGAGCTACTTTAATTCTCTCCTATAGAGTTAGTTGCATAACCAAGTTAGTAATAAATGCTTGGTGATCACCCTATATCAGCTCCACACTGAACCTCTCTAGATCCATCAAGATGGGATGCTAAATCTCCACTACAGATACAGATGAATCCACTGATTTCCAGCTCAAAGCTTCAGCGAACACATTAGCCTTTCCCGATGATAGTTGATAGTGCAATTGTAATCCTTTATCAGTTATGGGCATCTCCTCTGCCTTAAATTAACTTTTTCTGTGTGGAAAAGTATTTTAAACTCTTATGGTAAGTGAAAATATCACACTTACCCCCACAAAGATAGTGTTTTCAAATCTTCAATGTGTAAACCACTGCTGCTAACTCCAAATCATGGGTAACGTAGTTCTTCTCATATTCTTTCAACTATCATGAGGCATAGGCTATCACTCTCCCCCACTGCATCAACACGCATCTGAGCCCTTTATAGGACACATCACTGTAAATTACGAAATCCTCTTCTCCTGAAGGAATCGTTAGCATAGATGCAGTGATGAGTCGCTACTTCAACTCCTGAAAGCTTCGTTCACATTCATCAGACCACTTAAATTTTACGCCTTTCCTGGTCAATATAGTCAGTGGGCCTGATAGTTTAGAAAATCTCTCAACAAATCTGCGGTAGTACCTAGCCAACCCCAGGAAACTCTTAATCTCTGGCACATTCTTCGGTCATACCCAGTCTACTTTAGCCTCAATTTTACTTGAATCAAATGAAATACTACCCATGCATATAACATATCCAAGGAAGGTAACCTGCTCCAACAAGAACCCGCACTTCTTAAGCTTCGCATACAACTTCCTTTCTCTCAGCACTTGAAGCACTATCCTTAGATGTTCCTCATGCTTCTATAGTCTCTTTGACTAAACCAGTATACCATCAATAAACACTACAACAAACTAATCCAAATACTGGTAGAAAATCATGTTCATCAAATCCATAAAAAATGCAGGAGCATTTGTCAAACCAAACAGCATAACCAGTGTTTTAAATGCCATCTTTGAAATATCTTCCGTCCTGACTTTCACCTAATAGTACCCAGAGCATAAGTCTATCTTTGAGAATATATATGTCCCCTGTAACTGATCAAACAAGTCATCGATAAAAGGAAGCAGTTATTTATTTTTGATAGTTACTTTATTTATTTCCCTATAGTCGATGCATTTCCTCATCGACCAATCCTTCTTCCTCATAAACAATACTGTCACTCCATAGGCCGACACACTAGGCCGAATAAACCCCTTATCTAACAATTCCTACAACTGTTCCTTCAATTCTTTCAGCTCTGCCGATGTCATTCTGTACAAAGCCTTCGAAATCGGCACTAACCCCGAAGACATATCAATAATAAACTTTACCTCACGATCATGAGGTAGTCCTGGAAAATCCTTAAGGAAAATGTTAAGAAAATCCCTCACTATTGTGATATCCTCTACCCTCAACTCCCCTTCTGATACTTTCTTCACATAGGCCACATATCCCTAACAACCTCCTAGCAACAATCTCCTCATTTGAATGGCAAATAGTAACTGAGGTTAGGTGCGCACACATGATTCCACGAATCTATACTCCTATCCCTCTCGAGGTTTGAACACTACCTCTCTCTAATGGTGGTCAATGGTGGCATAGTGGGCAGCTAGCCAGTCCATCCCCAAGATTACCTTAAACCCATGCATCTCTAAAACCACCATATTAGCTGACAAAGACCTCCTTTGAATACCCACTGGACAGTTTATGAGTACCTCTCTATATATCCCTACAGCCCCAGTAGGCATAGTGACAAACAAGCTATCATCTAACTGTTGAGGTTCAAACCCACACAACTTAACATATTCCCGGGAGATTAAAGAATGAGTTGCCCTAGAATCAAACAAAACAGTAGCTTTAAATGACAGTATTGAAATAGTACCTATCACCACATCTTCTACTGCCTTATGATCTCCCGGTGTCAAAGCATAAACTTGCGCCAAAGCAGTATTCCTCTGTTGTTCGCCTTGAGGTTCCTGATAGCCTCCTCTATATGATTGAGGAGCAGATGCTATCACTGGAGGTGCCTAGCATTTTCTCGCCATATGTCCAAGCTGATGGCACCGATAACAGACAACCTCCCTCACCCGACACTCTCCCGGTTGTCTCCTAAAACATATGAGACAAGAAGGGGCATTTGTATGCCCTGTACTGCTCTTTATCCTCCTCCCTGCCATCATCCTCCTCCACTATCATGTCGCCTCCACAACCCTCGAATGGACCCTGCCTAAAACTCTAAAGGCACGAGCCTCTTTCCCTCGCTTTGTGCTGCAACACCTCTCTGGAAGATACTCTCAATCACCACAGCTCTATCAACTATCTCTGAGAAGGTCTATGCCTAGAAGCCTACCACTTGCTCACATAAATTCTGTCTTGGGCCCTCCTTAAACTTCCTCACCTTCCTTTCCTCATTTGGCACCAAATACGAGGTAAATCAGGAGAGTTCAATGAATCTCGCTGCGTACTGTTGCACTGTCAAGGCCCCTGTGTTAGATATAGAAGCTCTGATGCTTTCACCCTCCTGATAGTAGTGGGAAAGTACCGCTCTAAAAAGATCTCCCTAAAGCGGCTCCACGTCATTGCCATAAGATTTGGCCTCTGCTCCTCCAATAATCTCACTGACCTCCACCAGTTCTTTACTTCCTCAGTCAATTTAAATGTGGAAAACAATACCCTCTACTCATATGTACACAAGAGGACTGCTAGTATGTCCTCTATGTCCTGGACCCAGTTCTTTGCTACTAGTGGGTCAGCTCGTATAGTAAATGATGGGGGTCACATGCGCGTGAACTGCTCGATCGTTCAGTTCTGCTCCCCCAAGCTCCTAGCCATATCGGCCATCACCTACTGGTTGACACTATAAAATACTACGTCAGGGTCTCCCATACTAGAAGGTCCTACTCTATCACCCCCCGCACTCGTGTTAGTGTTCCCCGGATCCATCCGACAAAGGAAATAACTAGTTTCAACATACAATTACTATGACACAACCAATACACTTCTATAACTCATAAATTACTCTTTTATGACCATTTATCTTCGTATCCTCAATCCCCATTTAAAATTAAGTCCTACCACTCAGAAACAAGACTCAACAATAGTGTCCATGGTTTTCCTGAAATCGTCACCCTAGGAAAAACACAGAAACAACCCCGACACTCTTGTCTCTAGGCTACTAGATAGAACCCTAAATTCTCACCTCATCCTCCAAAATGAAAGACTCACATTTAAATCTACCCATCGCCTATTTTCCTCAAAATTCATTCCTACACTCTGGTATTACATTCCGCTCTTTATTAAAGTCTGCAGAACCTAGCAACCCGGGCTCTGCTACCAAACTGTGATGCCCCAATTTTTTTTTTCAATAAATAGCAAATATTCATCAACCATCAGCAACGTCAACAACTCTATTACCACTTACATGACCCGAATCACATTGGGTACCGGATAAATAGGCATTTTATTTATATTAACCTAACAACGGAAGACATAATTTACATAAATAGGCATTTTATTTATATTAACCTAACAACGGAAGACATAATTTACATACTATTCATAATACAATACCCAGAGTAACAATATCTATATACATACATTTCTAACTCATACCCAAAAACAATACAACCCTAGGGAAATCACACCTCCCTACTCCAAAAACTCACCGTGTATATCAGAGTTTCAGCTCCCTACTATCTCAGAGCTCTATCATCTGGTCTATCTCTATTCCCTAAAAAGTTTAGATAATTTAGGTGAGACACATCTCAGTAAGATGGAACAAATTGTTGACCCTATGAGTCATATCCCAGTTTTGATAATGACAAATACTCAAGTATTTGATGGCTTTCTAGTTCATGTGAAGGTTTATATTAGCAGATGCACTAATGGCACATGAAGTAAAGCGTGAAGACCCTCAAGATCATTTTTATTGTATTTCATTATTATTTACTTTGGGTCTGTAATATTTAAGTAGGAAAGGTTTATAATATTTAATGCATGTCATGCATATAGGAACTACAAGCTCAAAGACCTTAGAATGACTCTAGGTCCCTACACAAAATCATGACCTTAGAAGGACCTTAGGGAGTCGACCAACGCCGATTTTTTTTTAGTGTCCTCAAAAAGACCTAGAATGACCCTTGGACACTCATACAAGCACAAATATATATATATATATATATATATATATATATATATATCTGTGTGTGTGTGTGTGTTTATATGGAAACGGTGATCACATGAGTAAATAGAACTAAAATGCACTTAAAATGCATGTTCGGTCGACCGTACTTCACAAGTACAAATAATTCGGTCAACCAAACTGGTCACCGGGTCAATTGTTTGACCACTACCCGGTCAACCGAGCCATGCCCAATTCATTCTACCCGGTCAACTGAACTTCCTCCGAGTCAACCATTTGACCATACGGTCGATCGAGCCCAAATCGTAAGCCAACCACCTGCTCAATCGAGTTCCCACGTGTGTCTAGCCAACGGTCCGGTCGACCAAACTACATAGTTCAAATTCACCTAGTCGAATGAATCACACAGAAATGGGAAAATTGCCTTGGAACCCTATTGTCTGGTCGACCGAACTTTCAGTTCAAATTTTACCCAATCGACCGAACTAGGACACTTGGTCAACCGAACCTTACCTTCGGTCGACTAGTGCTCTCAGGTTGCCATTTTATTTTTACCGCGGTTAAATTTTTTAAACGGGGTTAATTGGGTTAAAATGGTTTAAAACAATACTAATAATCTCCTATGTGTCCTAGACGACTATAATCATGGGGTAGTCTATAAGTACCCCCTCATTTGCAAGGATTAGCAAGAGATTAGCAAAAATGATTAGGAAAATTTCTCTCAAATATTTTATACCCCTTTTACTAGAAAATTTTTCCACACTCTCTTTGATTTTTCTTTGCAAAACCATCTTTGATAAAGAGAGCGTTTATTGTATCCTCTTCATTTGCATTATTGTTGCAACTTGAAGAGTGAATATATTTGTGTGTTTTCATACATTATTTTAAAGCTAGTATACTGTTGAAATTATTTTTAGAGAGTTAGCTTGAGTTGATCCCAGATTATTTCATTGATAAATATTATTTTGGGATAACTCGTTTGAGCTTGTGAATCTTGCATTATCATTACAAGTATTCACAGGCTGGTTCTTGTGCTTTGTGAAATATTTTTCAAACAAGCTTGATTTCGAATATCTCTTGTGTTAGAATCTTGATAAAATCATCTTAGAGATATTTTGATTACATTCTCTGAAAAAATTTGAAACCCTATTTCTGGTTGATATATATCTATATATAGTTTCAAAGATAGATTGCAAACACACTCTTACACTTGGATTGACTAGTGACATTATCTTGAGAGTTGTAGTATTATCCACATTGAGCTTATAGTTCTTATATTATTGATGTGCATTGATTGATTGATTATACTATTCTTAGTGTTACATAATTTGCTTAGTGTAAGAAGCATTCTTGTGTATGCAAAAATTTATACAATGGCCTGAAAAGGGAGACTAGCCCTGTTGAACAGTCCTAGACTGGTTTAAACCCGGTTAGGAAAGTTAGATGTGTCATCCTAGTAAGATATGTTGGTTGAGGTCAGCCCCTTGAATTGACCTATTTGTAACTGGTGCTGCTCCACCTGTTAAGTGAGCATTAGTGGAATCCTTGGGCTTGCAAGTTAGAGGTGGGGACGTAGGCATAGTTGGCTGAACCCTGATAACATATCTGGTGATTTTATTTTCCGCAATCTACTTTATGCACCTGTATGTTTATGTTTATCGTTTAAATATTTGATTGAGATTGTGAATACAGAGAAAGACCCTAGGTTTGTGAAATACAGCTTGCTAGATTTATTGAACCTAGGGGATTAATTTTTAAATACCCATTCACCCCCCCCCCCCCTTCTCTTAGGAATACACTAAGGCCAACATAAACTATTTACAGTGTGTGGCAATATGAGTTCAATTATAACACATTTTACTTTCCAAATCATCAATTCATCGAAGAAAATACACTGATATATATATATATATATATATATATATATATATATATATATATATGCTCATAATCATATAGTTGTAAAACACAAGCTTTTATAAGCTTTAAAACCATTTCTCAAGTTCATTCATATACAACCCATATTTACTAGCGAAGATTATGAGGATAGGGGAGATTGCACGCCCATACATGTAGCTCCTTTCTACTTTGATATCGTTTGTAACCTTACCTAATTAACTCAAGTTTGGCTACAACTTATACTCATCAGGGCACTCACCTTACTCAGTAAGCCTTCAGGCAAAGAGTTTTATTTTGCCTCAATTATTTATATTATTTACTCACACATATCAATTTCACTATCCAGCACATGAGTATCCTTAGTACCTAGTACCAACATCGCGTCTGTAACTCATGGTTGCCCTAAGAATCTCTTTTCCACGCCATGCATCCCCCCATGGTCAAGGTTGTGCGGCCCAAAGGCTAGATCTAACCGTAGTTGGCGCACCCAGTTAGATCAAAATATCATATCATATATCCTGGGTCTATAGTACAAATTTTCAGCCTATAGCCCTAATCTAGACTCACGGGGCACAACAATTCTACTAAACAGTTTAGTTGACTGCCATGCCACATGCTCCAAGAGTCTGTGTTGTTGCACTATCACCACTAGCAACAATACCATGCTGAATATCACGACCTATCATTAGGGTTTTCATAAACATCCGCGGAGGTTATCATTATCACATACTCGCAATAATTATATGGTATTGGCATTTCATCATTTACATTTAAATGATCCCATTGCAACTTTCACACTTTACGATGTTCACATTTCCCAGAAATTACAATCAGTATTCTTAATTTAATCATTACATTTCAATTTCTATATTACAATATTTACTTTGCATTATTCACCCTTCTTTGTTCATGTTTCAGTATTCACAATTAAGCTCATATCAGTATATTTAAATTCATCTCAATAAAAATATTCTCTTCATTTTCTGTACACATTCCATCATTTTATAATAGCATATATCGTGTTTCACGTGTTTCAACATTTCTTAATAAAACATATCTTCATTTCATAATCATTTTCCCATAAACATATCAATATTTCACATATCAGTATTTCTCAGGAAATACTCATTAATATTTATCACTTTTGATCACCTCTTGTATTTCAAAAACCAAAACACCACAATTCAATAAAACTCATATGCCATACAATTTTATCTGATGTTCTTATCATAATAATTTCAGGAAAAATATCATATACTCATTTTCACGTATTAACTAAAATAGTAGTTCTCAAAATAACTGTAATAATTTATTCCCCTTACCTCGTTTCCTAAATTAGGCCTGTAGGGAACCCAAAATTATACCTGCGGCGCTCACCCGAACCCTGAATTCCAATAACCCTAGTTGAATCCCAAAATTCCCAGTATTCTAACATTTCCAAATCTATATTAATTAAATAACAATTAATCTCTAAATAACCCCCTTAATTTTAGGGTTGTGCCTACGATAACCCCATGAGAAATCTACTCTTCTAGACTTGTAGAGAATCATCCTTATATTTCCGTTGTGGTGTTCAATCGTCAATTTGACCTAAGATTTAAAAAAAAAAAATAGAGGTAAAAGTGAGAATTTTCCTTACCCCAAGAGATATGCCTACGTCGCTCTTACAACAAATCCACTCTGATAGAAATGTCGGTGGCAAAGAATGGAGTCTAGTGGTATTTTCTAATTTTCGATCGGTGCTCGTTTGACCAAAGAAATCGAGAAGAGTGAAAGAGAGAACGAAAGAGACGCACTAGGGGTGCAAAGCTTCTTGGCTTCACGAGATGTTATATATATATATTAATATTATATTATAATATTATTATATTATATTATATGAATATATTATTATATTATTTTATTTTATTAATAATAATATTTTAATCAATTAATTAATTAAGTTTAATTAATTATTTATTTATTTATTTATTTTTATTCTTTTTGAAATCATTACATCCTCCTGTAATAATTATTTTTGGGGCATTACAAAAGGTGTTGGAGAGGTTTAGTATGGCTAATGCTAAACCAGTGAACACACCATTGGCGAGTCATTTTAGGCTGTCTACCACTCGGTGCCCAAAGAGGAACGATGAGGTTTGTGATATGTCAAAGGTCCTGTATGCTAGTGCAGTGGGGTGTTTGATGTATGTTATGATTTGTACGAGGTCAAACCTGGCACAGGCTATCAGCATGGTGAGCAAGTTCTTTTCAAATCCGGATTGACAGCATTGGGATGTGATCAAATGGATTCTCAAGTACTTTAGGGGTATAACCAGATATGGCATCATGTTCAGTAAACAATAGAGATCCATCAGTGGTAGGGTACATGGATGCTAACTACGCATGAGACTTGGATGACAGAAAGTCTAACAGGGTAGGTATTTACCCTTATAAGTCGAAGTAGGCATTGGCTAAGATTGCCACTAAAGGATTTTCCTCCAGGGATTGCTACAAGGATGATTTAGATAGGTTCTAAAGTTCCTATATACTTAGGGTTCGTATTTAATCAATATTTATAACCCTAGTTGTAAGCTTGACATTGTGATAGTGAAAAATTCAGTTGCTGCTCCCATGAACATAGGCACATTGTCGAACCACATAAATCTTGTGTCTTTGATTATTGTTTTTGTCGATTCTCTTTGTAAGTGATTACTTGTTCTGTATTGTTCATCATTGAGTGTTTGCATTGCTTGTTTTGTGATTGATTCGAATTATGTTTGGTTTCTGCTGCACATCCACATCAACAATTGGTGTTAAAATGCCAATTTTTCACAACAATATTTTTCATTAGGCCCTTGTGCATCAATAAGATTAGGTTTGTGTTGCCCTTGTACTTATTAGAAACTCAAGATGGATAGAGTCTCTTTGGGACTATACATAAAAACATTGTGAAATCTCTACTCTCACCCTAAAGGTATTATAACACCCCTGTCAAGTGACAAGTCAAGGGAATGGGAAGAGAGTAGTTCACTTTCTATACATAGGCATAATTTTAACCCTAGAAATGAATTGTTCTAGGGTTTGATGGTGCAACGTATGCATTTTTTACATTTTTTCAATTTCATGTTCATATACGTATAGATTGACTACATATGTTTTTGTTGATTATTATGTAAAAAGGGCATGCATCATCGCGCGACAAGGCTCTCTATTTTGCGAGGGTAGGAAAAGAATTATCACAATGCATACATCCCTACATTTTATGCAGAGAGGTTGCTTCCTTCAACTCAAACCTGTGACCAACTGGTCACAAAGGAGTAACCTTATTGTTGATCTAAGGTACTCAGTATTAATAGATTGTTATGTCAAATAAATTTTATCATATCATATCCTACATGCTAAATATTTCTTACAAAATTATTATAAGTACTTAATCATGTTTTATGTTATTAGACTAATATCTTAAAATAATACTTTGGTAAACAAACTCGTAGAGGAGTAAAACTAGTCTAGTCTAGGAGCTCATAGAGGTTGCCCAATAAGATGCATGTTGATGAACTAGCTTCCCTTGGGAAATTTTATAGGGGGACTTCCCCCTCCACATGTTTGTGTGCTTGTTTTCTAAATTTAACACATATTTAACATGAAAAAAATATAGGCACACGAACATGTGTAGGAATAGGTCCCCTGTTTAATTTCTCCTTGGCTAGTTTTTTTATAATTGAGGACATTTCAGTAAAAAATTAGATATTAGGGGGTCAAGTTGGGTTGTTTTGTTTTGCAGGAGACTTAACCATGTTCACAAACACATTCAAATCTTTACTTATCCATTGTCCCTTTGAACATGCAACCTCACAAATTAAGGACTTAAGATAGAAAAAAGGAAAATTTTAGACAGGAATAATAATAATAATAATAATAATAATAATAATAATAATAATTTTAAATTGTACTAAATAAGGTTCAAAACCTAAATTTTTCTTTGTTAATTAACTCGATCAAAGATATCTTTTTCAATACATGTGTGCCACGCGCACGTGTATGTGTGTGTTTGCGTGTATATATTTATAAATTATAATTATTAAGCCTCACATAATTCTTACAGATGTGTGGAAAAAACAAGGAAGGATGTAGAGTCCCAAAAATCCATCCTTACAGTTTAAACTTCAGAGGACTATGCAGGCTGGGGCTCCACGAATTGTGGTAGGTAAAGCAAGTCAACTCATGTTAACATTATATACTGGCAGTTACTGGAACGACTAGTAGACAAGTGCCACTCGCAAGAGGAGCCACGAAATTTGGCGCTTACTCTAGTTACCCAACGAATCAATAGTGTCTTGGTTGTGCCTTGTTTGGCATTTCGGAGGACGGAAAATGAGTTGAGCTCATTTGTGCCATGCTCAACTTAATTATTAATTTTTTATTGAGTTCAAACCAATCTTTTATATATTGACTCCAGATTATTTATTATACAAATAAACGAGCTTCCAAGTTCTTATTGAATTGAACTACAGGGACACTCACTAAAAATTTGATTATTTTGGAATCTTTCATTTTGAAAGATGCGAGGTTTTGTTTGATAAAAAGGTGAAAATGAACTCTTACAAGTATTGCATTAAGAGTTTGTTGGCCTAATAAGGCTTATAATTGTTATTTTGATGATAACAAATCAATGATATGTTTAATATATTTCAAGTAAAATTTTTTCAGGAAAGTGACAAAGCCCAAGTGCATAAAGAAACTTATGGATTATAAAGAATTCTTGAAGAACACAAGTATAGTTTATGAGTTACAAAGAATCATTGAAGAACACAAAGAAAAGCTTATGAATTACAAAGAGCATGAGGAATAAAAATATTCTGGTGAAAAGCTCAAATAAAAGATTAAAACAACAAAGATGATGGAAGAACAAGAATGAAGATTAAAGAATTATATTTTAGGATGTTCTTAATGTAAGTATTTCAAAGGTTAAACTCAAATATAAAGTGGTTTGAAACTTATAGAAAATCAAAAATATTTTTTTTAAACATATATACTCTAAAAAGTTTTTTTTTTTTTAATAAATAAAAAGACCTTAAGAAGGGAACATTTTTTAAACCATTTTTTTAAACATATATACTCGAAAAAGTTTATTTTTAATAAATAAAAAGGGCTTAAGAAGGGAAGATTTTTTAAACCATGTTTTTAAACATATTTATTTCAAAATATTTGGAAATGAATTTTAAGAATCTTTGGGAGTAATGGATGGCTTTTAAAAACATCTATAAATAGTCAAAAACTTCAAAGATTTAAAATAATGATCATAGAGGCAATATTGAAAGGTTTTTGAAATTAAGAAATTCTCAAAAGTTTCAGATCCAGAAATCTTCAAAAGTTTTAGATTCAGAAATCTTCAAAGTTTCAGATCCAACAATCTTCAAAGTTTAAGATCAAGCAACCTTCAAGGTTTTTAGATCAAACTACTTTTCAAAGGTTTTTTAGATCAAGTGATTTTCAAGTATTGAAATTTCTCAAAGGATCTAAAATTTTCTTGTGCTTAAAATTTCTGATCTGATATTGATTTATATTTTTGAAGCAAAGCTATAAAAAATCAGAATCTTTCATTTTCTTTAAAAAATCATCTGGTAATTCATACTAAGCGTCGAGCTTGAAATTTCTTATATTTGAATTACTTTGGACTATAAGTGAGCTGATCATTGTACAAATCTACTCTATTGTGAGAGTTCTCTTTTGTACACAAATCTCTTTATCATCATTCTAAAACGATTCAGAGTTGTTGAATCATTGGACCAAACAAGGGGTTATTGTTCGGAGAGGCGGGCTCTAGCTTGACAGAAGGAGTGGTTGTAAATTGGTATTGTTCCACCACGTAACGGAATTGATATAGTGGAATCCTTTGGTGTTTTGCCAAAGGCGAGGACGTAGGCTGTGTTGAAGCCGAACCTCGTAAAAATCTTGTGTCTTTCTCTCTGATTTACTTTATATTATTTATTTGCTATTGTGGTATGATTTAAATGTGCAGGTTGTAGATTCTTAAGTGAAAGAAACAAAAATACTTGATATTTAGAAAGTACGTTTTAATTAATCATTTGCGAAAACCCAAAAAAGGAGTACGTTGGTTAATCTGCAGAAATCTTGATCAAGTAAAGTGCCTACTAAGAGTTTACAGAAAAATCAACTAAAGCTCTAATATTTTTGGTTGAGTGATTGAATTACGTTGATTTCATTAATTGACTTGTGAATTTAAATTTCAATATTTTTAAGTATAGTTATCGTTTATGCATCTTGTTTTCTGGGTAATTAAAATTAATAGTTTAAAAATCATTAAAATTTAAAAAGAATTCAATTCCCCCCCCCCCCCTCTTGGGAAGTTATTCCTCATTTCAATTGGCATCAGAGCCAAGTTATAGAAATTCCTAACAAGAAACTATAAAAAGATCTAATGGTAAATATTGGAGTAGCACCCTTTGGTGAAAGACAATCCTCAACCCGTCCACCAATCTTTTGTGGACACAATTACATTTTTTGGAAAAAGAGAATGGAAATATATCTCCAACACATGGATTGGAAAGCTTGGGAAGTTGTTATGGATGGAAATCTTATTCCCACTAAGTTAGTTGATGGAAAACACATTCCAAAAGAAAAGAAAGACATGACAGACTTAGACTATAAAATGCTTTAGATAAATGCAAGTGCTATAAATGCATTATATTGTGCATTAGATGTTAATGAGTTTAATCGAGTCATGGCTTGCAAAATAGCTAAGGAAATTTGGGATAAGTTAGAAGTAACTTATGAAGGAACCGTCAATGTTAGATACAATAGGATAGATATGCTAACAAGTGAATACAAAGCCTTCAAAATGAATTCTGAAGAAACAATATCAAGCATGTACACCAGATTTACCCACATAATAAACTCTTTAAGTGCCTTAGGAAAAACCTATACTACATATGAAATGATTAGGAAAATTCTAAGAGTCTACCCTCTATTTGGGAACCAAAGGCCACAGCTATCACGGAAGGTAGAAACCTTAAGATTACGTCTTTGGATGAACTTATAGGTTCACTTCTTACATATGACATGGCACTGAAAAAAAGAAACCCCGAACCAAAGCATAAAAAATTCATAACTCTAAAGGCATCTAGCCATAGCTCTAGTGAAGAAGAAAGCGAAACAAGTGACCTAGATCAAGATGAATTGGCATTCATTACTAAGAGACTAGGAAAATTCTATACAAGAAATAAAAGGTTTCCTCGAAAATTCTACAAAAAGAAAACTGAAAAAAGAGATACAAGTAGGAAAGAAAATAAAGATAAGAATGAATTACCAATTTGTTATCACTGCAAAAAGCCAGGACATATTAAACCAGAGTGTCCATTGTTCAAAAAGGACAAGAAGAAAAAGAAGGAAGCAATGAAAGTTACTTGGGACAATTCAAGCTCCAGCGAAACTGAAACTGAATCAAGTGAACAAGAGATAGCAAATATATGCTTCATGGCAAATGATGAAGAGGTAAATTCTTATTACTCTTCAACAGAATCTCAAAATGTGTCTTGTGATGGGTCATGTGACAATTTGCCTTCTTACAAAGAATTACAAACTGAATTATTTTCACTACATAAAAGATTTATAAAAGTGTCTAAAAGAAATATAACTTTGAAAGATTAGAATCAATAACTAGTAAAGCAACTAGAATCATTCAAAGTTAATGAAGAAGAAAGAAATACTTATATTAAGAAGCTGGAAGAAGAAATAAAACAAGAATTAGATAAAACTCATATAGATGGTTTGAATAAGAAAGATTTAAAAATAAATGAACTCAAAAAGATAGTTAAGGATAAGGAAAAGATTATCTATAACTTTACTAAAGGTAAAGAGAACTTTGAAAAGATGATTGGACGGCAAAGGCTTCATGGAAACAAAGAAGGAATAGGCTACAATGGTAAAACAAATAAAAAGAATGAAAAGCTATACATGGGATACTTTAATAAGGAAGCTAGGTTTTATGCTAGCACTTCATCAAATAACAAACATGAACACACCACTTGCTATATGTGCAAGATTAAAGGTCATATAATGTTTAATTGCCCATTAAAGAAAAAATATATTAAAGTCCAAGGAGAATGGAAAACAAATAATGGAACTAACAATAAAACAATGAAAGTCAAAAGAATTTGGGTTCCAAAAACTAACACATAGTGTCCCTCATTATAGGTTTGCCTTAGGACAACAACGACAACGGACAAATGGTACTTGGATAGCAGATGCTCAAGACATATGACCGGTGACAAGAACAAGTTCACTACCTTAAAACAAAAAGATGGGGGATACGTCACCTTCGGCGACAATGTCAAAGGTAAAATTGTCAGTATAGGTAAAATTGGTAAAGAACCTTCACTCACTATAGATAATGTGCTATTAGTAGAAGGACTAAAACATAATCTTTTAAGTATTAGTCAATTAAGTGATAAAGGGTTCGAAGTAATGTTCATGAAAGAAAAATGTGTCATTCAGAATCCCAAAAATAAAGAAACCTTATTTATGGCTCATAGAATAAATAATGTTTACTGTATAAATCTTGAGAAAATAACAAATCAAAACATAACTTGTTTAACAACCATGAATGAAGCAAGTTGGTTATGGCATAGGAAATTAGGACATGTTAGCATGGACCTACTATCAAAATTATCTAAGAAAAATCTTGTAAAAGGATTACCAAATATTAAGTATGTAAAAGACAAGATATGTGATGCTTGTCAAAAGGGAAAACAAGTAAAAACAAGTCTTAAAAAGAAAAAATTCATATCCACCAAAAGACCCCTAGAACTCCTACACTTAGACTTATTTGGTCCAACTAGAACCTCAAGTTTAGGTGGAAAACAATATGCTTTTGTAATAGTAGATGATTTTTCAAGATTTGCTTGAGTAATATTTTTAGCAAACAAAGATGAAGCTTGCAATCAATTAATAACCTTATGCAAGAAACAACAAAATGAGAAAGGTTATAATGTAACAAGCTTTAGAAGTGACCAAGGAAGAGAGTTTAAAAATAAGGAAGTTGATAAATTTTGTAATGAACATGAAATAACTCGCAATTTTTTATCACCTAGAACTCCACAGCAAAATGGAGTTGTTGAAAGGAAAAATAGGACTTTGCAAGAAATGGCAAGAACAATGATCAATGAAAATAGTTTACCTAAATATTTTTGGGTAGAAGCTGTAAATACAGCATGTTATATTGTAAATAGGATATCAATAAGATCAAAAATAGATAAAACACCATATGAACTTTAGAAAGATAGAAAACCAAATATATCCTACTTTCATGTATTCGGTTGCAAATGTTTTATATTAAATACTAAAGATGACCTAGGAAAATTTGATGCAAAGTCGGATGAAGGTATTTTCTTAGGTTATTCTACAAATAGTAAAGCTTATAGGATTTATAATAAAAGAACTTCTACAATTATGGAATCAATTCATATAACTTTTGATGAATCAAATCATTATAACATTTAAAGATATGAATGATGAAAAAGAAGTCACTTTACAAAAGGAAGATGTTCTTGAAATAAAAGAAGAAAAGAACAATGATGCATTAAATAAAAACCTTTCAGAGAAACTGAAACTTCCTAAAGAATGGAAATATGACAAAAATCACCCAAAAGAACAAATTCTTGGTGAAACATCAAAAGGAATAACTACTAGAGCCTCACTAAAAAATATTTGCAATCATTATGCTTTCTTATCCCAACATGAACCAAAAAATATTGAAGATTCCTTAAATGATGACTCTTGGATTATAGCTATGCAAGAGGAATTAAATCAATTCGAAAGAAATCAAGTATGGGAACTAATACCAAAATCCAAAGATAAATCACTTATAGGAACTAAATGGGTGTTTAGAAATAAGAAGGATGAAAATGGAGTTGTTGTGAGAAATAAAGTTAGGTTAGTGGCACAAGGATATAATCAAGAAGAAGGAATTGATTATGATGAAACTTTTGCACCTGTGGCAAGGATGGAAGCCACTATGATGCTTTTAGCCTATGCAGCCCATAAAGATTTTAAGCTATATCAAATGGATGTAAAGGGTGCATTTTTGAATGGATATATAAATGAAGAAGTATATGTCAAACAACCTCCAGGGTTTGAAAATTCTAA
Source organism: Malania oleifera (assembly GCF_029873635.1). Classification (NCBI taxonomy): domain Eukaryota; kingdom Viridiplantae; phylum Streptophyta; class Magnoliopsida; order Santalales; family Ximeniaceae; genus Malania; species Malania oleifera. Next base: position 47,272,386 of record NC_080418.1, read on the forward strand.
AAATTCAAACCATATATTCAAATTGACAAAAGCTCTTTATGATTTGAAACAAGCTCCAAGAGCTTGATATGAGAGATTAAGTAAATTCTTACTTAAAAATGAATTTACAAGAGGAAAAGTTGATAGTACCTTATTCATTAAAACTAAAAACAAGGATTTGTTATTAGTTCAAATATATGTGGATGATATTATATTTGGAGCTACAAATAAAGATCTATGTAAAGAATTTGTCACATGTATGCAAAAAGAGTTTGAGATGAGTATGATGGGAGAATTAAATTACTTTCTTGGATTACAAATCAAACAAGCAAAAAATGAAATCTTTATAAATCAAACCATAAAAAAGTTTGATACGGAAGAAAGTAAACCCATAAGAACTCCTATGAGTACTTCAACTAGTCTTGACAAAGATGAAAAAGGGAAACAAGTTTATACTAAGCATTATCGAGGAATGATAGGAAGCCTACTCTATTTAACAACAAGTAGGCCAGATATTATGTTTAGTGTATGTATGTGTGTAAGATTTCAGTCAGCCCCAAAGGAATCACATCAAACAGCAGTCAAAAGAATTCTTAGGTATCTCCTAGGTACACTTGAACTAGGTTTATGGTATCCAAAGGAATATGGATTTGAAATGATTAGTTATTCAGACGCAAACTTTGCTGGATGTAAAATAGATAGAAAAAGCACAAGTGGAACGTGTCATTTTCTAGAACATTCTCTAGTTTCATGGTCTTCAAAGAAACAAAATTCTGTAACATTATCCACAGCAGAAGCAGAATACATTGCTGCAGGAAGTTGTTGTGCTCAAACATTATATATGAAACAACAGTTAAAATATTTTCAAATACAATATCAAACTATCCCTATCAAATGTGATAACACAAGTGTTATTAATATTTCAAAAAATCCAGTATCTCACTCAAGAACAAAACACATCAATATAAGACATCATTTCTTTAGAGATCATGTACAAATTGAAGATATAGTATTAGAATTTGTAAATACACATGATCAATTAGTAGATATTTTTACAAAACCTTTGTTGGAAGAAAGATTCATATTTATAAGAAGAGACTTGGGCATTCTTCACATTTGTGAAGAAATCTAGAAATTGTTCTAGTTGGCAGGCGACTGCCTGGCTACTGTCTTTCAAAATTCCACAAAGACAGGTGCCTGCCACATTGAAGCAGGCAACTGCCTCGCAGTGGGTAGGGTTTAAAACCCTATTTTAAGTCATTTTAAAACCCACCAAGTGCTTGACCATTCATTTTTTCTCTCTAAAACCCTTTGTCTCCATCACTTTCCATACACAAATCTTGCTCAAAGCATCTTGCAACCTAGTATCAAATCCTTCCTCCACACAAAAATCGAGCTTAACTTCGAGTTTCCTTGATTTTCTTCTTCATCCAAACATGCCTAGATCAAAATCCGTTCGTTTTAAAGGATCTTCCTCTTCCACAAGAATAAATAACGATGAGGTGGAGAAATGGTTGGTCACTCCACAGGCCAAGCACCTTTTCCGAAATCAAATTGCTTCAGTTGAACCGATATTAGGTAAGGTACTCGACGTAACGTTCTTCAATTCTGATTTTCCCGAAATCTTGGAACTTTTCAAGAACATTGGATGGGATAAATTTATCACCTACCAAGCTAAAGGCTATTATCCCAATGTTGTGCGTATTTTTTATGCAAACATGGAGCGATGCGAAAATGGAATCAAAACAAATTTACTTGGGAAAGATATCCACTTAAATTCAATATCCGTGGGAAAGATTCTTCGAATTAAGCCAGGGAATTTTGAGATTCATATTATTGAGAAGCAATGGATTATGGCTCAAGGCTTTACCCCACAAGAGTTTCTGCCACTGGTGATGATTGACACTCCTGTTCACTTTGGCCATCTTCCACTTTATAAGCAGCTTAGTTTGAAAGCCCTCATTTTGCACAAGCTTATTACGAACAACATTTTACCAAGATCTGGTTCTCACGATCACATTTTGTTTCTGGATTGTTTTGTAATGTGGTGCATCCTCAAAGGGAAGAAGATGGATCTTCCAAGTTTGATCATTTAGTGGATTATCATGAAAGTTGATGCTCCCCGTGTTGTTCTACCGTATGCGGGAATGTTGAATATGGTTTTCGCTCATTTTAATGTTTTAACTCCATCATTCAACTTTATGAGCAAGACGTACTATGATATCTTTTTTGACACCGTTCTAAAATGGATGGGTTATAAAAATTCTCCGCAAGGGTGGTTCCATAAAGGACATAGGAATGTCTCATCTGCACCACCACCTTCTTGATCATCTATCCACACACGTTTAGTTCAGCCTGATCCAGATACTCCGTCATGGTTTGTTCCATTTTTAAACCATTACATGACATTTAGTTATGGTATGAAATCTGGCCTCAGTACTTTGCAATAGAAGGTTAAATCCATAGAAACTCATTATTCACAAAATGATAAGCGAGTTGAAAAGATTGAGCAACAGTTGGCCAGTTCCTCTAAAGGAAAATCTCCTGTGAGTATCAGTTCTGCTACATCCAATAAGGATGAATCTAGAGAACAAGAAGAAGGAGAAGATGAAAGTGAACAAGAGAAAGGAAATCATAAATCTGAAGAACAAGAAGAAGAAGATGATGAAAGTGAAAATATGGAAGCCTCTGACTGATGTGCCTTTACCTATCACTTTTATGTGTTTTTATGTAATTCAAGTTTTATCGGCTAAGCTATCTTTGGTTTTCTAAAACTAATACTTTGACTTGCAGCATTTCTTTGTTTTTGTCTCTCTTTTTCCTTTTTGATTGATGTCCAAAGGGGGAGAAAATGTTTAAGAGAAGTGAGTGCAAAAATATGATATATAATGGTTTGTAAAACCTTTTAAATACCTTTTAAATGGATGGATGAATCTTTTACGTGTATGTATGGTTTATTCATGGATTATCTTTTGGACTTACATACATGAATTGTATCATGCTTATTGATAGGGGGAGCCATGAATATTAAAATCTTATTATTTTTGCTCTCGATTTGTCATCATCAAAAATGGGGAGATTGTTGGCCTAATAAGGCTTACAATTGTTATTTCGATGATAACAAATCAATGATATGTTTAATGTAAAATTTTTTCAGGAAAGTGACAAAGCTCAAGTGCATAAAGAAGTCTATGGATTACAAAGTGACAAAGCCCAAGTGCATAAAGAAGCCTATGGATTACAAAGAATTCTTGAAGAACACAAGTATAGTTTATGGATTACAAAGAATCCTTGAAGAACACAAAGAAATGCTTATGGATTACAAAGAGCATGAGGAATAAAATTATATTGGTGAAAAGCTCAAATAAAAGATTGAAACAGCAAAGATAATGGAAGAATAAGATTGAAGATTAAAGAATTATATTTTAGGATATTCTTAATATAAGTACTTCAAAGGTTAAACTCAAATATAAAGTGGTTTGAAGCTCATAGAAAATCAAAAATAATTTTTTAAAACATATATACTCTAAAAAGTTTTTTTTTTTAATAAATAAAAAAAACTTAAGAAGGGAAAATTTTTTAAACCTTTTTTTAAACATATATACTCTAAAAAGGTTTTTATTTTAATAAATAAAAAGGGCTTAAGAAGGGGAGATTTTTTAAACCATGTTTTTAAACATATTTATTTCAAAATATTTGGAAATGAATTTTAGGAATCTTTGGGAGTAATGGATGGCTTCTAAAAACATCTATAAATAGTCAAAAGCTTTAAAGGTTTAAAATAATGATCATAGAGGCAATATTGAAAGGTTTTTGAAATTAAGAAATTCTCAAAAGTTTCAGATCCAGAAATCTTCAAAAGTTTCAGATCCAGAAATCTTCAAAAGTTTCAGATCTAGAAATCTTCAAAGTTTCAAATCCAGCAATCTTCAAAGTTTAAGATCAAGCAACCTTCAAGGTTTTTAGATCAAGCTACTTTTCAAAGGTTTTTTAGATCAAGTGATTTTCAAGTATTCAAATTTCTCAAAGGATCTAAAATTTTCTTGTGCTTAAAATTTCTGATCTGATATTGATTTATATTTTTGAAGCAAAGCTTTAAAAAATCAGAATCTTTCATTTTCTTTGAAAAATCATCTGGTAATTCATACTAAGCGTCGAGCTTGAAATTTCTTATATTTGAATTACTTTGGAATATAAGTGAGCTGGTCATTGTACAAATCTACTCTATTGTGAGAGTTCTCTTTTGTACACAAATCTCTTTATCATCATTCTTAAACGATTCAGAGTTGTTGAATCATTGGACCAAACAAGGGGTTATTGTTTGGAGAGGCGGGCTCTAGCTTGATAGAAGGAGTGGTTGTAAATTGGTATTGTTCCACCACGTAACGGAATTGATATAGTGGAATCCTTTGGTGTTTTGCCAAAGGCGAGGACGTAGGCTGTGTTGAAGCCGAACCTCGTAAAAATCTTGTGTCTTTCTCTCTGATTTACTTTATATTATTTATTTGCTATTGTGGTATGATTTAAATGTGCAGGTTGTAGATTCTTAAGTGAGAAAGAAACAAAGGTACTTGATATTTAGAAAGTACGTTTTGATTAATCATTTGCGAAAACCCAAAAAAGGAGTACGTTGGTTAATCTGCGGAAATCTTGATCAAGTAAAGTGCCTACTAAGAGTTTACAAAAAAATCAACTAAAGCTCTAATATTTTTGGTTGAGTGATTGAATTATGTTGATTTCATTAATTGACTTGTGAATTTAAATTTTAGTATTTTAAAGTGTAGTTATCATTTATATATCTTGTTTTCTGGGTAATTAAAATCAATAGCTTAAAAATCATTAAAATTTAAAAAGAATCCAATTCACCCCCCCTCTTGGGAAGATATTCCTCATTTCAGAGTTTTTTGCCCCACCAAATTAGTCTATTGGCTTTAAGCATTAGGCTTAAAACTAAAATTAGCTTATGGATTTGAACTAAATAAACTCATTCATAAATAGCCATATTTTTAAGCTCGCTATTGCAACGTCCTCGGAAGATCAACTTCCTAAAAAAGGGAAGTGGAATCTCTGAACTACTTTGACCGAGTGGTGAAATCAATATCAAGTGAAACTTAGTGTAAATCATGGAAGTAAGGAATAGGTTGTTTGCAAGTTAATGAAGTTGCCAGTAACCTATTTTTTATCCTAGGTGTCACGACGTCTCTGGATCGAGGGTGCCCCGGGGAGGGCGAATAAAAATGATAAGTTAGATTTTTGGGGAAAATTTGGAGTTTGGAGTCACCACTAACCTTTTGTCTTGGTGTGGTTAGAATACTTAATTACTACTCAATCAATAGTAGTATCGGTCTTCATATATGAGGATCGAGATCAGGAGTTTGGTTATGCGAGGGGAAGGTACTAGCACCCTTACACACCTATTCTATGAACGGTACCTAATTAACTAAAAATTATCCCTAATTGAATTTTTAATAGCCTTTATTTTGCTCCTTTAAAATTTATATATATATATATATATATATATATATAATTAAGTAAGAAAGCACATATGCACATTTTTATAAAGCATATTTAAAATAGGGTGTGATTTTAGGAATTGTCTAACAAGACCTCCAAAAGTGGGGATCTTGTTTGAAAAATCCCACCTTGGAGCTAAGACAAGTGAGGCTTAGAAAGCTCATTGCCTTTTTTGAAATCATAGAGACACACCCTCACAAAAATCAAGAAAATCATCAAAGGGGGGGGGGGGTTAACATTCCTGGGTTTTCAAAATCTTTTTAGAAATTTTTTAAATATTTTTCAAAAAAGAAAAAGAAAAAAAGCTTCTAGGATTTTTCAAAGATTTTATTATTTTTTATATTTTTTATAATAAAAGAAATTCATATCAAATAATCGATCTTGACTTTCAAACATATAGGATGCAAAGGATATTAAACAATAAAATATTAATAGGCAATCAAATATTTCAAATAACTCACTATGGAAGCAAAAACAAAGAAGAAATAACGCAGAAAGGAAAATAATAACAACTCTTTAAGGTTCCAAATAATAATCCGACCAGTTAGAATTAAAAAAAAAAAATGTGTTGTGGAGAACATGTGAAAATTCTAGCTTCATTGCATGAGTAACCACCGTTTGATCATCTACATCATGCGGACTGCGCAGGCACTGGTGACGTAGAAACTTGAACCCAGTAAATAAAAGAAATAAATAAGAAAATAAGAAATGAAAATTTAAAAAAGGCAAAGCAGCAGGACTCGTCGATGAATCCCCTATTTCGTTGACGAGTTCCCTTCTACGACTCATCGACGAAGTTCAGGCATCATCGACGAAGAAATCCCGAGTGATAGGAAATTTGAGGCTTACGGTTCGTCGACGAGCCCCTTCTTTAGTCGACGAATGTTCTTCTGCAATTCGTCGATGAATGCTCCATTTCGTCGACGAATCCGGTCGGTTCAACGGCCTATTAATAGGCCTTAAATTACTTGTTGATTAAGAAAAACAATATATATCTCTCTAAACCTGGGAACCTCGCCCTTCTCTCTTCAATTTCTCCCCATTCGTTGGCCAAATCGACAATCGGAAGTCACCACGAAGTTCTAGGGGCAAATCTTTATAAGTGAACCAAAACGAAATCGTGTTTTGAGGTTTTCCAAACATCACCCCAAAGTTGAGGTAAGGGTAGAAATGGGTTTATTTAGCAGTAACTAATTAAATGGGGTGTATGAGCCTAGAGATGTTTAATGTTTGAACTGGGGAAATGTGTTTTCCAGGTTTTGAAGTCTGTGTCGCCATGGGTTGGGCTTTAAGAGCGTCGTAAGAACTCTCTCAGTAAAGAGATAAGGGGATTAAGTTAAATCAAGTTTTTATTAAAGTTGAACCGATTAAACTGATATATATATATATATATATATATATATGCATGTATATTTATGATTTCAAGGGTTATTTTGAAAACCGACCTTTCAAAGTGGACTTTATAAATTTAGGATATATGATATGGTATTTTGGATAAAACAAAAGGTGGAAAACTGGGTTTTATCTTATGAACTTCAAATTGTGTTTTCTTGGTTGTTTAACTGGCCATGTTCAAGTATTGAAATTGTGTGGTAGGTGAATAATCGATATGGATTATGGTATAACTGAAATTGGGTATGGTTGTGAAATACTGGAACTGAATGAATTCCAAATGATAGGGGGAGCATCTAAAATCTTTCAAATACTTTTTTCTTAGATCTGTTTTGAATCAAGTGTGGCTTGTGCTTAAATAAAATGATTATATTGAAAATCTTAAGTTGAATCATGTTGATTTGCCACAGCCATTTGATTTGCCATATGATCGTGCATGTGATTGTTGAATTTTTAGGATTATTATGGTTTTGGTTTTCTAGTTATATTTCAGTTTGTGTGCTTAATTAACAAACCAGAAAAATGTTGCTTGCTTGTATGATCTTTAAATTTTTTTTTGGCAAGAAACCCCAGTACTTTAAGCAAACATTTATATTCATACATATATATATTTATTGTAATACTTTATGGCAAGAACTAATTTCAAAACTAATTTTTTTTCTCTCTTGCCTTATTAATATTATTGTTATATACATATATGGTTTTCAAGTCGCATAACTAGTTCAGTAACTACACATAAAAATGTATGCGAACTAGTTAGACTATATTTGAGCTTAGACCAACTATTTGCTATCATGTGTCGTGTGTTTTAAACTCAAATCTTTCACGGGTCTTATAATATGTTTCATTTGCCATGGTTTGTGCATATTTATGGTTTAATTTAGTTTTCATGTTATTTTAATCATTTAAATGAATAGTTATATAGTTTGTGTGCTTAATTGCTATACTTCATACTTTGTCATTCATTGTGCATTGTATGATTTTATTATCTCTTTGGATGCCAAAAGTAATAATTCTTGACCATACTGAATAGTTTGAGTTAAATAGTTGTGGATAAACTATTTATATTAAAACTCAAAACAAACCATTTTTATACAGGTATTTTTTGAAAAAATGTTCAATTTTCAAACGACATACTGCCAAAATTTTTGAAATTTCCCAAACTTATCTTGTGTATAAATGTATTATACCCAATGCTTATGGCTATTTATTTTATAGCCCTTTTTGCTATTGCCAAAAGGGGGAGATGGAGATGGAGATGAGAGGCAAAAATTGGGTAGTAAAAATTGTTTGCATTGATAAATCTTTTACATAATGAACATTGTTAAGGGGAGCCCTCTAAGGCTATACCCACTTTTTTCATGGTGTATTAATCATCATCAAAAGGGGGAAGAATGTTGACCTTATAGGTCACATCCGGTTTTGATAATGACAAATACTTGTTGTATTTGATGGCTTTCAAGTTTGTGTGCAGATTTATATTAGCAAATGAATTGATGGCACATGAAGTAAAGTCTGAAGATTATTTCTTGTTGTAATTTATATTATATGGGTCTGTAATAGTAATTAGGATATCGGTCTGTAATAATCTTTACATGTCATGCATGTAGGTTTTGTAAGCCCAAAATGACCGTAGAATGACCATAGGCACCGAATGACCTTAGGGCACGGTCAACTGACACCGAATTTTTTGGACTATCTCAAAATGGCCTCAATAAGACCATAGTATGAATCTAGGTCCCAATACTCTCACACATATCACACAAAATACAAGAGTGTTAAAAATGCACTTAAATTAATTATTTCTAGGGAATTTGAGAGAGCTCAGGTGATCGAACCCCAAGAGTTCAAAACTCCTCGGGCGCCCAAACTGTTGAGAAGTCAACAGTTGACTTAGGCTCTCAGGCGACCGAACATTTTTGTGCATACCTTCCACGGGCGCCCAAACCCTTTGAAAGGGACCCCTCACCTACTCGGGCTACCAAGGGATATAGTTCAAATTGAGCCCCGGGCAAGCGGACACACGAGTTCGGGCTACCGAACCTATGACCGAGCACCTGAAGTTATGAAAAAATGTTTCTAACTTTGATTCAGACCACCAAACTCTAATTTGGGCTACCGAACCTATTTAAAGACCTTTTATTATTATGTCTGTTCGGGCGACCGAACCACGGTTCAGCCACGCGAACCTCGCCGAGTTAAAAATTATTTAACTGTGGTAAATACGAGTTATTTTGGGTTAATTGTGTTTAAACAATTTGAATCTTTTCTAAGAATTCCCAACAAGTCTCAAATGGTTATAATTTTTACCCTGCCTATAAATATAGGCTCATTTGTGAGGATTAGCAACAATTAGCAATTTCATTAGCCAAAAATCTTCTCTTTTCAAAATACTCTCTTTGCCCAAATACTCTCATAACTTTATTCCCTTGATACATTTTAGTATTGTGAGAGCATATTGGTTGTGCTAGTGTATATGAGGTATTGCTAATACTCTTATTCTTCTTGTTTGATTGATTGATTTTGGAGGAGTTTCGTTAAGTTTGTCCCACAGATTTCAATATTATAAATCTTGTGTTGGGATAAACTAACAAGCTTAGGGGTCTTTGTGTTGACTCTACGAGTCCAATCTTGTTTTGATAATGACAAATCACTTGATATTTGATCTGTGCATTGAGTTTGTGAACAGGACTTACACTAAGCATGCACGGAAAGTTAACAAATCTTGGCAAAGATCCATGGAACTCAAAGAGTACAGGAATCAAGATGCAAGCAGCAAAGTTCAAGAATATCTTGGGATAGGGTATTTAGAACTCATGTATTAACATTTTCATATGATTTAATTTGAGGCTCATTATAACTTAGAATGGTTTTAGGATTCATGCATTTCATGTACATCATTAGGAAACTCTCATGGACCTTGAAATGTTTTCAAAATCATGAAAAATATATTTTATGAAAGACCCAAGAAAAGAAGCCAAGTAGATTTTGTAGTTAGAAATGAAAATTTGAGAGAATGGGGAGTTCGGTTGCCTGAACTCAAACATCAGTAGCCTGAAGAATTTCTTCGGTTGCCTGAAGATTAAGTTCAATCGCCTGAAGAATTAAATGGAGAAAACAGAACCTGACCAAGGCTTTTCGGTCACCTGACCTTGGAACCTCAGGCGCCTGAAGTTGATACTTCAGGAGCCTGAAGTCGAGTTTGGTTGTCTAAACTCGCAGGAAAGCCTAAAAATCAGCTCTTTATTAAAAAGACACGCAAAAATCTTATTGATCCAACGGCTGAGATTAATTCTAAGGGTAATATAATATATATTATGAATATCTAAACCCTAGAGGACAAGCTAAGAGATACAACAAGAAAGATATACATCTTATTGCAAGCTTTGAACCCTAGAGCCGATTTTTTGCACTTTAATCTTCTTCCATCTTCGTTTGGGAAAATCTATACTGAAATCAAAAGGGCATTTATTCATCCAACTAAACTTTGATCCAATATTAAGGTTTGATCTGTCAAGTTATTATTTTTCAAGAACCTCTCATCTCTTTACGTGTTTATCGTTAGAAAGAGGTTTTGATCTTGAGTGTGTATTCACATATAAAAACTGATTTTCATAAAGATCATGTTTTGAGAAAAATTTGTTAGCTTGGTTGATTGATTTGAAATTCAAGAAGTACATAAACACATATTCATATATATTGTTCATTGGGCTTCTTATTGAAAAATCTACTTTGATTAAAATATTGGAACTTGAAGGAAAACTTTGTGATTTTTGATTGAGTTGTAATCAAGTCAATTTTTTGTTAAATAGCTCACTTCAAATATACTTGAGCATCTTTACAAAGTGAATCAAGAACCCTAATGGACTCCAAAGCATTCCAAATATATTTTCACTTGGGAGTTTTAATTAAATACAAAATTTGTGTGTTGACACATATCATACATCAAACGATTGTATCGTTTTTCATACATTCTTGAGCTTCGAGTTATATCATATGTTAATGTACTAGGAAATTGAATTGTACTCACAAGCTTTTGTTAGAAGCATTGTTTTGAGTGTTATTTTCAGATTTCATTGTAAACACGGTTTAGGTTGTGAACCGGGTGTGAGAAGGAAGCTGTACCTCTTGTGAGCAACGGATAAGGAGGGAGTTGTACCTCTTGTAAGCAACGGTTTGTAAGGGAAGCTCTGTCCCACTTTAAGGAGCAGGGTTTTTAGTGAATCCTTGAGTGGTTGCTCAAGGTGAGGACGTAGGCCAAGTCGGCTAAACCTCGTAAAATCGCATTTTTCTTCTCTCTTCCTTTTACTCTTTATTTTCCAAGTTATATTTAAATTGAGTATATTGCATGCATAGATAGGATTGCCACACTCACACCTAATTGAGCAACTAGAAGTAGTTGATAAACTTATAAGAAGTGTGTAAAAGAAAATTAAGTGAATTATTTTTTTTAATATCCAATTCACCCCCCCCCCCTCTTGGGATTACACCTTAATCAACACTTTGCATTGTCATTGCAAGATTCCCTTGGCTTTGATTTTGTTGTGCAAAAACATTTTCTACAAGCTATAATATTTTTCAAACTACTCTTGAGCTCATTACATTGAAGGAAAATATTTTGAGTTAGTTTGACTATTTGATTAGACATCTTTGAAACTCTGATTGAACATTGAGAATTGATATTTACCTAGTTTCAAAGATATTGCTTGTATTAAACACTCTTGAATACTTCACTAATCATACCCTATTCAGTGTTGCTTACACAACTATTTACATCACTGAGCTTACATGACCTATATTGTTGATGTGTATGTAATTGCGCATATTGGGTACATATCTGCTTTACATGAAAGCATAATCACTGTACTAGTTTGATTGAGAAAAATATTGTTATATTCCAGGCGTGGCCTGAGGGGGCGGTAATTCAACCCGTAAGGATTGTTAGGGTCTTCTCCGCCCCACAAGGAGAATTTGTAAAGGTTGAGGTCAGCCCTATGCTAATTGACCTGGTTGTATTAGGTGCTACTCAACCCGTTAAGTGAGCATAGTGGAATCCTCGAGCTTACGAGCTAGAGGCGGGGACATAAGCACAGTTGGCCGAACCCCGATAACATATCTAGTGTTGATTTTAGTTCACACAATTTACTTTCTACACCTGCATGTTTATGTTTATCATTTACATATTTGATTGGGATTGTGATTACATAGAAAGGCCCTAGGTTTTTGAAATACTACTTACTAGATTAGTTGAACCTAGGGGATTAATTTTTAAATACCCAATTCACCCCCTCCCCCCTCTTGGGAATACACCTAAGCTAATAACCTTTTTGAAATAACTTTTGACCTTATAAAAATATTTTTCAATTATTTTAAAAGGTATCCAGGTCCAAGTAATTAACCTAAGAGTTTCATGCTTCCATATTGAATTTGTTTGAAGTACTTACATGAGACTTCTTAAAAGACTATAACTTTCTATGCGCTAAGTCTACATGTATTTTCTTTGCTTTCAGTATCTTAATGTATTTACTTTGACTTCCTTCATAGCTCATTGACTTCAGTACATACTTCATCAAGTTGTTCTAACTTTAAGTACAAGCCTTCAATAGACTTTAGCTTTATTAGCATTAAGTTTGAGCTTTTAAAAGACTTTGTCAAGCACTTGTTCTTGAACACTTGAGTCCTGAATCATCACTTAACCAAATATGTTAAGTTCCTTTGCTTTGTTATCATCAAAACAAGATTCTAAGTTTTGTAAGACCAACAATCTCCCCCTTTTTGACAATGACAAACAATGAGCAAAAATGAGTAAGTCTTAATAAGGGTCCCCCTTACAATAAGCATCAACTTAACAACATTTGTAATATGACGATCATTTTCAATGTCAATATCAATATCATCTCATATATTTCATTTCATAGTTGAACCAATATACTTGCTTAGGTATACAGGTATCATGCTCAATTTTGGCCCAAAAATTCTCCCCCTTTTAACGTCAATAAAAAAGACCAAAAAATATAAATATCAAGATAGTGAGCAACCATAAGCAAAAGTATATATCCACTGAAGGCACAAAATTAGAACTTTGCATTCATTATGCATAAAAAGATAGAAAATAAGTCTTAAAACAGCATGAGAAAATACAAAAGATTGTATATCAGAATTTTCAATAATTTTTAGTAATGAACAAAAATCATGATATCGTTACTTAACAAGTATAACTCCCCTTAAATGAAATGTATTTCATATTTAATAGATTCAGAATTTCATTCTTGAAGTGCTAACTATGAGTCCTTGTATAATATGAGTGTAAATATCATGTGAAGCTATCATCATTATCAGTTATACTTTTAAACTTATCATGCCATGCTCATGGATATCAAGAATAATACCAATATCGTATCAATATCATATCATGCTCATGTTTAGCAAGTTATTTCAAACTCAAATTTGTAACTCAAATCTCTCTCCTCCTTTTTATATCAATAAAAAGGATAAACCGAAAGAAATATTATGTAAAAGTACTAAGGACCAAAAAATATTTCACATTTAGATCATAATAACAAGGTCCATAAGCCAGCATATAACATGGTCATCCATCATTTAGCATGCAACAGATATATATTATAATCTAACATCAGCATGTGAACTAAGATGGTCAAGAGAAAATAAATAAAAAAGCTAAGCAAAAAAAATAGTAGTGTCAAGCATTTCAACCTAGCTTAGTGTTTGGTTTCAAAATTTCTCTCGTTTGATTTATCCCTTTTCTATTTTACCAAGCTTCAAATATCTTTCCAAATTCTCTTATTGAAGTATATGACTTCTTTAACTTCAGAGATGAGCCTTGTATAATCTATCCTTTGATTGTGTCCAACAATGCCTTGTTTTTATATTCTTTTAATTCAAGAAGGGGGGTGAATTGGAGATTTAAAAATTTCCTCCTAGGTTAAACTAATCTAGCAATAGTATAATGCAACCTAGGAGTGGTCCAAGTATATATGAAATTGTAGATACGATATATTAAACAATTTTCAGTACATGTACCACAATTTCAATATTTCTCAATCAGATACAATGTAGTGTCAATCAGATATGCAGTATATTTAGCAGGGAAATTAAATCAAGCACAAAGCAAAATATAATATAGGAAATATAAAAGTAACACCGAATATGATATCGGGGTTCAGCAAATCCTACCTATGTCCCCGCCTTGGCTAACAAGCACAAGGATTACACTATAAGCTCACTTAATGGGTGGAGCGGCACCTAAATAACCAAGTCAATTAGCATAGGGCTGACCTCAACCTTTACATACAATCCTTACTAGACTGGATTACCGCACCCTCAGGCCACGCCTAGAAGACAACAGTATTTCTCAATACTGAACTGCGTACAGTGATTATGCTTCACAATCAAGTAGATATGCACCAAATGTAATCAATCAACCACACATCAATAGCATAGGAAATTGTAAGCTCAGTGATTTAATTTTGTGCAAGCAAACACTCAGCAAAGTATAATCACAAATATGCTTAAAAGTGTTCTAGCAAGCTATTTCTTTGAAACAAAGTACAACAAATTTCAATAATAGATTAGGATTTCAAAGATGCTGATCAAACATTCAAACTGACTCAAAGTATTTTCCTCAATGAAATAAGCAGAGGAGTTATTTGAAAAATATAACTTGTAAAATATTTTGCACACCAAACAACTATAACTATAGGAATTTTGCAATAACAATGTAAAAATCCACAAGCTAGTGAGTTTTTCCCAACACTAGATTTATCAAATTAAATCTGTGGGATAACTCTTGCTTAATTCTCCAAAATCAATGACAATCAGAAATCACAATAATGAGAGTATTAAGCAATCTATAACAAAGTAATAGCACAATAAGCTTTCTCACAATACTAGGATTAATCAAAGGAATGAGTGTATGAGAGGATTTGAGTAAGAATAGGCAAAATAAGCTTTTTTGAGTTTTGAGAGGATTTTTTGCTAATAATTTCTCTAATCTCTTACTAATCAGCAAAAATGAGGCCTCATATATAGAAGTTGCCCAAATTATGACCTCTAAGGACTCATAGGGCATTATTAGAATTGTTTAAAAGCTATTTTGAAAAAATAAACCTTTTTAACCAATTTTAACCTTTGTAAAAAATAAAAAACTAGAGAGTTTTCGAGTGGCTGAACCACGGTTCCGTCGCCCGAACAAACTCAGTTAAAAAAGTCACTTTTGATCGTTCGAGTGTCCGAATCAGGGCTCGGTATGCTGAACCAAGGCAATTTCATTCTATTTGCATTTCGGTCGCCTGGTTTATAATTTGGTTAGCCGAACTTATGTGTTTGGTCACCCAAGGCCATTTTGATCGTGAAGTTCGATTGGCTAAATTCGTGAAAATGGTCACCTCAGTGGTTCGGTCGCCCGTGGACGGTGTGTTCATTTCAGGTTAGTTTGCCAAACTCATGTCAACTTGTTGACCGGTCCATGATTCAGGCGCCTGAGGTGTTTTGACCACAACGGGTTCGGTCACTTGACCTCTCACAATTTTTAGTATTTAGTCCATTTTCACTTCACCTAATTCCCTTGTTATTATAAGTGATTTTGAGGACTTTCTTATGTGTTTATGCAAGAACCTAGTGTCTTTTCTAAGGTTTTGGGCATTTTAACTTAGCCTAAAAAACATGACATTGGTCGACTATCTAAGGTCATTTGATTTCCAAGGATGTGTAGGGACCTAAGGGCCTTCTAAAGTCTTTGAGTTTACAATAACCTACATGCATGATATGCAGAGATTATTATAGACTTTTTCCTATATTTACTATTACAGACCAATTAAAAATGAATGCAAATACAATAAATAAAATAGTTCTTCATTTTTTCAATATTTTAGATGCCATAAATGAAGCTTGATCTTCATAGTCCATATGGTTTGCTTAAGTTCCAACTAACAGTGCAAGCTAAAGATAAACCTGTTCAAGAAGCTCAGTACATGGGTAAGAAACATTGGTTTTGTCATAAACAAAACGAGACCAAACTCATAGAGTCAACATAGTAGTGTCAAACATTTCAACCCAGCTTAGTGTTTGGTTTCAGAATTTCTCTTGTTTGATTTATCCCTTTTCTATTTTACCAAGCTTAAAATATCTTTCCAAATTCGCTTATTGAAATATATGACTTCTTTAACTTCGAAGATAAGCCTTGTATAATCTATCCTTTGATTGTGGCCAATAATGCCATGTTTTTATATTCTTTTAATTCAATATAATAGTTATCAATAAGTTCAAAAGCTCATCTTTTAGATTTTCATACGTTGTTTCAACTTGTTCAATATCCTTGTATATTAGTTTGAACAAGGATAAATTTTCTTTTTGGAATTTTTGAATTCTCTAGATTTCTTAGATTTTCTCAGCTTCTTAGGTTCTCTATTATAGTAGATATTTCAACTATTGATAACTTACATTTTTAAAGATTTATCTACTATCCGAGCACATTTATAGTCATTACTAAATCTTTTAAGATTGGCTACTTTAAACCCTGTAGGCTATGGAGGCATTACCATATTTAAGCACAAATTTATCTTTCTCAATTCCTAATAAGAACGACTATTCCTAAGATCTATGGAATCCTTGGTTTGTGAACTAGGCTTTCATCTTGGTACCCATACTTTCTTGGGTCTTGATGGTTTAACAACAAATGTTTCTTTCACTTTCCAAACTTGCTTAGTTTTCACACCCTTTCTCTTTAATGGACATTCAAACTTAATGTGTTCTTTCTCCTTACATAGAAAACATGTGGTATGTGTGTAAGCATTTGAGGAGGAACTAACATAGTCTTTAGAGGCTCTTACAAAGTAACCCATGTAGAGGTTTTTCTTCCTTGTGTTCTCTACTCTATTGAATCCTATACCTTCTTTATCCAAAGACATTCTTTGTGATCCAATCATTTTATCAAAGTTCTCCTTTCCTTTAGTGAAGTTGTAAATTATTTTATTTTGATCCTCAATTTTACTTTAAAGGCAAAGTATTTCTGAATCTTTTATTCCTTTGCAGTCCGTTTGCATCCTTACTAGCTCTTTAGTCATCTGATTTATTTTTCTTTCAAGTTCACCAATGAGTAGGTCCTTTTCTTTTTCAATAGAAGTTTGAGATCTTAAATCTTCTAGTTTTTTTATTACCTTTTCATTCTTGCTTTCCAATCTTTAGATTTTTAAATCCATTTCTCTTTCAACAAGATTTTTTTATTATAATTCTTTCATTACAACTTCATTCTTATTTTTCAATGAAGTATATCGTTTAATTACTTTAACTAGAATCTTTAAACTATGAATAATTCTATTTGTAGTTCTTCATAAGATGGTCTACTCTCATCACTAGATTCATCAGATGAATCGTCACAAGAATCATTAAATGATTTGGATGAGGAGCTTTGTACTTCATTTTCGACCCATGCCATAAGACAACCATTTGCAATATCTTGGTCACTTGATTCACATTTTGAGCTACTAAAACTTATATCGTTCCATGTAGTGGCTTTCATTACCTTTTTATTTTTCTTCTTGAAATCCTTCTTAAGTTGTGGACAATTTGATTTTATGTGGCCCACATTCTTGCAATTATAGCATGTAGGAGGTTCATTCCTTATTTCCTTTTTATTGGTTTCTCCTTTAACTGATTTTGAGTCCTGGAATTTTCTAGTGAATTTATTCTTCTTTCTAATGATTTTTTCATGTTTCTTGGTTATGAGGGTTACATTATTTACATCCATTGTCTCTTCATGTTCATCGCTAGAACTTTCATTTGAGGCTTTAAATGCAATGGATTCCTTGGCTTTATATTTTCCTCTAGTTCTTTCATCTATTGCCATCTCATATGAAAGTAGGGATCCTATTAATTCATCCACTGACGTATTCTTCAAGTTTCTTCCTTCAGTTATTGCAGTAGCCTTAGGTTCCTAAATCAGTGGAAGTCCTCTAAAGATTTTCTAGATCATTTCATATGTAGAGTAGTTTTTCCCTAAGGCATTAAGGGAGTTTATTATATGGGTGAACCAAGTGTACATACTAGTAATAGTTTCATCCAAGTTCATCCTAAAAGCCTCATACTCACTTGTGAGCATGTCAATTTTACTATCTCTAACATCAATCGTTCCTTCATGGGTTACCTCTAGTTTATCCCATATTTCTTTAGCTGATTTGCATCCTATAATTCTATTGAACTCATTTACGTCAAGAACACAATATAATGCATTCATAACACTTGAATTTACTTGCAACATCTTATGGTCATTGTTGGTCATCTGTTTTTCTTCTTTAGGAATTTCTTTATTATCCACGATTTTAGTGGGGATAAGGTCACCTTGTGTGATAACTTTCCATCCTTTCCAATCCATAGTTTGTAAATAAATTCTCATTCTTTGTTTCCAAAAGGTGTAGTTTACACCGTAGAAAATAGGTGGTCTAGATGAGGATTGACCCTTAGCAAAGGAAGATACTCCTAGGTGTGCCATAGGGATCTTTATGTAGCTTCAAGTTTAATATTTACCACAACCCCGCTCTGATACCAATTGAGAAGTAAGGTGTATTCCCAAGAGAGGAGTGAATTGGGTTTTAAATTTTTCATTGAAACCTCTTTGTTTTACAAGTTCTTTTAGTTAAAGAGTTAACTCAAAAAATTAATATTTAACAATCACACAATTACAATAATATTGATTGACAACCTCACAAGTCCAACCAACAATCCTTTTGAATATTTCAATCCAATCAACAAGGTAAGCTTGATTTCATAATATAAAACAAATTACAAATTTCAACAAGCTTTCAAAATTTAGATTTTGATATCAAATAAGTTGCTTGAATTTAATCAATAAGTTAATGAGCTTTGATATTTATCAATCAACGTATTCTTTTAAGGTTTCCTCAAACTTTGATATTTATCAATCAATGTACTCCTTTTAAGGTTTCCGCAAACTTTGATATTTATTAATCAACGTACTCCTTTTAAGTAAGCATCCACGTAATTTATATATGCAAAAAATTAAAGAGATTTAGGGAAGAGAAAGATACCAAGATTTTACGAGGTTCGACAATACCCGCCTACGTCCTCGCCTTAGGTAAACCACCCAAAGATTTCACCATACTGCTCCCTTAACCAGGTGGAGCAAACCATTTACACACTTCTTCAAATAGGATGGAGCCCTCCTCTCCAAGTGATACCCCATGCTCAGTTAGCCAACGATTTAATCAACCCTAAATCGTCAAAAACAAGAGAAAATTTTGTGTGCAATGACACTCTCAAAAGAGCTAATTAGTATGATTTGAATATCACAATATACTTCAATCAAATATCAATATAGAAAGATGAAGCTCAAGTATATATCACCGTGTTCTTTCTTAGATTGAAAATTTTAAGTAAAAGACAAAAACTATGAGCTTTTAAATCAGCAAGTACTCAGTTTTAGCTTTCAAAAAATATTCAACAAGAATGCTTTGATTGAGAAAGAATTTGATCAATAATTGATTTTGATCTTTGTTGTTATATTTGATTCTTGGGTTTATGATTACGCGTCAAAACTGCGTAATTCGGCACCTTAACCCGGGTTTTACGGTTTATATTTTTAATTAAATGTCCAAAATTGTCCAATATTTTAATAAAGTGGCAAAATCATCATTCTTGAACTTTATTGCACTATTTATGAAGTTTTGGTAATTTTTTGTCGCAGGAAAATTCCCAGGAACCAAAACCAATACCTGTTCGTATTTTGTACATAACTTTTCTATCTGAGCTCCGATCGAGATGATTCAAATTTTTGGAGAAAGAGGAAAGGATTATCTACAACTTTCATGTTTTAAGTTTTGCGAGAAACAGGCTTTATAAGAGTCATATTTGCAATGAATAGAGAATGAAAAAAATGAAAAAAATCAAGTTGCCGGGTCAACCCTTTCCAAACGGGTCGGGTCGTGGCTTCATGGATCCTAGGGCAACCCAGTTCCCCCTTAAATCCCCTTCTCTTCCTCTCCTTGTGCAGGCAGCCCCCGGGGCTCCCCATTCTCCCCTCTCCGGCTTCTTCTTCTTCTTCTTCTCTTCTCCTTATTATTCTTCTTCTTCTTTAGTTTTCTTTGCTTCATTCCATCTTGCTCTCTTCTCTTCCCTTTACTTTCTCTCCCTCAAACTCTCTTCTCTCTTCCCCTGCTCTTCCTTCTTCCCCTGCTCTTCCAGCCCCTCTGCCCTCTCCTTCATTCTCTCTACTCTCAGCCTTACCAGCAGACACCATCGTGCCCTCTACACAACTCCCATCCCACTCCATACCAGCAGAAG
Source organism: Malania oleifera (assembly GCF_029873635.1). Taxonomy (NCBI): domain Eukaryota; kingdom Viridiplantae; phylum Streptophyta; class Magnoliopsida; order Santalales; family Ximeniaceae; genus Malania; species Malania oleifera. The sequence goes on from NC_080418.1 coordinate 47,292,585, forward strand.
ACCCGAGGCCAGCTGCTGCAACCAGCTTCTCCACCCCTCGGAGCACAGCCGGCTGTTCATCTCCTCTACAGAAGTCTCCAAACAGCAGCCCCCCTGCTACTATACCAGCAACCACGAGCAGCAGCAGCAACAGCAGAGACTTGAAGACCCGAGGAGATTCTTCATGGCACAGCAGCCCCTCGGCCACCCTTCCTCAGATTCCAAGACCAGCACAACCCGAGCCAGAACAGAGCAGCCCTCTCTCTCTCTCTTTCTTCTTTCCTTTTCTCTTTAATTACTCTCACCTTTAATTAGTCGTTGTTAATTTTCAGTAGAACTATTATTTATGTTTTGAGGTTTCAAACTTTGTTGGATGACTCATAGTTAATTCTCTTTAATTCCTTCTCTTCTCAAAGTGATATTAGTAATAGATTTATTTTTATTTTTATTTTCTTGTTTTTCTTGTTTGCTTGAAGTTTTTTTTTATCATTGATTAATGTATAATTCGGTTTCTTGAAAAATAAAAAAATAAAAAAAAAGAAAAGAAAAAAAATATATCTTTCTTGGAAATTAAATTAGTTGTTTTCCTTAAGATTCAAAAATTCGTTGAATTTTATTTAGTTTAAGATTAATTTTTTTTAAGGCCGTTTTTTTGTTGTCTTTCCGTTATTGTTTAGTTGTTAGAGTTTTAACTTTTGTTATAATTATTGTTTGCGTAAAAAGGGGTTGGTTCTTGAGTAAAAAGTTCATCTTTAGGTTTTCCTTGTCTGCATGTTTAAATTCCGGCTTCAAAGTTGACATTTTTAATTAGTGCGTGTTTGATGTCCCTTAGGTAGATTAGAGTTTCTATTTTTATTGTTTACTTTAATGCCAGCTAGGTCTAGGGTTTTAATTCGTGTGTTTGTCTAATTTATCAAAAGAAATCCCAACAATTTTGAAAAACCAAGAATCTGAACCAAGTTCAATACTGTTTTGTTTTCGATTGGACAAACGTAAAATTTGAGATTAAAACGCATTCCCTGAGGAGACGATCTAGCCCTTGGGCTTAATATTATAAGACAGAACTCCTATACTTGGGATAGCTCTTGAGCTGCTCATTTTTCGAGTGAGTCAAGTTTTTGGCGCCGTTGCCGGGGAATGTTGTTCTTAGTCTCAATTTTGCGTTTTTCCCGTCATTTTTATTAGTTTTATGAAAAAAAAAAAAAAAAAAAAAACATAAAAGAAAAACAGAAGAAATTTTGAGTTTTGAAAATATGGCTACACCTGCACCGCGCACGATAATGGATTTTTTGCAGCTTGAATATGCCACTGCATCCTCTTCCACTATTTTGCCTTATGACGAGCTTAATTTCATAATGCAATGCGGAAGGACGTCATTGCTACCCGAGTTTTATGGGATGGAATCTGAGTGCCCATGTCAGCACTTAGCAGAGTTTGAATTAACCTGCAACATGTTTTTCTCTCATGCTAAAACTGATGAATCTATTTGACTGAATTTATTTCTTGCTACTTTGCAGGATAGGGCACTGATCTGATTTCATTCCTTGAGACCTCACTCTATCATTAATTGGGTTGATATGGAGCTTGAATTCCTGCATGCGTTTTGTCCCTCACAGAAAACTCAATTTTCATAGGAACAGATTCTTAATTTTGTGCAACATGATGATGAGACATTTGGGGCTTGCTGGGAGCGATTCAAGGATCTACTAAGCACTTGTCCACATCACGGGTTCGACTCATGGAGGTTAGCTGATTATTTTTATACTACTCTTACCCCTGATTGCAAGTGTTTTGTCCAGACTATGTCTAATGGAGAGCCCGTCAGCGAGGATCCAGATCAGGTATTATCATTCTTTGATTACTTAGCTGATAATGTCCCACAGTGGAACACACGATGCACTCAGGCACCTATAACTGCACACCCTATTAACACAATCGGTGGTGGAGATGTATATGAGCCACCAAAATACCCAGATATTCCTCCGCCTCAATACCAGCCACAACAAATCCCTCAGAGCTGTATGCCGTCAGAATTTCTGGAGGATAGCATAACTCAGATGGCAAACATGCTCCAGCAATTCATGCAAACTCAAGTTGATCATAATAATGAATTGCGAGATACCATTAATGCGATAAGCATACAATTGGATATCTTAGAAAATGAAGAATTGCTCACAGAACCTCAGCCTAGTCCTCAAGAGTACCAGCAACCACAACAACAAATGCACGATGATCTCTTTGAGGCAGCAGAGGCTGCCATCACTTTGAGAAGCGAGAAAGAATTTCCCCAACCTAAGATGCTCATCGTCGAACAACCAGTTGTCCTAGTACTAGAAGTCATGGCTGAACTAGAAGAGATCAAAGAAAAATTAGAGGAAACGAGGCCACAAGCGGAGCAGTTAGTTGATGAGGAGACTGATACTTATACGGAGTACCAACCTATGGTACCTCATACTTTGAGCTCAGAAACCATGGAACCGTCACCCTCGCCTGAATCAAATGTTAAGGAGCCTAATGTGGAGGCAGACTCTTGTAGTGGTATGATGATATTTACACCCGATAAAGAGGGTGACCAGTCTAGTGAGCATATAATTTTTAAAGAACCAGGTAAAACCTTTAATGTTAATGCTTCTGAAGAACTGCAGGTAATTATTCCGGTCACTTTCTCTCAACCGTTAGTTCGTAAAGAAGCACATTTCCTGGACACAATGTTGAATAAAGACCCTTTCTTGTCCACACACGAGGGTCGACCTATACACAAATTGTTTGGTATTTTGACATGCATTAATTCATTTGAGGTTGATTTTCGTGCAGGTATGACGACTGATCGATTGTGGCGGCTCAAATTTGGAGAACCGCCGATGCAATTTATAGACCTGCGGCCACCAGACGAAATTCCTCCAGAGCCTCCGCCAAGACAATTGTGATGTTTTTCTTTCCCTTATTTTCCTTTTATTTTATCTTATTTTATTTTTAGTTAGTTTTCAGGTCTATTTTCTCGTAGTTCGATCTTTGTTTTCCATTATTTCGCCACTCAGGTACGCCTTACTTGTCCCGTGCACAGTATTTTCTATTTCCCCTATGCTTTCACATTGAGGACAATGTCCCACTTTAGTTGGGGGGGATGAGCATTCGCATGTGACACTGTGCACGTACACGTACTGGGTTTTAAAACAAAAAAAACAAAAAAAAATCAAAAAATCAAAAAATCAAAAAGAGAGAGAAAGAAAGGAGGAGCACTGAAGGATTACATTACACTATGCCATGCTTAACACTGCGTATACCTTTCATATACTCGCGTATAACTTCAGAATGACACACTTGAGTCAATCATGCGTAGTTTCTCTTTATATGACTTTATGACTCTATGAAGAACTGATTGGTAGTACATTCGTGTTAATTTGACTATATAATTTCTTGTATTTACACAGCATCTCACGAGACTGAATAAACACATTCACTTGATTCATTGCACTTAGGGTTCCTTGTGAGCACTGAGAGAGCACTCGTGGCGACTATGACACCTTGTGAGATATCCTTGAGTTATTTATCGTCCTTTTGAGCGTTAATATCAAATCAGAGTTCATAGAACTCAATTCTCTTTTTCTGGATGATTCCTTTGTACACTAGTCTTTGTTTTTGATTTGCTAGTCTAGAGGTGACACCTAGTGGGGAGATAGAAACCTAGGTCTTGTAGCCTACTTAAGATGTGAAGGCTGAGCCACCCCTAGAGATAGACTTAATTCATGAACTCTTATTCGAGCTCAATTCCCATTGATGGTATGAAGATTACAAAAGAAGTGTTATGATTGTCCTAATTGATCAAGAAAAGACAGAAAATGAAGAATGAGCAAAATAAAGAATAAGCAATACACATGCACATGAAATGAAATGTCAATGCAGGCCCAAATACATATCACAAAAAGTCAAGGACGACATATATTTTCCACGTATGATGATTCTTCAACCGATTAATACCTCAGATGCATTCACGACAAGTTTGTGAGTAAGTTGATCTTGGGTGGTCTCAGTTGGATATGGCGAGTAGGTGAGAAGATGCTAAGGTGAAGGACCCGACACCTCACAGATAGGCTAGATCCTTTCCAGACTAGTCCACTCCATATACTTAGCGTTGTTCCCTTTAATATGTGGGATGTTTGATCGGGACACTCCTCCTCACATATGATGAGTGAACCCATTTTCTTTGAGTGTTCTTGAGGTTATACCAGTTAGGCCGAGTCAAAGTGATCGTTCTGTAGGTGCCCACTGGCGTCCTAGGTGTATTGAGTCACACACATCACACACACCTCGAGAGTTTACCTATTTATACTCGAACTTATATGACTGCATTAACTTTGAATATGCCACTAATTAACTTCATGTGAGTATGCTATTCTTGAATCACATATAAACGATGAAACTTGCATGAGTGACGTGCTTTGGAGTCGTGTGCATTGAATATGAACAAACTTGTGTGAAATTCAGTTATGTTCTTGTATGTGAAGTGGTATAATATTGTCACATGTGCATTGATTTCATGATTATTGGAGTTTATAGTTGTATATATCACCCTGAGATTCATTCACGTCATTTGCTAGAGACTAGCAAATGACGTGATTACGCGTCAAAACTACGTAATTGAGCACGTTAACCCGGGCTTTACGGTTTATATTTTAATTAAATGTCCAAAAATATCCAATATTTTAATAAAGTACCAAAATCATCATTCTTGAACTTTATTGCACTATTTATGAAGTTTTGGTAATTTTTTGTCGCAGGAAAATTCCCGGGAACCAAAACCGATACCTGTTCGTATTTTGTGTATAACTTTTCCGTCCAAACTCCGATCGAGATAATTCAAATTTTTGAAGAAATAGGAAAGGATTATCTACAACTTTCATGTTTTAAGTTTTGTGAGAAACAGGCTCTAAAAGAGTCAGATTTGCAATGAATAGAGAATGAAAAAAATGAAAAAAATCAAGTTGCCGGGTCAACCCTTTCCAAACGGGTCGGGTCGTGGCTTCATGGATCCTAGGGCAACCCAGCTCCCCCTTAAATCCCCTTCTCTTCCTCTCCCTGTGCAGGCAGCCCCCGAGGCTCCCCATTCTCCCCTCTCTGGCTTCTTCTTCTTCTTCTTCTCTTCTCCTTATTATTCTTCTTCTTCTTTAGTTTTCTTTGCTTCATTCCATCTTGCTCTCTTCTCTTCCCTTTACTTTCTCTCCCTCAAACTCCCTTCTCTCTTCCCCTACTCTTCCTTCTTCCCCTGCTCTTCCAGCCCCTCTGCCCTCTCCTTCATTCTCTCTACTCTCAGCCATACCAGCAGACACCATCGTGCCCTCTGCACAACTCCCATCCCACTCCATACCAGCAGAAGACCCGAGGCCAGCTGCTGCAACCAGCTTCTCCACCCCTCGGAGCACAGCCGGCTGTTCATCTCCTCTACAGAAGTCTCCAAACAGCAGCCCCCCTGCTGCTATACCAGCAACCACGAGCAGCAGCAGCAAAGACTTGAAGACCCGAGGAGATTCTTCATGGCACAGCAGCCCCTCAGCCACCCTTCCTCAGATTCCAAGACCAGCACAACCCGAGCCAGAACAGAGCAGCCCTCTCTCTCTCTTTCTTCTTTCCTTGTCTCTTTAATTACTCTCACCTTTAATTAGTCATTGTTAATTTTCAGTAGAACTTCTATTTATGTTTTGAGGTTTCAAACTTTGTTGGATAATTCATAGTTAATTCTCTTTAATTCCTTCTCTTCTCAAAGTGATATTAGTAATAGATTTATTTTTATTTTTATTTTTATTTTCTTGTTTGTCTTGTTTGCTTGAAGTTTTTTTTTATCATTGATTAAGGTATAATTCGGTTTCTTGAAAAATAAAAAAATAAAAAATAAAAATAAAAAAAATATCTTTCTTGGAAATTAAATTAGTTGTTTTCCTTAAGATTCAAAAATTCGTTGAGTTTTATTTAGTTTAAGATTATTTTTTTTTAAGTCCATTTTTTTTTTTTTTTTTTTGTCTTTCCGTTATTATTTAGCTGTTAGAGTTTTAACTTTTGTTATAATTATTGTTTGCGTAAAAAGGGGTTGGTTCTTGAGTAAAAAGTTCATCTTTAGGTTTTCCTTATCTGCATGTTTAAATTCCGGCTTCAAAGTTGACATTTTTAATTAGTGCGTGTTTGATGTCCCTTAGGTAGATTAGAGTTTCTATTTTTATTGTTTACTTTAATGCCAGCTAGGTCTAGGGTTTTAATTCGTGTGTTTGTCTAATTTATCAAAAGAAATCCCAACAATTTTGAAAAACCAAGAATCTGAACCAAGTTCAATACTGTTTTGTTTTCGATTGGACAAACGTAAAATTTGAGATTAAAACGCATTCCCTGAGGAGACGATCTAGCCCTTGGGCTTAATATTATACGACAGAACTCCTATACTTGGGATAGCTCTTGAGCTGCTCATTTTTCGAGTGAGTCAGTTTAACATGTATTTATAGATAGAAAAAATAGTATTTCGTATTCCCCAAGTTTCTTTGAGTATTCCCCAAGTTTTTACAAAGTTTGAGGGCCAAGAAAACACTTTTGGAAACCTTCTTACGCTATTTTGAATTTAAATTTACGAAGGTCAGTCGCCTAAACCCAAAGGTCAGTCGCCTATGCCTTTCAAATTAGTGCATTTTTTAAGTCAGTACAAGGTTAGTCACCTGGGCCTGATGGGTCAGTTGCCTTACCTAATTTTGTTTGTTTATCAGTCAACTGATTAGATTTGGTCAGTTGCCTGATCTGCTATCAATTTCAACCACCCTTCAGTATTTTGGTCATAACGTTTTCTATACAATTCCAAATCGGTCGTCCTTGCTATCAACAGAAAGCTAAGAGAAACTAATACAACTTTCATGCTGGACACTTTTTAAGATAAGAAACCATTGATAAAGAAAATTGCACATCAATGCAGATATAGAAAAAGGAAAGAATTTGGAGAATCTTGTTTTGGTGCTTTTTATTCCAAAAATAATTTTAACCTTGTTGAAATAACTTTTGACCTTATAAAAATATTTTTCAAGTATTTTAAAAGGTATCTAGGTCCAAGTAATTAACCTAAGAGTTTTATGCATCTATATTGAAATTGTTTGAAATACTTGCATAAGACTTCTTAAAAGACTAACTTTCTAAGCGCTAAGTCTTTATGTATTTGCTTTGCTCTCAGTATCTTCATGTATTTTCTTTGAGTTCCTTCATAACTCATTGACATAAGTACATACTTCATCAAGTTCTTTTAACTTTAAGTATAAGCTTTCAATAGACTTTAGCTTCATAAGATCTTGTAGCATTAAGTTCGAGCTTTTAAAAGACTTTGTCAAGCATTGGTTCTTGGACACTTGAGTCCTGAATCATCACTTAAACAAATATTTTAAGTTCCTTTACTTTGTTATCATCAAAACAAGATTTTAAGTCTTGTGAGGCCTAACACTAACAACTTCTACCTAATTTCCAGTAGGGTATATATTGTCAACTTTATCTCATATTTAAGCCTTATATCTTATCGCCCAAAAGACATCTTTATATGGGTAAATTTTTTCTAATACAAATCGACAATATATGGGAACATGAGTCAAGACTAGCTCCTTTTTCTAAACTTTTGGCATTCTTATTACAATTTTTATTACTTATTATACCTTTGTAAGGGAGATACACCGCTATGTAGGATCCATCTAAAGCTTCTCCTGTCTAATTTGCCGCACTCTAATTTGTCATGACTCCTTTTTGAGGGAGCTAAACTCATATGAAAAGAACCACACTCCTGCATAGGATTCACCCCTATAGTAATGACAACTTGATACTCTCCCAAATATAATCTTTAATAGTCTTATTACATAGTCACACTTAATATTACTTCCATCTATATTGCCCAATCAAATATCAATACTCAAAAAATAACTTGAAATGTAATAATTTCAACCTAATTTTATTAAGATATTGTATCCCTTTTAATTTATTGGATTTTGGGGGTGGATTGAGGAGCAACAATCACACACAAGAAAAATACTGAACACCAAGATATAACATGGTTCGTTCAAATCAACCTACATCCACAGAGCACACACAATTTCACTATAAACTAGGAGAAATACAAGGAGGAGAAGGAGGCTAATGCCCTCAACTCAACTCACTCTCTCTCTCTCTCAACAAAAATTCACTCTGCCTCACACAACACTCATAGCTTCTGCTTATTCTCTGCACTCTATTCTGCGCACAACTCCACACCAGGGTTGGCTTTCATTAAGGCCACTAAGGTGCTTGCTATTTTTGGGGCCCCCAAATTTTTTTTAATATAATAATGTTAACATTATTTATGGAATTCATGTGTTTGGTGGGTGAAGTGCACATGTAGTGTAGCTAAAATTATTTGATGTGCCTAGAAAATTAATTGTAAATAAAAATAAAAATTAAACAAAATATTAAGGGCCCCTAATTAAATCATTTGCCTAGGGCCCCATATTGGGAAGAGCCGCTCTTGCTCCACACAATACCCTCTGCCCTCACAATGTTTTTGCCACACAAACTGCACAATTTTTGCACACACTTGCACACACTAAACTCTCTATTCCTGCCACCCACACAGCCACGCACAATTTCTCACATCTTGACCCACACACACAAACACACACACACATCTCCTTTATATAGCCATTAATGGGGGGTGTAATTCAAAGGTGGTTGACTAAAAATCAACCATGGTGGATTGGGTAGGTGAAGGGTTGGTGGCCACCAGTCTCCAATGTTAACGATTGCGGCTAGGTGGTGTGGCTACCTACTCCGTTACGAGCCACAACATAACAATATCCACCTTGGTGAGTATCAACTCCCAAGTCCACAGCTCCACCTTGATACAAACTCAATCAAGGCAAATCTTTAAAGTTTGGTTCAAATGTTTGAACAATGCAAAGAGCACCACCTTCTTCATTGGCAAACCGAACTCGTCTATCTATTTCTAAGGACAAGTAGTTGTCATCATCCGAGGTCAAACCACCAACAATTGTGGTTCCCATTAACTCATATGACTCACGAGACTCCTTCTCAATAAAAACCATTGAGTCACGTCGAATCACCTCCATAGCCCCACCTGCGACAAAGATTTGACAACCCTGAGAATCCAACCGATTAAGGGAGATCAAATTTCTTCACATCTTTGGAATGACATTTACATCATCCAAAATACGAGCCCCTCCAACATGCGTCTTCAGCTTCATATATCCAATCCTTCTAACGTCGCATGAAGACCCATCATCGAGTGATACCGTACCACGAACTTCTTTGAAAGAATGGAAAAAATCTTCTTTAAAAGAAACATGAACTGAACTCCTAGAGTCCAAAACCTATCCATTATCGTTTGGACTGCTGCAAGCATTTATGTTCTTTCCCATCAATTTTCAGCACTCCCTCTTCATATGACCGTACTTCTTGCAGTATCGACACTACACATTATTTCAATTGATTTGTCAATGTAAGCTGCTTGCCATTACAAGGGCTCATCATTATCATGCCATATGGCATGCTCTAATACATTGACACCATCCTGTGTCTTCTTTTCTTCTTCATACTGTTTTCGATCTTCACAGTCCCTTTTGAAGTGGCCATTTTTATCACACCAATAGCATACAACCTCGCTCATATCTCGTCCTCTTGATTTTGAATGCAATTGTTTACCTCTAAGCTTTCGATCTTTGCTTCTTCCTTGCCTCTCACTATTAGCCACCAAAGCTTGCTCATGAGAAGTCACAATCGGCTTTATTAGCATCTCAGAATCTTGAAGTGATGCCATCACATCATCCAACTTCAAGGTATCTTTCCCCATGAGCAATGCTGTTACCAAACCATCAAATGAAGCTGGTAGAGACGACAAAAGTAGAAGCGCCTCATTCTCTTCATCAATTTTCACGCCGAGGTTCAATAACTAGGTCAAAATCTTATTGAAATCATTTGTGTGATAAAAAAACTACTTCTCTCGTTCATTCATAGTTGATAAAGTTTCTTCTTCAGAAACACTTCATTAGTAAGGGACTTCATCTCGTCCTTCATCGCAAGCTTCCACTTGCTCGTATATGCTACCTGACATGCTTCATCATAGCATTCAGGCTCTCCTCCATCTATAAGAAGTAAATAATCCATATACCTTTTATTTGGTACATAGGGCCGAGAAGATCTCCTAAGCTTTGGAACTGGAGTAGGAGGCGGTGGTTCGACGATCTGCTCCACTAGTTCCTTCCCTTGAGGATTGTATTGTTATTGTTGTGTCCCGAAACCTTTTGGGACATCATCTAGAAGCCGAAATTGGTGCCGTCAAACATCTCAATTTTGAGCTCTTTTCATTCGACATCTCAATTCGCTTATCTAGATATGGAATCGACTTAAACAGACAGAACGGTTGGATCCATAATGGCCAAAAACCTTTGAAATAGTTCAATTCGTTTGAAAAATGAACCCGAAATGGATCCGAAAAGCCTGGTCAATGTTTCAGGTCAAACTAATCAATTTCCGTTAAACATAACAGAATATTCCCTTTCTTAATGGAGTATGCTAACGCTGTTACTTGACCCCATTTTCTAACATGGATGTAGGGCCCACTTGATGACGTGGCATGGTGGGGCCCACCACTAACGTGGCACTGTGGACTCGACTGACTTGGCGACACGTGGCATGCGAGGTGACCGCTGACGTGCGCTGACTCAGAAGCTGACATGGCGCTGACTTGGCTGCTGATGTCACGATGATGCCATTCATCTTCTTCCTTCTACTCGCTCACCATGAGTTCGCTGGTGCGTGTGGGTAAGTAGGATCACCTGTCGATCACCGGTGGTGCATGGCAACGTCATCTGACTGTCAGTGGTGCGTGCGGCGTTGTCTGACCTCCATTTGAGCTCTAGTTACCACCATTGGCTTCATCTCAATGAGGGAAACACATTGGTGTCTCAAAAACACAGTTTTGAGATACTCGGCAGAGGCTCTAATCCGGTGATTTTGCTTCGATCTGGAAATTTTGCTCCAACCTTGCTTTGATTCCAATTATTGGGGGTGGATTTAGGAGCAACAATCACACACAAGAAAAATACTAAACACCAAGATATAATGTGGTTCAGTCGAATCGACCTACGTCCATGGAGCACACACAACTTCACTATAAACTGGAAGAATTACCAGGAGGAGAAGGAGGCTGCTGTCCTAAACTCAACTCTCTCTCTCTCTCTCTCAATAAAGATTCACTTTGCCTTACACAACACTCACAGCTTCTGCTCACTCTCTGCACTCTGTTGTACGTACAACTCCACACAACACCCTCTGCACTCATAATTTTTTTGCCACACACACTACACAATTCTTACACACACTGAACTCTCTGTTCCTGCCACCCACACCTTCACGCACAATTTCTCACATCTTGACCCACACACACTTACACACACACACATCTCCTTTATATAGCCATTAAAGGGGATGTAATTCAAAGGTGGTTGGCTGAAAATCAACCATGATGGACTGGGTAGGTGAAGGGTTGGTGGCCGCCGACTTCCAATGTCAACAATTGTGGCTGGGTGGTGTGGTCGCCTACTCCATTACAAGCCACACCCTAACATTTAACCTTATGGCTCTATCACTTAAAAGCAACCTTATATAATGAAGATCTTTTTAGTACACATCCCATATGGAATCATGAAAGATTACCCAAATTGTAGGAATAAAATGGAAAGAAAAAAGGAGTCCAAAATTTTTGTGGGTGGTACACATGTGTGGAGCTCCATAAATGAATGTACATATATATAAACACCTCGGCGCTTACTTGCCCTTTATTGATTGTAAAAGATGTACTAGAACTTCAAATTTGGGCAATGATACATCCCAACAACCTAGAGGTTTTTTTAAAAAAAAAATTTATACTAATTTTAATTTAATCAAAAATATTTAAAAAATTTTGGATAAACCTTATTTTCACAATTGATGTGTTCATAAAAACGCATGGTAATATTTTTTAAACAATTTTTTTAAAATAAACTTACACCAAGTAGCATTTTTTTCTCTTCCTCCCTTCCCTTCCCCTATTTTAGCTATGAAATATACCCCTGAATACCTCCCTCCACAGCCCAAAATATCTCCCTCTAAAGCCCCACAACGACTGACCCTCTTTCCAACTTTTTCTGCGAACCCACCTCCGTTCTAGACTTTCGCCGAAGCCCCATCCCTGCCACAGACGTTTCACCTTCTGCCGCTGTAATACTGCCTGATGCGTTGGCCCACTCCAACAATGTTTAATTAGGACAAATTGTTCACGGGCTTGCGGTTGCTTGACATTGACAACTCCGACATCGATCAATCTAGGGCTATTACCCAGTTGGGTCCTTGCATCAACCCTCAATTTACTCTCATTCCTGATTTCCCACCTTCTCAACTCCTCAATTATGTGTCGTTGCCGTTCGGTCCAACTGATTTCAATCAAATCTTGAATGCCTTTGAATTTATCTCATTTAAAGCAATAAAGTTCATGGACCGTGAGAAGACAGTCGCTCACATTTGGTCGGCGACCCTCACTCGCCTAGCTGCGACAAACGGCATCGCCGTGTTCCTAACCATTCTCCGACGCCTCTCCCTTCGTGTCGTGGTGTTCGTGGACGATGAAGGGTGGGTAGATGCCGGCATGTCATTGTTTTGCTGAGATTTCATCAACGGCCTCAATTTCTACTCGGCGATGCTTGTAAGAATTTGGCTCTGTTGTTGTGAGTGAGAAGCGCTGGGCTGCAATGGATCAAATGTAGGGAGGAGAAGAAGAGAATGCAGAACAGAGGAAAGAACAATAAAAGAAGAATTCTCCGCATATATATATATATATATATATATATATATATATATATATATATATATATGCTGATCCAATACAAAAAGGCATGCTTATATATATACGGTATAAAATGGAATCTAAATGGTTGGAGGCTAACTACAGGAATAAAAATACAGTTATTCCTAACAATTTCCCTATAACAGAACGGAGAAAAATAAAAAATAAATAAAATAAAACAAGAATTCTGTAGATACGGGCTGCCTGTACCCAGTTCAAGTTTCTTCATTCTTCAACAGCCCCCCATAAGATGGAGAGTAGATGTCTTCTACTCCCATCTTGGATAAGCATGAATAAAAAGCCTGTGAACCTAAGCTCTTTATGAGAATATCTGCCACTTGCAACCTGCTTTCCACATGTTTTGCTGAAATGCAACCTTCTTGAATCTTGTCTCTAATTAGATGACAATCTATTTCTATATGCTTTGTCCTCTCATGAAATATGGGATTTGTGGCAATGTGTATAGATGATTTGTTGTCATAGAACAAGGAAGCAGCTTGTGAATGAGCAATTTGTAGATCGTTAAGTAAATACTTGAGCCAAGTCAATTCACAGCTCACATTTGCCATCGCGTGGTACTCTGCCTCTACAAAAGACCTAGAGACCATACTTTGTTTCTTTGATTTCCAAGACACCAAGGATTTCCCAAGGAACACATAGTAGCCTGCCACAGATCTTCTAGTGTCTGGACAAGCCCCCCAATCTGAATCACTAAAACCTCTAAGATGGATTTCTGAGTCCACTGGATAAAACAAACCCCGCCTTAGTGACCCTTTGATGAACTGCAGTACCTTGTGGGCTGCCTGCAAGTGTGGCACCCTTGGATTCTTCATGAATTGGCTTAGCATTTGGACTGAGTAAGCTAATTCAGGCCTAGTTGTAGTCAGATACAATAATCTACCGATCAATCTTCTACAAAGAGCAGGCTCAGGAAGTAATTCCCCTTCTTCTTTGGACATTCTTACATTTTGATCCAAGGGAATCCTTGCTGGAGTGGGGCCAATGGTACCCGAGTCTTTTAAAATGTACAAAGCATATTTGCATTGACATAAATGAATCCCCCTTGTTGTCTTTGCCACTTCAATACCCAAAAAGTACTTCAGCTTGCCAAGGTTTTTGATTTTGAATTGGTCATCAAGAGACCTCTTCAATTGATCAATTTCATCCATGTTATTTCCAGCAACTATTATATCATCCACATATACTAGAATAGTTGTGAAAGAGCCCTCAGTTACCTTTGTGAACAAGATGTAATCTGCCTTGGATTGAATATATCCTTGGTGAATGATGAAATTTAAAAGTTTTAAATACCACTAACGTGAGGTCTGTTTGAGACCATATAAACTTTTGTTTAATTTGCATATTTTTCTCCTACTTTCATTAGGATACCCCGGGGGCAACTCCATGTACACCTCCTCCTCCAAATCCCCATGCAAGAAGGCATTATTGACATCAAATTGCTATAAGAACCACCTTTTTACTGCTACAATGGCTAACAAGGTTCTCACAGTAACCATTTTTTCCACTGGAGAGAAGGTTTCATGATAGTCCAACCCCTCCTGCTGTGTGTACCCTTTAGTAACAAGCCTGGCCTTGTATCTTTCTATGCTACCATGAGCAAGAAATTTGATTTTGTAAACCCATTTACAGCCTATTGGTTCTTTATCAAGAGGTAAATCCATAATAATCCAAGTGTCATTGAGTTCAAGAGCAGCAATTTTAGCCTTCATGGCTTCGAACCACTTGGATGATGCACTTGCTTCTAGGTAAGTTGTAGGTTCAGTGTGTGAAGTTATGGAGGTCACGAAAGTTTTGTGAGGTGTAGACAATTTATCATAAGATATGGTGGCACTTAGAGGAGAAGGCTTACTTGATAAGATCTAGTCCTTCTGCTTGTCCAAGTCCTAAGATGGGGAAAGGAAGGTTGACTGTTGACATATGAAATCCTGCAAATGAGTGGGAGCTCTCCTTATTTTGGTTGATTTTCTGGGTAAGTGTGTATGGGTGTTGTCACTAGCTTCTGTTTCTGGTCTGGAGTTGTTTTGGGAACTGATATGTTCATTGCTTTGTGAATCAGATAATGCAACAAGCATTTGTTCTACTTCTGAATTGATATTGGGGCTGACAGTGTCTATGGAGTGATTGTGAATAGGCAAAGCAGGAATGGAAATGACAAGGTTTTGAGTAAAACTTAACTCATTTGGACTTGGTGGTGAATTGGTGTTGCTAAAACTAGTATCAGGATGACTGATTTTGTTCGTTTTGAATGGAAAAACAGTTTCATGCAACACAACATTTCGAGAGATGAAGATCTTCTTAGTATCTAAATCTAGAAGTCTATATCCTTGGACACCAAAGGGATAACCAATAAATACTGACTTTCTGGCCTTTGGATCAAATTTTTGTCTTCCATTAACCAAAGTGGTAGCAAAGGCCAAGCACCCAAAAACCTTTAGATGGTCATAGCTGGGTTTCCTTTTGAAAAAAAACTCAAAAGGGCTTTTATGATTTAATAATGGAGATGGAATTCTGTTAATGAGGTATACAACCGTAAGAATGTAGTGGTTCCAATATTTCAATGAAATGCTACTTTGAAATTTTAGTGCTCTTGCAACATTTAAAATATGTTGATGTTTTCTTTCAACAATGGCATTTTGTTGAGGTGTCTCCACACATGTCCTTTGGTGCAAAATTCCATGTTTTAGATAAATATCTTTCATGTCAAACTCACCTCCATTATCACTTCGAGTGGTTTTTACTTTTGTTTCAAATTGGGTTTCTATCATCACACAAAAAATTTGTAAATTGGTGCTTGCTTCTGATTTCAACTTCAACATATAAGCCCAAGTACACCTACTAAAATCATCCACGTAGTCAAAAAATACTTGCAGCCATCATGACTAATCTCATTACATGGACCCCATATGTCACAATGTATCAGCTCAAAGCATTTCTTAGATTGATGTTGACTAGTTGGAAATGGTAGCTTGTGTTGTTTAGCTAAAGGACAAATGAGACATGGGTGATCATCAAAAGGTTTTGGTTTGTTGATTTTGGTATCTATGTCAAATTGAGAGTAAGAGGAATGGCCTAATCTATAGTGCCAGAGGTCAAAGGATTCACTGTTGTTGCTTATAGAAGTTGAAAAGCCAGTTTTGAGGTTACGTTTGGATAGAGCATCAGATAAAGCTGAAGGAGAGACTTCCTTTTGCAGCATATGATAGAGTCCTTGCTTCACTTCACCTATGACAGTTGTTGTCCAAGTCAAAAGGTCCTGAATATAACAACAATCACAAAAGAAAACAAGGCAACAATTTAGTTCTCGAGTCATTTTCTTTTCTGAAATCAGATTAAAGGAAAAATTGGGAACACAAAGAGCATCATGCAATATAAGATTCTTGGTGACCTTAGTTGTTCCTATATGAGTAACAGGCACTATCTGACCATTTGGTAGAGCTACAGAGGAGGAAATGGTATTCTAGATGGAATGAAATAAGGACTTGGAGCAGATCATATGATATGTTGCTCCAGTGTCAATAATCCAAGGGAATTCTGAGACATTGCTGGATTTGGAAGTAAAAGCAGAAAGACATAGAGATATACCAGAAATTTTGTGGTTATTTATATCTGAGGATGAAGGTGTGACCATGGCATGAACATGATTTGCCGAGGGAATGAAAGCTTGGTTGCCTGAGATAGGTTTGAGGAGAGCCATAAGTTGAGTATACTGCTCTGGTGTCAATGAAATTTGAGATTTGTCTGTCAGAACCCCCTGGTTAGGACCAACAGCTACATTCACATTTGATAGATTTATGACAGGTCTGTTCTTCTCTTGTCCTTTGTATCCTGCTGGGTATCCATGCAATCTGTAGCATTTATCTGTTATGCGGCCTGGCATTTGACAATAAGTACATGTGGGTTTGTTCGGATTTGCTTTGAAGCATCTATCCAGAAAGTGTCCTGGTATTTTGCAGAAGGTACAATAATACCTATCCCTCTTTTGTTGCCCAGCAGATTGTTTGCTAAAATTCCCTTTGCTCACCAAAGTCATAGAGTCACTACCTAGGTTGTTTGTAGAAATTTCCCTTCGCTTTCCCTCTTACTGAATAATGGAGTAAACCTCATTCAAGCTGGGAAAGGGTTTGATCAGCAGTATCTGTTCTTTAATAGTTTTGTACGTATCATTGAGCCCCATCAAGAACTTCATTACATAATCCCTTTGCTGGTTCTGAACAACAACTCTTAACCCTCCACAGGTACAGTTAGGAATTGATTCATAGTTGAGTAGTTCATCAAGCAAGGTTTTAAGTTTAGAAAAATAAATGCTTACTGAGTCTTGATCTTGTTTGAGGTTTGTGATGCCTTGCTTCACCTCGAAAATTCTAGGAGCATTTTGCTGAGCAAAACGTTGCTCAAGCTCCAACCAAAGCTGATGCGCAGTCTCTGCATATATGGTGCTAGATTTGATATCAACCATCATTGTGTTCTGCATCCATGTTATCATGATATCATTGCACCTTAGCCAATGTTCCATTAAAGGATCATTGGGGTCAGAAAGTTCACAGATGGTACCATCAATGAATCCGAGTTTGTTCTTTATCCGCAAAGCCCTCTTCATGGATCTAGCCCAAGAATGGTAGTTGCTGCAGTCCAAGGTGTGTATGACGAGCATGGCACCTGAACCATCGCTACTGCCAATAAAATAAGGACTTGTGGGTTGCGTTGGGTCGTGAGGAACAGCTCCTGGCGAATTGGTGTTTGGTTGTGGATTTGGAGGAGTGGTTTGGTTGGTATTGAAGGATTTATCCATTGTGTCTTTGATACCATGTAAGACTTTGGCTCTGTTGTTGTGAGTGAGAAGTGTTGGGCTGCAATGGATCAAACGCAGGGAGGAGAAGAAGAGAATGCAGAATAGAGGAAAGAATAATAACAGAAGAATTCTCCGCATGCCTTTTCTATATTGGATCAGCATATATATACAGTATAAAATGAAATCAAAATGGTTGGAGGCTAACTATAGGAATAAAAATACAGTTGTTCCTAACAATTTCCCTGCAACATAATGGAGAAAAATAAAACAAAATAAAATAGAACTAGAATTCAGCAGATACGGTTATGAACAGCTGTCTGCACCCAATTCAAGTTTCTTCATTCTTCAACAACGCTCGAGTCGCTGGATGCGACCGGCCGTGGCAGAGGAGGTGGAGGTGGAGGAGATTGGGTGCGGAGGATCAAGACAGCATAACAGTGCTCGTATTAAAAATAAAGAAAAAAAAAAAAAAAACACTACCCCAAGTAGCATTTTTTTGGTTCTCCCAAATTCATGGAAATAAAGTTTTACTTGAACTTCTGTTAAATATTTTTAATTAAAATAAAATTAATATTGAAAAAAAAAAAAAAAAGTTACAACAACCTATCCTTGCAGTATAAAAGGAGTCCAACTTCTCAGCTCAAGGGGATTATAGTAATAGTAATAGTAATAGTTATAATAATTCCACCTACTTCTATCGAATTTATGAAGAAGCACAGGTTCAACAAGTTTGAATTAACCAACAAACCACCTACTGCAATTCACAATCATTGATTGCACACCTGCCGAGACACAGGCAGGCCCACCTACCCTTGCACCTATAAAAATTTAAATAAAAAAATATTTAAAAAATGAAAATAATATATATTGATATTAAGTTATGTAACTTCCCAATTGCAATCGAATTAGAATCATAATCCAAATTCATTGAAATAAAAAACGAAATGATAAATTGCTCTCTCATGTTTGCTTAAGTACAAAATCTAAACTGAATTTGTAATATACTATTTAATATTATACTTTTTTAATTTTATGTAATATTTTTTTTATATTTATGTTATACGTATTTTTTATATTATATAATATTACATTATAGTATATATGTGCCTATGTCTATTTAATATATTGTAGTATTATATATTTTTTATATTATACTGCTGTTAAATTTGTTATTATTATGTATTTAGAGTCAATGATAATAATAAATATTTTATTTTATTCATATTTAAGATTATAAATAATAATATAATAAATCAATAATTTTATCTCTAGTATATCATAATATTTTAACATTAAATATTATTCTATTAATTTTTATATGCTATAATATTTTATATATGTTGGCCTTATAAGACTTAAAATCTTGTTATCTTATTTTGATGCTAACAAATAAGTAAAATTTAATTTATTTGTGTGAGTAATGACATTTCAGAGCTCATATATGAGAAAATAAGGTCAAAGTACTCACAATGATCAAATGAAGTTTAAAAGAGTTAAAGCATGGATTTAAAGATCAAAGTATGGATTTAAAGATGATATATGAAACCTTGAAAGAATATGAGGACATGAATGAGTTGTTCAAAGCCAAGGAATATTAAAATCCAACGAGTCAAAGCAAAGCAAAGTAAGGAAGCTCAAAGAATATAAAAGCTTGAAGAAAAGATGGACAAAGCATTAAGACTCAAGAACCTAAAATGAGAAAAGTTTTAGATGTTTTCATGTAAGTACTTTAATGTTTAAAATATCGTTTGAAATATTTTGAAATTCTTACGTTAACTTCTTGGACCTAAATACCTTTTAAAATATCTGGAAAATATTTTTATAAATTCAAAAATTATTTAAAAATGTTAGAATCATTTTTGAAATAAAAAGCACAAAAAAAGAGTTCTTCCAAATGCTGTTAGTTTTTATACAACCGCATTGAGATGAATTTTTATATATTAAAATCTCATTATTTTAAAATGTGTTCAACATGAAGGTTGTAGGATTTTCTCTTAGCTTTCTTTTGACACCAAGAACACCTAATTTGGAGTTATACAGAAAAAGTTATGGCCAAAACACTGAAACGGAGTCACTGTTGTCAAACATCTGAATATTGTTCAACGGGCAAATTTTTTAAATTCTAATATTTTAAAATATAACTGTTTGAGTTCCAAACTTTCTAAAAATTTGGGAAACTCTCTAAGGAAACTTTTGTAACATGGAAACAAGTTTGAAAGCCTATAAATACATGATTTTGCAAAGCAAAATACATTCAAGAATTGAAAAATCTGCTTGTAAAGCTGAAAGCACTCTTATTCTTTCAAAGCTCTCTTGCTCACTCATTGCAAATCTATTTTTCTGGGATATTCTGAAGTGCTAATCATTCCTCCTTTGAATTCCTTATTGTTAATCTTCTTCTAAGAAGGATATTGGTGAATTCTACACTTAAGCTTCATTATATTTCATATTGATATTTTACATTCAAAGTATATAGTGCTGAAATTGTACTAACTTGCTTTTTGAGAGAGTATACTTGTACGCAAATTATATCTTGTTTCTTGTGATTCTTTGACGATTCCAAGGGTTGTTTGGATCGTTGGTTAAGCAAGGAAATATTGCTTAGAGAGGCGGGCTCTAACCTATGTAAGGAGTGACCGAACGAGAGGATATCGTTTGGAGAAGGCAGGCTCTAGTCTTAACAAAGGAGTGTTGTAAATGTTTATTCCACCCGTCAACGAAACAGGTTTTAGTGAATTCTTGGATAGTTTGCTAAAGGTGAGGACGTAGGTTGTGTTGAAGCCGAACCTCGTAAAAATCTCCGTCTCACTCTTTTTCCCTATTCTTTATTTTCAGTTCATATACAACTGCATGGATGATTTAAATATCTAAATTATACATACTACGCATATTTGGAAATCAAGTAAACTTAAAGTCCAATTTTTATTTGGGTTGCGGAAACCGTAAGGGAGTACGTTGGTTACACCATATCTTACGAAAATCATACGAGAGTACATTATTTGGTTAACACCCCAAAGATAAATTTACCAAGAGTTTATTTGATTCCTAAATATTTGGAAAGAGTGATTTGATTCATCTATACAGGACTTTACATCAACAAGCATAAATTCTCATTCACTACAGGGTTTGGTTCAAATTTGGAAAATATAAACAAACAACCATCTTGAGTTGTTATATTACCAAAGTGCTGAATACTTTATATCTTTTTTTTTGAATTACGCATCGGGAATCCACACGTCCGTTTTACGGTCCACGTGACTAATTTTATGCCTCTTGAAGTTGACCCTACAACTCCAAAAGAAGGGTAAATTCATGAGTCCAAGGGCGAAAACGAGCCTAGGAGGGTTTGAACACCTGACCTCATGAAAGACACTCCTGCAATCCGCACTACCACTTGAACCACACCCTGGGGGTTGACTACTTTATATTTTGGTTTGGTTGTTTGTTGTTTAACTTGTGTTTGACAAATAAATTGATTGTTTAGTTTGAAAATTGTGTTTAATTGATTGGTTGTTTAATTGTGGTATTGATTGGATAAAAGAACTAAATTCTTGAGTGATTAAAAAATTAAACAAACAAGTCAAGAATTGGTTAAAAGAAATAAAGGAAGTTTAAGGTATCTTAAAAGGAATTAAAAAAAATTTTTAGAACTCAATTTATCCCCCATCTTGAGAAGTTATTCCTAATTTCAATTTACATTAAAAATATTAATAATGATATTTTAATATTTATATAAAAATAAATATTAATAATGATATCACAATATTAACATGATTTTTAAAATTTATATTTTATATATATATATATATATATATTATAACAAATATTCTGTTTACAAGCATCGAGTTTTGATTTTGGAGTACAAATTAGGAATCAACATATAGGGTAAAAGAAGAATCTCATGAGATTACTGTAAAGCAAATTTTAGGAATGAAATCATTCTTATTTATAGAGTTGATTCCTATTTACCAAATACCACCTCACTTTTTTTTTAATAAAGAAATTGCGATTTCATTTGAAATTTGAAAAAATATATATATATATTAGAGGAATGAATGATAAACTTGAAGAATTTCACTTTTCAGTTTAAATGAAAAAGAAAATAATGTGTGTGTGTATATATATATATATATATATATATATATATATATAGAAAATTAATAAATAAACTCTTTGATTTTACATATCAATATCATTTGATTTTCTTAAATTTTAATTATGTAAGAATAAGATTTTATTTTAATAATATTTAATATTAAAAAAATAATTGAAATGAGTTTTTTTTTTCATTATTCTTCAAAAAAATTCTTGACCCAAATTAATGAGACCTAAAAAATTAAAATGAAACTGTTTTCCAAACCTAACACGCTTTTCACTATTTTTCCTCTTCCCTACAGCGCCTGTCAACTTTGAACGTTTGGTTGGCAACTAAAAGTCACAAGCTAAAAATAAAAATAAAAATAAAAATAAAAATAAAAATATAGGTAATAATCGAGAGAAGATGAGCCTCACCTTTTAAGGGCTCTTCCAGTCTGCGGAGGTGCCCCAGAAACACAACGCCAATCGTCTCTTTTCTGCTAAACAGGAGTTCGGGTACAGTACAGCCTCCTAATCTACATATATGCATTCCCATTTCGGCAAAATCTTTGTCCTTTCCATTAATCATAAGCTGTCATATATGCTGACTTCGCAAGGCTTCTTCACTTAAATTTACTATTTTCTGAAGTTAGGGATGCTGGGAGTCGTGGTAGCACTGCTGATGGTGGGCATTTCAACATGGGCATATACCGCCATCAAGCCTCCCCCTCCAAAGCGATGTGGTTCCCCAAATGGCCCTCCTGTTACTTCACCAAGAATCAGATTAAGCGATGGAAGGTATCTCGCTTACAAAGAGGCTGGCGTTCCCAAGGACAGAGCCAAATACAAAGTCATTCTCACCCATGGCTTTGACAGCTCTAAAGACATCTATCTGCCTCTCTCTCAAGTATGAACTGATCACTCATTGTGTGTTCTCATCACTTTCTTGCTTATTACTCTGAATGGGTTTTAAAACATCAATAGTTAAATAAAACTTTGAGAACTTGTTGCACAATCAAAATTGGAAAAAAAAAAATGTGTGAATTTCATTTGCTGTGCAGGAGTTGATGGAGAACTTGGGCATATACATTGTTACATTTGACAGAGCTGGGTATGGGGAAAGTGATCCAAACCCAATGCGGTCGGTCAAGAGTGAAGCTTTCGATATTCAAGAGCTTGCAGGGCAGTTGGAGATTGGACCTAAATTCTACTTGGTTGGGGTCTCCCTCGGAACGTACCCCACTTGGGCTTGCCTCAAGTACATACCACACAGGCAAGTTGGCTGTTTCTTACTCTTTGGTTTCAATCAGTTTTAACTCCATAAGACTCTCTCCTTAATTAGTTTCCTGGTAAGCTTCCCAAAGGCTGATAGAACTTCGTGAAATTTCTTGTCCATTTTAAAGCTTTTGATATCGGAATATTTCAATCAAGAATTCAAGATTGGGATTTCCACTGATATTAAATGTTAGAATATTTCAATCGGGAATTCGTCTCCATAAGAGTAATTCACAATTCATTCTCCATTTTCCATTTTAAACCCAGGCCAATGCTCATTTTCAATCCAAACTCTGAATCTTCTTTGCTCGAAACTTGATTTTAGGCTGGCCGGCGTGGCTCTCATAGTTCCTGTCATCAACTATTGGTGGCCTTCTTTTCCGACTAAATTGTCTGCTGAGGCCTACAACAAGCAGCTGAAGAGGGACCAGTGGAAACTTCGCATTGCACACTATGCCCCTGGGCTAGTGTACTGGTGGATGACGCAGAAATGGTTTCCTTCTTGTACTATCATGGAGAGGAACCCAATAATTTTCAGCAAACGCGATTTCGAAACCATAAAGAAAATGTCACAAATCCAAATACCCGGCGAGGTAGCTTCTGTTCTTGTTCAAAAATCAGTTCATCTTTTTATGAAATCAAAAAGGGTCTAAGTCTTGATAATCACGAGGATTGGAATGGGACAGTAATATTTTCATTGCTTAGGCGGCTCTGGTGTTTATGAAGAGCCACTCTACCTAAATAAAAGTTTAAGCTGTTACGTGAGGAGTTGGGTTTTGATATCTAACAAGGTTGATAATCATGACAGGAGAAGATACGGCAGCAGGGTGTTTACGAATCGCTCCATCGAGACTTAATGGTCGGCTTTGGTAATTGGGAGTTTGACCCGATGGAACTCAGAAGTCCATTCCCTCACAATGAAGGTTCTGTTCACCTCTGGCAAGGTCATCTGGACAGTCTAGTACCATTTCAATTGCAGCGATATGTTGTGAAGAAGTTACCATGGATACGATATCACGAAGTCCCCAACGGTGGTCATTTGCTCATTCATGACAACATTTTATGCGAAGCCATCTTCAAAGCACTTTTGCTTGGAGAAGAACCCTCTTCCATATAACTCTGCTTCTCTCAAAATGGTGCTTCTTTTTTCTCCCTTAACATGATCTTCAGTGAAGTCCAATAAAGTCAAGCTTGAAAACTAATTACGGGTGTTGCTTTGCACTTGTTTTTGTAAGTTCAGATAGATTATACAACCATCTTTGGCTGTTATATATGCATTCATATGGAGTTAAGGGATTGTGAAAGATATTTCATTAGAAATATTTTTGTAATTGCTGGACTCATATTCCAACATGATGTGCTTCTAGTGTAAGGTAAAAATGTTGTATGTGGAGTGATTTTTGATACATGGTGCATTACATGAGCATTATTTTGAGTGCGCCTTTTGTTTGTGACATTAGCGGTTAGTTTGTGGAGATAAAAAGGGACCTAATTTTTATTTAGATCCCAATTAATCAAACACTTCAATTAAGCTCAAGCTCTTACACATATACTACCATATTGACATGTAATAAAACCAAACTAATCATATGATTTCTTTGTATTATTGTAACGCTCCATAAAATACCTGCTGATATAATAATAATACACCATCATGACATCTCTGATACCATACTTTTATATTCCCATTTTTCTCTTCTTTCATTTTTAATCACAACACACACACACACACACATATATGATAACATAAATATTACATCTGCCCATTCACTGTCTGCGAAAGCAAAAATAAACCTATCCATAAATGTATATATCAGAGTACTACCTCTCAACCATTACTATACCATCTCCTCAGAAAGAATTATAATCCAAAACTTTAAACATTTATATACACAGATCCAGACTCACACTTACCCTATCTGTAATATCTACAACCCGTCGCTGAGCACCTAGGTCTGGGTACCTAGTGATCATGAAATGTTAAAATATTAACGGGGTGGGATACCTCTCAGTAAGACGAAATAAATTAATGTCAATGTGTAACAATGAGTTTATATTTATATACGTATGATTCATCTCTTAATTAACTTAAATGAAATAGCACTTTAAACTATACTCATACCTATATAATTTCATAGCACATATTCTTTTTTCTTTTTTTTTTTTCTAGTTCATAACTCAGCTCAAAAAACCCTATACATATAAATTACAAGTTACATAATTTGTACACATATAAATCATTTGCTAAGTTTGAGGCGTTTCGTACTGCCATCCCCCAATCCAGCCATTCATAATCAGTTCACAATTCGACTTAACAATCATATATATATATAAAATCACAAGTTATATGAAATGCACACATATAATTCATTCGTTGAGATTGAGCGGTTTCGTACCTCCGTCCCCCAATCCAGCCATTCATAATCAGTTCATAATTCGACTCAAAGGCCCTATGCATAAATCCACAAGTTACATAATCTACACACATATTAACATTTACTGCATGAATGAGGTGTTTCGTGCTGCCATCCCTCAACCAGCTATTCATACATTCATTTACCATGATTGAGGCATTTCGTACCGTCATCCCTTAATCAGCTATTCATACTATACCCTCACTGAATTTGAGGCGTTTCGTACTGCCGTCCCCTAAACCAGTCATTCATACCATCATTCTAACAAACAGTAGTATGTTTTGGTGAACGTTTTCGTTGTGTGGTTTTATTCGCAAGTTTCAGTTATCCTAAGTGTTATTTTTGTGTTATCATTATTATTAAATATATATGTATCATAATTTAAGATTATATGTTTCATGTTTTATAATTTTCCTGATTTTTGTTATACAATTTGCGTATAAGTTGAGAGTTTTTAAATGTATTCGTAGGTGGTAATGGTACAGTGCCCAATCATTCACATGAATACAACATACTATCATACTCTAACTCTATATAAATTACAGTCATTCCATAGTTTTGTATAAAATAATATCATGTTGCAACTTTATCATACAACTACTCTGTGTTAAACACTATCAAATCATTATTCTACATCCAACACTGTCATATCATTATTCTGTATTAAATATTGTCATATTTATATTCTGTGCTAATCTCATTGCCATACAATATGGGTATTACTTCACAATATAATATTCTGCCTGGGAAAAATATATTTTATTCACCTATTAATTTAAATTCCATTATATTCAAAAAATTCTAATATAATCAATTCCATGCAGTTTAACTTAATTTTAAAATATTCCCAAAAGTCTAATTTAATCAAATCCTTGCAGTTTAACTTAATTTCAAAATATTCCAAAAAATCTCATTTAATCAAATACCTGTAGTTTAACTTAATTCCAGAATATTCCCAAAAAATCTATACTCAAATTTAATCAGTTGAATTTCAAAAAAAAGGCTGACCTAATTTATTCCCCTTACCTATTTCTTGAGGAAATGCCTACAAGGATCCTATAACAGTGGCTGCGGCATTCGCACAAAACTCTGTATTCATAAACCCTAGTTTAATCAGTTCAACCCCGAAATAATAATTATTTTAACATTTCCTAGGCCCACATACTCCAATTAACCGGTTAAATTCTGAAATAACAACCAACTTGATATCCAAATATTCATATTCTCCAATTTAATTGGTTAATTTTTTAAAACAATAGACATAATTAAAGTTATTAATAAATAGTAAAACCAATTACATAAAGCATGTCTTTCAGTATAAATCCCTAACATTTTATACTCAAGGCAATAAGCTAGGATAGATGTCAAAGTAAATTGAAGTTAGAAAGCTTCAAGTTGGACATAGAAAGCAAGCCAAAGCATGAAGACTTTGTTCTTAAGATAGAGTTATTATATATATATAAGTCTCATGTAAGTACTTCGCAAATTCAATATTGATGCATGAAGCTCTTTGGAAAGTTTAAGTAACTTAGAGACCTTATTTCAAAATCATGGAAAATGTTTTAAAGTCTTACTTATGTTTTTTCAAGATCCAAGTAAAGTTTTGAAGTCAAAATTTGAAAAATCACTTAAGCTAAAAGCAAGATAGGCGACTGACATTTTAATGTGCTTTTTAATAAAGCAAACAGAACCGAGACAGGCGACTGACCTCGAGCATAGTCGACTGAAGTTCATGTTTTAACTTTTAAACAAGTTTGAAAAGTTTCCAAATTTGATCTCTTGGGCTCCAAACTTAGAGATTACTTGGGAAATACTACAAGTAACTTTGGAAAAACGTAAAGTAACTTTACTACTCTATAAATACTTGTTATTTTCACAAATTACATACAAGCAATCAAGCACATACAAATTACAAATTCAAAGTTCTCCTGCTGAAATATTTTTTGAAGTATTGTTGTGTTTTTGTTGAAACAACCCACGGTTTTCTGATCTTTTCTGCTGAGAATTTCAGTTCAAATCAGAACCCTCGTGATATTCTTTTGAGTTTCATTCTTCTATATTGATTGTTGTTGAAGTATATTGTTTTTCAATTGTACACATATACTCTAATTGAGAGTTTCAATTGTACAAACAAAGTTTGTTCTTGTTTCTTGTTTTCTTGATGATTTAGGATTGTTGGATCATTGCCTAGCGAGAGGGGATTCTCATCAGAGAGGCAAACTCCACCTTTGAGGGAGAGAGGTTGTAACTTCAGCTGGTAATAAAGTTGGAAAGGAAAATCCTCACAGTGTGTTACTTGGGGTAAGGACGTAGACTTCTAGCCGAACCTTGTAAAAAATCTGGTCTTCAACTCTTCTCCCCTAATCTCTTTACTTTATTGCAAGGTTATAATCTGCATGTATGTTTATTGAAGTATTACTGCATATTGGAAGTTGCTGAAAAACTGTTTTTGGTTCACACTTGAAATCAAGGAACATATTGGTTATCATTGATTGGTTTGACAAGTTCAAAGTAAAATTTAAATACTGATTTTTGAATATCACAGTTGAAGTTGATTTTGTTAAATTAATTGAAAGAAAAGTTGCTGGCTTTATAAAATCAACCTTCTAAAATTATCTTAAAATTGTCACCATTTATTGTTGAAGAAAATTCTGATTCTGAATATTAAAGTTCTAAGATTTTTTATCAAATTAATCTTTAAAATCATTTATTCATAAAAGATTGAATTTGGATTGTTCAAAGGATTATTGATTGAACTTGTAAGAATTGTTGATCAATATTATTGTTGTCGCGACGTCCCGGGAGCGCGTGTGCCCCGGGCGGCGAAATCAAAATCATTTTTAATATTTTCATGGAAAAACATGGAATGTCGGAGTCGCCACTAACCTTTAGTGCGGTTAGAACACATGATTACTACCCCGTTAGGGGTAGAATCGGTCTACAATACCAGAGTTGGGGTCGGGAGTTCGGTTACGCGAGGGGAAGGTATGAGCACCCCCTATGCGCCCGTTCTTAAGAACGGTACCTAATTAATTTAAAATTATCCCTAAGTTAATCTAATAAATCTTTACATTACTCCTTTTTATGAATTTATAAATACGTAGGAAAATAAATAAATATATACATATATTCCCTCAGAGCTTAGGGTACGTGATGCCCAAAGGCTAATACCCCTTGCAATTAAATCATAGGGATTATAAAATCAAAATTATTTAAGAAAATACGCTCCCACATTTTAAAATTGTAAGTAAAAGTTTTATAGGAAAATATTAGTATGGGAGGTTTTAATAATAGATATAATAATTTAAACATAATAAATAAATAAATAAAATAGTAATAAACTAGAATATTAGGATACCAAAATACGTACTAATCAACATATATAATAGAAGCTAAAATATCTAACATACCAATAATAGTAGAATATAAACAATAATATAGACTAAGATAATGAGCAAATATTAAAATACTACATGTGCGTTATAAACAAAAATACTTAAACATACCATAATACACATAATTATGATAATAATAATAAATATCCACAAATAATATAATACGTAATAGATTACTATAATACTATATATACTAAACATACCATATAATAGCATGATACCAAAACACCAAAAATATTACCTAAAATATTAAACTTACCATAATAATTAATACCTTGTATATTAACATACTAAAAATATAATAATAATATATAATATTACCTAAAATGCTATATTACTAAATGTACACGGTCACCTAAAATACTAAATTAAATGTATAATGCTACTTACAATTCTAAGTTGCTAAATATAAATATCATTTATTCAAATAAATATTACAGCATTAAAAATTCCACAACAATGTTATGAACACGACAAAATGATAATACAATCGTATACAAGAAATAAATAAATAATAAACAATAATGAACATCAATATATACGCAATAGCAATATAAAGTAAATTAAATAAAACACTACTCAAAACTCTAATAACGTGAAATAGCCAAAACCCTAAAATAAAACAATAACCCAAAACCCTAAATGGTCGTATTATGAAAATAATGTAAATAATCAAGAATCCTAGATGTGCATAAATATTACAATCATAAATAATAAACAAAATCCCTAAATACCGTATGAACAATAAATATGACAAATATCCTAAATACATCAAAAAGCCTAAATAATGTCTACACGATAAAACATCCTAAATAATATGTAACAATAAAAATAAGTATATTACAATGATTACAAAAAAAAAAAAAAAAAAAGAACCCCAAACATTAGATATTAGAACAAATAAAACAATAATAATACAATATATATACAAAATAACATTAAGAAGAAAAAAATATATATAAACAAATTACAAAAACATCACTCGTGCATGTGTGTGTTTGTGTGTGTGTGGACAAGTTGTCCAAGAGATGAAACTCAAAGAAATTAATAAAATCAGTAAATATTAACAAGGGAGAGTTAGAAACAACCGAGTAAGGTTTCAGATTGATCAGATAAGAAATCGCCGCTCGATTGGCTTCATCTAGTTGAATGCGCATACACCGACGATTACACTGCTGCGGCGGTGAGACAGCTGTGTAATAAATTAAAATGAAATTGTAAAACTCAAAATAATAATCTGAATGGTGAGAATTAATATAAAAGGGTCAGAAACAACTTGATAAAATTTTGCATTGATCGGATAAGAAATCGCCACTCGATTGCCTTCGTCTAGTTGAATGCGCAGACGCCGATAACTCCACTGCTGCGGCGGTGATACGACTTTGCAAGAAATTAACACAAAGGGAGAAAACTCAAAAGACGAATCTGAACGGTGAAAATTAAGAAAAAAGGGTTATAAAAGACCTCGTAAAGTTTCACATTGATCAGATAAGAAATCACCGCTCGATTGGCTTCATCTAGTTGAATGCGCAGATGCCAATGACTCCACTGCTGCGGCGGTGATACGGATGTGCAAGAAATTAACACGAAGGGAGAAAACTCAAAAAAAAAGAATCTGAACGGTGAAAATTAATAAGAAAGGGTTAGAAACGACTGTGTAAAATTTTGCATTGATCGGATAAGAAATCGCCGCTCGATTGGTTTCGTCCAGTTGGATGCGCAGACGCTAATGACTCCACTGCTGTGGCGGTGATACGGCTGTACAAGACATTAACACAAAGGGAGAAAACGCAAAAGAAGAATCTGAACGGTGAAAAGTAAGATGAAAGGGTTAGGAAAGAGCTCATAAAGTTTCGCATTAATCGGATAAGAAATCGTTGCTCGATTGGTTTCATCTAGTTGACTGCGCAAATGCCAACGACTCCATTGCCGCCGCACGAGACTGCAAGGTAAGGTTTTTCTTTCTTTAGTCTGTGCCTCCTCCCTTTTGGCTTGGCTATGCCCCCCTTTTATAAAAAAAAAATTCTGTAAACCCTAAAAAAAAAAAACTTCCTTTTTGATTTTATTTTTATTTTTCTTTTCTTTTTTTTGCTTTTACTATTATGGTAATAATGAAAATAGTAATAGTAATAATAATTATTATAATAATAATAATAAAACCAATAAGGTAATAATAATAATAATAATAATAATAATAATAATAATAAATAATTGTAGTAAAAGTAAAAATAATAAAGATACTATCAATAAAATAATAATAATAAGACTAGTAATAATAATAATACTAATAGTAATAGTAAAAATGACAATAATAAAATAATAATAATAATTATTATAGCAAAAAATAAAAATAAAAATAAAAATAAAAATGAAGTAATAATAACAATGTAAATAATAATAATAATAATAATAATAATAATAATAATAATAATAATAATAATAATCATCATCATATCGGGCCTGGGTAAAAATGGGGTGTCTACAGCTGCCCCTCTTTGTAGGCTTCGTCGCTTCAAAGTAAAAGTAGGAATTCTCCTACGTTATTTGTAGCAACAAGCCTGCAAAGATAAAAGACACTGATTTTGGACTAGGCCCAATGTAACAAAAGAGACCAAAATGATTTGTGAAAACCGATTTGCATGTATGCTTGAGAGTCCATGAGAATGACTTGCGTCGAGTGTAGGAACCCGAGCTATAGTTCAAGGATGGGGACTTGCACCGGGGGTAGGAACCCGAGCTATAGTTCATGAAGGGTCAATAAGGTGGGACCGTGGATGGTCAATAAGGTGGGACTGCGAATGGTCAATAAGAGTGGGATTGCAAAGGGTCAATAAAGTGGGACTGTGAAGGGTCAATAAGATGGAACCGCGATGGGTCAATAAGAATGGGACTGCAAAGGGTCAATAAAGTGGGACTGTGAAGGGTCAATAAGATGGAACCGCGATGGGTCGATAAGAATGGGACCACGATAAGTCAATAAGGTGGGACCGCGAAGGGTCAATAAGGTGGGACCACGATAAGTCAATAAGAATGGGACCGTGATAGGTCAATAAGGTGGGACCGCGAAGGGTCAATAAGGTGGGACCGCGAAGGGTCAATAAGAGTGGAACCGCAAAGGGTTAATAAGGTGGGACCGCGATGGGTTAATAAGGTGGGACTGCGATGGGTCAATAAGAATGAGACCGTGATAGGTCAATAAGGTGGGACCGCGATGGGTCAATAAGAATGGGACCGTGATAGGTCAATAAGGTGGGACCGCGAAGGGTCAATAAGGTGGGACCGCGATGGGTTAATAAGAATGGGACCGTGATAGGTCAATAAGGTGGGACCGCGAAGGGTCAATAAGATGGGACCGCAATGGGTCAATAAGAATAGGATCGTGATAGGTCAATAAGGTGGGACCGCGAAAGGTCAATAAGGTGGGACCACGATGGGTCAATAAGGTGGGACTGCGATGGGTCAATAAGGTGGGACCGCGATGGGTCAATAAGAATGGGACCGTGATAGGTCAATAAGGTGGGACCGCGAAGGGTCAATAAGGTGGGACCACAAGGGGTCAATAAGGTGGGACCGCGATGGGTCAATAAAAATGGGACCGTGATAGGTCAATAAGAATGGGACCGTGATAGGTCAATAAGGTGGGACCGCGAAGGGTCAATAAGGTGGGACCGCGATGGGTCAATAAGAATAGGACCGTGATAGGTCAATAAGGTGGGATCGCGAATGGTCAATAAGGTGGGACCGCAATGGGTCAATAAGAATGGGACCGTGATAAGTCAATAAGGTGGGACCGCGAAGGGTCAATAAGATGGGACCGCGATGGGTCAATAAGAATGGGATCGTGATAGGTCAATAAGGTGGGACCGCGAAGGGTCAATAAGGTGGGACCGCGACGGGTCAATAAGGTGGGACCGCGATGGGTCAATAAGAATGGGACCGTGATAGGTCAATAAGGTGGGACCGTGATGGGTCAATAAGAATGGGACCGTGATAGGTCAATAAGGTAGGACCGCGAAGGGTCAAGAAGATGAGACCGCAATTGGTCAATAAAAATGGGACCGTGATAGGTTAATAAGTTGGGACCGCGAAGGGTCAATAAAATGAGACCACGATGGGTCAATAAGAATGGGATCGTGATAGGTCAATAAGGTGGGACCACGAAGGGTCAATAAAATGGGACCGCGATGGGTCAATAAAAATGGGACCGTGATAGGTCAATAAGGTGGGACCACGAAGGGTCAATAAGATGGGACCGCGATGGGTCAATAAGAATGGTACCGCGATAGGTCAATAAGAATGAGACCGTGATAGGTCAATAAAGTGGGACCGCGGTAGGTCAATAAGAATGGACCGCAATGGGTCAAATAAAAGTGGACCGCGATGGGTCAATAAGAGTGGACCGCGATGGGTCAAATAAAAGTGAATAAGATAATCAGAATAATTTGGATGAAACTGCTCTTATGAATGAGATAATCAAGAAGGCTTTGAGGTGATCCAACACCTCGGTTTCGTCGTGAACAACACCAATTTTGGATGTGAGGGTCAATGCCCTAATTTTAAGGTAGATGACTCAATTTGGACCAGGGAAATGGCTACTTTGTATGGGGGATGATGAATCGGGTACGAAGCCTTGAGATTTCTTTTTTTTTTTTTTTTGGAAAGTGTCCTCAAGCATAGGGCTCAGAATTATTCCATTGGGGATTATCAATCGGGAATGAAAACCTGAGTTTCTTTGGCTGTCTTTAGATTACCCTCTTTGAGACTCAACAACCAAGGGGTCAATTGCCACAGTTTCAAAGTAGGTTAACCTGTGCATTGGGGCCAGCTGCCCCAATTTCAAAATACATCTAGACCAAAATGGCTCAGTCAATGGGGCAAAAGAATTATTCAAAAGTTTATTCAACCAGGCCAGTGTGATTGAATAGTGCTCTATTGCTATATGTATGCATGTTGCTACCTAAGATGCTAGAATGCAGTGATATGTTGCTATGTGTGCATAATGATGTGTGAATGCAAAGATGTATGCATATTGAATGAGATGCCCTTTATATTTTCTTTCTTATGCAATGCATGAAATGTATGGTAATGAATGAAATGCATGGTAATGCATGAATCTTTTCTCCTTCCAACATGCTTGTAATCAACAACCCAATCTCTGATCTTGGGTGTGCCTGCTGATTCTGGCCATGTTTCAAATTCCAAAAGGCACTCAAAATCTGTCCTAGTGTTTACATGCCATTGGTCATGACTCTGTTTTTGACTTTGATTCTGTCCTGAAAGCTCTTGAATTTGCTCCAATGAACTCAAAAATTGCCTAGTTTCGATCCTCATCCACTGATCTTGGCTATGTTTTCATCATACACTCTGATATGACGGCATCGGAATTAGTCCAAACAAAACTCAACCCAAAACCTGCCCCAGTTACCATCGTTTGTTGCTGATATTGGCTTCAAACTTGACTTTGACACGAAGGCACCCCAAATCAGCGTCACTAGAACTCAACACGGAGTTTGCATCAAATTAAGTGCATCTGTAACTATTCTTGACCATTTTACCTGTCTTTTACAAGGATCCTCTTTTGGTGAATGTGTCCGTGATTAAGCCCTTTTGACCATCCGTCCTCCCTTTAGAGCTTTTGAAGAATGGATTTTTTTTTTTTTTTTTGGATGGAGGAATGAATGATGAATGATCATGCATTTAGGACATCAACTTGCTAAATCAAAAGGTCATATGCACAAAATAGATGTTTTACTGAGTTCACCTACTATTTCAATGGAAAAAATTCATACCAGTATTCGAGAGCCCTAATGATGATGGTGCTAACTTTTCGAACCGAATAACTGATTTTCTTCTTTCACCAATTGCCCCAGTTTTATTAGGGGACTATTCTTCTACCTTGTTCTGCCATGAAACCATTGAGAACCTCTTGTTTAATGGTTGTCCCTAGTTCAGCCAAGTCCAACCAATGTTTTGATCTCAAGATGGTCTTTAAGACTCGGGACGAAACGTAGGCTGAGGGATACAGGTTTTCAGAATAAAAGGGAAATTGAGGCTCAAAAATCCCATCCCATAATGATGTTTTATTCTCCCAGTTTGAATTGAGGCACTTGCAAGATATTGACCGAACTTGTCATTTGGACAAGTTGCCTACGTACCCTTTCAGGATCAGGTCATTACGTAGTTCAGACACAATATTGCGTCTGACAAATCATTTGATACAACAGTGTATACCAATCTGGTCAGGACTTCATTTGGACCGTAATGTAGGCTGGGGGTTATAGGTTAAAGAAAGAAAGAATTAAATAGGGCTCAAAATCATCATTTTCATCAAGGGTAATTTGGTCAAGGATCACATGCGTAGTATGTCCCTTATTTTCTTTCTCTTTTCTTCTTTCTCTTTCCATTTTATTTTATTGCTCCCTTTTGTTTTTCTCTTTCATGAAGGGATTTTTTCATTTTTGTTTGAACTTCATTTGGGACTAATCCTTTAAAATTGCCCCAGTGTGGGGTGTGATCCTTTGACGGGTTAATTAATAAATGAATTTTTCAGGCTCAAAAAGGGCTGAAAGAGATTTCTTATTGGAATTCTTTTGATAGCAGAAAACATGGTGCCATCATTTCGATTAGCCCAATTGTTTGTCTCAGATGACTTGCCAACGCTAGGAGTAGGAGACCCAACCCAGGTTATTTTTGGTGAACTGACTTTTAGAAAAGGCTAGTTTAACATTCAAGCTCAACTTGGTTAGCAATTGGTAAATCATATTGGTTCTTTTAGGGAACTATTGGCGGCCAAAGATGGGAATGCTATCATTGATTCAAAACCTGAATAATGAATTGACTTGAAACTCTTTGGCACTAATATATTTGCTGAATTCCGTCGAGAACATCTGTCTTTCATAGGGTGAGGAAAATTGTTTTATTTCTTCTGATTCCACATCCCGTGTTTGGTTCAAAATGAACAGCACTTTTGGCTTATGAATATTGGATATATTTTCCTATCTTTACACGAACATCAGAAAACAAAAGCTTGGTCAATTGAAATCAGGAAACAAGTGATATGAAAAGGGAATGCATAATTCAATTTATGATGAAAGGAAAAGTCGAGGACAATAGTGTCGACGATCTTCCAGAAGATAGGGAAATTAAAATGGACATCATTCACATGAAACAAACTAGATAATCAAAACTTGCCACTTTGTGTACTTTTGCTCTTTGGGCTCCTGTACGAGAACCTGGATCCATAACTTGACAGTTCTTTTGCTGAACCTCGGCTCTACACATATTAACCATTCTTTCCCGTGAATTGGGTATTAGGGATCATCTGGATCCTAAGCTGATTAATCATCGAAGACCAACCAAAAACCGGCATGCCATCAACGATGTACTTGTGTTTAAATGTTACCACAGCGGTAACGGGGCGTGACCTGGAAGAATTGCGAGTGATCGCGCACTTAGCGTCCGGGTAGACCATTGTGGTAAGAGGGTGTGTTACGGCTATCCAGGAGATGTTGAAAATACAGCACTTCTTTCGAGCAATTGGGGAGCATTCCGAATTAGGACATCGGGAATTGGTCGCAACCCTTATTAGGCACATATCCGTGTTTGACATTTTTCTGTTCGTGAGCGTACGGGCCATAGGGAACAGAATGAGACCCTGTGCCCTACATTGCGATATTTGACTAACAATGTTCCCTAAACCCTTGGTTAGACCTCTTTGGTATAGTCGCCCTTGAAATTCATATGAAGTTTCATCATCCTTCTTCCACTATGGCCATTTCTTGTCTGAACTAGTTTCTTCGCCACTACTTCTGGCTTTTTTGACTTTGATGGCTGTTTCGATTCTTTCTCCGCTAGGAAACAATGTCCATGAATTCATGGGGGGTTGCCCCTAAGAGATGTCGAAGTAGGATCTTTAAATGTATTCACGAATAGGGAGATAGCCTCCCTATCTTCACGAGAGGGCTCAATTGGATGGACATGTCCCTCCATATATCTGCATATCTCTGAAGTTAGTAGTTTCTTTTCGCATGCTTGTAGGGTCATTTACCGATAGGTTGCAATCCTCTATACTGGCCCGCGTTGGGGTTCTCGGGGGGGGACTGAGCTAGAAATGAATTTGCCACTTCCCGATCTTTCCAAGACGACTTCGAAGCGCGATCTTGCTGAATGTAGCCATCTAATAGCTGCTCAGTCAACATCTTGACAGCCAATGACATTAACCTCTCATTATCAGGACTGTGCAGCCATTTTTTGGGCAATACGGCGCAGGTGGGTCCGAGGATAGTGGGTCCCATCGAAAATATTTTTCAAAAATTCCGGCAACTTGGAATTGGCTGGCAGGAGTGACCTTTGGTACTAGGCAAAAGGTTCATTAGGGTCACCGGAGTCAATGTAATTTACCCTTCAATTGCTTAAAGCGCTCTTCCAATACGTCAACACGATGCTCAGACTCAGATTATTTATCCCCATATCAGGGAGTTGCTAAGGGGGAAGTCCCTGCACTGGAAAAACCCCCTGTGCTGGCACAGTCAGGATAAATGGAGTGCATATTTGGCATGGATCCCCATGACGCCTGGCGGTTGGAGTTGAGTTTGTCCCATGATTTAGGGTGACCTGGAGGATGAGTGAGGCTATATCTTTTCAGGGCATAAATTTTGGACCCCTTTTCTTTGTTCATCGACAATTCAATAATTTTGCTCACTTTTTCAATCAATTCTTCTGTCCCTTGTTCTTATGCCAGGAATCTACCTTAATGTTTCACTCATTTCTTTTGCCCACTTCTCCTGGGTATTGTAGTGAAAGTGATGCGTGACAGTCTCAATGTTGGCTGCCTCAGACGGAATTCTGTGGCTAGGCACTGCAAACAAAAAATTTCCCTTTTTAGAAATGAAATGCATGATTAGGTAACGACATGAAGTGTTGAGTATCTAATGCATGACCATGAGAGTAGTAATGTTTGTGCATGATGTACTCGTACAATTACACATTACAAATAGAAGTATGACATGCATGTGAACCCATCGTGCTGATTATGGTGAAATTACGCATGAATGATGAGGCAATAAAAGTTTTGCATGAATGTCCCTAGTGCAATTACAATAAAATAGAGATATGACATTGCAGTGACAGATCGTGCATTGCATGAGTATGTGTGCAAGTATGCATGAATGCATGGATGCAATGAAGTGTGGCATTGGGATAGACCTAGTGCAATTACAATACCAATAGAGATATGGACCATGCATGTGACACTATCAGGGGCATGCTTATGTGTGTGCAGTATGCATGAATGCATGATGCAATGTAACCTAACTAACTACTTTGTCAGCATATAGGACAAGCCCCACACTGGAGATTTTTAAAACACTCATGATTGGGCCCACAATTAAATTCAATTCTTCCGCAATCATCTTTTCTTGATGAGGTCCATGTACCCTACAGATTTATCAAGGTCAATTATGATCTGGGTGGGTTGACCCAAGTAAGCCAAACCACTGGATTGGTTCAATACGGGCTTGTGGACTTTAGCGGGTGCACTTGGCCTCAAGTCTATTAAAATATGGGGCTTCATATATTCTGATGGGATCAGGCCCTATTTAAAAGATGGGCTTAGATTTGCTTAGAAAAAGGTTTGGCCTATATTTTTAGGGTAAATAGGGCCAAAGACCATTTTTGAAAACTGGGTTTGACCCCATTTTGGAAATTAGGTCTGGGCAAATTATACTTAGGAAAGGGGTGGGCCTATACTTGTTATTCTTCAAAAAATTGGGCCCGAGTTATTTGAAAAAAAGGGTGGGTTTTCCGACCCATATTTAAATAGTTGGGCCAAGTGTTTCATGTGGAAAGGATGGGCTTTGTCTCATTACTGGCTTTTTCTGAATACTGGCTAAGTAGTTATGTTATGTTAAAGTATGTCATGCATGAGATAATACAAAGTATTTCAACAATATAATAAACACAACTATTCATGGAGACGGATGTGGCTCTATCCCACTAGGGTAGGTACGTATGTCTAGGGTTTCATGGCTCTATCCTAGTTAGGCGAAGGACTATAGACAAGTATGGGTGGGAGGCTCTAACCCATTGACAAAAGGTTCCCCAATTTGAAATTTCCTTCCTCCCCCAAGGGTCGGACAAAACTCGAATTGGGGGTGGTCTGGGGTCCCATCAAAAGCTTAAGATACGAAGGGACAACCGCTATTACACCACTATCTATCCTAGTAAGGACAGCTGTGTATAGAGGTGAAAGGGTGTGAATTCAATTTAATTAATCCCCACTATCCACAAATTTATTCAACATGCTATAACAATATAGAAACAAGCTATCTACCATTATATATATATATATTCAAACGATAAGGAAACACATATATATGCAATTCATGTTATTCACCAAAATTTGAAACAAAAAGGAATAAAGGAAACAAACATATTTACGATTTATATACCAAAGATCCATTAATACACTTATCAAAAATATTCTTACAATAATTGCTTTATTCAGGAATATTTGGAAACAAAAGATTTAAAATCAATTTCACAAAATTACGAACAAAATATTTAATTTAAGTAAGGTTATTTGTAAAATGATGGAAGACAAAATTTACAATTAATCAAGGTTATTTAGAATTACTATATTTACAAATAAGGAGTAATTAAAAGATTTAGTAAATTTAACTGGGTAATTTTTAATAATTAATGGCTGACTCTCTAAGTCCCAGTGGAGTCGCCAGCATGGTATGTCGCGACGTCTCGGGAGCGGGTGCCCGGGCGGCGAAATCAAAATCATTTTGAATATTTTCATGGAAAAACATGGAATGTCGGAGTCGCCCTAACCTTAGTGCAGTTCTAGAATAGAACACATGATATACCCCGTTAGGGTAGAATCGTCTCAAGCCAGCGTTGGGTTGGTCGGAGTTCGGTTACGCGAGGGAAGGTATGAGCACCCCTACGCGCCAGTTCTTAAGACAACGGACTAATGAATTTAAATATCCTTAAGTTAAATCTAGAAATCGTTAATAACTCCTTTTTAGGAATAACATTATAAAACTACGTAGGAAAAATAAATAAAATATATACATTATATTAGCCTCAGAAGCACCTAGGGTACCGTGATGCCAAGGCTAATACCCTTGCAATTAAATCATAGGGTTATAAAATCAAAATTATTAGCAAGTACGCTCCCACCTTTTAAAAATTGTAAGTAAAAGTTTTATAGGAAATATAGATATGGGAGGTTTTATAATAGATATAATAATTAAACATAATGTAAATAAATCAATAAAATAGTAATTAAACCATAATATTAGGATCCCAAAATACGTATAATACATATATAATAGAAGATAAACTATCATAACATACCAATAATAGTAGAATATAAACAATAAGATAGACTAAGATAATGAGCCAATATTAATTAAAATACTACACTGGGACGTATAAACAAAAAATACTTAAAAATACCATAATACACATACTTATGATAATAATAATAAATATCCCCAAAAGTAATATAATATGTAATAGATTACTTATAAGACTTATATTACGAAAACATTACCCATCTAATAGCATGATACCAAAAACAAAAAAAAATATTACCTAAAATTATTAAACTTACCAATAATAATACATTGTATATTTAACATAAATAAAAATATAAAAGAATAATATATAAATCTTACATAACATGATATATTAATAAATGTACACGGTACATAAAAATACTAAATAAATGATTAATGCCTACTACACTTATAGTTGCTAAATATAAATATCATTTATTCAAATAAATATTATAGCATTAAAAATTCCACAACAATGGTATGAACACGACAAATTGATAATACAATCGTTATACAAGAATAAATAAATAATAAACAATAATGAACATCAATAAAGCAAAGCAATTATAAAGTAATAATAAAACCACTACTCAAACCCTAATAACGTGAAAATAGCCAACCCAAATAAATAAAACAATAACCAAAAACCCTAAATGGTGTATTAGAAAATAATGTAAATAATCAAGAATCCTAGAGTGCAAAATAGTACAATCATTAAATAATAACAAAAATCCCTAACTCCCGTTGAACACATTAAAGTATGACAAATAATCCTAAATACATCAAAAAAGCCTTCACATAATGCTTCGACACGATAAAAAATACTAAAATAAGATGTAACAATAAAACTATAGTATCTTACCACTGATTACAAAACAAAAAAAAAAGAAACCCCAAACATTAGATATTAGATACAACATAAAAATAATAATACTATATATCGCTACAAAATAAACATAAGAAGAAACATATATTATATCACAAATTACAAAACAACCTCCACTCGTGCATGTGTGTGTTGTGTGTGTGTGGACAAGTGGTCCAGAGATCGGAAACTTGAAACTCAAAGAAAGTATAAAATTCAGATAAATATTAACAAGGGAGAGTTAGAAGAAACAACGGAGTAAGGTTTCAGATTGATCAGATAAGAAATCCGCCTCGATTGGATTTAATCTGTTGATATGCGCATACACCGACGATTCCACTGTGCGGCGGTGATGAGACAAGCGTGTAAGAAATTAATAATGAAGTGTTAAAAACTCAAAATAATAATCTGAATGGTGAGAATTATATAAAAGGGTCGCGAAAACAAATTGATAACTTGGTGCAGTGATTAGGATAAGAATCGCAACTCGATTGCCTTCGTCTAGTTTGACATGCGCAGACGCACGATAAACTCAAAATGCTGGCGGCGGTGATTGTGTGGGTTTGTGATACGACTTGAAGAAATTAACACAAAGGGGAAAATATAAAACTCAAAAGACGAATCGGAACGGTTGAAAATAATAAAAAAGGGTTAGAACAAGACATCGTAAAGTTTCACATGGATCAGATAAGAAAATCATCGATCGATGGCTTCATTGTGAATGCGCAGATGCCAATGACTCCACTGCTGCGGGGTGTGATACGGATATGTGCAAGAAATTAACACGAAGGGAGGAAAACTCAAAAAAAGAAAGAATCTGAACGGTGAATTGAAAATTAATAAAGAAAGGGTTAGAGAAACGACTCCGTTTGTTTAAAATTTTGCAGTGAATCGGTAAGAATAGAAAGTCGCCGCTCGATTGGCTTCGTCCAGTTGGATCGCAGAGCTAATGACTCACTGCTGCTGCGGTGATACGGCTGTGCAAGACCTTAAAACAAAGGGAGAAAACGCAAAAGAAGAATCTGGAAAGGTGAAAGTTAAGATGAAAGGGTTAGGAAAGAGCTCATAAAGTTCGCATTAATCGGCTAGGGAAAAGTCGTTACTCGAATATGTTGGTTTCATTAGTTCGATTGACGCAAATGCCAAACGACTCCATTGCGCCCGAAATAGACTGCAAGGTAAGGTTTTCTTTCGTTGGTCTGTGCCTACTCCCTTTTGGCTTGGCATGCCCCCTTTATAAAAAAAAAATTCTTGTAAACCTAAAAAAAAAAAAACTCCTTTTGATTTTATTTTTATTTTCTGTTCTTTTTTTTTGCTTTTACTATATGGTAAAAAATGACAAATAGTAAAGAATAATAATTATTAGAATAATAGAATAATTAATACATAATTGTAGTAAAAGTAAAAAAATAAAGAGATATCGATAAATAAAAATAAGATGCTAGGAAATTTAATAATAATATCTAATTTAATAGTTAAAAAATGACAATAATAAAATAATTAATAATAATAATTATAGCAAAAAATAAATATATAAATAAAAATAAAAATGAAGTAATAAAACCAATGTAAATAAACTAATAATAATACTAATAAGAATAATCATGAAATAATCATAATAATAATAATACTACTAATAATCATATCGGGGCCTGGGTATAAAAAATGGGGTAGGATGGGTGTCTACACTTGGTGTTTGTGTGATAGTTGAACTAAATTTGTTGCTTAATCGTTGTTTTAACTAAGGAATTTGTGAGTGAAACACAAAGTTATGATAAGAAATTTTAAAAACCTAATTCACTCCCCTCTTTGGAGTATACCAAAATTCTCAGTTTGCCTCCTTTGAAGTAGGAATAGTTCCCCCCTCCCAATCCCACATATTGCACCAACACCAAAAAACACACACACACACACATACACAAATGAGTATTCAAAATTTATACCAACCCAACGTACCTGAGACAATTTAAACATATAATTTCTACAGTATACATTAACATACATATACACCTTCATAAACATATAAATATGATAGTAACCAGAACCGAAAAAAAAAAAAATGAAAGAGTGCTATTTTGAGATATTTATATATAAAGATATTGGGAGGAGAATTTATTAGATGACTTAAGGGCTAAGGTTAGGATTATTCTAAAATCTCTTATTCTCTATATCTTTGTCTCTCTCTCTCTCTCGATCTATATCTCTAGGATCCTTCGCTGTTTGTCGTTGTCCGTTTACAAAAAAGGAGGCGGGTATAAGGTGGATCAGAAGAAGAAACTATACACTTTAGGGGATCGGATCGTCGGTTTGGAGTCGTTTCGGTTTTACAAAGAAGTAGAATAGACTGTGGAATCTGATCCTACTTTTGATGGATATTTGGATAGCAGTAGA
The DNA here is from genome assembly GCF_029873635.1 of Malania oleifera. NCBI lineage: Eukaryota > Viridiplantae > Streptophyta > Magnoliopsida > Santalales > Ximeniaceae > Malania > Malania oleifera. The sequence goes on from NC_080418.1 coordinate 47,336,016, forward strand.
AACCTTAGTAGGTTATTGGTTTGTGGTTCAGGTTTTTCGGGAGATTCGGGTGCGTTTGGGACCGTTTCGTAGAAGTTTCATTTCTAATCTAATGTAGAGGAATTGAGTACAACAGTTAATTTGAAAACTAAACCGCTAAAAAGCTAGTCTTACGTTATATGTATGATTTAACGGCTTATTTGTGAAATTCGTACCGATGAAATGCAGGTTTGACGATTTTATGATTTTGGTACAAAGAGGATTTCGACGTGCAATTTGACAAAGATAGTTATTTGTGTTTATACTATAGTATGAGAAGGCTCGAATCCTTGATTTATTCAGTTATAAACTATGGATATTGCATTTCTATCATTAGCGGGTTTTTGTAGTAAACCTTGTGTGCATATGTGATATTTTTGGGCATGAAGGATTTCTATTTACTATTGAAATAGAAGTATGGGAACGAAGTTCCAAATTGTTCTATTGATATGTGAATAAACAAGGCTGGTAGGCTGGGGTATACATGAGGCAGCATCAGAAACAAAGAACGGGTAAAAATGTGGAAGCACGGTTGAACCCAAGTTGCTATTCTGTGAATTGTAAAAAATACGAAATGAGAGGTTATCATACTTTGATAAATGAATTTATGATACACGAACACAGTTGAGGAAGTCCCGGGCGGGTCGAAAATACTTTCTTTGCAGGGTGAAATGCAACCCCTGTTATATGATATGGCACGATATTGTTAGCTCGATGTACACGTGCAACAACGTACAAACGATGTGTGGGGGTCCAAGATGGTCGGCTGCTGAAGGGTGAAACTATTGGTTGATATTGGGCAAATGGGAGGTCAGTCGGATGTATGTGGGGTACCGGTGGGTAGTGTATGCACGAACAGGCATTGACGGAAGTACCCAGTGCACAACCTGAGCACCGGGGTTTCATAAATGTTATAGGGAGTATTTTGTGGTGGTCATCTGATAATTCAGTAACATGGTCGAACGCAGAGGTTGGGGGAACTTTGTATAAAGAATGATGATATACTTGATGATTAGGGTAGTTGAAAATATTTGGTTTATTGTCAGGTTGAATGAATATGATGTATGCAGTCCACACTGTTGTACCTTTTCTTCTTCTGAAAAGGGTCTCACCCTATGTCTTCAAACTTTGTTCCGTGCGTCGGTCTGAGATACAGGACTGGGGGTGGTTATTGTTTTCGCTTACATAGCATTAAATTTGTACTAAACTGATTGAAGTTCTTTTTTTTTGGAGGGTTGTCATATGACGGCGTACTCTAGTAACAAGTATGTAATTATGGATGTATTTAGCGAACTCTGGGATTAAGGCTCAGTAGTAATCCCAATGGTGTTTATGTTTTTTCTACATTTACATTCAGGATTATGTATGATTTACACTCGTATGTCCCTCTTTAGGGCGCGGGGTGTCCATATCTTGAAACAGGTCTAGGTGTATTGATGTAGTGAGTGACACCGGTAGTTACATACATATAGCATGTAATGAACTCAACACAGATGCCTATACTCAAACATGGAGGTCATACACCTACAGGCATCGATATACCAACACTGCAAGCACCCAAAAGCAACTATTAGTAAGCACCTAACCACAGTTAATCTTCAGACCACATACACAAACTTACATGATACTAATTAGAGGAGGAGTCACCCGAAACATTCTCCTTGACGTTGGTTTTAGAGCATTTCTTAAATATACGATTTCCAACAAGATCATTTAATTCAGTCGATCATGGCACACTCTCTCGTTCCATCGACATCGTCCGTATAATTGTTGCAAAAGAAGGACACCCTGTTTTTTTCGATTACACCAGTGAGTGGAAGTTGATAATCAAAGTTTTTAGAAACATTACGTGCAACAAGAAAAAAAAATTCCCCAAATCACTATTAGAATGTTGTTTTACTAAATTGTCACTAATAGATAAGTATTAGTAAAAAATTAGAAAGTTATAGCACTGTGCATATATAATGTAATTAATGACCCCAAAAATCTTGAGATATGATACATTCTATTTTTATTTAAACATTAAAAATGATTTTGTCTATATAATATAATTGACCCCAAAAAAGATATATATATATATATATAGATATATATATATATATATGATTTTTAAACATAACTCAAATAATATAACATATAAAAATGATCATAAGTTAAATATCAATATAAATGGAATTTTCTGAGGATCCCATAAGTCATGTCTTGAGCATAAGAAAGACCTTTGTCTTAGCGAGTGCTCAGAAAATTGGAGACTCAGCGACATACTGGAGGTCAGCCTGGACAAAGGATAGAGAATTTATAGGAAAAACGGTGGAGACACTATTGTCTACGTAATAAATACATATAATAAAAATAATATTTGCTGCAATAATTTGTAAAAAAAATACTAAGAATCGATAATACAATAATAATAAAAATAATAATAATAAAGGATTTCATGCGAGGCTCCCTTCCCAAATGTTCCCTCTTTCTTTTGCCCTTCTCCTGGGTATTGTAGTGATGCGGGACAGTCTCAATGTTGCTGCTCAGACGAATTTGTGGGCTAGGGCACTGCCAACCCACCCTTACCCCCTTTTTTAGGAACTGAATGCATGATTATGTAAAGGCATGAAGTGGTTTTGCTGAGATCTAATGCATGACATGAGAAGATGTAGTAAATGTTTGTGCAGGATGCATGTAACTAGTACAATTACACCATACAAATAGGATATGAACATTGCATGTGACCCATCGGCATGATTATGTGTGAAATTCGCATGAATGCCTGATGCAATCAATTGTGTGCATGAATTACCTAGTGCATTCACACATCAAATATAGATATGACCATGCATGTGACCTATCGTGCATGATTATTTGTGAAATTATTCAAGAATTGAAGGATGCAATGAAAGTTTGTGCATGGATACTACCTAGTGCAATTACCATACCAATAGAGATAGACCATGCATGTGACCTCATGCATGATTATGTTGTGAAATTAGCATGAATGCAGGTATGCAATGTAACCTAACTAACTACTTTGTCAGCATTCTAGGAAAAAGCCCCACTATGAGAGATTTAAAACAATCATTGATGGGGCCACAATTTCAATTCAATTCTTCCCCTCAATCATTCTTTTCCTTGATGACGGTCCATGTACCTCAGATTCTATAAAGGGTCAAATTATGATCTGAGGTTGGGGTTGGACCCAAGTAAGCCAACCCACTGGATTTGTTTAATACGGGCTTGTGGACTTTAATGTGCACTTGGGCCTCAAGTATATTAAAATATGGGTTTCAATATATTTCATGATGGGATCAGGCCCTAATTTTAAAAGGACTTGGGCTTAGATTTGCTTAGAAAAATGTTGGCCTATATTTTTAGGGTAATAGGGCCAAAGACCATTTTGAAAACTGGGTTGACCCCTTTTGGAAAATTAGGTCTGGGCCAAATTTTACTTAGGAAAGGGTTGGGCTATACTTGTTATTTCTCAAAAAATTGGGCCCGAGTTATTTGAAAAGGGTTGGGCCGACCCATATTTTAAAATGCTTGGGCCAAGTGTTTCATTTTGAAAGGATGGGCCTTTGTCTCATTACTGGGCTTTTTCTGAATACTGGCTAAGTAGTTATGTATGTCTAAATGTATGTCAAATGCATGATATAATACAAAGTATTTCACAATATATATACAACACACTATTCATGGAGAAGGATGTGGCTCCTATCCCAACCTAGGGTAGGTACGTATGTATAGGGTTCTTCATGGCTCTATCCTAGTTAGGGAAGACTATAGACAAGTATGTGTGGGTAGGCTCTAACCCTATTGACAAAAGGTCCCCAATTTGAAATTTCATCCTCCCCCATAGGGGTCCGGACAAAACTCGCATTGAGCGGGGTGGTTCGCGGGTCCCATCAAGCTTAAGCTACGAAGGGACAAACGCTATTACACCCCTATCTAGTCCTAGTAGGTAAAGCTTGGGTATAGAGCGTGAGAGTGTGTGAATTCAAACTTTAACCTAATCCCGCTATCCCCACATTTATTCACATGCTATAAAGAATATGGAAGCAAGATATCTACCATTAATATATATATATATTTCAAAAGATAAGGAACACAATATATGCATTAATATGTTTATTCACAAAAAAATTTGGAAACAAAAGAATAAGGAAACAAAATATTTACGATTAATATACAAATATCTATAATTATTACACTTATTCAAAATATCTTACATTAATCTGCTTTATTCAGATATTTGGAAACAAAATATTTACAATCAATGTTCACAAAATTACGAAACAAAATATTTTTAATTAAGTAAGGTTATTTGTAAATTATGGAAGCAAAATATTTACAATTAATCAAGGTTATTTATGAATTACTATATTTACAAAATAAGGAGTAATTAAAAGATTTATTAAATTTAAACTTGGGATAATTTTTAATTAATTAATGGCTCGACTCTCTAAGTCCCCAGTGGAGTCGCCAAGCTGTCGCGACGTCTCGGGAGCGCGTGTGCCCCGGGCGGCGAAATCAAAATCATTTTTAATATTTTCATGGAAAAACATGGAATGTCGGAGTCGCCACTAACCTTTAGTGCAGTTAGAACACATGATTACTACCCCGTTAGGGGTAGAATCGGTCTACATACCAGAGCTTGGCGTCGTGAGTTCGGTTACGCTAGGGGAAGGTATGAGCACCCCCTACCGCCCGTTCTTAAGAACGGTACCTACTTAAATTATAATTTCTTCCCTAAGTCTAATCTAATAAAATCTTTACCATTACTCCCTTTTTATGAATTTATAATACGTAGGAAAATAAATACCCAATATATACATATATTCCCCAGAGCTTATGGGTACTTGATCCCAATTCTAATACCCCTTGCAATTAAATCATAGGGATTATAAAATCAAAATTATTAAGAAATACGCTCCCCACATTTTAAAATTTGTAAGTAAAAGTTTTATATAAGGGAAACTCTAATAGTATGTGGAGGTTTCTAAATAGATTAATAATCTTAAACCATAATAAATAATAAATAAAATAGTAATCCCAATAGAATATTAGATCAACCAAAATACGTACTAATCAAACATATATAATAGAAGCTAAAATAAACCTCTCTAACATACCACTCATAATAGCTAACATATAAACAATAAGATGACTAAGATAATGAGCAAAATATTAAAATATCTACTGTGCCGTTTATCCCCCCCACAAAAATACTTAACCCCTTTACATACCATAATACCCATAAGTATGATATAATAATACTCAATATCCACAAATATATAATACGTAATAGATCCTTAACTATAATAACTAATATATACAAACATACCATATAATAGCATGATAACCGAAAACACCAAAAATATTACCTAAAAGATGAAACTTACCATAATAATTAACTACCTTGTATATTAACATACTAAAAATATAATAATAATATATAATATTACCTAAAATGCTATATTACTAAATGTACACGGTCACCTAAAATACTAAATTAAATGTATAATGCTACTTACAATTCTAAGTTGCTAAATATAAATATCATTTATTCAAATAAATAGTATAGCATTAAAAATTCCACAACAATGTTATGAACACGACAAAATGATAATACAATCGTATACAAGAAATAAATAAATAATAAACAATAATGAACATCATATATATATACGCCAAGTAGCAATATAAAGTAAATTAAATAAAACACTACTCAAACCCTAATAACGTGAAATAGCCCAAAACCCATAAATTTAAAACAATAACCCAAAACCCTAAATGGTCCGTATTATGAAAATAATGTAAATAATCAAGAATCCTAGATGTGCATAAATATTACAATCATAAATAATAAACAAACATCCCTAAATACCGTATGAACCAATAAATATGACCAAATATCCTAAATACATCAAAAAGCCTAAATAATGTCTACACGATAAAACATCCTAAATAATATGTAACAATAAAAATAAGTATATTACAATGATTACAAAACAAAAAAAAAAAGAACCCCAAACATTAGATATTAGAACAAATAAAACAATAATAATACTATATATATACAAAATAACATTAAGAAGAAAAATATATATATAAACAAATTACAAAAACATCACTCGTGCATGTGTGTGTTTGTGTGTGTGTGGACAAGTTGTCCAAGAGATGAACTCAAGAAATTAATAAAATCAGTAAATATTAACAAGGGAGAGTTAGAAACAACTGAGTAAGGTTTCAGATTGATCAGATAAGAAATCGCCGCTCGATTGGCTTCATCTAGTTGAATGCGCATACACCGACGATTCCACTGCTGCGGCGGTGAGACAGCTGTGTAATAAATTAAAATGAAATTGTAAAACTCAAAATAATAATCTGAATGGTGAGAATTAATATAAAAGGGTCAGAAACAACTTGATAAATTGTTGCATTGATCGGATAAGAAATCGCCACTCGATTGCCTTCGTCTAGTTGAATGCGCAGACGCCGATAACTCCACTGCTGCGGCGGTGATACGACTTTGCAAGAAATTAACACAAAGGGATAAAACTCAAAAGACGAATCTGAACGGTGAAAATTAATAAAAAAGGGTTAGAAAAGACCTCGTAAAGTTTCACATTGATCAGATAAGAAATCATCGCTCGATTGGCTTCATCTAGTTGAATGCGCAGATGCCAATGACTCCACTGCTGCGGCGGTGATACGGATGTGCAAGAAATTAACACGAAGGGAGAAAACTCAAAAAAAAGAATCTGAACGGTGAAAATTAATAAGAAAGGGTTAGAAACGACCGTGTAAAATTTTGCATTGATCGGATAAGAAATCGCCGCTCGATTGGCTTCGTCCAGTTGGATGCGCAGACGCTAATGACTCCACTGCTGCTGCGGTGATACGGCTGTGCAAGACATTAACACAAAGGGAGAAAACGCAAAAGAAGAATCTGAACGGTGAAAAGTAAGATGAAAGGGTTAGGAAAGAGCTCATAAAGTTTCGCATTAATCGGATAAGAAATCGTTACTCGATTGGTTTCATCTAGTTGACTGCGCAAATGCCAACGACTCCATTGCCGCCGCACGAGACTGCAAGGTAAGGTTTTTCTTTCTTTGGTCTGTGCCTCCTCCCTTTTGGCTTGGCTATGCCCCCCTTTTATAAAAAAAAATTCTGTAAACCCTAAAAAAAAAAAACTTCCTTTTTGATTTTATTTTTATTTTTCTTTTCTTTTTTTTGCTTTTACTATTATGGTAAAAATGAAAATAGTAATAGTAATAATAATTATTATAATAATAATAATAATAATAAATAATTGTAGTAAAAGTAAAAATAATAAAGATACTATCAATAAAATAATAATAATAAGACTAGTAATAATAATAATACTAATAGTAATAGTAAAAATGACAATAATAAAATAATAATAATAATAATTATAGCAAAAAATAAAAATAAAAATAAAAATAAAAATGAAGTAATAATAACAATGTAAATAATAATAATAATAATAATAATAATAATAATAATAATAATAATAATAATAATAATAATAATAATAATCATATCGGGCCTGGGTAAAAATGGGGTGTCTACAATTGTGTTTGTGTGATAGTTGAAAATCAATTTGTTGGGTTAATACTTAAACTAAGGAATTTGTGAAACAAAGTTATAAAGAAATTTTAAAAACCTAATTCACTCCCCCTCTTTGGAGTATACCAAAATTCTCAGTTGCCTCATTTGAAGTAGGACTAGTTCCCCCCTCCCAATCACACATATTGCACCCACACACACACACACACACACACACATACACAAATGAGTATTCAAATTTATACCAACCCAAGTACCTGCATACATATTTAAACATATATTTCTACAGTTATACATTAACATACATATACACCTTCATAAACATATAAATATGTAGTAACCCGACCCCGAAAAAAAAAAAATGAAAAGAGATATTTTGAGATATTTATATATAAATATCTTGGAGGAGATATTTATTTAGATTACTTAAGGGCTAAGTTAGGATTTATTCTATAAATTCTCTTATTCTCTCTCATTCTCTCATTCTCTCTCTCTCTCTCTCTCTCTCTCTCTATGATCCTTCGCTGTTCGTTGTCCGTTTCCAAAAAAGGAGGGTACTATGTGGATCAGAAGAAGAAACTCTACACTTTTAGTGGATCGGATCGTCGTTTTGGAGAGTTTCGGGTTTTCCCAAGAATCGAGGTAGGAATCTGATCCTAATTTTGATTGGATATTTGGATAGCAGTAGAAAACATAGTAAGGTTATGTTTTGTGGTTTCAGGTTTTCGGGATCTCGGGTTGTCGTTTTGGACCGTTTTCGTACGAAGTTTCATTTCTAATATAAGGTAAGAGGAATTTGATTACAACAGTTATTTTGGAAAACTAAACCGCTAAAAAGCTAGTTTACGTTATTATGTATGATTTAACTGCTTATTTGTGAAATTCTACCGAGTAGAAATGCCGGTTTGACGATTTTATGATTTTTGGTAAAAACGAGGATTTCGACGTGCAAATTTTACAAATATTGTTTATTTGTGTTTATACTATAGTATGAGAGGCTCGAATCCTTTATTTATTCAGTTAAACTATGTATATTGAATTTCTATCATTTAGCGGGTTTTTGTATTAAACTTGTGTGATATATGTTGATATGGGAATGAATGGATTTTCTATACTATTGAAATAGAATATGGGAACGAAGTTCCAAATTTGTTATATTGATAATGTGAATAAACAAAGGCTGGTAATACATTGAGCCGCATCAGTAAACAAAGAAGGGTAAACTGAGTGGAAAGACACCGGTTTGAACCCAATGCTATTATGTGAATTTGTAAAAAATACTGAAAATGCGCAGGTTATCATATTTGTATAAATTGAATTTATGATACACGGAACCACAGCTTGAGAGTCCCGGGAGGGTCGAAAAATACTTTCTTTGCAGGGTGAAATGAAACCACTGTTATATGATATGGCACGATATTGTAGCTAGATGTACACGTGCAACCACACGTACTAAACGATGTGGGTACCAAGATGGTCGGCTAGCAGGGTGAAACTATTGGTTGATATTGGGCCAATGGAGGCAGTCGGATTGTATGTAGGTACTCGGTAGTGTCTGCACGAACAGGGCATTGGACGAGTACCAGTGCACAACCTGAGCCACGGGGTAAAACTGGTTATAGGGATATTTTGTTGTTGGTCATCTGATAATTCATTAAATGGTCGAAAGACAGATGTGGGAATTTTGTAATATGAATGATGATATACTTGATGCATTACTGTATTGAAAATATTTGGTTTATATTCCAGATGTTGAATGAAAATATGCATGTATGCAGTCACACACTGTTGTAACTTCTTCTTCCTTACTGAAAGGTGTCTCACCCTATCTTACAACCTTTGTTTTCCGTGCGTCGGTCCTAGTAGATAAAGGGACTGGGGTGGTTATTTTGGTTAGCTTACATAAGCATCTAAATTTTGTACTAAACTTGATGAAAGTCTTTTTTTTGGAGGGTTGTAATATGACGATTACTCTAAGTCCAAATGTATGTAAATTATGGATGTATTAGTGAACTCTGGTATAAGGCTAGTAGTAATCCCAATGGATGTTTATGTTTTTCTTCAACATTTACATCATGATTATGTATGATTTACACTCGTATGTCCCTATTTAGGGCGGGTTGTTTCCATATCTTGAACAGGTATAGGTATTTGATGTATGTGAGTGACACCGGGTCGTTACATAAATATATGCATGTACATGCATACTCACACACATATGCATATACTCACACATGTAGGTCATACACCTACATGCATCTATATACCAACACCTGCAAGCACCCACATGCAATATTTATTAAGCACCTAACCACAGTTATATATATTCATACACATACACACACTTACATGCATACTAAGTAGAGGAGGAGTCACCCGCAACATCTCCTTGACGTTGGTAGAGCATTTCTTCAATCTACGCTTTCCAACACATCATTTCATCAAGTCGATGCTCCACTTCCTCGTTCCTCTGGACATCGTCCTGTATCAATTGTGCCATAGAGGACACCCTGTTTTTTTCGCTACACCACGTGAGTGGCAGTTGATACTTAAAAGTTAGAAACATTACTTGCAACAAGAAAAAAAAATTCCAAATCACTTATTTAGAATTGTTGTTTTTTACTAAAATTGTCACTAATAGATCATTATTAGTAAAAATTTAGAAAGTTATAGCACTGTGCATATATAATGTAATGACCCCAAAAATTTTGAGATATGATACATTCTCATTTTTATTTTAAACATTAAAAATGATTTTGTCATATATAATATAATGACCCCAAAAATATATATATATATATATATATATATATATATATGATTAAAGCATAATAATAATAATAAAATAATAAAAATGATCATTAAGTTAATATCAATATAAATGTGCTTTTCTGTAGGATCCTTAATTTCATGTTTGATACCTAAGAAAGACCTTGTCTTAGCGAGTGCTCAGAAAATATTGCGACTCAGTCGCTTCCTGGAGGTCAGCCTGGACAAAGTAGAATTTCATAGGATAAACGGTGTAGACACTATTTGTATACGTAAATAAATACATATACATAAAATAATATTTTGACTGCCATAATTTGTAAAAATATATAATAATAATAATAATAATAATAATAATAATAATAATAATAATAATAAAAGTATCCTATGCGAGGCCCACAAGACCGTGTGGGGCCCATATAAGTCCTGAAACTGTGTGAGATCCACATGAATCCCAAAGCTGTGCAGGACCCATAAAATCATGTGAGAACTATTAGAGATACGTAGGATCTACTTGAGTCTCGAAGTTATATGGGGCCCACATAAGTTTTCGAAATTCGAACTTAATTCTTTTTCAATATATATATATATATATATATATATATATATATATACTAAAACATAGTTTAAAAATAATAACAATGATAATAATAATGATTTTAAAAATAAATAAATAAATAATATAAACATAGTTCCCCCTTTTTTTCAAAAACTGTAATAATGAAAAACTCATATTTTCCCTGTTAGATCCCCCCAAATGAGTAGCCAAAACACACACAAGACCGTGGACCATAGTTCCACCGAGTCTGATTTCAAAATAACCAATATAAACATAGTTCCCCTTACCTCAACCCCGTAAGCAAAACCCGAACTCCACGGCTCCTAAGCAGCGAACCAAGTTCCAAAACCTACAATTCCCAATGCAGAATATACTCACGAGACCATCCTCTACAAAACTACCAGATCAGAAATGAAAACCGAGCCTTACCTCGATTTTACGCCAAAACCCGAAAAATCTCCGAAACGAGATTTCGATCTGCAAAAGTTGTAGAGAATCCTTCCACGATCCTCATGGTAACCTCGGATTTCTGATTCTATCAACAACCAGTGAGGAAATCTAGAGAGAGAGAGAGAGAGAGATTAGAAGACTTGATGAAGAAGAAACAAATTTTTCCTTTTATACCCCTTTGACCCGCCCAGTTTTCGTCGACGAAAAGTCGAGCATTTCGTTACTGATGTCGGTAGCCTCATCGACGAAGTCTGATATTTCAATTTCTCCAGACCTCTCGGCTTCTCTTCGTCGACGAACCCTCTGAATTTCGTCGACGAAAAGTCTTCTGCCTTCGTCGACGAAATCTGCATAAATTCATTTTTAAATATTTCGGGTTCTTACTGTTACTATAGTTTATTTAAATTCCAAAAAAAAAAAATCTCTTAGCATGTGCAAGTTAAAATATGAATATATATATATATATATATATATATATATATATATATATAAATTCATTGCATATTCAATTCCCATCAAGTATCCAAGTTTGATTTAAGAGTACAAATTTTGACGAAATATTTAATTTTTATTTTGTACAAATTTATAAAAATTAATACAACTTAAATTTTACTCTATTATATAAAAAAAACTTTATATAGTAAAAAAAATAAAAAAAATCCATTAATGAAAGTAATATAAAAATTAACTAGTCTTCTTCAAATAACTAACCAATGTCAAATAATTGATCGATCAAACATACCAACAATATATTTGTTCTAATATAATAATAATAATAATAATAATAATAATAATAATAATAAAAAATAAATAAATAAATAATACTAATAATATTGGAATATATATATAAAAGGGGATACTCTCGCAGTAAAAAAAAAAATAGCCTCATAGGTGGAAATCATCGGCTATAACTCACTAACCCCCGAAGTAAGGTCAGGGCACGAGACCATTTGGGTATAGTGGGGACTCGAACCCGCGATCACATGGATGCACGGCCGGTTCATTACCACTAGACCACCCACCCAAGTGATGAGTTAAGGATGAGATTAATTATAGTTAAATCATTAATAAATATGTTAGAATTGGTGTATTCCTAAGAGGGCGGTGAATTGGAATTTTAAACTTTTCTCTTAGGTTGAACTAGATGTTAGCAAAATATTACAACCTAAGGTTTTTCTATGCAGTTCCAAATACGCCAATAAATATAATATACGGAAATTTAAATCAAGCACATCATTCACATAATAACATACACGTGCAGTAAATATAAAGTGCGGAAATATAAACAAACACACGATATGTTATCGGGGTTCGGCCAATTGTGCCTATGTCCCCGCCTCTAACTCGCAAGCTTGAGGATTCCACTAATAGCTCACTTAAGGGTGGAGTGGCACCGATTACAAACAGGTCAATTAGCACAGGGTTGAACTCAACCTTAACCAGGTCAATTAGGGGGGCTAACCTCAACCTACACGCCTTAACAAGATGTCGCACCTAGCTTTCCTAACTGGGTCTAAGCCAATCCGGGACTATTCCAAGAATAGTCTTCCTCTTTAGGCCCGTGCCTAGAATACAGCAGTTTCGCTCAATAAATGAAACGGTACAGTGATTAAACTTTCAGGTAAAGCAGATATATACCTAGTTACGCGCAATCACATACACCACAAAATTTAATATGTAAGCTCGGTGTGGTCTAAATAGTTCAACTCACATATATATATATATATATATATTTACTATCAGTGTAATGAGTGCGTGAGAGTATCAACCAGTATGATCTTTGTATCACAATATATGCTCAATCTAACAGCTCACACAAAGATACTAACCAGACAATATATATGTATATTTCAATCAGCAGATTTTCTCAATTATATAATGCTCAAGTAATATATATGTTTTGTTTGCAAAAAGAGTTTAATCTTTGTATTCAACGACAACAAAGATTTTTTTCACACAAACAAATATCTCTTCAAAGATTTATCAAGATGAAACATACTAGATATTTGAAAGTGATTTATGAAGAATTTTTGCAACCAAAATAAAATATAAACTTCTCAAGATATCACAATGATGATGCAATACTCAGAAGTTCTAACGAAGTCTTCTTAGGAAAGATTTATTGATAAAGTCACCTGAGAACACTTGAGGATGTGCTCTCAAATAAAATAAATTTCACACAAGCACAATCTTGAGAGAGCAATCCTTAAGGAACAACAACACTTAAATCACACTTACAAAAGTATTTGAGAAGTAAGATCTGGTAAGAATAAATGTTGGAGGCTCAAAGATGAGTATTATGGGTTTTTGGATTTTCAAAGAATTCTCCCTAATCAAATCTTCTAATCTCATACTAATCTTAGCAAATGATGGGCTATATATAGACATTGGAAGAATTATAGCCGTTAGGACATGTAGAGTATTATTAATATTGTTTAGGATCATTTTAACCCTAATTAACCCTGTTTAAAAATGTTTTACCGCAGTAAAAATCAGGGCAACCCGAGAGGTCCAGTCGACCAGAACCATTTCGGTCGACCAGAGTTCATATGATTCGGTCAACCAGGACACTTTTGAATTGGAGACACGGTCGACCGAAAGTGCCTATCCAAAGGGCGATTTTCCATTTTATCGAGGTTCGGTCGATCAAGCCATTTTGAACTGAATGGTTCGGTCGACTAGACAGTTGGGATTTTTCCCGAGTACCCTTGGTCGACCAGGTAGTTGCAATACAAATTTGGCTCGGTCGACCAAATAGTCAATTTGTTAACCTCAGGGGGTTTCGGTCGATCAGGGAATTTGAACTACACTGGTTCGATCAACCAGGACCTTGGTCAATTGTTGACCCAGGCCAGTTTCGGTCGATCGGGACAGAATGAACTACCTTGGTCGGTCGACCGAAAGTGCACAATGTGTGCATTTTGGTCTTGTTATGGATCACACAAACCCTATTCAAGTGCCTAACATTTATAGGTGCAATGGTGTGTGTCCTGGGGTCATTTTTCTCCAATTAAAGACACCAAAAAAATCCGATGTCGGTCGACTGAAGGGTAAACCCTAAGGTCTTTTCTAAGGTCACTTTTAGTTTATGGTTTGTTTTGAGCTTACGTATTATATCATGCATGTGATGTGTGTGAGATTATTACAAACCAAAAACCCTAATTACTATTACAGACCAATTATACAACTGAATTACAATTGAAAACAAGAATTGGTCTTCAAGCTTTGTTTGCTTTACGTGCATCTTGATCTTGACAATTTTAGTTCCTACACAAAACCTCAAATACCCATTAGATACAATGAGTATTTGTCATAATCAAAATCAGGCGTGACCTATAAGGTCAACAAAATATGTAGAAATATAAACAGAACCTTGAGTCCGCAAATTTTGCAACACGTGTCGCTCACTCGATTTTCGCAGCACGTGTCATGCTCTCTCGATTTTCGTGACACTTATCACTCTCCTTCGATTTTTGCAAAATGCATCACTCGAGGCACGCATTGCTCTCTCTCTATTTTCACAACACACATTGTTCTCCTTTGATAACGCATTGCTCGCGACACTCGTCGCCCTCCCTTGAATCTCGCGAGACACGTCGCTCTCCCTCGATTTTGGAAAAATGTGTCGCATGCTTGATATTCGTGGTACGCGTAGCTCTCTCTTGATTCTCGTGGCACACGTTGCACTCTCTTGATTTCCACAACACGCGGCCATTCTCCTATAAAAAGGGTCTATC
This sequence comes from Malania oleifera, assembly GCF_029873635.1. Taxonomy (NCBI): domain Eukaryota; kingdom Viridiplantae; phylum Streptophyta; class Magnoliopsida; order Santalales; family Ximeniaceae; genus Malania; species Malania oleifera. The sequence continues at coordinate 47,351,130 of NC_080418.1, forward strand.
GTCCTCAAACTCTAAGCATCACATATTTTTACCATCTTAAATAGCCACATTTCAGTTTGCAGAGAGTTCTTCCCAACTTTTCTCTTGGTTGTCTCATTACTTGTTCCATTTAACTGAAAATGTTGTCAAATCACCCAACTCCCCAAGTTACTGAGAGTAGCACTAGTTCGCCAATCCAAAGGTGGAAATCCAGTAAGGCACAACTGGAGATTTTAGAGGAGGCCTTCAGCAACAGTCAAGGAGAACTCCTTTCTGTGGAGCGGGATATTTTGCTTACAGCATGACTCCGATGACATGGTCCAATTAAGCCGAAAAATGTACACTTTTGGTTTGAGAACCGTAAGCGTAGGCGGGGATCAGTTGAAGAAGCCACTATTTCAATTGCTACCCCACTAATTATCCATCTTACCTCCTCCTCCACTACCGCCCCGAGCAGTGCCCCTGCCATTTTCTCAACCACTTGTACCCTTATCCCTATTGACAATATTTTTTCTATGAAGCTTACAACTAACATCACACCAATGAGTCATACCCCTTATAATGGCAGCATCGCAGTCACCACACTGAGGGTTTCGGATAATGCTGACCTACTCCACCATTGCTAAGAGATCCAATACACGTTGAGACTTATGTACGGGCCATCGATGGCTCGTTACGAGCATCCCCACCGAAAGCCACAAGGGGAAGAGTGTTAGCTTTGGTGTATTCCCAAGAGGGGAGTGAATTAAATAGTTAAAAATTTGTCCCTAGGTTAACCAATCTAACAGCAGCATTACACAAACCTAGGGTCTTTCTATATAATTATAAACTCAATTAACACATGTACTACATATATAATGAATCAAGCATACAACATACTTCTGTTGAAAAATAAAAGTGCGAAAAATAAATTTGCGAAAATATAAAGAACACGCACGATATGTTATCGGGGTTCGGCCAACTGTGCCTACGTCCCTGCCTCTAGCTCGCAAGTCCGAGGATTCCACTAATGCTTACTTAACGGGTGGAGCGACACCTAATATGTAACGACCCTAAAAATAATGGTATTTAAATAATAAAAAGAGAGAGAGAAATTGAATCAGTAACAGAAGGAGGCGTTCGTCAACGACATTGCATTTTGGAGAATACAATTTCAAGAATTTCCAGGATTCATCGACGAATACAGGGGTTCGTTGACGAATGTCTTCAGGATCTTGTCGACGAGGTCCCGTTTCGTCGACGAGAAAATACTGAGAGACGGATTTGGGCTACTCTGAATTTCGTTGATGAAGGGTAGGGTTCGTCGACGAATTTATTGAAGGACTCGTTGACGAGGTGACGTATCTCGTCAACAAATCTGGCCCTATAAGTAGTGAAAAATCGGATTTTTATCACATTTTCAGGCTTCTCTCTCTCTCCTCTCTCTCTCTCTCTCTCTCTCTCTCTCTCTCTTATACGGACTCTCTCCCTTATCTCTTCGATTTTGGCCCCGCCAGTCACCGGATCGATGATCCGAAGCCACCACGATGCTCCTGGAAAAGTTCTCTGCAAGTCTGCCGGAGTGGATCGTTGGTAAAACGAAGTTGGAATTCATTCCAAATCCAGGGTAAGGTCTTTTATTCAGTTTTTGGCTTCATGGCAGTTGTAGGAAATGATGTAGGCCAAGAAATATTGATGTTTTGTTATGAGATTTATGGTTTTCAAGGTGTTGAGTGGAGAACCCTGCGGGTGTTGGACTTGTTACAATAGGGGATTTTTAGCAAGAAACAGGTAAGGGAAATATGCTATGCTAGGTTATAAGAATATGTTTTCAGTATGAAATTATAAATGTTCCACCAAAGTATTGTTTACAGCAGAGATGTATACAGTTTATCAAATGTGATTAATATGTTTTAAAAGTATTGTGTGGCTTGAGAATATAAATATAATATAGAAACATGTTTTACAGTATTTTCAGAGATATGTTTTACAGTATATATAGACAGTGAATGTATTTTACTGCAATTACAGAAATACCATGATTATACAGTTTTGCAATATCATGACATACATATTTACAATTAACTACAGAGACAGTTGATATAGATACAGTTTTCTACAGTGTCATGGTTTATACAGTTATTACAGAATCATGGTAAAATAGATAGTTGTATATAGAGGTGTATTATGTAGTATCAGACCCTGTTGGACCATACAGTTACAGAGCACGGTACCATAGCTACATACAGTTTATAAAGTGCAACCACCTATTCAGATAATACGTGGTATAAAGGTCGATCGCATAGAGCTCACGAGTGGATAGGCTCCCCATCAGATATGAGTTACGGAAGGCTGATCAGACTATGGAGTATAGTGATTTATTCTTGATTGGCCAGCCAAGGTAAATCTCGCCTACGGGCCGCACAACTCTGTCATGAGGGGTTAAATCATGACACACAGTTATCCACAGGGAAGTTTACAGTTATTATTATGTTTATACAGCTTTACAGAAACAGAAAAGATATACATATACTAGCAGTATTCTGAATATAAACCTAAAGTACATAAATGTTAAGCAACAGGTAAAAGATGAAGATTATATTTCTAGTATTATGCTTTACAGATTCAGTGATACATGATTATAAAGTAATAGATTTTCTCAGTATTGTAGCTCAATTGTCACACACTAGTAATAGCATATTTCGTCTTACTGAGCATTGACTCATCCCAGTGTTGAATCATTTTTCAGGTGATCCAGGTAGGCGAGCAGATTAGGCTCGTAGATAGAGGGGCATCAGTACTGCCCTGTCAGAGAGAGAGTGAGTATATTTTGGGAATATTTTTGTATACCCCTCATCGATTGAGGATATTGGGGGAACAGTGATATGTCTATATTTTGGGAAACATGTTAGCACTGTGGTATTCTATTGTATATAATTATATATGGATATGTTTATTTGATTTCTACTTCTTGCTCCTTAGGTTAATGATTGGGTTTAATCCAGTATAGTATCAAAACATGTTAAATATCATAGTATAAAAAAGAAAAAAGAACCCAATTAAATAGTAGGTCGTTACATAATACAACTAGGTCAATTAGTCCAAGGCTGACCTCAACCTTTACAAATTCTCCTTGTAGGGTGGAGAAGGCTCTAATAATCCTTATGGGCTAGATTACCTCCCCCTCAGACCATGCCTGAAATACAACAATATTTCATAACATAACTAGTATAGTGATTATGCTTCTCAAGTAAAGCAGATATGTACCCAATATAATCTATGACATGCACATCAACAATATAGGTAATGTAAGCTTAGTGATGTGATTTTGTGCAAGCGACACTCAACAAGGCATTGTCACTAATATTCTCAGGAGTGTTCTAATCAAGCTATTTCTTTGAAACAATTTATATCAAATTTCAATAACAAATCAAAGTTTCAAATATGCTAGTCAAATATTCAAACTAACTCAAAAGATTTCCTTCAATGAAATAAGCACACGAGCAGTTTGAAAAATATTTTACCTTGTAGAAAATATTTTGTACAACAAAATCATAGCTATGTGACACTTGCAATAACAATGCAAATATCCTAAGCTTACTAGTTTATCCCAACACAAGATTTATAATATTGAAATCTGTGGGATAAAACTTAGCCAAACTCCCCAAAAACAATATCAATAATCAATCAAGCAAATGAGAGTTTTAGCACCATCTAGAAATTACAAGCACACTCACTAAGCTCTTACAATATCAAGATGTATCAAAGGAATGAGTATTTGAGGGTATTTGAGCAAAGTAGGATTTTAGAGTAGAGAGGATTCTTGGCTAATGATTTTTGCTAATTGCATGCTAATCCTCACAAATGAGCCTATATTTATAGACAAGGTAAAAAATATGACCGTTTGGGACCTTCAAGATATTATTAGAAAAGTTCTAAAATGCTTAAGAAATATTAACCCAAATTAACTTATGTTTACCTCAGGTAAAATAATTTTAACCCGAGAAGGTTTGGATGGCTGAACCGAGGTTCGGTTGCCCGACCAGACTCATATTTAAAAACCCTTAAAAATAGTTCGGCAACCCGAGTGTAGGTTTGGTAGCCTAAACAAAAGTCAGAAACATTTGTTCATAGGTCCGGGTGCTTGGTTAGTGGATCGGTAGCTCAAACACAGATATTCGGTCGCCCGAGCCATTTTTGAACTAATTTCCTTGGTTGCCTGAGTTGGTGAGGGGTCCCTTTTAGAGGGTTCGGCCGCCCGTGGAAGATATGCATAAAATGGTTCGGTCACCCGAGAGCTTAGGTCAACTATTGACTTTTCAATAGTTAGGGCGCCCGAGGAGTTTTGAACTCTTGGGGTTTGGTCGCCCAAGCTCTCTTAAACTTCTCTATAATGTTTAATTCAATTCATATTTAACACTTGTTGACCCTATTGGTCACACCCGGTTTGATTATGACAAATACTCATTATATCTAATGAGTGTTTGAGTTTTTGTGCAGGAACTAAGAATGTTAAGATAAATGTCCACAAAGCAAGTAAAGCATGAAGACCAATTTATAATTCAACATTATAATATATTTAATTGGTCTATAATAGTAAGTAGGTATTTGGTTTGTAATAAGCTCACACACATCACATATATGATTTACTACGTAAGCTCAAACAAATCATGAATGAGAAAGGACCTTAAAAAGACCTTAGGGTGAAGGTTGATCGACACTGGACTTTTTTGGTGTCTTCAAATTGGACTTCAAGTGACCCTAGGACACACTCATTTACACATATGTTTGTTAGGCACTTGAATAGGGCTTGTATGATTCAAAACGAGACCGAAATGCACACTTGGTGCACTTTCAGTCGACCGAACTAGACAGTTCATTCTGCCCTGATTGACCGAACCAAGCCTGGGTCAACTGTTGACCAAGGCCCTGGTCGACCAAACCAGGTAGTTCAAAAGGCCCTGGTCGACCGAAACCAGAGGTCAAAAGTTTGACCATCTGGTCGACCGACCACTTTTGTTCTCCAACTACCTGGTTGACCGGAGGGTCATCGGGAGAATTCACAGTGGTCTGGTCAACCGAACCAGGTAGTTCAAAATGGCCTGGTCGACCGAACCTCAGAAATTTGGAAAATCGCCCACTTCCGGTCGACCGAGCCCTCAGTTCAAAAACTCCCTGGTCGACCGAACCATATGAATCCTGGTCAACCGAAACTGATCTGGTCGACCAGACCTCTCGAGTTGCCATCATTTTTACCGCAGGTTAAATATTTTTAAACAGGGTTAAAATGCTTTAAACATCATTAAACTTTCCTAATAATTCCCAATAGGTCCCCAACGGTCATATTTTCTCCCATGTCTATATATATGACTTCATTTGAGAAAATTAACCATGAATTAGCCACTTCGATTAGGGAAGAATTCTCTAAAAAATAAAAACCTTATACTACTCATTTTCTTACTTAAATCACTCATACTTGCCTTCTATTATTGCCTACATCATTTGTAAGTTGATTGAGTGTTTTTCTTAAATAGGTTTTCTTTCCTTGTGCTACTTGTTTGACACGATTTTCTTGAGAGCCAAACCTAAGGATTCTTATGGGGCTTTTGTTAATAAGTCTATCCTAAGAAGACCTTGATAGATTTTCCAAGCTTGCACCTTCATTGCAAGATCTTGAGAAGATGTTTGTTTTTGGTTGCAAAAACTTTTCAAACACTTCCAAATATCTATTGCGCTTTTATCTTGTAAAATATTTGAAAAGATATTTATTCGTGTGATAGTGATCTTTGTTGCAATATTCTTTCACTCATATATTATTTGCTAATTACAAAGATTACACATCTTTTGCAAACCAAGCATATACATCATTTAATACTTACATGCATGAGATATCTTACTGATTGAAATACTGGAGACTTGACATCTTTGTGTGAACTTATTTGTTGAATATCTCGTGATACAAAGATTGCTTGTTTACCACTCTCATGTACGCATTACACATATAGAAAATATTTTGAGAGTTGAACCATCTAGACCACATTGAGCTTACATATTGAATCATATTTGTGGTGTATGTCATTGTGCGCATTTGGGTATATATCTGCTTCACACGAAAGCACAATCACTGTACCATCTGATTATATACACATTTGTTGTATATCCAAACACAGGCCCGAAGAGGGAGACTAGCCTTGGAATAGTCCCGGATTGGCTTAGACCCGGTTAGGAAAGCTAGGTGCGTCGTCCTGTTAAAGCGTGTAGGTTGAGGTCAGCCTTGCTAATTGACCTGGTTAAGGTTGAGGTCAGCCCTATGTTAATTTGACCTAATTGTAAACGGTGTTACTCCACCCTTAAGTGAGCTATTTGTGGAATCCTCTGACTTGCGAGTTAGAGGCGGGGACCTAGGCACAGTTGGCAGAACCCCGATAACATATCGTGTGTTTGTTTATATTTGTGCAGTTTATACTTATCGCACATGTATGTTATGGGCGAATGATGTGTATGACTTAATTTTCTCATTATACTTATCTACGCATTTGGAAATTGTATAGACTGACTCTAGGTTGTGTATTTACTGTTGTTGGATAAATTAACCTAGGTGAAAAAGTTTTAAATTCCAATTCACCCCCCCTCTTGGGAATACACCAATTCTAACAACACTCATGATTGTGAATGATATTTGTGCATGAGTGTTTGGGACCTAAGGTCTTGCTAGGGTCTTTTCTAAGGCCATTTTGAGATAGTCCCAAAAATCCGGCGTCGATCAACCTGCCCTAAGGTCATTCGATCCCTATGGTCAAACTATGGTTATGTTGAGCTTACAAAACCTACATGCATGACATGAAAAAATTATTATAGACCGATATAAATTATTACAAATCCAAATATAAAATAAAATATAAAGATACAACTAGAAATAGACATCAGTCTTCATGCACTGCTCCTTTGCAAATCCATGGAATATACAGAAAAATATGCGCGTTTAAGTGCGTCTTTGCTTCCATCTCTCATATGTCATCTATGCTTAGACAAGTAATCCTTTTCATACACTCAAAGCACACAGATGAGTTATTGTGATTTGTCATAATCAAAATAGGGAGCTGACCAAAAAGTCAACAAAGAGGGCCTCCCTTGCCGAAGAAATGGGCGTTCTCTCCCTTTTTCCGACCCAAACTAGCGACATTACAAGAGGTCAACACCGCCAAGAAAGAACCCACGCAGATAGCACTAACATCGCTAGCACTTCAATAGATGTTGACGTTGAGCTAAGGCTCTAACTTTTTTCTTGGATCAAAATAGGTAAATATATTGATCAAAGAACATATGTACAAATACATTGGGCATTCCTAGGCCAAGAGAAGCTAAGTTCCCATATAGACAGTCAATATACATCCATCATATACATCATAACCTGGGCATCCCCAGGGGTAAAAAATGACCAGTCAACAATACATCAACTACCTTCCTTACAAAACGGAGTATAAGTCTCTCTAAATAAAGCTACACTACTCAACTGAGTATATGTCAAATTTATCAAAAACCGCCCTATAGGTATACCTTTGGACTACATTGATTAGTTCTATAGTGGAAATTACATGGTTCTCAAATAGTTAAGGCTTTAACTTGAGCACACACATAGGGAAGAAGGACCAAAATTTTAATTTATGTTATTTTATTTGTTTTTCTTTATAATTTATTAGATATGTATAAATAAATATGTATATATATATATATATATATATATATATATATATATATAATCATTCAATCATTTTCCACATTTTCTGAGTTTTTTCACTTCAACCCCTGTTAGACCAACGATTCTGACTTCAGTCTCCCAGACAAAATATTCTGTCAAATTGGTCCTATAATAAGACTTAGCCAAATCTTTCAAACCAAGAGTACAAATACAGTACTCATTTTAAATTAACAAATTTTGAGGATGAAATTTTTATAAGGAGGGGAGGATGTAATGACCTCAAAAATATATATACGATTAAAGCATAATAATAATAATAATAATAATAATAATAATAATAATAATAATAATAATAATAATAATAATAATAAAAATGAGCATTAAATTAATATCAATACAAATGTGTTTTTCTATAGGATCCTTGATTTCATATTTGATGTCTAAGAAAGACCTTGTCCTAGAGAGTGCTCAAAGACCATTGCGGTTCAGTCGCTCCCTGAAGATCGATCTGATCAAAGTGGAATTTCATAGGATAAACAGTGTAAACACTATTTGTACACATAAATAAGTACATATATATAAAATAATGTTTTGACTGACATAATTTGTAGATAATAATAATAATAATAATAATAATAATAATAATAATAATAATAATAATAATCATAATATAAGTATCTTATGCAGGGTCCACAAGATCGTGTGGGGCCCACAAGAGTCCTCAAGTCGTGTGGGGTTCACATGAATCCCAAAGCTATGTAAGGCCCATAAAATCATGTGAGAACTATTAGAGTTACGTAGGATCCACTTAGGTCTCGAAGTTGTGTGGGCTCACATGACCATGTGGGGTCCACATGAGTTTTCAAAATTCGAACTTAATTCTTTTTCAATATATATATATATATACACTAAAACATAGCTTAAAAATAATAACAATGATAATAATAATGATTTAAAATTTTTTTAATTAATTAAAAATTAATTAAATGGGAGTGTCGGCAAGCACTCCCATTTCTCTCACATGATCCCCATCCCTATCTCATACCTAGCCCATACCTAACACATCCATGCTCATTCTTTAATTTTAAAAAATTATAATTTCACTCATCTCCCTACACATTTACAAATTACATTTTCTTCCCCAAAATTTTCTTATAAATAGGAAGCTCTCAACATTCATTTTTCATAAAAAATTTTCAAAGGAAGAGAAGGATTAGTGAGTGAAAAAATTAGTGGTGGAGTAAAAATTTTTGTTATAATTAAAATTCTCATTCACCCACTCTTTCCGATATCATTTTTTAAAGATATTTGTTGTGATTGTTATACAAGGTTAAGTAAGAGGTAAGTAAATTTGATTATGTTAGATTTTTATTTAAAATTTTAACCTGAGTTTATTTGTAAGTGAATTTGATTGTGTTAAACTTTTATTTAAAATTTATACCCGAGTTTATTTATAAGTAAATTTTGATTATGTTAGTTAGTTTCATAAAATTCTCCTGAGTTTATTTTTACGCATATTTAATTATACTAGTTTTATCTTTAATATACTTGCATTTATTTTTTAGTTAAGAAATGTTCTAAACCCCTCAGATATTTTACATCATTAATTTCTATTTAAGAAAATATTTTTAACACGAAAATTGTGTGGCATGAGTTTATTTATATGTTGCATATTTTAAGAAAATATGAGTAAAGATTACATGAGTTGATTTTTTTTACGTTGCGTATTTCACAAAAATATGAGTAAAAATGAGATTTTCATGATATTATTTTAATTGTACAAATTATATAATAACAATATTTTTAAAACCCCTTATGGCTCAAACGATATAGAAAATTACGAATGCTCGGTATCGTAGTTTAAAATTGAAATGGATCAAAGTGCATCCACATTGTTTACAAAATGGTTATGTATGGTAGTCGATTTCTCTTGAGTGCACATCTGGTTTCGAACCAAGACTTAATAAGGAAAATCTCACTTAATGATGATGTACGCTGATTTAGTTTGGTTGGCCAGCCAGTTAAGTCCAGTCTTTGAACTACACAACGCAGTCATGGGGGTAAACATGACTTACGATTAACAGACCTAAGAGTGGTTTTTACAGTATGTGTATATACATATTTAATTACGTATACAGAGCTATTAATGAATTGAAGGAAAAGTATATATTTATGTGAATGGGGGCATTTTTGTTCCTAGATAATGATTTAATAAGGAAAAATATCTATATATATACATGATTGAGTATTATAGTTATAGTTTTAAAAGTTAAAAAGTTCAGTTTAATAGTTATAATATATGATTATAAAATTTTACTGTTATAGATAGTAAAAATTTTATACAGGAATTTTTAAATTTACATTTATTTTTAAAGCAATTTTGAAGTTATACTATTAAATATTATTTTATGAAATTAAAATATTATGAAAGCTCATTTTAGCCACACACCAATAATAATGTTATTTATTTATTTACTGAGCATCGTCTCACCCAAATCATTATTTTACATTTCAAATCATTTTGAAGAGTGTACCAGAAATATGGCATAACAAGTGCATGGGCAGGAATAGAAATAGTAGAGTAGAATACAAATTTAACATAATACAATTTAGAATATGTTTGTGTATTTTATAATTTTAGAAATTTGCATTTTAATAGTTAAGATATATATTTGTAATAAAACTAATTAGTGCTATGATAATAAAAATAATTTAGATTTATTTGTGTCCACTGAAAAATTTATATGTAATAACCCACTCGAGTTCAGGTCCTTACATATAATACTATCATAAATGGTGCACATGCATATAGGCTAACCGCTATTGAACTTATAGGCCACACTCGGTTTTAATAATGAGAAATACTCTAATATTTGATAGCTTTCAAGTTTGTGTGCATGTTTATATTAGTAAATCAATTGATGGCACACGAAGTAAAGCCTGAAGATCCTGAAGATTATTTCTTGTTGTAATTTATATTATTTGGGTTTGTTATAATTTCTATCGGTTTGTAATAATCTTCGCATGTCATGCATGTAGGTTTTGTAAGCTCAAAAATGACCGTAGATTGACCATACGGACCGAATGACCTTAGGGCACCCGAAGGTCGACTGAAGCTGCATTTTTTCGGTATCCTCATAGACCCTAGAAAGACCTTAGGTCCCTACACAAACGCACAAAATAGTCCTCATAATCACTTATAATATCATGGGAATTAGTTAAAGTGAAAATGGACTAAACAGGCAAAATTTGTGAGAGGTCGGGCGATTGAACCCCAGGAGTTCAAAACTTCTCATGCGCCCTAATTGTTTAGAAGTCAACAGTTTGACCAGGCTTTGGGCAACCAAACCTATTTTGACCCTATCTCCCTCGGGCGCCCAAACCCTTTGAAAAAAACATTTCACCAACTCAGGCTGCCGATCATTTTAGTTCAAATAGGCCCCGGGCAACCGAACATATGCGTTTGGGCTACCAAACCTAGGACCGGGCACTCGAACCTACGAACAAATGTTTCTGACTTTTGTTCGAGCCACCGAACTGAGACTCGGGCTACCAAATCGATTTAAAGATATTTTATAAATGTGTCTATTTGGACGATCGAACCACGACTCAGCCACCCGAACCTTGCCGGGTTAAAATTATTTTAACTATGGTAAATACGGGTTAATGAGGGTAAATACTTCTTAAGCATTTTGAAACTTTTCTAATATTACCCAATAGGTCCTAAACGGTTATATTTTTGACCTTGTCTATAAATATGAGTTCATTTGTAAAGATGAACAAGAGATTAGTAGAAAATCATTAACAAAAATTCTCTCTATTTCAAAATCCTATTCTTGCCCAAATACTCTCATATCTCTATTCCCTTGATACATTTTAGTATTGTGAGAGCATATTGGTTGTGTTAGTGTATATTAGGTATTGCTAAACTCCCATTTGCTTGATTGATTTTTAATATTATTTTTGGAGAGTTTGGCTAAGGTTTATCCCATAGATTTTAATATTTTAAATCTTGGGTTGGAATAAACTAATAGGCTTAGGAATCTTTGCATTGTCATTGCAAGATTCCCTTAACTTTGATTTTGTTGTGCAAAAACATTTTCGACAAACTATAATATTTTTCAAACTACTCTTAAGCTCATCACATTGAAGGAAAATATTTTGAATTAGTTTGAATATTTAATTAAGCATCTTTGAAACCCTAATTTATTATTGAGATTTGATATTTACTGTTTTAAAGAAATAGCTTGATTAGAGCACTCTTGAGCATATTAGTGATAATACCTTGGTGAGTGTTGCTTACACAAAATCACATCACTAAGCTTTACATTTCCTACATTGTTGATGTGTGATTGATTGAGTATACTGTGCATATTGGGGTACATATATGCTTTACTTGAGAAGTATAATCATTGTACCAGCTATATTGTGAACATACTGTTGTATTCCAGACGTGGCCTGAGGGGGTGGTAATCTAGCTCGTAAGGATTGTTAGGGTCTTCTTCGCCACGTAGGGAGAATTTGTAAAGGTTGAGGTCAGCCCTGTACTAATTGATCTAATTGTATTAGGTGCCGCTCCACCCGTTAAGTGAGCTTTAGTGGAATCCTTAGACTTGCGAGCTAGAGGCGGGGATGTAGGCACAGTTGGCCAAACCTCGATAACATATCTAGTGTTGATTTTATTTTCTGCAATTTACTTTCTGCACCTGTATGTTTATGTTTATCGTTTAAATATTTGATTAGGATTGTGAATATATAGAAAGACCCTAGGTTTGTGAAATACTGCTTGCTAGACTAGTTGAACCTAGGGGATTAATTTTTAAATACCCAATTCACCCCTCCTCTTGGGAATACACCAAGGCTAACAACAGCTAATCCCTTGAAATTCGGATTCAATCTAATGAAATGGTGAAAAATGCAATATAAAACTTATTTTAACTAATTCAAATGTTGGTGTGAAACAAACTTATATTACAATTTATAACTCAAAATTCTGACAATGTGTCTGTGTGTTTATATATATATATATATATATATATATATATATATATATATATATATATACATACATATATTATGAAAACCCACAACAAAGTTAGCAAACAAAAAAAAGAAGAAAAAAGAAAAATGAGAAATCAAAAACAGTCAACCCCGCAGAACACACAGATTTGTAAGGTTCAACAATTCGCTAAGTTCTCAGAATCATATCAAGTTACTAATTCCACTCTTCAACAATAATAATAAGCAGAAAACTCTAATCCCTTAACCTACTCCCCTTTTGTCCTACAATACAACACTTCAACAGAGAATATAACACAATTTATAATACTACATTTTAGTGTGTAATATGCTTATAAGCATATTAAACTATTTTTGAGATCCTAAACAGTGCACATTAAAAATAGGATAACACTTTAACTCACTCCTCATTTTAAACCATAATTTTACAAATTAGGGTTCATTCAAGCCAATCCCAAACTAGTAATTACAAAGAGAGGGTTTCAACATAATAAAGGGAAAATGGAAAATTAATTACATACAACAATGTAAAAATCACACCACATCAACATCTTCATCCGCAAAAGAAGAAGAAGAAGAAGAAGAAGAAGAAGAAGAAAAGAGGGAGGGGGAGGAGGAGACATACTTTTTTGTAGGCGGTAGTGGGTAGTGGCAACGCATGGAGGACAGGGAGGAGGGAGGAGGGTTTCGCCCGAGGGAGCTGGGAGAGGAGGGGTATTAGGGGTTCTCGGGTTTCTGCACAAAGGGGAAATAGGTTCCTTCTGCATAAGGCTTTTAGTGACGATTTCAAAAATCGTCACTAATAGTCCACTATTAGTGACGAAAATTTTTGTTATTAATACCTAAAAAATCGTTGTTAATATTTTTTCAAAATAGTTTGAGTAGGAAACCTATTTTAAGTGACAAAAGTATTAGTGATGATTTCATTTTCGTCACTAAAAATGAATTATTAGTGATGGTTGATATTTTCGTCACTAATATGTTAACTATTAGTGGCGAATTTTATTTTTGTTAATAATGACTCATTATTAGTGACGATTTTAGCTCCGCCATCATTAAAATCTTTTTTTTTTTTTTAGTGTTTAGTTGATATCCAATTGTTTGGTTGTTGCTTCTGGTAACTTCTTTGTATTGTTTGAACTCTTTCCTTGGTAATATATAAATCTTATCTTTTGCCCAAAAAATCTAGTATGTAATAGTGCTTCAATTGGATTACTTATAAAAAAATTATAATGACTAATGAAAATACAAATGCATTGATCAAATAGTAAATGTGTAAAATGAATTCGGACTGATAGATATCTGAATCATAATTGACCTCTTATGCATGTATGGTAATCTCTCAAATGATTAAGAATATTAGTTGAGGTAAAACTTATGATTAATTACAAATTAGGACAGTAGATATAAATGGGAATGTATTTCATTCCCTAAATATTATTGTCCATTTACCCTATGATCTACCCATGCATTTACATAAACAAATATGTAATAAGCACATATGTATTTTATGTAACGTAGTATGCAGATTATGGATTTCGGGACTTGAATTTGAATTTTTGTAAATTTAAAAAGAAATTCAATATGTAAACAACACAAATCAAAGTCAGACATCCGAATTCAATTCTCCCATATGCAAAGTAATAGTTAGAAATCATGAAAATAATAATAATAATAATAATAATAATAAATTTCAATTTCTCTATATAAATTTTAAAACATAAAAAATAAAGGGTTATTTTTTCATAATCATTTAAAAAATTGGTAAGAAAACTAGATCTATTTCCAAAACCTTTTATTATTATTTATTTATTTTATACAAATGTTGCAAAAATAAAAAGTAATTCTTTTTTTAGTATTTTTTTAAAATTAAAATATAAAAAGTAAAATAATTTCCACAGTTAAACAATCTCTAAATTTTCTTACTTTTTCCCTTGCATGTGCAATGCAGGATCACATTGCACTAAGTTAAATAGTTACACGACCAACAACATAATAAGTTGAAGTACTAAAACTTATGTGCAATTGTGGTCATAGTTCAGCGCCAACGATACAATTTACCCTCATTAAATATTTTTTATTTTTAGCATGATGTAACATTTTAATGCATTGTTTTTTTAATTTTTATTTTTCTAAGTCTCAACCCATGTTTTAATTAATTAAAAAAAATTTAGTAGAATGAAAAGTAAAATAAATTGGATATATTCTATTATTATCCTAACAAGTGATTAAACTAATATATCCTATTTTATTTTATTATTATTATTCTTTTAAATTACAGCCGCCGGCTAAAATTACTTTATTGTTTTGTTTGAATAGTGTGGAGCATGGTCAGACGGTTTAAACTTCATATAATTGACAAATCTCATTCACGGATAACAAGAGACGTCATCCGTTGTAGTCTAGTTGGTTAGGATGCTCGGCTCTCACCCGAGAGACCCGGGTTCAAGTCTCGGCAACGGAATCTATTTTTCTATATTTCCTTATCCCCCGATAGGATCTGTAAACAATCTTTATTTTACTTAAAAAAATATTTTAAATTTTCAATAACAACATGTACTCGTATAATTACATACAAACTGCTATTTTCACAATTATTTTTTTCAATTAGTACTCATGAGAAAGCAAAAATTGAACAAACATATCCGTAGACTAAAATTTAATGGTGATATTGTGATATTTGTTTTTTCCATATAATTCTTCGAGAAAAAAAATATCAAATTTTCATGATGAGAATATTATTTTATATAGAAATACAAGTTAAGTTTGAGTTGATTCATTTAATAAATGGAAGAATAAAACCTATATTCAAATACAACCCATCAATTAATAGGTTTCAAATAGGTATTCTATGTTAATAAATACATAATAAATATAATTAATTTAAAATTTTCTCTTTAATATCTCAACATATGAGGGTTATCTGTTTTTTAGAAAATAGCAACAACGATAACTAATAAACGAATACAATACCAACATTGCCATTTCATGGATACAATTTTCATTTTCAATTAATATAAAATATAAAAAAAAATTCACTACTAAAATTCAAATATTAACTTTAAAAAGGTGGTTTTTTCTTACTTCTCAATATATGGATGCATCCATTCATCAATGTCAAAGCTCAAAGCAAATAATACCAAAATAATCTTAGATTTTATTTTTAATGTTAATCGATGAACTATAAAGTCGTCTGACTATCATATGTTATTGAGTTAGTTCGAATCAACACAAATATGTGTGTGTGTGTGATTCTTTGTTATATAAAAAAATAAAATAAAAATAAAAAAATTAGGAAAATAAAAAAAAATATTTGAGTTATTTTGACTTAGATAACAAAAAAAAAAAAAAAAACAAAAAATGAATAAAATGAAAAAAAAGAAAAAGTCTTTGAAAATTCTAGAGAATTGCATAACGATCTAAAAAAATTTTAGAAAAATTCTACAAAATTTTGAAAAAATCTAGGATTTTTTTTAAGGATTCTTTTGCTTAAAATTTGATAATTTTACTTGATTTTTGTGTGTGTGTGTGCGTCCCAATGATTTAATAAAGAGTAAAGAGGTATTTCAAAATTCACCTATATTAGTTCTGACCACGGGTTTATCTAAGAAGATGAAAGTTGAGGCGTAATCCCAAGAGGGGGGCTGAATCGGTATTTTCAAATTTTAAACACGAAATCTTTAGTCAAGTTTAAAATTGATTTTACAAGTGCTATAACTTCTTAACAACAATAGTATTCTCAATCAATATGTATGTATGTAAATATATATATATATATATATATATATCCTTAAATTCTAATTAAGAATCTAAGCTAATATTTCAGTAAGTGACCAACCTACTCACTGTAGATCAATATCTATGTTGACTTTTTGAGTCCTATCTTGTTTTTTATAATGACAAATACAAGGTATTTAATGTTTGCCGAATTTGTGTGCAGGTTGAGTCTTGCATGAATTGAACACATCATATGGTGTATATGGTGACTCGAAGAAAATGATGAAGACAAAGTGTTTAAATTGTTGTAATTTATATTTCATTCTTTCGGGTCTTTAATTATAATTCCAAAGGTATGTAATAATTTGCATATTATGCATATAGGAACTAAAAGCTCAAAGGTCTTAGAATGACCCTAGGTTCCTACACATCACTTGAAAATTAAGAGATCTTAGACAAGAGGTCAACCGACGCCAGATTTTTTAGGTTAAGTTAAAATGCCTAAAACCTTAGAAAAGACCTTAGGTCCTTGCACTTATACGTAAGATTTTCCCAAAAATCACATATAATATCAGGGGAATCAATTGAATTAAAACAAGACTTAAAGGGCTAAAAGAATAAGGTTTCGGGTGACCGAACCTTGGTGTTTAAAACGCCTCGGTTGACCGAATCGTTGAAAGGTCAGATAGTTGACCTGACTTTGGGTGACCGAAGCAAAAAGGACTTCACCATTCTTGATCAACCGAACTCACATGCTTACCTTTTCCATCAACTCGATAGCCTAAACTTTCACGTTCAAAATTGCCTTGGGTTACCGAATGCTCATGTTAGGTAAATCGAACTTGATACAAGGTGACCGAATCACTGACTTTTGGAAAATCACCTCGGTTCAGCGAACTGCTCTTTTCCTAGGGCATCCGAACATGAAGAATGTACTTTTTCTCATGTGTCTATTCGGGCAACCGAACCACAGGTCAAGTGCCTGAAACTCTCGGGTTGCAAAATTTTTTATCATAGTTAAGAAGGGTTAAACATGGTTAATTTTCCTAAACATTTTTTTTTTTAAAAATTTAATAATACCCTATGTATCCCCAATGGCTATAAAATAGAGCAAGACTATATATAAGAGCTCATTTGCTCTGATTAGCAAGTAATTAACACATTGATTAAGCAAAAAACTTTCTGAAATTTCATAAGCCCTATTTCTTCATACAAACCCTATGCACTCATATACTACCATTCTTTTGACAAAATAAGCTTTATGAGTGTTTTATTCATTGTGTGCTGTTGCTAGAAACACTCATTTGTTTATTGCATTTTTGATTTTTGGATTGTGGGTTGAGCTTAGTTTTCCCTTCAGATTTAATCTAATAAATCTTTTGTATGGGAAAAATTAGAGCTTGTGGGTCTTAACATTCATATTGTAAGACACCTTAGCTCATATTTTTGAGTGTGCAAAAATCTTTTCACAAGCTCATTTTTCGAATATCTCTTGTGCTTGAATATTGAGAAAATATTTTTTAGAAATATTTAGAATACTCTTAGTATAAATCTTTGAAACCCTAAACTGTGATTGAGATTTACATTTATACTTAGTTTCGAAGATTAGCTTGTTGATACACTCATTGCACTTGATTGAATATAGACATTACTTTGAGTGTTGATAGCACACATATAGCTCTAAGCTTATAGTTCTTACATTATTTGTGTGCATTGATTATATTGTGCTGAATTGTTGTACAAATCTGTTTGTGTTAGAAGCACTTTTCATTATACGAAAAATTTTATCTGATTGTATTTCAGGCGTGGTCTGAGGGGGCGTTGATCCAGCCTGTAAGGATCGGTAGGGCCTTCTCTGCCTCATAAGGAGAGTGTGTACAGGTTGAGGTCAGCCCTGGTAATTTGACCTGGTTGTAAACAGTGCCTCTCTACCCGTTAAGTGAGTAATAGTGATAATCCTCAAGCTTGTGAGCTGAGGCGGGGACGTAGGCACAGTTGGCCGAACCCCGATAACATATCGTGTGTGCCATGTTTCACATTTCCGTAATTTATTTACTGCATGTATATGCTATATTATGAATGTTGCGCGTGATTTAATTTCCGCATATCATCATCTGCGCAATTGATATATGATTACAAAGACCCTAGGTTGTGTTATACAGTTATCTGGGTTAACCTAGGAAGAAAGTTTAAATTTCAAATTCACCCTCTTGGGAATACACCAATTCCAAAAATTTATATGAATGTGCTTAAATACAAAATATTAACAATATTCACAAATATATGCTCAGCCACAAGATAGTTAAACTTTAACTTGAATAGGAGATAAACCAACACATGATAATATTCCTGTAGATTAAATCAAAATTATATTTGTAACTACAGCAGAGTTTAATTAATAAGAGTATTCACAACATTCAAAAATAAAAGTAAATATGCTTGAAAAATAAAGGAGATAAGGAAGAGAGTGACACCCAATTTTTACAAGGTTCAGCAATCGTGCATGCGTCTTTGCCTTAAGCAACAAGTTATGAGAATTCGCTAGTCCCTCCTTGAATAGGTGGAGACACTTCTCTTCTTTAGTAGGTAGAGAAACCTGTTAAGCGAAAACAATCATTCCGCTTGTCAACAACTCAATCACAATGCCGTCAATTTACACAAGGAAATCAAGAACTGATTTTGTACAAAGAGAACTCTCTAACCAGAGTAGATTATGTTAGCTTTGGTGTATTCCTAAGATGGGGGGGGGGGGGTGAATTGGAATTTTAAAAAATTATTCCTAGGTTTAGCTAATCTAACAATAGTATAATCACAGCCTAGGGTCTGTCTATATAATTCCAAATGTGCAGATAAATAAAACGTGCAGAAATTAAATCATGTGCACCATTCAAAATATAACATATATGCGTGATAAATAAATTAAAGAAAAATAAAATGCACACACGATATGTTATCAAGGTTCGGCCAACTATGCCTATGTCCCTTTCTCTAGCTTGCAAGCCTGAGGATTCCACTAATGCTCATTTAACAGGTGGAGCGGCACCAGTTACAATCAGGTCAATTCAAGTTGCTGACCTCAACCAACACGCCTTACTAGGATGGCGCACCTAACTTTTGTAATCGGATCTAAGTCAATCCGAAACTATTCAATAGGGCTAGTCTCCCTCTTCAAGCCCACGCCTGGAATACAACATGTTGACCCTATGGGTCACGCCCGGTTTTGATTATGATAAATACTCATTATATATCTAATGAGTGTTTGAGAATATGTGCAGGAACCAAACTGTCAAAATCATAATACACATGCACATGGAGAAAATGAAGAACTGAAGACCAAATTTTATTCAATATTGTAATATATATTTAATTGGTCTGTAATAGTAAGTAGGTATTTAGTTTGTAATAAGCTCACACACACATCACATGTATGATTTACTACGTAAGCTCAAAACAAACCATGAATGAAAAAGGACCTTAGAAAGACCTTAGGGTATACCCTTCGGTTGACCAAACGTCGACCGACAGCGGACTTTTTTGGTATCTTAATTTTGGACCAAATGACCCTAGGACACTCATTCATGCATACATATGTTTGAATATTTGACTTGGGTAATTGCATGCTTGAAAAAGGACAAAAATGTACAAGTCTTGTACTTTCGGTCGATCGACCCACACAAGTCATTTCCTCCTGGTCGACCGAAACTGGTCCGGGTCAACATGTTGACCATGGTCCGGTCGATCGAGCCCCTACAGTTCATTTGATCTCGGTCGATCGAACCACTTGGGAGTCAACATTTTGACCTCCCGATCGATCGACCACTTTTGTACTCCAACTACTTGGTCAACCGGAGGGTCCTCGGGAGAATTCCCAGCGGTCTGATCGATCGAACCAGGTAGTTCAGAATGTCCTGGTCGACCGAAACTCAGAGATTTGGAAAATTTCCCTCCCCCGGTCGACCGACCACTTAGTTTAAAGTACCCCTGGTCGATCGTACCACTTGAGTCCTGGTCGACCGAAATATTTCTGGTTGACCGGACCTCTTGGGTTGCTCATATTCTTTTACTGTGGTTAATAATTTTAAAACAGGGTTAAATTGATTTAAATGTCATTAAACTTTTCTAACAATCCTTAATAGGTCCCCAACGGTCAAAATTTTCAGTACGTCTATATATATATACTCCTTCATTTGGGAGAATGAAGGATTGATAAGCAAAAAAACAAAAAATCAAATTTCTCTCTCAAAGCTAAATACTTCCTATTGCTCATACTATCTCAAAATCTACTCAAACTTGCCTACTTCATCTCAAAATCATTTGTAAGTGTATTTGAGTGTTATTGGTTTAAGGTTTTTCTCTATTATTCTTTGATTGTTTGAATCGATTTTCTTGAGAGCATTACCTAAGTATTCTTAGGGGGCTTTTCTCATAAGCCTATCCTAAAAAGTCTTTGCTGAACTTCTAAGTGTTGCATTCTCCTTGCAATATCTTAGTAAGTTTGTATTTGTTTTTGGCTTGCAAAAATACTTTCAAACGTACTCAAATATCTTGTGGTATTCATATTGATATATTTGTGAAAAGATATTTGTGTGTGTTATATTAATCTTTGTGGCAATATCTATTCAAGTCTATATCATTTTTTGAAAATACAAAGATTATATATATCTTACAATCCAAGCATATACATATTCATGTGATTGAGACATTCTATTGATTGATATTCTTGAGGCTTGTTTGATATTCTGTGTGAACACGTTTGATTGAATATTTTGAAATACACAGATTGTTTATTTGACACTCTCACGTACTCACTACACTGATAGAAAACATATTTGAGAGTTAATATATTTAGACCACATCGAGCTTACATTTTAAATCATCTGTGGTGCTTGTGTTTGAGCGCATTTGTGGTACAAATTTGCTTTATGTGAAAGCATCCATACATTGTACCTTTTGATTGTATATCTGAGAGATTCCAGGCGTGGCCTGAGGGGGCAATAATCCAGCCCGGTAAGGATTGGTTGAGGTTGAGGTCAGCCCTATGATAATTTGACTTGGTTTGTATAGCTTCCACTCCACCCATTTAAGTGAGCAAGTTATTGTGATAATCCTTGTGTTGGTTAGCCAAGGCGGGGACGTAGGCAGTTGGCCGAACCTCGATAACGTATCTACGTGTCATCCTTTATTTACTGCTTTCTGGTGCTTGTGCGATTAATTAAACTGCTTCAGTTAATTTTTTGATATATTTATATTATTCGCATTATATTGACCATAGGGTTGTGAACATACTGCTGTTAGGAGGAATACCTAGAGGTTAAAGTTTAAAAATACCAATTCAACCCCCTCTTGGGATCACGATGAAGCTAACACAACAAATGAAATGAAATTTTTGTACATGGAAATATGCTTCTTCACAAGCAGATATGTACACAATACGCATAGTATAATGAATGCACCTCAATAATGTAAGAACTATAAGTTCGGTGCTTTACGTGTGCAATCAACACTCAGAATAATGACTTTATCTAATCAAGCACAAGAGTGCATATCAAACAAGCTCTTCTTTGAAAACCAGATAAACTAAATCTCAATGTCTGATTAGGGTTTCAAAGATGTTAGTAATAATATTCAAACAAACTTAAAAATATTTTCTTTAATGTAGCAAGCACAAGAGTTATTTGAAAACAAGCTTTGAAAATGATTTTTGCACACAAAAATATAGGCTTAGGTTACTTGCAATGACAATGCAAGAACCACAACCTTCCAAGTCTTCCCACACAAGATCTATCAAGTTAAATCAGTGAAAGAACTTGATGCTTCTACTCTCAATAAAATCAAACAATCAATATAATCTAATGAGAGTATTAGAAAGTATGAATGAAGCACAAGCACACAAAATATACTCACAACACTTGTAAGATCAAGAAGGATGATGTGTATAAGTGTTTTGGAGTATTAGAGGGTTAAGAAGGATTTTTGAATTTCAGAGAGTTTGGCCCTAATCAATTTTTCTAATCCTTCTTAATTGTTGCAAATGAACATGTATTTATAGGCAAGGAAGAATTTTTGACCGTTGGGGACTAAATGGGGATTCTTAAAATTGTATTAAAACGATTTAGGAAAATGAACCCATTTTAATAAAATTTAACCTTAGTAAAAAATAATTTAACCCGCGAGATTCAAGTGCTCAGTATGAGGTTTGGGAGCCCGAATAGACTCAGTCAGAAATTCAATTTTTAAAGGTTCGGGTGCCCAAAATCAGCTTCGGTTGGCTGAACCAAAGTTAGTAGCATTCTTTCTGAGGTTCGGGTGCCCGAAGGAAAGTTCAGTTTACCAAACTAGCAAGTTTAGTTGCCTGAGGTCTTTTTCAATGCGAAGTTTCAGTAGCTCAAGTTGGTGAAAAGTAACCTTCTAAGGGTTCGGGTGCCCAAGGGCGATAGGGTCATTTTGGGTTCGATCGCCCGAAGGCTGGTCAAACTATTGACTTTCCAGAAGTTCGGGCGCCCGAGGAGTTTTGAACTCCTAGGGTTCGGTCACCCGACCTCTTTCAAGATTTTCAATTAAGTCCAATTTTTTTTTTCAATTAATTCCCCTGATATTTTAAGTGATTATGGGGACTTTCTTACGTGCACGTGCTAGGACTCAGGGTCTTTCTAAGGTCTTTTTAAGTACGCCAAAAAACCTGACGTCGGTCGACCTTTGGTCAACCAAAGGGTGATCCCTATGGTATCTCTAGGGTCTTGAGCTTATAGATCCTACACGCATGATTTTCAGATTATTACAGACTTTTGAAATGAAATTATTACAGACCCAAAATATATTAAGACAAACAATGAGTATGCTGGGTCTTCATATTTCTTCAAGTTACTGCATGCAATCAATATGATCCAGCTTAATATGATCGTGCACACAAACTTGAAAGTCATCAAATACCAAGAGTATTTGTCATTATCAAAATTGGGAATAAACTATAGGGTCAACAGATTAATACACAATAAACACTCTACAATACTCTCAGAAGATATTTGCTTATAAGCTCAAGGAGATTGACTAAATTTTCTAGGTTTTGAAAGCTTTGAATGTGAAAGAACAAGTTAGAAAACAAGTTTCAACAAGAACGACATAAGACACGCTTTTTCAATGTAAATCAATATATTCAGTGTGCAAAACACAATTAGGGTTGGCTATTTATATATAGGTTTGAATTATAGCCATTTGTGTGTGCTTTGGTAACAATATGTTTGAGAATCGAAAATATTTTCGGACGTTTGCGAAACTTATCGCAACACATCAGTTGATTGAACTACCAGTTCGGTTGCCCAAACCATTTAAAATCTAAATTTCAAAATGTTGACCCTATGGGTCGTGCCTTGTTTTGATTATGAAAAATACTCCAGTATTTAATGTCTATCAAGTTTGTGTGCAAGATAATACTAGTAAGGTCATATTGATGGCATGCGGCAACTTGAAGAAGAATGAAGACCTTGACATATTTACTTGTTGTATTTTCATATTCAGGTTTGTAATATTTAAATTCAAAAAGGTCTGTAATAATTTGCATATCACGCATGTAGGACTATAAGCTCAAGACCTTAGAAAGACCTTAAGAATCACCCTTCGGTTGACCGATGCCGGATTATTTCGGCAAGCAAAATGACCTTAGAAAGATCCTCGGTCCCAACACTTGCACCTAGGAAAGTCCCCACTATCACATATATTATTTGAGGAATCTTATGTTTTAAATTGAACTTAAAAATTCAAAATCATATGACTTCGGGCGACTGAACTTGGCAGTGTATCTTGCCTCAATCGACCGAACAGTGGACTAAGTCAATAAGTTGACTTGAGTTCGGGCAACCGAACCAAATTGGCCGTAGTGCCCTCAGTTGACCGAACATACTAAGACTTAGTTCAACAACTCAGGGACCCGTACTCTTACGTTAAAAATACCCTCGGGCGACCGAATTGGCAAGTTCAGGTTACCGAGCTTAAGAATAGGTGACCAAACCTAAAGCTTTAGAAAAATCACCTAGTTCAGCCACCCGAATATAAATTGGTGGACCTGAACATGGCAAACTCGCTTTTTCCATTGTGTCTGTTCGGGCAACTAAACCTTGGGTTCGGTTGACCTAAAGTCTTGGGTTGGCATGTAATGACCTAGAGAATTTTTAACTATTTAAAAAAATAAGAAATATAATAAAAAGGAAAAGGGGAAATAGAAGAAAAGGAAAAGAAATTGTAAAAGGATATTAAGCAGGTGCTTGTCAACGAGAGATCTTCAGAAACTCGTCGCCAAGTATGTATGTATCATTGACGAGGATTAATCGAGAGGATTTAGGCTGTTCTGAAACTTGTTGATGAGCTCACGGCCTTGTCGACGAGTGTTCTTTAGTGGTTCCTCAACGAGTCTTATATTCTCTTCGACGAGTCCACGTGGCAAGGACGAGTATATAAAGACCTAAGCTTGCTTTCTTGCGAAGGAAATTAATTTTCCTTCATTTCCCTCTCTCTAAAATCATCTCTCTCACTTATCTCTAAGAATTCAGCCCGAATCGACGATTAGAAGTCACTACGGTGTTCTAGGGAAGATTCTCTACACATCTAGCGGATCAGTTTCTTAAACTAGGCATTTTAAGAAACGCTCCTGATTTGAGGTAAGGGTCTGGATTCTCAGTTTTAGGATTTTAAAAGTTTATTTAAGGTTATTAAGTTGAGAAAATGTAGAAATAATAATTTATTTGGAGTTTATTTAATTAAACTAAGGTTTTTGAAACAGGGTCCGGGTGAGCATCACATGCATCGATTTAGGATACCTGTTGGTGTAGCTCGAGGATTCAGGTGAGGGGGAAATTATATATATTAGATCATGTTTTTATGAATTAAATAAAAATGGACTATGTTATATATGTATATATGTTTTCATGTGGGTATAAAATGTCAACCACGTAAATTATGTTTTCTAAACTTAGGATTGCTTATTTAGCTACGTATATGTGAAAATGAACGATGAAAGTGGAAAGTATTTCAGGATAATTATGTAAGAAATGATGGTATATTTTTGGTAAATAAACATTAAATATTGGTTGGCTTATTTTACAAGTAATGTATGAATTTTATTGCTAAAATTGTGTGACATGAGTAGATGGTAATGCAGTATAAATGTATGTTATATGTATGAGATGCAGGCTATGAAGGAAATGCATTGATAATGAAATGTTATACGGACCATGTTGCTTAAGTTTGATAATGCAACCATATATGTAATGACAGCTGAAAGGATCTGTACACTAATTGATGATAGTTAAAAGGAGTTGTGTTAGTAGATTCGAGCGCATATCTATGTGGACTAACTGATGTACAACTAAAAGGAGCTGTAGTACAAATGAATGAAGTGAAAATGAAATGAAATGGAAATGTGAATAAAATGGATGTGAATTATGAAATGTGAACGATATAAAATGTTAAAGGTTATATAAAGTAAAATGCTATGAAATGCTAAAGTTATGAACATGAACAGTTATGGATGTTTGAATAATGACAAAAAGAATGAAGTTTTATGGTATTATCAGGTATTTATGCTAGTAGAACATATAATGTTAGGGTGGGGCAAACTTTTTTCTTGAGGGCTTGTTGAGAAAGGCGAGTGCACTAGTAGTATCAGATGTAGCAGTAGGCTGTATAACGTATTAGGGCAGAGGAAAACTATTTGTATGAGCAGGTAGATTTCCTTATTTTTAGGGGCTTTCACTAGTAAACCTTTATATGAACTGTGTGTGTATGAGATTAATCTAGCACTTGAGAGCTTACTGAGTAAGGTGAGTGCTTTGGTATGCTTCGGTTTGGACCTTTGGATTGTCTAATATATCAGAGCAAAGGGGTACTACTTGTATGAGCAGGTAATCACCCTTATCCTTGGGTAGTCTCGTGGGTAAATATTTGCTTATATATGATTGGGTTCAGAAAATGATTTTAGAATTTATGTTAAAGGTTTGCAAATGATATTAAAATGTTGATTATAATCTCATGTTGACCACATGCTATTTTTAATATATATTGTTTCTTTCCCTTACTGAGATGAGTCTCACCCGATTACGAATTGATTCTTTTCAAGACCACCACGTAAACGAGCTTAGAGAAGCTTGAGGTTGATAGCATTTTTGGGACTCTAGATAGAGAAAATGGTATAAACATTTTGATGATAATTTGGGATGTATATAAGTTATATTTTATGTTTTATGTTTTAAGTCTTCTGTGGTATGAATGGTTGTGAAACATACTGGTGTTTGTGAATATTGATGTTTTGGAGATATCTATATATATATGGAAATACAGGTGATGAATGACTATTGTGGATTACAGATAGAATTAGTAAACTCTGGTATTTATTTTATGATTCAGGATGATAGTTATGTTTTCCGCTGTGTATGTACGATTTAATTATGGATTATCTGGATTTAATCAGGTATAGCGCACCGGACCAGGTTTAACGGTTCGGGGCGTTATATGGCATATTTTTGCTATGGGTTAAAAGGGGTAAATCAGGGTTAAGTTTTTAATCCTCACTTAAAACATTTCTAATAATCCCTTAGGTGTCCCTAATGGTTATATTTTTGCCAATGCCTATATATACTAGTTCATTTGCTTGGATTAGCAAGCAATTCGTACATTAATTAGGGAAAAAATCCTCTAAAATTTCCTAAGCCTTATTTTCTCATACAAGCCCTCTACACTCAAACACTACCATTCTTTTGAAAAATCTAGTTTTGTGAGTGTGTTATTTATTGAGTGCTATTGGTAGAAACCCTCTTTTGTTCATTACATTATTGATTTTTGGATTAAAGGTTAAGTTTAGTTTTCCCTCCAGATTTAATTTAAAAAATATTTTGAGTGGGAAAACTTAGAGCTTGTGGGTCTTTGCACTTATATTGCAAGACACCATAGCTCATATTTTTTTGTGTGCAAAAATTATTTTACAAGTTCATGTTTGAATATCTCTTTGTGCTTTGATATTGAGAAAACATTTTTCTTGAGATATTCATATTACTCTTGTACAAATCTTTAAAAATTTAAACTTTAATTGAGATTTACATATATACATAGTTTCAAAGATTAGCTTGCTGATACACTCTTGTTCTTGATTGGCTATAGACATTAGATTGAGTGTTATCACACATATTGCACTGAGCTTATAGTTCTTATTTGTTTGGTGTGCATTGATTAGTGTTTGTGCATAATGGTACATATCTGCTTATGTAAGAAGCATTTGCATGTATGTAAATTTTTATATCTTTTGTATTCTAGGCGTGGGTCTAAAGAGGGAGACTAGCCCTGATGAATAGTTTCGGATTGGCTTAGACCCGGTTAGGAAAGTTAGGTGCACCATCCTGATAAGGTGTAGTTGTAGGTTGAGGTCAGCCCTGTTAATTGACCTGATTGTAATCGGTACCGCTCCATCTGTGAAGTGAGCTTATAGTGGAATCCTTGTACTGGTGATGATAATGTCAAACCAAGACATCTAATTGTGCTATCAAATGTATTTACAGGTATTACTATATAAAAGCACAATAAAAGATGAATAATGGAAAGTCATGAAGAACACAAGTAAATGAAAGATGGTTGTTCAAGGAATGCTTGGATGAAGACCATAGCCTAAGGACATGAAGACCTCAATAGCGTATCATGTGTATTGTAAAATCGGTTTTATGTAAGTACATCTTAGTTGGTTTTTGTTATGAAGCTCCTATGTTATTTATTTGGACCCTAGATACCTTTTAAAGACTTGGAAAAACTTTTTACAAAGTCCAAATGTTATTTCAAAAGGTTAAACAATAATTTTTGGAATCATAATTTAAAGGAATATTGAATTTCAAGATCTTTAGGCGCCTAAGGCTAATGCTCAGTCGACTGAATGCAGGAGTCTAAAGAAACTGGTCTAGCATCAGAGACTTTGGGCGACGGAACCATAGGTTCACTCGACTGAATGACTACTGCCAGTTTTGTATTAACTTTGGTATATTCCCAAGAGGAGGTGAATTGGGTATTTAAAATTTATTCATAAGTGTGTCAGAATCAGCAGCAATAATACTCAACCTAGGGTCTGTCTATATACTCATAAATTCAAATGTGCAGATAAATGTAAGATGCGGAAATTAAATCACGCTCAACATTCATAATATAACATACACATGTAGTAAATAAATTGCAGAAAAGTAAATTACACACATGATATGTTATTGAGTTTCGGCCAAAGTGCCCACATCCCCGCCTTGGCAAAACGAGATCAAACCTTATTAGGCCAACACAAGATCCCCTCATTTGGATGTTTTATTAGACATTCCTAAATCACACTTTGATTTTCATTTTTCTTTTAAATTTATATTTATTTGTTTATTTATTTATTTTTATTTTAAAGGAGTTAATTAAAGAACATTATATTCAATTTAAGGATAATTTATAATTAATTAGGTACCATTTGTAGAATAGGCATGTAGGGCGTGCTAGTAGCTTCCTTTTGCATAACTAAACTCTCGATCCCAACTTCGATAAAAGCATACTGAGACTATTGGTTCCTTGACCTAGGATTAGTTTAGAGACCAATCAATGAGTAGTAATTAGGTGATCTAACCATACCTAGGTAAATAACATGTTAGTGGCAACTCCAAATTTTCAATATTATTATTTTTAGCCATTACAGACCCATTTTCGTTACGTTGCAACAAGATTTTGGTTTGGTTTCACCACTTTTCGCCATAAGTGGGGGAGTGTATCCATTTTAGATAACATTCCATTTTTTGTATTAAGATATTAAAGATATATGCTCGTTCCAATATGCAAATTATTCAATTAGTGAATAGTGTTCAAATGTTAGGTTGCCCCTTTAGGGCATGGTGATTGTGTTGGTAACCATAAATAACTCTCATACAGTTACATCAAATATGTAATAGTACTTGGTATGATAACAATAGTTATTGTGAATGAAAACCTAATAGCTAGGCCAGATGAATTGAGTATAATGATAGTTAAATAATTGATTACCAAAGAGTGCACCATAGAATTTTCTTAATTGATGATAAATGTATGAATGTGGTTGGCCTAATCAATCAAGCTATAATACAGATTACTAGAGAGTCCTCACTAATTCCTTGAGTGTGGCGCTTCTTTTGGCTGACTAAGGCTAAAAGATAAAATATGATCGACTCCCAATGGTATATAATTAATATAAATTGAAAGACATGCTAATCATTTAAAAATGAACTACCCATATATACTATTATATTGATGATGCTTATTATTATTATTATTATTATTATTATCAACCCAAGTAAATTATATTCCAGGTTCCGAGTCCATGGTGTCAAGACTCTCGGCCCAATAACTCAATAGTAGTGTTCATTAATAATTTGGGCCAGCACAAAAAGGCTTGCTGGAGGCTATAATTAATGTAAGCTTGGGCGTAAGGAGAGTGGCACGTGGAACATACGTGTCAACGAATGTATGACACGTGAGTACCACCGCAATGCATGCAACCAAAAGGTGGCAGTGGCAGTTACGCAACAGGGAGTTCCAGCTCCAAACCCCTCCTCTATGCACCGCTAATACTTTTCTTGTTCTCTCCGCTGTTTTTGTCACTTCTACCTGCGACTATCTTCTCTCCATTAATATAAGTCGTTGCTCTATATAAATTCTCTTTTCACGATCCATCTCATATGGCTTAGAAGGTTTGGGTGGAAACATGCATTTATGGTTTCCCTTCATCAACTGCTGTATCACATTACAATGTACGTACATCTTTTATAATACAATCTCCTTCTTTAGTTTCATTGTTATCTTGTTTATGTTCTTTGATACATGTCTAATGAGTTTTTCGTTTTTTTTTTTGTTTTTTTTTTTCATTCTTTTGAATGTATAATTGATATGTTCTAGTTATGTAATTTTTCCTTTTGGGTAAAAAAAAAAAATATGTGATTTGTTTATGTAAGATGAGGATTGATATTTGTAGATTGTGTATAGGCTCCTGTGTGCGATTATATATTGTGGAACTCTGGTTGATGGAGGAAACCAACTAATCTTACTATCAATATTAAGAAAAATATTTTTCATATGTTTGAGAAGGACTTAGATTTTGACTTGTATTAGATTTAAATACAATATAATATAATATAAAATTGTATTAAAATTTATGTAAATTTATTCAAATCCAAATTTAAGATCTGAAATCCATATCTTTTTAATTATAAAAATAATTTTTGTTTTCAAATTTAAGAGTATTGGTATAAAAATTTAGAAAGTTCTTTTTTAAGTCTCATTTTCGTAATTATTTTAACGACTGGGATTTTTTTTTCTTTTAATGGAAATGTGCCACAAATAAGCATATATGTTTTGTAAATAGAAAGTAAGAAGTGTCCCTCATGATGGTATGCACAGTAGTTCACACTGATATTCATAGTGTATAACTAAGTACTCATTTACTCTCTACGCTTTAGGGGGACTTAATTCAGCTTCCCACCAGCCTGCAATTCTCTCCGCAAACCCCTCACCTTGAACTAATCAAGCAATGGTATCCTCTGATTGAGAAACTAATACTGCCAGTGATAACATCAGACCAGTGCTGCCGCAGCAAATTAAGTACTCACCAGAAGAATCACTAGAAAACCTGTATTTTCTTCGTCAAAGAAGCAACTCAATCTTCACACTCACCCTGGACGAATTACAGTGCAAGAGTGGAAGGAATTCTGGGTCTATGAACATGGATGAGTTCCTCAACAGCGTTTGGGACGCGGAAGGAGACCAAACTCCTTCCCACACTAACCAAAGCAAACCCACCACTGACAATAATGTAATAGACAACATCCATGATCCGCCTTCTCTGTCTCCACAGACCTCCTTCTCCCTCCCCAATAAGCAGCTGTGCAACAAGACTATGGACGAAGTCTGGTTTGAGATCCACAAAGACCAACCAAAGCAGCAGAGCCATGGCAATTTGGACAGGGACGAGTCACCTCCACGCCAGAAAACGTTTGAGGAGATGACTTTGGAAGATTTTTTAATAAAAGCTGGGGTTGTTCAGTCTGGATCTTCTTTGCATAACAGAATGCCTCTTCAAAGCCACTATGGGACCTTTGCAAGCAGTGGTAATGCAGGTTTCAACACGGACTTTGGAGGGGGGAATGTGATGGGATCTGGATTAATCTCCAATCTGGAAAATACGATGAGCAACATTTCAAGTGATTCCTTAGCAGGGTATCATATGATCACACAGAGTGCTAAGTTTGTGGGGGAGTCTTCAAAGAATGGTGAAAATGGAAATGATCAGTCAGGTGGGTTGAAGAGCAGAAGGAGAATGATGGAAGGTTCATTGGAAGTGGTGGTGGAGCGAAGACAGCGGAGGATGATAAAGAATAGAGAGTCTGCAGCACGATCTCGGGCTAGGAAACAGGTTTGTACCTTTACCAATATGCATCTCGATTATTATGGAACTAAGCTAGAAATATTTGCGTATTCAGTATTTCTCTTTCACTTTCGTCTCATGTTGCAAATGTATGTAGGTTTGCATATGTTAATTCGGTTTTACTTTACAGATTTTATCTAGAGATACACTCTTGTGCACACACGTTATTGAGTTATGACTCATACATAGAAGTTTATTCACCCTGGATCGGCTATTAGGCCCCTCGCCTTCCAAGCAAAACCACCCTAATCAATAAAGATCGTGCATTAGGAGGGTTGCCTACAGTAGGTATAATATTTTCAGTCAAACCATAGTATCATTATACTACTGTATAACAGTTTTTTATTTTTAGATTCCCTTCGTAGGAACTATGAATATATAGCCAAGGGTTGAAACGTAAGACAATTTGATACAATAATATAATAGAGATTTCACAAAGGCTACTTAAATTGTAATGTTCTTACTTTCTTTTGTTTTATTTCAAGTTTTTTGTGGGTGCGTAACTCTAGGGCATGTTTCACAACAGTTGGTATTCAAGCCCTAGGTTTGTGCTACCGTGTTTTAGGGTTTAATTTCATCTAGGTCACGATATGGATGCGCGAGGTTCAAAGAGTTCAATGGGAAGAAAATCTTCAACTTGTGTCATATGTCAATAACAAAACTAGTTCAAAAGAAGGTTTATATGGGCCTTGATTGGAGAGAACCAGACGAAGATGGATCAAGATTACAATATGGAACTAGAATATATCACCTTGAGTGCTACCAATTCTTTTTGTACAATTTAGTAATATTCAATATACAATGAAAAAGAAAATGGTAAAATGTTTGTAGGCGAAACTAGAGAACCTTTACGAAGACCCCTAACAAATTGTTATTAATTAAATAAGCCACTAATATATCTTTGTATGTCTAAAGGCAAAGGTCTAAATCAACATATTAATTAGTTTAATCAGATTCTTACCAATTTTCTCATAGATGCGAGGATTAAGATGAAAATAAGGTGTTATTGTTGTTATATACTATCCTTGGATCATTTGGACATCTGGTTACAAGGTTTCATTTTAGGAAAGTCCACCTTGTTCTATGAAGATGTTTTTATGGGATTCTTAACTCAAATGAAGTTAGAACAAAATTGAACAAGGTAGGTGGACCATGTATGAGCTAGAAGGCTTTACTGTGAAGCTTGAGCCTAGAAAAGGAAATCCAAGGAGAAGGCAATTAGAAAGGCATGCTAAGGTCCATATTTTGAACTAAGAACATCAAATTCTTCAAGTGAAAAAAAAAAAAAAAAAAAGGATCATTGAAAGTAGGATTGTCTTCTTTCAAATAAATAAATAAATAAATAAAGTGAAAGACAAAAAAACCAACCATCAACCTTAACAAGTGTTGTGATAGTTAGTTTGGATGATAAAAATGGTATGTTCATTACTTTAGGAAATAATTATTTCTACCATAATGTGACTATGGATTTAGGTTGATTCTTTCAATACTATCCATACAAGAAGAGCTTTGATACCTATAGGGAATCTAATCATGGATCCTAGTTTTTGGGATGATCATTCATGCCTTGTAATTGGCAAGCATTTTAGGCAATATTGTCATAATTTTATAGAATGTTATACTTGTTTCATAACTGAAGAAGAATCTGCTTTCTTTTAGTTACTTAGGGAAGAATCTACTTGAGCTCAAGCAAGTGCAACTAGTGAAATTATGAATATGTCAAAAGGTTCTATGATTGTCATTAATGGTAAATTAGTTGATTATGGCATGTATAAGCTACTCGGTTATAAAATTGTGAGTAGTGAAATGGCCATTTTATGGGATGCTAACATAGTTGACACCATACCTTAGCATATTTGTCTAGGACATACTAGTGAATTGGGGTGCAAGTTAAATAAGTTATAAAATTTTTTATAGGTTTGAGGGAATTATCCAACATTTTTCAATTCTTAAGATTCAAAAACAAAGAATGGGGTAGTTGAGAGGATGAACAAAACCTTACTTGAGAAGGCTAGGAGTGTCATATGATGGATTACCTCCAAGTATTTGGGTGGGTAGGTGTAATCAAATTAACATTGTATAGTGTTAAATATTAATGGATTATATTCAAAAAGGTTAGATCATAGAATGACTATGGATGTTTGTGCAAATAAAGTGGTGTACTACTCTATATTAAGGATCTTTGATTGCATAACATATACTTCCATTCTCTGTGAGCTTTAACCCACGCTAGACCATAAAGTCGAAAGGTGCATTTTGCTTTTAAATTTCATTCGAGGTAACTTTTTTTTTTCTTTCAAAAAATAGAAAAACTCACTAATACTTATAACTAAAGTTGGATAACTCTCAAATCGCCCAAAAGAAAATTCTTAGACATTTAATTTATTAAGTGGTCTCTAAACCCCTTTTTATTTTTTTTGTCTCATTTAGAATCTATTTGGATTTTTCTAGTATAATCACATTATTGAAACAGCATGTTGGAGATGTAGCTTGTATTTGAGTGGAACGCATGTGCCAGGGAAGCATAGTGATGTGAAGAACAAGAAAGCTGCTTGTAGGATCAAACCGTCGACGGTTTACTTTCGGTATCAAACCGTCGACGGTTTTTGTAATGATCCCAAAGTTCTACTATATTATTATTATTATTATTATTATTATTATTATTATTATTATTATTATTATTATTTTCACATACTAATGATACTTTGATATCATAAAACGTAGTCAAAGTCAACACAGACCCGTAGGTACCGGAGATTTACCTATTTATACATACATGCCATCTAAGTAGCGTAACTATAACATACTTAACTTATATACAGTACTAGAGATTCACTGTTCTACATATACACATATATACCCTCAAAATCCATCTTGTCTTCGACACGATTACTTATCCTGCAACTAGGGTAATACCAACGAACTCCTCTATCACAAAGCTCGCTCCACTTGTCTATCGGGATTTCCTAAAATATTTGTAATGCTGGGGCGAGACAACTCTCAGTAAGGGAAATAGACTAATATTAGTGTGTGACAATGTGAGTTTTATCATATTATAAACATATACAACAAATAATATAACTGTAATTTATCTTTAATTTGTAATTGATATTGCATGAAAATTTATACTTTTAAACATAATCTTACTATATCATAATAAATTTTCGTATCATTTAAATCATCTGTTAAATATGTATATTACTGAAATCTTATTATGGATGTATAACTGCAAATCATGAATTAAACCCACATGATTCGGGTTGTGCGGCCTGTAGGTTGGACTCAACGCTGCTTTGCCTACCAGGTTAAGTCAAACATGACATAACTAAGCATGGTTGCCCACCCATCTTGGCCTGCCCATCCTACTCTTCATCAAACCTCTAACGGGTTAGTACATAAAGGGTATCCTACTCACTACCTACACTTCGAGCCAATTGGCCTTTGACCCACACTTCCTGAATAGTGTGGTTGCACTATCGTCTATGCACAAATTTGGTTTGCCCATCCTACTCTCTGTCAAACCTCTAATGGGTCGGCACACAGTGGGCATTCTACACTCTGATTTGGCTAGCTTGGAACGGTACCGCACTCATAACATATGTAACCATCTAGGTTATGCTATTATATAATACATTTCACATAATATATTTCTATTCATAAATAACATTTTCATATTTCTGAAATAAAATCTGGCTTTTACATATTCCTGAATAAAAGTTTCCATTTCATAATTTCTAAATAAATTGTCATATAAAATCTGGGTTTCACATATTTCTGAACAAAAGCTGACATTTCATAATTTCTGAATAAACTGTCATATTAAAACTGATCATGACATCTGCGCCAGCTTATCATATCATGACATATGCACCAGTTATCATTACACGACATCTGCGCCAGTTATCATTACTCGGCATCTGTGCCGGCTATCATGTCATAATATATTGTAAATATCTTAGTTTCTGTATTGTTTATGATCTTTCTAAAAATTACTATAAAATCATACTTATTCAATGAAATATAATATATTCTGACCCACCGCTATTTACATTAAACTTATACTGATGCCACACGAGTGAGTTCTACTCCATATTATACTATAACATGCTATAAAATCTGTTTTCTCTATTCACTACTAGTATTCCCAAAAACTACATTAAATCATAAATAAATTTTTTAAAATACTTGACTTCATCTAGTCCCTTACCTTTTTCCTGAGAAGCCTGTAGAAAAACCCTAAACAACTCCAGAACTCCAAACCCTGAAATTACAATAACGACAGTTTAAACAACTCAAACCTTAGTATATTACCATCTAACCCCTTTCCTAGGTTCATATATTCCAAATAATTGTATAAACCCTAAAATAACTTATATACCTTGATTTTGGGATGTTGACCAAGAACTCCAAATCAGAAATTCGCTCCGGTTAAGCTGTAGATAATCTCCCTGGGATCAACGTGGCAACTTTCGATCGTCCAAATGGTGAACGGAGCCGGTTCAGAGAAGAGAAGGAGGATAAATTGAAAGTAGAGAGAGAGAGAGAGAGAGAGAGAGAGAGAGAGAGAGAGAGAGAGAGAGAGAGAGTGAGTGAGAGAAAATATGAATTTCTCGCCAAGAAATCTAATTTTTTGCTATATATTAGCGACTGTCCACGTGGCCTCATCAACGAGATACGTATACTTGTTGACGAGTCATAGAAGAGTGTTCGTCAATGAAGATAATAAGTTCGTCGACAAACCCTTAATGACTTGATTTTCCTGCTCTCGGTATCTTCTCGTCGACGAGACACATGTACTTCGTTGATGAGAACCCTGGGTTTGTCGAAAAATTCTTGCTGATGCTCTTTAATATAATTCCTTTTCCTTCTTTTCTTTTCCTTATTTCTTTTATTATTATTATTATTATTATTATTATTATTATTATTATTATTATTATTATTATATTTTCCGGGTCTCTACATTCTCCACTTCTTTTAAAAATTTCATCCTTAAAATTTGGTAACTATACATGTACCAACCTCTAAAGGAAAAATTCTGTACCTTTATTAATTACCCTCACTTAAGGCAGAGGTATACCGTGGTTACACGTACAACTCTGGGAGATTACAATAACTAACCAAAATTTTCCCAAAACCCACTATATCCTATAAACTAAAACATAATTTATATATGTATTACCTTGCACTACATCAAGTAAAATCAAAACTATATTTACCTTACCTGAATTATTACTTTTCTTTTTCTAACTAATGTTGATTCCCACTGAACAAATGTGGGTACTTCTATCGTATTTCCTCCCCTAACTTTCACGAAACTTCCTTCACAATACTTTCACCAGTGGAATTTTCTTGGTGCGCAACTCCTGTTCTTTCCTATCCAGAATCTGCACTGGTATTTCTTCATATGCTTAAGTATCTTTAAACTCCAACTCCTCATAGTTGATCACGTGGGAGGGATTTGAGACATATTTCCTCAGCATAGATACATGGAATATGTCATGAAATCTAGATAGTGCTGGGGGTAAAGCTAATATGTAGGCGACTGGACCCATTCACTCAAGTATTTCAAATGAGCCAACGTACCTTGGGTTCAGTTTACCTTTTCCCCAAACCTCACAACTCCTCTCATCGGTGCAACTTTCAAGAACACATGCTCTCCTACATCAAATTCCAATTTTTGGTGGCTAGTATCTGCGTAGCTTTTCTACCGACTATGGGCTTTACTAATTATGTCTCTAACAAATTGGACTTTATCATATGCCTGCTGCACTAACTCTGGTCCTAAAACTCGCCTTTCACCCACTTCATCCCAGTATAGTAGAGAACGACATCTCCTACCATATAATGCCTCGTAAGGTGCCATTCCAATGCTAGCTGGGTAATTATTATTATACGCAAATTCAACCAACATCATAAACTGGGTCCAACTACCGCTGAAGTCTAACACACATGCTCGGAGCATATCTTCTTATATTTGAATCGTCCTCTCCGTTTGCCCATCAGTTTGAGGATAAAATGCTATGTTGAATGTTAGCTAAGATCCTAAAGTCTCCAACAAACTTTTACAAAACTGTGACATGAATCGTGGGTCTCGATCTAAGACTATAGATACCGACACACCATGGGGTCAAACTATCTTCTGAATATATAATTCCACCAACCTGCTCGTGGAGTAGTTGACTTTAATAGGGAGAAAATGACCAGTCTTCATCAGCTGGTCTATAATCACCCAAATGACATTCTACCCATACAACGCCGAAAGTAACCTTATAAAAAAATTCATAGAGATATGATTCCACTTCCACTCAGGGATGTGGAGTGGCGGCAATTGTCCCGCCAATCTCTGGTGCTCAGCCTTTACCCATTGGCATGTCAAACACTGCTCCACAAACTCGACTATCTCCCTTTTTATATTGCTCCGCCAAAATGACTCTTGAAGGTCCCGATACATCTTAGTGTTCCCAGGATGTACTATGTAAAGGGATCTATGCGCCTCTTATAGGATAGTCCTTTTAATTTCAATATTTGTAGGTACGCACAGTCTGGTACAAAACCTCAGACTTTCATCATTTGAAATATTAATCTCCTCTCTGTGTTCATCCTGCACTTTACCTATCAGCTCTAATTCTACATCATTCCTCTAAGCGGCTTTAATCCTCTTCTGAAGGGTAGGTTGTAGTATCAAGTTAGCAATAAATGCCTGGTGCTCACCCTCTACCAAATCGACACCAAGCCTCCAAATCCATTTGAATCGGATGTTGAATAATCCCTGCTAATAGTGCTGCTCCCAGTGATTTTCGGCTCAAAGCATCAGCCACCACGTTTGCTTTCCCCAAGTGGTAACTGATGGTGCAGTTATAATCTTTAATAAGCTCCAACCATATCCTCTACCTTATATTTATTTTTTTCTCTGTGAAGAAATACTTCAGGCTCTTATGGTCAGTAAAAATTTCACACCTACCCCCATAGAGATAATGTCTCCAAAATTTCAGCACGTAGACCACCGCAGCTAATTCCAGATCATAGGTAGGGTAATTCTTTTCTTACTCCTTAAGTTACCGAGAAGCGTATGCAATAATGTTCTTGTGCTGCATCAACACACACCTGAGTCCTTTCTGGGATGTGTCACTATATATAGCAAATCCATCTTCT
Source organism: Malania oleifera (assembly GCF_029873635.1). Lineage (NCBI taxonomy): Eukaryota > Viridiplantae > Streptophyta > Magnoliopsida > Santalales > Ximeniaceae > Malania > Malania oleifera. The sequence continues at coordinate 47,390,120 of NC_080418.1, forward strand.
TTTGATGGAATGGATAACACCGGTGCAGTGACAAGCCGCTGTTTTAACTCCTAGAAACTCTACTCACACTCATCGGTCCATTTAAACTTCACGTTTTCCTTGTGAGCCATGTTAGTGGACCCGATAATCTGGAAGAACCATCCACAAAACGCCAGTAGTCACCTGCTAGACCTAGGAAACTTTTGATATCCTGAACATTTTTCGATCTCACCCAATTCACTACCGCTTCTATTTTTCTTGGGTCTACTGATATACCATCCTCAAAAATCACATGTCCGAGGAAAGTGACCTGCCTCAGCCAAAACTCACATTTCTTGAACTTAGCGTATAACTTATTTTCTCTCAGTACCTTTAGTACTAGTCTTAAATGATTTTCATGTTCTTCAAAACTCTTCAAATAGACTAATATATCATTAATAAAGACAACAACAAACTAATCAAAGTACTGATGGAATACCCGATTCATCAAGTCCATAAATGCTATGGGTGCATTAGTTAGACCAAATGGCATAACTAGAAACTCGTAGTGGCCATATCTGATCCTGAATGCTGTCTTCAGAATATCGTCGGCTTTAATTTTCACCGGATGGTATCCCGACCGAAAATCAATCTTGGAGTAGACCTGGGTCCCCTATAACTGATCAAATAAATCATCAATTCTAAGAAGAGGATACTTATTCTTGATCGTCACTTTATTTATCTCCCTATAATCGATGCACATTCTCAGCATTCCGTCTTTCTTATTTACAAACAACACTTGCGCTCCCCAAGGCAACACGCTAGGTTTGATAAACCCTTTATCTAACAACTCCTGCAACTGATCTTTGAGCTCCTTTAACTCAGCTAGGGCCATCCTGTAGGGTGCCTTAGATATCAGTGCTGTTACTAGAAGTAACTTCACAACAAACTTAATCTCCCGATTTGGCGGTAAACTAGGTAACTCTTCTAGAAATACATATGAAAATTCATTGATTACCGGAATATCAGCAAGTTTCAATTCTTCCTCTGACATCTTTTTTATAAAATCTACATACCCCTGGCAACCATCCTAAAATAGCCTTCTAGCCTGAATAGCTAACACTAATTGTGGCGAGATGCATACACGCTATCCCACAAATCTAAATTCTTGCTCTCCTGAGGGTCTGAAGATTACCTCTTTTTGATGACAATCAGTGTTGGCATAGTTAGCTGCTTGCCAGTCCATACCCAATATCATATCTAATCCTTGCATGTCTAACACTACAAGATCGGCTGGTAATATTTTCTCTTGAATGCCCATTGGATAGTTTTTAAGTACCCTTCCATATCTTACTACTAATCTAGTTGGCGTGACTACTGACAAATCAGTATTTAACAATTGTGTCTCAACTCCAGTCGACTTGATATACCCCAACAACATGAATCAATGGGTGGCACCTGAGTCAAATAAAGAAAAACTTTATATGATAAAGCAATAATCATACCTGTCACGATGTCGCCTACAGCCTCAGCATCTCTCAGGGTCAACACATAGATCCTCACAGAAGTTGTGTTCATCTATTGGCCGCGACCCCTGGGTGCCTAGATATTCCTTCCAAATGGTGTGGGAGCAAAAGCAGTACTACATTGCGCATGATAGTCTCGTGCTACATGACCCGGTCCACCACATCGGTAACAGACATTCCTCCCCGCTCGACATTCTCCTTTATGTCTTTTTCCACAAGTAAAACAAACTAGATATGCCTGCTTGCCCTAAACCTCCCATCTCCTAATCTCCTACCTCAGAGTTCTACCATATCTGTCTCCCTTCCAAGGGCCACAGCTGGACCCTACCTAGAATCTTGGAGGTGTGGGTCTCTTTCTCTAACTCGACGTCACCACATCCCTTTGACTGTTCTCCTCTGCTATTGTGGCCTTGTCCACTAATTTAGAGAATCCTATACCTTTAGGATTGCCACCTGTCTATGGATTTCATGCCTCAAACCTCTCTCAAACATTCTCTCCTTCTTAACCTTATCTGGAACGATGTAGGGAGCAAAGCGTGACAGCTTGATAAACTTTGCTGCATATTGCTGAACCATCAGTCACCCATGTGTCATATTCAAAAATTATGCTATCTTAGTTTTTCTAACAATGGGAATAAAATAATGATCAAAGAACATCTCCTTGAATCGGTTCCATGTCATGACCACTGGTATAGGTCTCTGTTCCTCAAGAAACTTCACGGCTGTCCATCATCTCTCAGTCGCACCTGTCAACTTATTTGTAGCATATAGAACCCTCTTTTCATCAATGTAGTGCTACAACAACAATGTTTTCTCAATCTTCTACATCAAGTTTTCGACAACTGCAGGATCAATTCCTTTTGAAAATGCTAAAGGATTCATTTTGGCGAATTTCTTTATAGTGCAGCCCTGGTTTACTGATGGTCCTCCCTACTCCCTGCAGCTCTGTGCAATCTCAATTATGACCTGCTAAGCTACACTACGCAGAACTACGTCTGACTCACCGCCGCTCGCACTAGAGGGGGCTACACCATCATCACCACTGGCATGAGCGCTGCTATCTCCAGGGTCAATCTTGAAAAGATAATAAACATAGTCTGAGGACCCTGTCTGCATAACTTAACTAACATATTTATCTAACTGAAATATCATATCATCAGTTTAATCTGACATCCTTATTCTCAATTAAGATTCAATTCTGCAACTGAGAAACACAACTCGACAATAGTTTACTATGACTTTCTTGAAACTGTCACCCTAGGAAAGACACAGAAACCACTATGAAAATCCTACTTCCCGATTACGGAACAAAACCTTAAATACTCATCTTAATTCCCCAATATTGACTCACTAAATTCCTGATCTATTCATATACTCTGGTATTGTTTCCACTGTACACCAAAGTTTACAAAACCTAACAACCTAGGCTCTGATACAAAACTTGTAACGACCCCAAATTTTTGCTATATTATTTTTTTTCATATACTAATAATACTCTGATATCCTAAAACGTAGTCAAAGTTAATCCGGACCCATAGGTACCAGGGATTTACTTGTTTATACAAAGATGTCATCTAAGCAGCGACACTATAACATACTTAACTTATATACAATACCAGAGATTCACTGTTCTACATATACACATATATACCCCCAAAATCCATCCTGTCTCTGACATGATTACTTACCTTGCAATTGGGGTAATACCAACTAACTCCTCTATCACGGAACTCGTTCCACTCATCTATCAGGATTTCCTGAAATATTTGTAATACTAAGGTGAGACACCTCTTAGTAAAGGAAATGGACTAATATCAGTGTGTGGCAGTGTGAATTTTATCATATTATAAACATATACTGCAAATAATATAATTGTAATATATCCTTAAACTGTAACTAATATTGTATGAAAATATGTACTTTTAAACATAATTTTACTATATCATAATAAATCTTCGTATCATTTAAATCATCTGTTAAATCTGTATATTACTGAAATCTTATCATGGATGTATAACTATAAATCATGAATTAACCTCGCATGCTTCGGGTTGTGCGGCCCGTAGGCTGGATTCAAAGTTGGCTGACCTACCGGGTTAAGTCAAACATGACATAACTATGCACTGTTACCCACCCATCCTAGCCTGCCCATCCTACTCTCCATTAAACCTCTAACGGGTCAGTACACAGAGGGTATCCTAATCACCGCCTACACTTCGAGCTAATCAGCCTCCGACCCACATTTCCTAAATAGTGTGGTTGCACTCTCAGCTATACACCAATTTGGTCTGCCCATCCTACTCTATGTCAAACCTCTAACGAGTTAGCACACAGTGGGTATCCTACACTCCAATTGGTTAGCCAGCAATTGTACCACGCTCATAACATAAGTAACCATCTAGGTTCTACTACTATATAATACATTTCACATAATATATTTTTGTTCATGAATAACATTTTCATATTTTTGAAATAAAATATGGTTTTTACATATTTTTGAATAAAAGCTGTCATTTTATAATTTCTGAATAAACTGTCATATAAAATCTAGGTTTCACATATTTCTGAATAAAAGTTGACATTTCATAATTTCTAAATAAACTATCATATTAAAACTAATCACGACATCTATGCTAGCTTATCATATCACGACATCTACGTCGACTATCATTACATGACATCTGCGCCGGTTATCATTACTTGGCATATGCATCGGCTATCATATCATAATATACTATAAATATCTTAACTTCTGTACTATTTATGATCTTTCTAAAAATTACTGTAAAATCATACTTATTCTATGAAATATAATATATTCTAACATACTACTATTTACATTAAACCTATACTCATGCCACACGAGCGAGTTCTACTCCATATTATACTATAACATGCTATAAAATTTACATTGAACTTATACTCGTGTCACACGAGTGAGTTATACTCCATATTATACTATAACATGCTATAAAATCTATTTTCTCTGTTCAATACCAATATTTCCAAAAACTGCATGAAATTATTAATAAATTTCTAAAAATACTTGACTTAATCTATTCCCTTACTTGTTTCCTAAGAAGCCAGTGGAAAACCCTAAATCACGCTTACAACGTCTAGAACTCCGAACCCTGAAATTACATTAACGCCAGTTTAAACAACTCAAACCACTGTATATTACTATCTAACCCCTTTCTTGGGTTCACATATTCCAAATAATTGTATAAAGCCTAAAATAACTTACTTACCCTGATTTTGGGATGGTGACCAAGAACCACAAATTAGAAATCTGCTTCGGCTAAGTTGTAGAGAATCTCTTTGGGATCAATGGGTAACTTCCGATCGTCGAAATGGAAAAAAATGGAGCCGGACTGGAGGAGAGAAGGTGGAGAAACTCAAAGTAGAGAGAGAGAGAGAGAGAGAGAGAGAGAGAGAGAGAGAGAGAGAGAGAGAGAGAGAGAGAGAGAGAGAGAGAGAGAGAATATGAATTTCTCGCCAAGAAATCTGATTTTTCACTATATAGAGGTGACTGTCAACGTGGCCTCGTCGACGAGACACGTGTACTCATCGACAAGTCATAGAAGGGTGTTCGTTGAAAAAGATAATGAGTTCTTCGATGAACCCTTAATGAATTGATTTTCCTGCTCTCAGTATCTTCTCATTGACGAGACACGTGTACTTCATCGACGAGATCTAGAGGGATGTTCATTGACGAGAACTCTAGGTTCGTCGACGAATTTTACTGATGCTCCTTAATACAATTCCATTTCCTTATTTATTTTATTTTATTATTATTATATTTTCTAGGTGTCTACAATTTCCCTAAAACTATTGACAGTTTTAGTTTGCAGCTGGAATAGCTCTCAGCATTTAATCATCGACGTTTTCATTTAGTGCAGTTTACGAATTTTTGAATTTGGGGATTAGTATGTTGGGGGATTTGGAGGTTTTTCCTCTATAGATTGCTATAGAAGTGTTTTAGATGTAGTCTAAGTCTTCTGTGCGCATAGGATTAGATATATAAACTATATTTGTAACCTTTGATGTAAGCTTTGAAGGGACTTGCGGAATAGCCCTAAGATTCGGCTATAGTGCATACGGATAATAAAAAAAAATATGATCATGCAAACCCTAGTTATGTGATTAGGATAAAACTTGCGAGATCTATCTGGTTTGATCCTGAATCTGCATGTATGAAAACGAGGTCTTGAAGATGACCACGAATCTTCTACTATATTCTTTAAACACGCCTTGCTCATGAGAGAGTGGGCTTGGAAGCGGTTGCTAGGGTTTTCTTCTCTAACAAAAAATGTCTGCCCCTATGAGAGTTTGCTCGTCTCTCCCTAGCTATTGAATGGAGCACGTGTATATAGGCTACAGTAGAAACCTCTGGGCAAATATGATTAAGGCTTCCCACATAATTAAGAATTCCTAATACGACCCGAATTCATCCTTAATTACGTTAAGTATAATTCATACCACTAAAAAAATTATAATTGCACTCCCTATCATATTCAAAATTAAATTTCGAGCTCCTATTATTAAATGCTTATTAATCTCGCCACGTAATGATTACAGATACCCATCTTTTAAATTAAATTAATAACAATTTAATTAATTGACACATTAATTCCCTAACACCTTCTATTTCACTTATTTGATGTGTCGAATTCAAAATCCACCTGCAGGGTTTGACACAATCAATACTTATAAGTTTCCTCAAGGGGGTATCATCAATCTCGATACCGGGATGTGGATTCCATCAATAATTATAGTTCACCATGCACATAATGTCATCACCCAACTCACTGAATTTTTTGACCCATAAAGAATCTCATTCTTCTATGAATCAAAGTAATAAACACTATATGCATGTGTCCAATAATTATATCAAGATTAATAGCGTAATCACTCATAATAACCATGAGGTATTAATTGTTTTATATAGTCAGTATAAAAGCAATTACCCCAAGATGATACTTTTCAATACACACAAAGTGTACTAGCACAAGGAGTTGGAATTGTACCATTCCCAATAGTCAAGACAAACCTATTAAAACCTTGTGCTATAGTCCTACTAATGGTGTGTCCAATTTCATTTAAGACCGTGAACAATAAACTTATATTCTATAAGAACTGATGATCTAATCTTCAGTGTATAAGTTGTACTCTACAAATTAGATCACCTACTATATAGAATAAAAGAAACGCATGCATAATTATTAAATAAATAATGTCAGAAAAACATTGCTCACAAAGATTTTCATTAAAATGGAATAACTGAAGTTATTAATAAATACTAAAACCGATTACATAAAGCATGTCTTTCAGTATAAATCCCTAACAATCTCTCACTTAGATTTAAAGCCATGTTGTCATGCATCTCACTCCCATTCCCTCCACATGACTATCAAAAGTCCTAGTTGGTAAGCTTTTTGTAAATGGGTCTGCCAGGTTGCTTGTCGATGCAATCTTGGTCACTGTCATATCACCTCTCTGCACAATATCTCGTATTAGGTGATACTTATGCTCGATGTGTTTTGCCATCTTGTGGGTCCTGGGTTTCTTTGAGTTTGCAACCACCCAACTATTATCATAGTAAAGTGTAATAGGTGATTGTATCGAAGGCACCACTCCTATATCCAATAGAAAGTTCCTAAGCCAAACGACCTTTTTGGCTACCTCAAAGGCTGCCACATATTCGACCTCTATAGTAGAATTAGCAACACTTGATTGCTCGATACTCCTCCAGCTAATGGCTCCACCTTCTAGGGTAAACACATTTCCCAAGGTTGATTTTCTAGAATCTTTATATGACTGAAAATCTGAGTCTGTGTACCCAATGGGTGCTAGACTATCTGCCTGATAAACCAACATATAATCCCTAGTCCTTTTTAGGTACTCCATTATATGTTTTACCGCAGTCCAGTGTTTCTGCTGTGGGTTAGACTGATATCTACTAACCATGTCTATGGAAAAATAGATGTTAGGTCTAGTGTAAAGCATAGCATATATGAGGCTTCCTACTACTGACGCATAAGGAACTACCTTCTTGTTCTCTACCTCAATCGGTGTTTTAGGATACTGATCCTTAGATAGAGAGATTCCATGTCTGAAAGGGAGTAACCCTTTCTTGGAATCCTGCATGCTAAAACAGCTAAGAATCATATTGACATAAGTAGCTTGTGACAAGCCCAACATCCTTTGCTTGCGATCTCGCAAAAGCTTGATCCCAAGGATGTGATCAGCTTCTCCCAAGTCCTTCATGTCAAACTGTCTAGATAACCATACCTTAACCGAAGATGATACCCCCACATTTTTTCTGATGAGTAAGATATCATCCACATATAGCACCAAGAAAGCCACCACATTTCTATCATGATTTTTATATACACATGACTGAAATTGGAATAGCTTTCCCAAGAGGGGTGGGGGTGAATTGGGATTTAAAAATTTTATTCCTCCTTTTTAATACCTTTTTTGTTATAATCAATGCTTAAATACAATAAAAATTAATTCAAAGTAATCATAATCAAAGTAAAATTATCAACCACTCAATTCTTGTAATAATAGCCCTGTATCAATATGAAATTTGCTGAACTTGTATAAGCCCTGTATCACAATTACACTTCTTCGCAATGTTTAGCTTTTAAATAAACTTTCAGTATAATAAGTTAAGGAAGATCAACCAACGTAGTCCCTTTTGATTTTCGCAATCAATGTTGATTAAACCAAAACAAATTACCTTCCGGTCTATTTAATAACCGAACACTTAGAATTTATTAATTTTAAAGCAACCATACAAATTGTAACTTTTGCTAAAAAATAAAGAGTAGGGAAGAGAAAGGAGAACACAGGGTTTTATGAGGTTTGGCTTCACCACAACCTACGTCCTCGCCCTTGGAAAAATCACCAAAGGATTCACTCTCACCGTTCCTTTACCAGGCAAAACAATACTAGTTACAACACTCCTTGGGTAAGGCTAGAGCCCACCTTCTCCAAACAGTACCCCCTTGTTTGGTCCAATGATTCAGTACTCAAACCGTTAATCAATCTATTACAAAGATATAAAACAAGGCGTACAAGAACTTGCTCCTCAAAGAGCTGATTAGTACAAATTGAAAAACTATATACTTTAGTAAATTCATAATATAAAAATTCAATATGAAGCTCTAAAGATTTATCACTGTAAGTTTCTTTCAATAGATGAAAGAATCAACAATTGATGCACAATCACAGTGAGAAACTTAGCAAGACTTTAGAGATTTTCGTGAGTGATGAGAGCAATAGAAAACTTTTAGAATTTCAGTAAACTTTGAGAGAGTATGATAGCTGAATTGATTTCTTGGTGTCTAAATTAATGAACCTTGAGGGTATTTATAGATGTAGAAAGATTTCTTTCTTGTTCCCCAAGTTTAAATGGAGTAGGGTCCAAGTTGTAAATTAGTTTGGGGTTCAAATAATTTAAATTTTAAAAATATGCTCATTGGAAATTTTGAAATCTGCCGCGAGTCAGAAGACTGTGTAGTCACTGGCAATCGGCTGTCCATGTATTACACTACAAAATTCTCAAACAGAGAGGTGGCAGTTGCCTGTCCTCAAAGTGGCAGTCATCTGTCACTAAACAAATCAGTTTTTCAAAACACATAGAATGATGGCAGTTGGCTGAAAGAACACATACAGACGTCTCACTTGACATTGACAGTTATTTGTCAGAACCTTGATAGTCATATGTCAAGCTTCTGACTTTTGTTAGTTTAGGGTGTTTAACTTGCCAGTCGTCTGTCCTTATACAGACAATCGTCTGTCAGCTGGTTGTTTCTCTTTTCAAGTTATTTTTGATTTCTTTCTCTTTTGTTTAATTAACCTTGGAATTTTAACTTGTTTTAACTTTGAAAAACACGTTCCAAGACTTTAAAACCAAGGTTTATTAAGTATGTCTTTGCCTAATGAGCTTCAAAATGAAAATTCATATTTGAATCAAATTTGAAGTACTTACAAAGCTTGTTCTATAAACACATTTGAAACTTCTTTGCTTTGAGTCCCTTTTGATGTTGCTCTTTAATCTTTCAGACTTCTGTGAGATTTCATTATGGATCTCTGGTATTCATGTGTGACTTTTCTTGTTCCTTGATCCTTGTAAGCTTTCATGTCAGGGTATGTGAAATTTGAGCAATTCATCTTTGCCTGAAATAATATCACTTGGAAAAACATTAGATAACTTTACTTTTTTATCATCAAAACCAAGAGTTTGTAAGCCTAACTAGGCCAACAATCTCCCCCTATTTTATGATGACAAAGAAAGAGCAAAGATATAAAATTAATGCTCCCCCTGTCAATTAGCATAGACTTAAAATAATCTCATTAAGACATAATTTCAAAAAGGTGAAAGTTTTAGATTGAATGCTAGTTTCAGATTTATCATTAAAGTATATACATACATCAAACTCACAAGTCATAGAACTCATAAAACATCAAACATACATAGACTCATAAACTTTGCTTACACACATACTCCGTCTTTTGACATCAACAAAAAGGCCTAATACATCCAAAAATTGAGCATGTGTAGCATACAAAATATGCTTCCTCTTCTTCTTCTTCTTCTCTTTATCTGAATCAGTGTCATTTTGTGTGACACGTTGCTCTATGTTTTCAAGATGTTTATCTAGTAAAGTATATTTATCATCAATATTTGTGATCTTCTTTTGAAGAGAAGCAAAATTATCCCTTATTTAAGAACTGAAGCTAGAATAGTGCTGATAAAAAGGGAGAAACCAAGGAGGCATATCAGCTTCTTCAGGAGCTGGATTCCTTTCTTCTGGTGCTGGTCGTGCTGGTTTATTGCCCTTAAACATACATCCTTTGGTGTACTTTTTGTAGCCCATCCTCTTTAAGGTAGTGTAGGAGAATAGGTTGTAATGGGTTCGCTTCACCAGTTTGGAAGATGGAGTGATGACTTGAAGATAAGCAAATACTAAGGAAAGAATGCCACCATACGGAAGCCCAATTCTAGGAGATTTGAGCTTCATAACCATCCATTGGAGTACAAGGCTTCCAATTTCTTTCCTTTTAATATGCACCACATAATGAAACAATCGAAGAAAGACACATGATCAAAGGATCCAGACCTCAGAATTATATTATAAGCAATGATCTTGTGAAGGATTTGTGCTTGGAGATTGAGCTTTGTATGGTGGAGGATGTCCAAAATAGACGGGTTGATTGTTCATCACAAGAGGCAAAAATTCTTGTGTTGAAAAACCCTGCTCCATAGTCCACTGTTTTTCTATTGGATTGCACTCAAAATCCCCATGCTTGATACGAAGTGTTTTTCATAATGAGTGTGGAGTAAGTGTTATCTTTTGGCCAAAAACTATAGTATCAAATCCAACGTCTTCCTTTACCAAGTTTGAGTAGAAAAGTTTAATCTGGTCAGAATAGTATCCCTTAACTTGGCCAAGAACAAACCTATTCCATCCTATATTTTTTAACAACTCAAGAATTTCAGGGAAGTTTTCTTCAAAGAAAGTAACATCTAATACCTTACAAATTATTGGATTGATTGTAGAGATGCAATTTTGATACAACTTTATTGCGTGAGATGAGACCAGCCATTTCTCTATGTCGTTGTTGCTTGCAGCCTTTGAAGAAGAAGCTTTGTCCTTTTTCCCAATAGTTTTGGTTCTTGGCATGATAAAGAAGCAGTAATTCGAGAAACCCTGGATGTGAAGGATGTAGCGTTTTGATAGAATGACGTTGGGAAGAGGTTTGGAGAGAAGGAACTTCGAAGAGAATGAAGAGGAGCTGGTTTAAAGAAGGGGAGACGAATGGACAGGCATCTGAGGGTTTTGAAAAGAGTGTTTTTATATTAAAAGAACATGAACCGCTGTGGGACAGTCGTCTGTCACCAAGTTGACAGTCATCTGTCCACTGTCTTTCCAGATAGACAGTAGCCTGTCAGGCGCCTGCCTAGTGTTTGGAAGTCATCTACTCTGAAGAAAAATTTGATTCACTCCTAGTTAACCTCTCTTACATGTAACATTCCTAATTCTCGTCGGATAAATACAAATTGATCTTCATCTAATGGTTCTATAAATATATCAGCTAATTGATCGTGAGTGTTAACAAATTCAAGTACTATTTCTTTCTTATCTACATTATCTCTTACAAAATGATGACGTATATCAATATGTTTGGTTCTTGAATGTGATACCGGATTCTTTGAAATATTTATAGCACTTGTATTGTCACACTTTATAGGGATTGTTTGGTATTGTATTTTGAAGTCCCTTAATTGTTGTTTCATATACAAGGTTTGAGCACAACAACTCCTAACTACTATGTAGTCTGCTTCACCTATAAATAATGCTACGAAATTTTGTTTCTTTGAGAACCACGAAACTAGTGAGTGTCTTAAAAAGTGACAAGTTCCACTAGTGCTCTTTCTATCTATTTTGAATCTTGCACAATCCGCATCTGAATAACTTATCATTTCAAAATCAATTCCCTTTGGATACCATAAACCTAGATCAAGTGTGCCTAGTAAATATCTAAGGATTCGTTTAACTGCAATTTGATGTGATTCCTTAGGAGCCGATTGAAACCTAGCACACATACAAACACTAAACATGATATCCGGTCTACTTGTTGTTAAATAAAGTAAGCTTCCTATCATTCCTCTTGAAATTTTTTTTTGGAGTAGGAGCTTGTTTAGTCTTTCATACCAAGCTCTAGGAGCTTGTTTCAATCCATATAAGCCTTTAGTTAGCTTGAATACATGATTTGGGTAATTAAAGTCTTCAAAACCTGGAGGTTGTTTAACGTAAACTTATTCATTTATATAACCATTTAGGAATGCACTTTTTACATCCATTTGGTATAGTTTGAAGTCTTTATTGGCTACATAGGCACGAAGCATTCTTATAGCTTCCATTCTTGCTACGGGAGCAAAGGTTTCTTCATAATCTATACCTTCTTCTTGATTATAGCCTTGTGCTACTAGCCTAACTTTATTTTTTACAACTACCCATTTTCATCCTTTTTATTTCTAAACACCCATTTGGTTCCTCTGATAGATTTATCTTTGGGTTTAGGTATAATTTGATTTAGTTCCTTCTGCATAGCTATAATCCAAGAATCATCTTTTAAGGCTTCTTCTATATTCTTGGGTTCATCTTGAGACAAATTTTTTTTTTTTAATGAGGCTCTAGTGGTTATTCCTTTTGATAGTTCACCAAGAATTTGGTCTTTTGGGTGACTTTTAACATATCTCCATTCTTTAGGTAGTTCTAGATTTTCTATGATGTTTTCATTTGAAGCTTCATTATTATTTTCTTCTTTTATTTCAAGATCTTCTACTTTTTGTGAGATATCTTCTTTTTCATCTTTCTTAACTTTATTGTCATAATTATTTGATTCATCAAACGTTATGTGTATTGATTCAATAATAGTAAGAGTCCTTTTGCTATAAATCCTATAAGCTTTACTATTTGTAGAGTAACCTAAGAAGATACCCTCATCATATTTTGCATCGAACTTTCCTAAATCATCTTTAGTATTAAGAATAAAGCATTTACACCCAAATACAAGAAAGTAGGAAATGTTGGGTTTTCTACCTTTCCATTATTCATATGGTGTTTTGTCTATACTTTATCTTATGGATACTCTATTTATAATGTAACAAGCTGTATTCACAACTTCTGCCCAAAAGTATTTAGGTAGATTATTTTTGTTTAACATGGTTCTTGCCATTTCTTGGAGAGTTACATTTTTTCTTTCTACAACTCTATTTTGTTGTGGAGTCCTAGGTGCTGAAAAATTATGGTTTATTCCATGTTCATTACAGAATTTATCAATATCTTTGTTTTTAAATTCCTTGCCTTGATCACTTCTAAAATTAGTTATATTATAGCCTTTTTCATTTTGTAATTTCTTGCATAAGGTGATTAGCATGTCACAAGTTTCATCTTTGTTTGCTAAGAATATTACCCAAGTAAATCTTGAATAGTCATCTATGATTACAAAAGCATATTGTTTGCCTCCTAAGCTTAAGGTTCTAGTTGAACCGCATAAGTCTAGGTGCAAGAGTTCTAGGGGTCTTTTAGTAGATATGTATTTTTTCTTTTTGAAGCTTGTTTTAACTTGCTTTCCTTTTTGGCATGCATCACACACCTTGTCATTTATGAATTTAGTATTTGGTAATTCTTTTACAATATTTTTCTTAGATAATGTGGATAAAAGATCCATACTAGCATGGCCTAGTTTCCTATGCCACAACCAACTTATTTCATTCATTGCTACCACACAAGTTATGTTTTGATTTACTAAGTTCTCAAAGTTTATACAATAAACATTATTTATCCTATGAGCTATAAACAAGGTTTCATTGTTTTTAAGATTTTGGATAACACATTTTTATTTCTTAAAAGTTATTTCAAACCCTCTGTCACTTAATTGGCTAATGCTTAAATGATTGTGTTTTAATCCTTCTACTAATAACACATTATCAATAGTAAGGGAAGGTTCTTTACCTATTTTTCTAATGCCAATAATTTTACCTTTGGCATTGTCACTGAAGGTGATGTATCCCCCATCCTTTTGTTTTAATGTGATGAACTTGGTCCTATCACCTGTCATATGCCTTGAACACCCGCTGTCGTGTAGTCCTAAAGCATACATACAATGAGGGATTCATTGTGTTAGTCTTTGGAACCCAAATTCTTTTAACTTTCTTTGTATTGTTTTTAGTTCCATTATTGAATTTCCATTGTCCTTGTACTTTGAAATATTTTCTTTTTAGTGGGCAATTGAACATTAGATGACCCTTAGTCTTGCACATGTAGCAAGTGGTGTGTTCATGTTTATTGTCTGAAGAAGTACTAGCATAGTAGTTGGCTTCTTTGACAAAATATCCCATGTATAATTTTTTATTCCTTTTGTTTGTTTTTCCATTATAACCTATCCCTTATTTGTTTCCATTTAGTCTTTGTTGTCCAATCATGTTTTCAAAGTTTTCTTTTCCTTTGGTAAAGTTATATATAATTTTCTCTTTATCCTCTACTGATTTTTTAAGTTCGATTATCTCTAACTCCTTTTTTGTTTAAATCATCTTCTTTAATTTTTCCTATCTCTTGAGTAATTTCTTTTATTTCATCTTCTAATTTTTCAATACAAGAATCTTTCTCTTTTTCACTGGTTGTAGATGTTTCAAGTTGCTTCATTAATTCTTTATTTTGATCTTTCAAAGTTATATTTCTCTCGGAAATTTTTATGAATCTCTTATGTAAAGAAAATAACTCAGCTTGTAATTCTTTATAGGAAGACATGCTATCAGAAGACTCATCACAAGACTCATCGTAAGATTTTGTAGAGGAATAGTAGGAGTTTACCTCTTCGTCATTAGCCATGAAGCATATATTTGCCATCTCTTGTCTACTTGACTCATTTTCCATCTCGCTGGAGCTTGAATCATCCCAAGTGGCCTTCATAGCTTCTTTTTATTCTTCTCTTTCTTGAGTAACAGGCAGTCCGACTTGATATACCCTGGTTTCTTACAATGAAAGCATATAGAAGGTTCATTTTTAATTTAATTTTCTTTTCTATTTATCTCTCCTTTTTCAGGTTTCTTTTTATTAAACTTTCTAGGAAACTGTTTATTTCTCCTATAAAATTTGCCTAATCTTTTAGTGATGAATGCTAATTCATCTTGATCTAAGTCACTTGATTCACTTTCTTCTTCACTTGAGCTGTTACTAGAAGTTTTTAATGCAATTGACCTTTTATGTTTGGGTTCAAGATTTCTTTCCTTTAAGGGCCATTTCATAGGTAAGTAGTGAACCTACGAGTTCATCTAGAGAGGTGGTCTTTAGGTTTCTACCTTCCATGATAGCTGTACCTTTTAGTTCCCATATGGAGGGAAGGCCTCTTAGAATTTTTCTAATCATTTCATAGGTAGTATAAGTTTTTCCTACGGCACTTAAGGAATTGATTATATGGGTAAATCTTGTGTACATACTTGATATGGTTTCATCTGAATTCATCTTGAATGATTCATACTCGTTTGTTAACATGTCTATCCTATTGTCTCTAACATCTTTTGTTCTTTCATATGATACTTCTAATTTGTTCTTTAGCCGTCTTACAGGCCATGACCCTATTAAATTTTTTAGCATCTAAAGCACAGTATAAAGCATTTATAGTGCTTGAATTGATTTGAAGCATTTTATAATCTGAATTGGTCATATCCTTTTTCTCTTTTGGAATCTGTTTTCCATCTACTATCTTAGTGGGAATAAGGTCTCCATCCATAACTACTTCCAATGCTTTCCAATCCGTGTGTTGGAGATAGATTTGCATTCTCTTTTTCCAAAAGGTATAGTATGTCTACAAAAGATTGGTGGATGGGTTGAGGATTGGCCCTCACCGAAGGGTGCTACTTCCATATTTGCCATTTGATCTTTTTACAGTTTCTTGTTAGGAATTACTATAACTGGGCTCTGATACCAATTGAAATTGGAATAACTTTCCCAAGATGGGGGTGAATTGAGATTTAAAAATTTTATTCCTCCTTTTTAATACCTTTTGTGTTATAATCAATGCTTAAATACAATCAAAATTAATTCAGAGTAATCACAATCAAAGTAAAATTATCAACCACTCAATTCTTGTAATAATAACCCTGTATTAATATGAAAATTTGCTGAACTTATTTAAGCCTTGTATCACAATTACACTTCTTCCCAATGTTTAGCTTTTAAATAAACTTTCAGTATAATAAGTTAAGGAAGATCAACGAACGTAGTCCATTTCGATTTCCGCAATCAATGTTGATCAAACCAAAACAAATTACCTTCCGGTCTATTTAACAACCGAACACTCAGAATTTATTAATTTTAAAGCAACCACAGAGATTGTAAATTTTGCTAAAAAATAAAGAATAGGGAATAGAAAGAAGAACACAAGATTTTATGAGGTTTAGCTTCAACACAACCTACATCCTCGCCTTTGGCAAAATCACCAAAGGATTCACTATCATCGTTACTTTACTAGGTGGAATAATACCAGTTACAACACTCCTTGGGTACGACTATAGCCTATCTTCTCCAAACAATATGCCCTTGTTTGGTCCAACGATTCAGCACTCGAACCGTCAATCAATCTGTTACAAATATAAAAAACAAGGCCTACAAGAACTTGCTCCTCAAAGAGCTGATTAGTACAAATTGAAAAACTAAGTACTTCAGTAAATTTAGAATATGAAAATTCACTATAAAGCTCTAAAGATTTATCACCGTAAGTATCTTTCAATAGATGTAAGAATCAAAAATCGATGCATAATCATAGTGAGAAACTCAGCAAGGCTTCAAAGATTTTCGAGAGTGATGAGAGCAATAGAAAACTTTCAGAATTTCAGTAAGCTTTGAGAGAGTATGATAGCTGAATTGATTTCTTGGTGTCTAAATTAATGAGCCTTCAGGGTATTTATAGATGTATAAATACTTCTTGCGTGTTCCCCAAGTTTACGTTGAGTAGGGTCCAAGCTATAAATTAATTTGGGCTTCAAATAATTTAAATTTTAAAAATATGTCCGTTGGAGATTTTGAAATCTACTGAGCCAGATGACTGTGTAGTCACTGGCAATCGGTTGTCCATGTATTACAACTACAAAATTCACAAACAGAGAGGTGGTAGTCGCCTGTCCTCAAAGTGGCAGTCATCTGTCACTAAACATATCATTTTTTTCAAAACACACAAAATGATGGCATTCGGCTGGCAGAACACATACATGCGTCTCACTTTACACTGGCAGTTGTTTGTTAGGCTTCTGACTTCTGTTAGTTTAGGGTGTTTAACTTGCCAGTCGTCTGTCCTTATACAGACAATCGTCTATCAACTGACTATTTCTCTTTTCAAATCATTTTTGATTTCTTTCTCTTTTGTTTAATTAACGTTGGAATTTTAACTTGTTTTAACTTTGAAAAACATGTATCAAGATTTTAAAACTAAGGTTTCTTAAGTATGTCTTTGCATGATGAGCTTCAAAATGAAAATTCATATTTGAATCAACTTTGAAGTACTTACAAAGCTTGTTCTATAAACACATTTGACACTTCTTTGCTTTGAGTCCTTTTGATGCTGCTTTTTAATCTTTCAGACTTCTATGAGCTTTCATTATGGATCTTCGGTATTCATGTGTGACTTTCTTTGTTCCTTGATCCTTGTAAGCTTTCATGTCAGGGTATGTGAAATTTGAGCAAATCATCTTTGCCTGAAATAATATCACTTGGAAACACATTAGATAACTTTACTTTGTTATCATGAAAACCAGGAGTTTGTAAGCCTAACTAGGCCAACAATGACTCATTAGGGCATTGATCAAAATCATAAGATTTAATGGTTTGATCAAAACGGATGTTCCAAGACCTATATGTTTGCTTAAGTCCATAAATGGACTTATTAAGCTTGCACAACATGTGTTGTTGGCCTATTGCTGCAAAACCATTTGATTGCACTATATAGATGCACTCATCAAGACTTTCATTTAGGAAAGCTATCTTGACATTCATTTTCCAAATTTTATAATTGAAATGAGCTGCAATGGATAAGAGAATCCAGATAGACTTTAGCATGGCTACTGGCGAGAAAGTTTCCTTATAGTCGATTCCCTCTTTCTGAGTAAACCCTTTCGCAACAAGTCTAGCCTTGAAGGTTTGCACCCTCCCATCTCCTCCTCTTTTCTTCTTATAGATCTACTTGCATCTAATGGGTTTTGTCCCTTCAGGCGACTTTATAAGATCCCGGACTTGATTAGAGTACATGGACTCCATCTCTGATTTCATAATATCCTGCCATAATTCTGCATCTTTATCTTGAAGTGCTTCACGGTAGTTATTGGGTTTGGTATCCAGTTCATTAGGGATCTTGTCATAAGACTCTCCCAAGAACATATTCCCATTCAGGCTGGTGTACAACCCTCCCACTATGACGAGGCACGCTTTTTTGTGTTGATCTTGATCCTTGTGCACCATCATTCTGCCCTGGTTGTACAGCCGGTGTATTGATGGTAAATGCACGTGATGGGTTAGGCTCAGCTCAAGTTACAACATTCCTTCGACTTTGATGAGGCAATGGGATGTCAATAACTTTTTCTTGTGGTGGTTCTTCTTGCACTATTGGTATAGCTGGTATATCTCCTCTCAACTCTTCTAGAATAATCCTACTTCTGGATTTGTGGTTCATTACGTAGTCCTTTTCTAAGAATCAGGCATTGGTGCTAACAATGACCTTCTAATCCTTAGGACGATAAAATAAACCACCTTTCATTCCTATAGGGTAGCCAATAAATAAATAGACATTTGTCCTTGATTCTAGCTTATCTATTTTCCCTTTGAGCATGTGGGCTAGACTACCCTATATCTGAACATGCCACAGACTAAGTTTGTGCCCAGTCCACAATTCTATGGGTGTAGTAGGTACTGACTTAGATAGGACCAAGTTTAGATTATAAGCCGCTATTTCTAGTGTGCGCCCCCAAAACGAATTAGGAAAATATGAATAACTCATCATAGATCTGACCATGTCAATAAGAGTTCTATTCCTTCTTTCTGCTACACCATTCTGTTGTGGCATACGAGGTGCAGAAAATTGGGATTCAATTCCCTCTTCTAATAAGTAATCCACAAATTCTCCGAAGAGGTACTCGCCACCATGATCAAATCGTAGTGTCTTGATACATTTACCCTAATGCTTCTCCGTTTCTGCCTTAACTACCTTGAATTTCTCAAAGCATTCACACTTACAGCACATCAAATAAATATGCCCATACCTTGAGTAATCATCAATGAAAGTAACGATATACCAAAACCACCTCTAACCTGGATATTCACGGAGTCACACAAATCAGAGTGAACCAGTTCTAATGCCTCTTTTGCCCTATAGCCCTTGGCCAAAAAGGGCTGCTTGGTCATCTTACCTTCTAAGTAGGACTTAAAAACTGATAGTGCCTCCACTTCTAATAAACCTAATGGTCCATTCTGAACTAGTGTTGAAATTTGTCTCAGATTAATATGACTTAGGCATAAGTGCTAAAGATAAGTTTGGTTCAATTCAGAAGGTTTCTTTCTTTTACATGGTAGTTTATTAGTGTTATTTAATTCATTTAGTTGTACTGTAGAAGAAACATGATTAATAATATAAAGACCATCCACCAATGTACTAGAACATATAAAATGTTTATTTAACTTAATAATAACTGAGTTATTAAAATAAACGGAATATCCGTGATCAACCAACTTGGAAACTGAGATCAAATTCCTTATAATGGAAGGCACATAAAGGGAGTCTCTCAATATTAAAAACCTATCTCTACCAAAAGAAATGCGAATATCTCCTATTGCAACTACTAACGCTCTTGTGCCATCTCCCAGAAAAGAAATGCGAATATCTCCTATTGCAACTACTAACACTCTCATGCCATCTCCCAGAAATATGTCAATCTCCCCATCACTTAGCTAGCGGATTTGCTAGAACCCTTGCAAATAATTGCAAATATAATTAGTGGCTTTCGTATCTAAACACCAGGTATCGGTAGATATCACTTCTAAACATGTTTCAACTAATAGTGAATGAGATAGACCTTTGTTGTCTTGTTTGGCGAGATAAACTGGACATTGTGATTTCTAGTGCTATGGCTACTTGTGGTGAAAACACTTGCCTTTAGGATTTTTCACTCCATCTTGCGGCCGGCGTACTATTGGAGGAGCTCCTTGTTGTTTTTGAACCTTTTTCTGCTTCTTTCAGCCTTGGTTCTGCTTCTTTTAGCCTTTTAGCCTAGAAGAAGGACCTTTCTTAGTCACAAGAGCAATAGTTGGCTTCCTAATGAGGCCCTCAGTTGCTTGAAACTCTTTAAGTAGTTATGCCAGAGTCATCACTTTACACAACAAAATTCAGAACTGATTTGTACAATGAGAACTCAATCTTTAACCAAAGTAGATTCGTACACAATAAGCACTCTAATACACTCTCAGAAATTACTTTCTAAGAAGCTTAAAGAGTTAGGCTAAGTTTTTTGGGTTTTGAAAGCTGTGCGCTTGAAAGAACAACTGAAAAAATATTTTTAGCAAGGGCGGCAAAAAACACGATTGATAAGTGTAAATCTGTATGTTCAGTGAACCAAACACGATTAAGGTTGGCCTTTTATAAGTATGTTTGAATTATAGCCATTTATACGTGTTTAGGTAACATTATATTTGAAAATCAAAAATATTTTTTACCGTTTGCAAAACTTATCACAGCTCTTCGATTGATTGAACAGACATTTCAATTGCCCAAACCAATTTAATTCTAAATTTCAAAACTGGTAGTAGCCATTCGGTAGACTAAAATCTAAGTTCAGTCGCCCGAACTAGTATGTCTAAAACTTTATAATGGCAGTAGCCATTCGGTCAATGGAACCTGAGGTTAGGTTGACTAAATTCTCTAATGCTAGAACAGTTTGTTCAGAAATTCAAATTCCTTTATAATTTAAATTCAAAAAGTGATTTTAATCTTTTGAAATAAAATTTGGACTATGTCAAAATATTTTTCAAGAATTTGAAATGCATCTTGGGTCTAAATAAATAGCCTAAAAGCTTTGTAACAAAAATAAATTGAGATGTACTTACATGAAACCTAGTTTACAATACACATGTAAACTAATTAGGTCTTCATATCCTTAAGCTTGTTCTTCATCCAAACTTTTCTTCAACAGACATCTTTCATTTACTTGTGTGCTTCATGACTTTCCAATTTGCATCTTTCATTGTGTTTTTATACTGTAATACCTATATACATGCTTAACAGTACAATTAGATGCCTTGGTTTGTCTACCAAAACGAGATTAAGCCTTGTTAAGCTAAAAATCTATTTTGTGGTATGGTATTTCAAACTAGGGTATAATGTTAGAATGTTGTATTGACATCGTCGACATATGCAGTTAGTGGGATTTTGACCATGTGTTTCCTTGATGAGACATTTAGATTGAATGCTCTAAGTTTTTTGACTTTATAGGAAGGTTGGTTATAGCTTGATTTATGGTATTGAGTTATTTGAAGTCATAGATCATCTTTGCAAAGCCTTATCAATTTTATTTCATGTTGTTTTTTTTTTTTTTTTTGAATTTTACATGCATAAGAAATATGGCCTACGTACATAGATATAAAACCTTATTTCAAAGTTCACATTTATCGTTTTTGTCTTGTCAAATTCTAATTGACTTTGTTATTTTCCTTGCACCCTCTTGGAGTGAAATGTGTTTTACTAACTTTTTGAATTCAGGCATTAGACACAATTTTCATGCATCTTTTTTTCATCTTTTAATGTGTAGTCATACACATACACATACTTTTTCTATATGTGTTCTTGTGTAGTTAAGGCTATTCTTCATGGAAACCAACTTTGGATAATTTGAGTGCAGCTTGATCGACTTAGCAAATCAAATTTGGAGAAAGCATTAAGGATTAGGAGACTCCTTGTTATAAAGGAAATCAATGAAGATGACATGCCTAGGCATAAGGGTTTGACTTTATCTATGCTTTATCATTGTTGGAATATAAAAAATGATATTTTGCTTCAAATAGAGAGTTTTATTAATTTGGGTTTTCAAGAAAGAGTCCATTAGGGAATTTTATTGTATTCATCTCCTAAACTCTTCTTCTATAAAATCATATCCATGCTTATAGAAAATAAATTAGATGATGTGTTGGACTTGATTATCTTAGAAGGCCAGCTTTATCCTTGTAAGGATGCAAAAATTTTCAAAGCCTCTTATAAGCTACTATCTATTTGTACCATCTTTGTGCACCCTTTTGGAGTATGTCAATGATTATATAGTGAAGAATATCACCTAAGGAATTACAATGTGAGGTCACCAAGGCAAGGGGCATGGAGGTCACTTAGTTACTAGGCAAAGAAAACAAATTATCATCAAGCACAACGGAGCTATAATTGGCCATTCACATGATAGATATGGCCTAGTCATCAAGAGACAGAAGGCTACCTAGTTATTTAGGATGACAATTACCTAGTCATCTAGGACAAAGGTATCCCAGTCACCAAGTGACAAAACAAACAATAATCAAGTTTAGCATAAGAGAACAATAATAATTAGACCTTGAATGTTAGGAAATGGTTCCAATTTATGACGAGATCTTTAATGATTAGAAACATTCTAACTCTATTATTAGGATTTAATATTTTGAATTTATGCTTGTAACTGTATTATTAATGTAGGTTTAACTTGAAAATGGTATACATATATGTTATTATAAGAGAATCTCCCAATCAATTTCATAAATTAATATAGCAGCCTAATTCTAAAATAGGCCCTAGTGTCTCTTTATTCCTCTTTTAGCCTCTTTTTAACCTTCCTATCCCTTAATCTAAGTTCCTTAACCTATTTCACCTTTTTCCTTCTTCTACAATTTTTATGACTCTCTCCTACTCCTTATTTTATGAGGCACCCCTTATGAAATAGGGTAACTACCTATACATCTTTAACAAGGGCTAGCCTAACAATTTTATTTGACAGAGAAAATTAAAGATTTCTTTTCTATTCATAATTTTATTTGAAAGAGAATCAAATTAAATATTTCCTTCTGACTTCTAAAATGATATATGAAAAAGTGGGTTGCTTTACATTCTTGTCCTTGTTATTATGGAGGCTCTTACTTTGATGCTAACCAAAGTAAGAAGCTAGTATTTTTATGACACCCTAATCCAATTTGAAATTGATTATGAAGGAAGTATTTATGGGACATATGTAAGCTTTGTGCAAGGTAAGTACCAAATAACTTATTTTAAACATTTTAGACTAGTTTACCAAACCAAAAGTTCTTTACTCAATCTTACCTTGGAGGGAACACATGGCAAGAAGATGTGGAATACTAGCTAGATAGTGTGATAGAGCATACTCATGTCAAACGTAGGTGAGATTAGCTTTGTCATATATATGTTGCGCAATGAAGGCATTATCTATTTAACTAAGGAATTGTGACACCTATATCTTAATTTCATATTGGTTATAGAAACAAAACAACTTGAGCATTTTAGGCTAATTAACTAATTCAAAAGTTATTAGGCAAGTGAACGTGACCTAGAATGTTATGAATAGAATTAGACCAACAAGGTAGTACTACTCATTGTTACCCACGTAGACTAACAAATGCATGTCATATAGACATGTTATCTTATGGGAAGCAAGGAAGTAGAGAATATCATATCTATACACCACTATGTTCATAAGATTGAACCAAAGATGGGGGTGTGATGAGAATTCCTTATTTAACTATCATAGCTAGCCTAAAAGGTTTTAGGCTAGTCACTTGACTTGGGGAATTACACTTATTTTTGGCATTCAAGTGGACTACAATTCTCATTCACTAAATGTTTGACATAATTTCTTTATATGCGATATTATAATTTTCTATAAATATGTCTATAATGATTTGAGATGCTTATGGACATCTATTGACATTGGAGTTTTTTGCTGGGGGAGCGTAGGAAGTGCGTTAGTATGATAATCTCAAAATAAAATTGAAAAATGGGTCTTAAAAAAACAAACATGGGAAGAAAATAAAAAAAATAAAATCACAACCTTTTCTTTCTTTCTTTCTTTTTTTTTTTTTTTCCCCTAAAAGAAGTAAATTCAAAGAAAGACTATAAAATTCCTAAAAATAGAATATTAGGTCTAAAAGTATATTTATGTATAGAGAAGGTGACTTGTATAATAATCTCAAGGTTGGTTAGACAACCAGCACCCATATTGTCACCGTCTCTAAGATTAGCTACTTCGATCCACGTATGGGTACTTGATGGAAGAAAAGAAATAGAAAGGAAATAATTAAAAGGACAAGACCCTTTTGGTCATTAGATAATGTCATTTCCATTAAAATTGCTCAAGTGCGACACTGAGAGAACCCAAAGTGCTTGGGATTACTCTATATAAAAGGTTTAGCCTCAATATTCCTAATTTTGAAAAAAAATGGTGTAGATGATGATGAGAAGTTGATTTTGAAAAATATTAGATTGTGCTACTAGTTTGAAGAAAACATGTTTAAAGGGGACATTGGTTTGTATTACTGATTTGAAGAAAACATTTTCAAAAATGGGGAAAAAAAAAGGGAAAGAAACATCTTGTTGTATCATTGATTTGACAATGCAATTTGGAGGTGTATTATAAAATATATAGATTTGTGTTATTGATTTGAAAACATGTTTTAAGAATGCGTGAATTTGATTGAAAATTGCAGTTACCATCGTCGACTAGAAAAGAGTTTTTGCTTTTTAAAAGGAATTCTAATCTAGAAACTTGATAAATTTTATTAATGGAGACTTCGAGTAAGCAATCATAGTGTAATTAAAAAGTCAAAACATATTTCCTCCTTTTGACCTAATTTTATTGGTCTAATAGTCAACTCCCCTCAACCATTCTATTTCCAGGAAAAGATAGCCTCTATCTTGCATATGGACACGGGAAGAAGACACCATCTAGTAAGGTCTTTCCCTCTATCTAATCATTAGCCAAAATTCGACTTGTGGGAAGAGGATAATCAAACCAAATTCACATTATAGTCATTATGCTAAAAAATCAAATGATTCTTAGTACAAACATGCATCCAAACAAATACTCTTCCTTCATTCAATCAAATCTCATCGTGTAAGTTCCTAGTCCCCTATGAGCATCAAATCTTTAGGGGTTAGGAGTCCTTGTCAAGCCTAGGGATAGGGGAAGAAGATGTTGTCTAGTAAAGAAGCATTGGATCAGACTTTCAAGTGATTAATTAGCTAAGAAAGCCCCAAATTCTTCGCAATGCTTGTAAAAAAATTATTTCTATTTTGGGTGTCTTTTGTCTATATTTTTCCACAATTTTGGATTTTTATTGGTTATACATACCACCTAAATATTAAGAAAATGTGGAAAATAGAAATCATGAAAATTTCTTAGAGCCCTAGCTATTAAATTTTTTCTCCACATTTTCTACAAACATACAAAATTCCTAAAAATGTTTTTGGGGTTTCTAGTTTTTTTTTTGAATTTTTTTGAATTTTTTAAGAAAATTTGAACTAAAATAAATTGTTGAATCGAGTCATATATATATATATCAATTTTAAGAAAAACTAGGTAGGTGACCCGATCAA
The DNA here is from genome assembly GCF_029873635.1 of Malania oleifera. Lineage (NCBI taxonomy): Eukaryota > Viridiplantae > Streptophyta > Magnoliopsida > Santalales > Ximeniaceae > Malania > Malania oleifera. The sequence continues at coordinate 47,415,781 of NC_080418.1, forward strand.
CTCAGACATGAATTAGGTGAACTTAAAAGAATTGGAAGGAAATTGTGGATATGATGGGAGCCAAAGGAGTGGTGACACGTGTGCTAGACATATGTTACTCTCAACCATGTTGGTAATGGCCACTAGCATGTGGTATCTGTTGAAAGACATCTCTCAAAGGTCAATCCCTCCTTTCCCAACTAATTACTTCCTCCTTTCCGTCTTAGTATGTGCGGACAAGGGGTGGTCTGATTGGCCATTGCTGCAATCCTTCCTTATAGACACCAACGTAACAACAATACATTTACCAGTCACTACCAACCACCCTATGCCTCGCCAGAGCTCCAAAAACCACATTTTGGCCAAAAAAAATATTATCTCTCCCTTCTCTTTCTCTTTTCGTTATCTCTCTCAACTCCTGATTTATATGCCTGATGTTTATTCATTGAGCTCAGCAACTATAGCTGCCATTCAATAAACCTTTATTCATTGAGCTTAGCAACTATAGCTTCCATTCAATAAACCTCCAAATCCTCCTAACCCAAGCTCACCCATCTCTCTCTCTCTCTCTCTCTCTATATATATATATATATATATATCTTTCTTTCACCCTTCTATCTTATTTTTGTCTACATTTCTTTAACCCAACCCACTCCATTAAAGAATTTGGCCTCCATACAATCTAAAAGGTTTCATATAAATACCTATACACTTTGTGCATTATATTCCCAAACCAATATACACATCCTTATACACACAATGGAAACTTGAAATAATCATAGCACAACCTTAGATACAAACTATTTTCATGGAAGTTATTAATCTTGTTAGGCACCCAAGAGGGTGGGTGATTTCAAACTTCTAATTTTATTACAAATTACACAAGATAAAGTAAAAAACTTAACTTTGTGAAATAAAATGTGCCCAATAAAGAATTCAATAATGAGATATTCATTTTAAGAAATTGTTGAGTTGGTTGTTCAAGATAATGGGAATGAAACACATAAACCAAAGCATAAGATAAAACAAAGATAAAAGTGGCAAACATGATTTCATAATGGTTCAATCACCTTACCAACATCAACTCCTTTAACGAACTGTTTTACTTGCCATTGTTGGACAACCACCAACAACTTGTGTCATAGCACCAAGTACAACACAACCCCTTAAGGTCAACATAACCCCAATCACATGGTCCTTTGGCTAACCTCATTGTTATAGAACTCTAGGATATACCAATTCCACCAACATTACAACCAACAAAAGAATAAAAATGAGATAAGTCTCTAAGATCTTTTCTATCTCACACAGACAAAATTTTAGAATATGTGAGCTTAGAAAGCCTTTATCGAGGTCTCAAAATTTTAAGCAAATACATCATCAAAAACCAAATGAATTAAAAATGTAATGACAATTTAGCTCAATCTGGATAGTAGTGAAGGATCCTTCAAGATGTGTATTTCGATTAATTTTCTCCAATTTGGTTGTGCTTAATTTATAGATGGTGTTGGGTCTTTATATTTGAGTCAACAATAATTATCTAATGGTTAAGAAGTTCTATGAAAAAAAGAATGAATCTTTGGTCCCAAGTAAAATGGAAACTTATACTCATCAAATCAATCTTCTTGGCTTCTTCACTCAAAATATGAACTTGAATATTCTTGTCAATGAGCAGTCACAGTATTTGATCAAAATCATAATTAATAATATACTAAATAATTTAAATGGATTAGTGATTTTTAGTACAGTGTCTGCTAGTACATCTATAGATGCACTTACAATTGCATTTGTGAGTGCATCTACAGATCTGTCTTTGAGTGCACCTGCAAGTGCATTTGCAATCACAATTTTAAACATATCTAAAATTATTTCTATAAACTCATATATGATTACATTTGTAAGACAAACCATCTTTGGTATGAATTTCCATGTCTAATGGACAAAATCCTTCAATATAAGGAATGTTAAAGCTCAATAAAGTTCAAGGATTTGATCATCAATAAATATAGAAATTCTAATAAAGTTAAGTCAAACTACTTTTTAAATTTGAATTTTATCCATTAAATATCTTATCATTATCTTAATAAGAAACCTAATCAAGATCATAATCAAGTTATAACATAGGAAATATATTTGAATAAAAATAGGTTAGTTACTTATTAGTCATGGTCTTAAGTTAGACACTTGTTCACAGTGCATTTGTAAGTGCATTTGTAAGCTTGTTTGTAAATGCATATGTAAGATTGTCTACAAAAGTATTTGTAAATGCATTTATAAATGTTTTCATTAATTAATATACATTTACCACAAGGTTAAAGCATAATGTATACAAAGAATATTTAATCAATCATGCTTATAAACTAGCTTTGTCACTCATCAAAACTTAAATCCAACATTTTCCCCTTCTTTTAATGACGACAACATTTTATGCATCATGCTTCCCCTTATAATACATAGTAGTTATATAAATCTCTTCCTTACAATCATTGAATAGCAAAACATTCACATATAACATAATTAGAGAGTATCAAAGTGCAACTTAAACGAGAAGAACACAAAAATAATTTAATGATTATTTCCATTTAGCACACAATATGTGTTTTGTCATTTATCAGTATTTCACACATGTTTGTCAATCATCTGTCAACACTGAGTTCAAAGAACTTGTTGGCCCTAGAGTTGAGTCTAGAGGGGGTGAATGGACTCTTTTGCGTATTCAGACTTTTCTCTACAAAATAATAAGACTTGGTAAGATACAAGCAATTATATCACAATATATAAAATATAAATCAAGCACAAGACATAAATAAAAGAGTAGGGAAGAAAATCTCAACAAATGATATAAATTTGGTTCGGCCCCTTACCTACGTCCACATCTTGAGACACACTCAAGGATTCCACAATCCACTATAAAGTTCCTTCACCAGCGGAGAAGCCTTTACACACTGGAACAAATCCCTTTCACTCACCCAGAACCTTTTAGCAAGGGTCACCAAGAACCTTCACATGGGAACCAATACCTATTGTTCACAAAGAGCCCAAATAAAGGAACCAGTCTCTTTAACACTTGGTTCACAAAGAACCCTTATAAGATGAAGAGGAATTACAAACAAAGGTCCTTGAATGATCAGATATTTGATACAACACAAACCTCACACAAAATCTCAAGTAATGAATGAACACAAGATTATAGAGCAAAAGAGATTCTGAGCACTTGAGATGATAAAATAAATGCAAAGTGCTTGTGAATGATATTTTAAAGATGTTAATAACTAAGACCAATCATTAAACAAGTCTTTGAGCTTGTATATATATAGGCAAATTGACTAAGTGGCCATTATATGGTTGTTGGGCATTTAAAATAATTAAATATTTTGAAAACTAGCTTTTCATCCGTTGGATTCGAAGTCTGAACGCAAACCATCGACGATTTCCTCAGGCAAAAAAGCATTCAGCTCTCTACTTGAAACCTTCGACGCACCTAGTTAAATCATTGATGGTTTGCCCTGTTGTTCATTTTCTAAACCTTCTCATCTATGAAAATATTCAACATGAAAGTTGTGAGATTTTTTTTTTTAACTTTTCGTAGATTCCAAGATCACCTTTTTTGGAGTTTTCTAGAAAAAATTATGCTCCAAATCTTGAAGGATATTTTAGGAAATTCAAGAGAGGAATTTGAGTTGTGCATAAATGATGCTTTAAACCCACCTAGGACAAATTCTTTAAAAATACATTTGAGTAAAGGATATTTTTATAAAACTCTTGCTTTCACTTTGAAAGCTCATAAGAAATGAACTTATGACTTGGTGACATCTTATGTACTCTTATGAATTAGTATGCACATACAATTTGCGCAACTTTGGCTAAACAAACTTGCTCGAATCAAAACTACAATAGTTACAATAAACACTACCTCAAACTCTCCCCATTGAATTAGTGCATGTGATCCTTAAATCATTATAAGAGGAGCATAATCATCTGTATCTGAACTTACTTGTGTTTGTTTGTCAATCATAAGGCAAGAGAGTGCTTCTTTCTCTATTTCATCATTGGTGGATAATCCATCGATTTCATCCCAAGTAGCAGCATTCATGGCATTATGGTCCCCAATTAGAAAATTTCATTCATTTTGATTTAGAGGGCAATACATCATGTCATGCTCGGTGTTATTACAATTACAACATTCAATGCTATTATTGTTTGATTCTTGTCTTCCTATCTGCTGCATTATCTTACTTAAGAGTTTCTTAATTTTTCTTGTAAAGATTGCTATATCATCCTCACTATATTCATTATCTCTTACTATGCCTTGGTGACTAGCACTAGATGAATCAAAGGCAAAACCTATTTCTTTCTTAGGCTTCTATAGGTTCTGTGATTCTTTAATGGTCAATGATGACTCGGGTAAAGTTTGGAGAACTTTTTGAATATAATCTTCTAATGAATAAGTTCTACCAAATGCTTTAAAGTTGCTTTTGAGGTGTGTGAACCGAGTGATCATCAATGTAATTTCTTCACCTTCATTTATTTTAAACATCTCCTATTCTCTAACTAGCATGCATATATATATACTTGTTTCTTTCTTAGGCTTCTATAGGTTCTGTGATTCGTTAATGGTCAATGATGACTCGGGTAAAGTTTGGAGAACTTTTTGAATATAATCTTCTAATGAATAAGCTCTACCAAGTGCTTTAAAATTGCTTTTGAGGTGTGTGAACCGAGTGATCATCAATGTAATTTCTTCACCTTCATTTATTTTAAACATCTCCTATTCTCTAACTAGCATGCATATATATTATCTTGAGACGTCTCTCCATAGGTGTGTTAAAGCACACCCCACATTTCTATCACGGTTTCACATCCGCAAATACAACTATATTTAACATCATTTAAAGCACAGTTAAGATAATATCTTGCTTTAAAATTGAGTTGTACTAACCTCTTTTCACTCATTGATAGCTCCATTATAGTCTTCGGAATATACACATTTTGTCATTTTTCTTTGTGAAGGAGAAATCTCCATTTGAGATGATCTCTCATAAATCCAAGTCGTATGCTTGAATGAAGATAGTCATTCGATTTTTCCATGAGAGGTAGTTGGTGCCATTGAATTTGGGTACTTTGTTAACGGATTCTCCTTAAGAAATTGAAGTGTCCAACAAATGCACCATTTGATTTTCCACTCTAGAAGTTACTTCGATAATGTTAGCGCCTTACTCTAATTCCAATTATTGGCCATAGAGTTGAGACTAAGGGGGGGGGGGGTGAATGGACTCTTTTGCATATTTAGGCTTTTCTCTACAAATTAATAAGACTTGGAAAGATACAAGAAATTATATCCCAATATATAAAACTTAAATCATGCACAAGACATAAATAAAAAACTAGGGAGGAAAAGCTCAACAAACAATATTGATGAGGTTCAGCCCCTTGCCTACGTCCATGCCTTGAGACACACTCAAGGACTCCACAATCCACTATAAATCTTGTTCACTGGTAGAGAAGCCTTTACATGCGGGAAAAAATCCATTTTGCTTAGTCAGAGCCTTTTAGCAAAGTTCATCAAGAACCCTTACAATCCGGTTCACCAAGAACCTTCACACGAGAACCAATCCCTATGGTTCACAAAGAGGCCAAACAAGCCAATCCCTTTTACACTTGGTTCACAAAGAACCCTTACAAAATGAAATGTAATTACAAACAAAGCTCCTTGAATGAGCATATATTTTATACAACACAAACCTCACAAAAATCTCTCAAGTAATGAATCGACACAAGATTAGAGAGCAAAAGAGATTTTGAGCACTTGAGATGATGATACAATGCAAAGTGTTTGTGCATGATATTGTAAAATGTTAATAACTAAGATCAATCTTTAAACAAGTCTTTGGGCTTGTATATATAGGCAAATTAACAAACTAGCCGTTACATGAGCATTGGGCATTTAAAAAAATTAAATAATTTAAAAACTAGTCCTTTTTCGCCCATTGGATTCCGAGTCCTGACACAAAACATCGATGGTTTCCCCACACCATCGATGGTTTCCTCAAGCAAAAAACTATTCAACTCTCTACTTGAAATCATCGATGATTTGGCCCAGTTTGTATTGTCTAAACATTCTCATCTGTGAAGATCTTCAACACGAAAGTTGTGAGATTTTGCCATAGCTTTCCGTAAATACCAGGATTGCCCTTTATGGAGTTCTCTAGCAAAGGTTATGCTCCAAATACTGAAGGGTGTTTTAGGAAAATTGAAAGAGGAATTTGAGTGGTGCATAAATAAGGTCTTAAACCCAACTACGACCAAGTCTTTAAACGATTATAACACTAATATGACTTAAAACTTGTCCCATATAAAAATGCAATTGAGTAGAGGATTTTTTTTTATAAAACTCTTGTTTTGACTTTGAAAACTCATAAGTATTGAACTTACGACTCAGTGATATCCTATGTACTCTTATGAACTAGTATGTACATGCAATTTGCTCAACTCTTGCTATGAGAATGTTCACTTAATCTTTGCACGAAAACTCGTATCTATGTGATTTTGCCACTTATACATGCCACATCTTAGTATGCAAAGATTAGTTTAACTTAAAACTACTAATGGATTGTTATCATCAAAATATGACAATTAGGATCATGTAGTCACTCACGCTAACAATCTCCCCCTTTTTTATGATGGCAAACCATTGGTGTTCTCATAGGATATAACTGAAAGCTCCCTCTTAATATATGCATTTGATTTGAGTAAGATGTAATTTTGATCCCCTTTACTCTATGCATATACGTTATAAATAAATCATTCAATTTCACATGCATTGGAGCTATGCTATTATTCAAACTAGAAAGTTCCTTTTACATCAAGACTAAACAACAAACTAATTGAACTTTCATTAAAACATATTAAGTAAAAAATAGGAACTTTCATTAAAAACGTCTTAAGAAACACAAAAAATTTGTGCTTAATACACCCACCTATAGTACCCATTCTATAACACCAACCAACTTCTCCCCCTTCGATCATCATAAAAAAGATAGGAACTATTCTTTTAGCATAAGAAGCTCTTGGTGAAAAGCGACATGTTCTCCCAATTAACCACTAATGGGAAGAAACCATAAAGTAAGATTAATCTATTTAAGATTCAATTTTATGCAAAAAATATGCTAATTATGCATATTCATAAGTTTTACCATCACATGTTCGTATGAATAAGGAAGACATCTGTTGTCTACAAGAGGTGGGTTTCTTGGGCATGCTTCTAAGATTTTAATCAGAAGTAGATAACCTAGGTTGTTCATCACTGAATACAAGGTTTTTCTATTGTCACCCATAAATTTATTCCTAAAGAACAAACTTTAAATAAAGAGCTTGTGAAGGTGTGCAGGCTATTTCATCCCATAAACTAAAGCCAATACTATCATATAAAAATTTAACCAATTAACAAGTATACATACAATTAAGAGATCATATTGGTTTTGACATTTGAACTCATCAATATTGGCTTGATCTTCTAAAGTCCCCAACATAGTTATCAATCAAGTTATTATGCATAAACTAGGATTTTATACCTTGAGCGTTAATGTGACAGGTATTTTTAATTTTGCACTAAATAAATTCATCTAGTCATCACGATCCCTTTTTATTTAAGTATGGTTAAATCCACCCAATTTCTATTAACTAATCCTAGGTTTTAAGGTGGTAGTGGTCTAAAATTTAGGTAATTCGTTTTGTTACCCATTCTTCTTTGGGTTCCAAGGGGTTGGTCTTCTTAACTGCCCACTCTAGCTTCCTTTCTTTCCCTCTAGTTCCTCTAAATAGGCAAGTGAAATAGATGTGACATTTCGTTTCACAATACAGGAAAGTCTTATTTGCATGTGAAGGATTTAATTTATTTGCCCCATTTGATGATACATAAAAATTAATATGACTATGGGATTTATAAGAGGAACCATAATTCAAACCATTTTTGTAAAATTTATTCCTTTGGGTTCCTAAGAGCTTATAAATGTTTTCTTCCCATTGGTGATTATACTATCATCATCAATCTTCTTCTCCAATTGTGCATTTTCTTTTAAACAATTTTCAATTTGATTTTTCAAATTACCTATTTCTTGAAAAATTTCATGTTCTTTTTTAGAATTTTAGGAAAGCTCCTCAATTTTAATTTTCAAGGAGATATTTTCTTCTTTTAGGGGCGGAACAAAGACAAGGTTCCTTTAGTTTGCATTTAGACAATAGTTCCTTCACATTTTTGTTCATTTGTTTGATCACAATTGATTCATGATATATTTTAGTGCATGTGATCCTTAATTCTTCATAAGAGGGAGCATAATCATCCGCATCCAAACTTACTTCCTCTTGTTCATTTGCCATGAGGCAAGAGTGTACTTCTTTCTCTATTTTACCATAAGTGGATAATCCATCGATTTATTTCCAAGTAGCAACATTCATGGCATTATGATCCCCATTTGGAAAATTTCATTCTTTTTGATTTAGAGGGCATTTTACCATGTCGTGCCCGGTGTTACTGCAATTACACCATTCAATGCTATTATTTCTTGATTCTTCTCTTCCTACTTGCTGCCTTCTCTTACTTAAAGTTTCTTAAATTTTCTTGTAAAGAATGTTCTATCACCCTCACTATCTTCATCTTCTCCTACTATGTCTTGGCGAGTAGAGGAATCAAAGCCAAAACTATTTCTTTCTTAGCCTTTTCTAGGTTTTGTGATTCTTTAATGGTCAATGATGACTTGGGTAAAGTTTGGAGAACTTTTTGAATATAATCTCCTAATGAATAAGTTCTTCCAAATTCTTTTAAGTTGTTTATGAGGTGTGTGAACCGAGTGATCATGGATGTAATTTCTTCACCTTCATTTATTTTATACATATCATATTCTCTAATTAGCATGCATATTTGTTATTATTTGCCTTGAGATGTGTCTCTCTAGGTGTCTTGAAGCATATCCCACATTTCTTATGCAATTTCACATTCACAAATACGACTATATTCAACATCATTTAAAGAACAGTTAAGACAATGCTTGCTTTAAAATTGAGTTGTACTAACCTCTTTTCGCTCATTGATAGCTCCATTATAGTCTTTGGAATATCCTCATTTTTGTCATTTTTCTTTGTTAAAGAGAAGTCTCCATTTGAGATGATCTCCCATAAATCGAAGTTGTATGCTGGAATGAAGATGGTCATTCGATTTTTTTCATGAGAGGTAGTTGGCATCATTGAACTCTCTTACTTTGTTAACAAATTCCCTTTGAAAAATTGAAGTGTCCACTAAATACGTCCTTTGATCTTTCCACTCTAGAAGTTACTCCAATAATTTAAGTGCCTTGCTTTGATACCAATAGTTGGTCCTAGAGTTGAGTCTAGAGGGGGGAGGGGGGGCGGTGAATGGACTCCTTCGCGTATTAAGGCTTTTCTCCACAAAATAATAAGACTTGGCAAGATACAAGAAATTATATCACTATATATAAAATATAAATCATGCACAAGACATAAATAAAAGATTAGGTAATAAAAGCTCAACTAATGATATTAACGTGGTTTAGCCACTTGTTTACATCCACGCCTTGAGACACACTCAAGGATTCCACAATCAACTATAAACCTCCTTCACTGATGGAGAAGCCTTTACGTGCAGGAACAAATCCCTTTCACTCACCCAGAGCCTTTTAGCAAGGTTCATCGAGAGCCCTTGCAATTAGGTTCACCAAGAACCTCCACACAGGAATCAATCCCTATTGTTCACAAAAATCCCAAACAAGGGAACCAATCCCTTTAACACTTGGCTCACAAAGAACCCTTACAAGATGAAACAAAATCACAAACAAAGCTCCTTGAATGAGTGGATCTTTGATACAACACAAAACTCAAACAAATCTCTCAAGTAATAAATCAACACAAGAATAGAGAGTAAAAGAGATTTTTAGCACTTGAGATGATGAAATAAATGCAAAGTTCTTGTGAATGATATTCTAAAGATGTTAATAACTAAGATCAATCTTTAAATAAGTCTTTGGACTTATAGATATAGGCAAATTAACAAACTAACCGTTATATGGCCATTGGGCAATTAAAACAATTAAATATTTTGAAAACTTGTTTTTTTTCGCCTGTTGGATTCCCAGTCTTGACGCAAACCATCAATGGTTTCCCAAAACAATCAATGGTTTCCTCAAGAAAAAAACCATTCAACTCTTTGCCTGAAACCGTTTATGACCCTAGCCAAACCGTTGACACTTTGCCCTGCTTTTTCATTATCTAAACCCTCTCATCTGTGAAAATATTCAACAAAAAAGTTGTGAGATTCTTTCTTAGCTTTCTGTAGATGCAAAGTTTGCCCTTTTCAGAATTCTCTAGCAAAAGCAATGCTCCAAATACTAAAGGGTGTTTCATGAAATTCAAGAGAGGAATTTGAGTGGTGCATAAATGAGGTTTTAAACCGAACCAGGACCATCTCATTAAAAGATTATAACAATAATATGATTTAAAACTTGTCCCATATGAAAATACAAATGAGTAGAGGATATTTTCATAAAACTCTTATTTTGACTTTGAAAACTCATTTGTACTGAACTTATGACTCGGTGATAGCCTGTGCACTCTTACGAACTAATATGCACATGCAATTTGCTCAACTCTTGCTAAATAAATTTGCTCAAATAAGAACTACAAGAGTTACAATAAACACTACCTCAAACTCTCCCCATTATATATATGACTTTACATTTGCTTTGATTATTGTGCTTGAGTCCTTTCGAGTGATTGTCCACTTTGATATTTCCTTCTTGAATTGACCACTCGATCTTTGTCCATGAAATGTTCACTTGATCTTTGCACTAAAACTTGTATCTGTGTGATTTCTCCACTAATATCTGCCACAACTTAGTATGCAAAGATTAGTTTAACTTATAACTACTAATGGGTTGTTATCATCAAAATACAACAATTATGATCATGTACCCACCTAGGCTAAAAATCTCCCCCATTTCAATGATGGCAAACCATTGGTTTTCTCATAGGCTACAATTGAAAGCTCCCTCGTAATTTATGCATATTAATTGAATACGATGTAATTTTGCTCCCCCCTTACTATATGCATGAAAAGCATAAATAAATCATTTATTTTCATATTCATTAGAGCTAAGCAATTATTCAAACTAAAAAGTTCATTTTATATTAAGACAGAAAAACAAATTAACTAAACTTTCATTAAAACAGATTACGTAACAAATATGAACTTTTATTAAAAACATTTTAACACAACATATTTGTACTTAATACACCCACCTATAGTACCCATCCTATAACACCAACCGACTTCTCCCCATTTTGTCATCATCAAAAAGAGAGAAACTATTATTTTAGCTTAAGAAGCTCTTCGTGATAGGAGACATGTTCTCCCGCTTAACCACTAATGGGTAGAAACCATAAACTAAGATTAATCTCCTTAAGATTCAATTTTATGCAAAAAAAAAAATGCTGACTATGCATATTCATAAGTTTTACAATCACTTGTTCATATGACTAAGGAAGACATCTCTTGTCTATAAGAGGTGGGTTTCTTGGGCATGCTTCCAAGATTTTAATTAGAAGTAGAACCTAGGTTGTTCATATTAGAAATACAAGGCTTTTTTATTGTCACCTATAAATTTATTCCTAACAAACAAACTTTGAATAAAGAGCTTGTGACTGTTTTCGTGCTATTTCATCCCATAAACTACAACCAATACTTTTATATAAAAATTTAACCAACTGAAGAGGATATATAAAATTATGTCATATTGGTTTTGACATTGGAACTCTTCAATATTGGCTTGATCTTCTAAAGTCCCCAGCATAGTAATCAATCAATTTATTATGCATAAATTAGGATTTTATACTATGAGAACCAATGCGACAAGTTTTTTTTAATTTTGCACTAAATAAATTCACCTAGTCATCTCAATCCCCCTTTACCTAGGTATGGTCAAATCTACGTAATTCCTATTAATTAATCCTAGGTTTTAAGGAGGTAATAGTCTAAAATTCAGGTAAATCATTTTGGTACCCATTCTTCTTTGGTTCCCAAGGGGTTGGTCTTCTTAACTACCCATTCTAACTTTCTTTCTTTGCCTCTAGCACCTCTAAATGGGCAAGTGGAATGGATGTGACCTTTCCTTTCACAATACAGGCAAGTCTTGTTTGCATATGAAGGATTTGATTTATTTTCCCCATTTGATGATGCATAAAACTTAATATGACTATGGGATTTATAAGAGGAAGCATAATTTAAACCCTTTTTGTGAAATTTATTTCTTTGGTTTCCTATAAGCTTATTAAAATTTTTATTCCCATTGGTGATTATACAATCATCATCAATCTTCTTTTTCAATTGTGCATTTTCTTTTAAACACTTGTAATTTGATCTTTCATATTTCCTATTTCTTCTTGAAAAATTTCATGTTTCTTTTTTTTAAAGAATTTGAGGAAAGCTCCTTAATTTTCATTTTCAGGGAGATATTTTCTTCTTTTAAGGGAGAACAAAGACGAGGTTCCTTTAGTTTGCATTTTGACAATTGTTCCTTTAGATTTTTTTTCCTTCTTTTGATCACAACTAATTCATCATATATTATAGTGCACGTGATCCTTAATTCATCATAAGAGGGAGCATAATCATCCTCATCCAAACTTACTTCCTTTTGTTCGTCTACCATAAGGCAAGAGTGCGCTTCTTTTTCTATTTCATCATTGGTGGATAATCCATCAATTTCATCCCAAGTAGCAACATTCATGGCATTATGATCCCCATTTAGAAACGTTCATTTTGAATTAGAGGGCAATTTACCATGTCATGCCCGGTGTTATTGCAATTACATCATTCAATGCTATTATTTCTTGATTCTTCTCTTCCTATTTGTTGTCTTCTCTTACTTAAGAGTTTCTTAAAATTTCTTGTAAAGAATGCTATATCATCCTCACTGTCTTCACCTTCTCCTACTATGCCTTGGTGAGTAGCACTAGATGAATCAAAGGCATAGCCTATTTCTTTTTTACGCTTCTTTAGGTTTTGTGATTCTTCAATGGTCAATAATGACTCGGGTAAAGTTTAAGGAACTTTTTGAATATAATCTTCTAATGAATAAGTTTTGTGAAGTGCTTTTAAGTTGTTTATGAGGTGTGTGAACCAAGTTATCATGGATGTACTTCTTCACCTTCATTTATTTTAAACATTTCATATTCTCTAACTAGCATGCATATTTTTGATTGTTTATCTTGAGATTTGTCTCCATAGGTGTTTTGAAGCATATCCCACATTTCTTTTGCAGTTTCACATCTGCAAATATGACCATCCACAAAATATAAATCATGCACAAAACATAAATAAAAGAGTAGGGAAGAAAAGTTTGAAAAATGATATCAACGTGGTTCTGCCCTTTGCCTACGTCCATGCCTTCATACACACTTAAGGATTCCACATTCTACTATAAACCTCCTTCACCAGCCAAGAAGCCTTTACACGCAGGAATAAATTTCTTTTGCCCACCTAAAGCCTTTCTGCAAGATTCACTAAGAACCCTTGCATTCCAGTTCACTAGGAACCTTCATACGAGAACCAATCCCTATTGTTCACAAAAAGCCCAAATAAGGGAACCAGTCCATTTAACACTTGGTTCACAAAAAATGCCTTCAAGATGAAAAAGATTTACAGACAAAGCTCGTTGAATGAGTGGATGTTTGATACAACACAAACCTCACACAAATCTCTCAAGTAATGAATCAACACATGATTAGAGAGCAAGAGAGATTTTGAGCACTTGAGATGATGAAATAAATGTAAAGTGCTTGTGAATGATATTCTAAAGATTTTAATAACTAAGATCAATATTTAAACAAGTCTTTGGGCTTGTATATATTGGCAAATTAACAAACTAGTGTTATGCCCGTTGGGCATTTAAAAAAATTAAATATTTTCGAAACTAGAGATTTTTCCCTTGTTGGATTCCAAGTCCTGATGCAAGCCATCAATGGTTTTCTCTGGAAAAAAAACCACATAGCTCTCTGCCTAAAACTGTCGATGCACTTAGCCAAACCACTGACGATTTGCTCCATTCTTTCATTATCTAAAACTTCTCATCATTGAAAATATTCAACACAAAAGTTGTGATATTTTTTCTTAGCTTTCCATAGATACCAAGATTGCCATTTTTGGAGTTTCCTAGCAAACGTTATGCTCCAAATACTTAAGGGTGTTTTAGGAAATTCAAGAGAGGAGTTTGAGTGGCGTGTAAATGATGGTTTAACCCAAGTAGGACCAAGTCTTTAAAAGATTATAACACTAACATGATTTAAAACTTGTTCCATATAACTTAGATCAACTAATGGGTTGTTATCATCAAAATACGACAATTAGGATCATGTAGCCACCTAAGTTAACAATCTCCCCCTTTTTGATGATGGCAAACCATTGGTGTTCTCATAGGATATAATTGAAAGCTCCCCCTTAATTTATGCATATGATTTGAATAAGATGTAATTTTGCTCCCCCTTACTATATGCATATAAGGCATATATAAATCATTCAATTTCATATTCATTGGGGCTATGATATTATACAAACTAGTAGGTTCATTTTATATTAAGACATAAGAATAGTTTAACTGAACTTTCATTAAAACAGATTAAGTAACAAATCTAAACTTTCGTTAAAAACGTTTTAAGCAACACAACATATTTGTACTTAAAACACCCACCTATAGTACCCATCCTATGATACCAACCTACTATGATCATCATCAAAAAGAGAGGAACTATTCTTTTAGCTTAAGAAGCTCTTGGTCATAGGAGACATGTTCTCCCGACTAGCCACTAATGGGAAGAAGCCATAAACTAAGGCTAGTCTCCCTAAGATCCAATTTTATGCAAAAAAAAAAAAAAAAAAAATCTGCTGACTATGCATATTCAAAAGTTTTACCATTATATGTTCATATGAGTAAGGAAGACATCTCTTGTCTATAAGAGGTGGGTTTCTTGGGCATGCTTATGAGATTTTAATTAAAAGTAGATAAGCTAGGTTGTTCATCTAAAAAATACAAGGTTTTTCTTTCATCACCCATAAATTTATTCGTAATGAACAAACTTTGAATAAAGAGATTGTGAGGGCGTGTACGCTATTTCATCCCACAAAACTATAGCGAATACTTTCATATAAAAATTTAAACAGTTAACAAAGATGTATACAATTAAGTGATCATATTTTTTTTTTACATTTGAACTCATTAGTATTGGCTTGATCTTATAAAGTCCCTAGCGTAGTAATCAATCAATTTATTATGAATAAACTAGGATTTTATACCTTGGCCACTATTGTGACAAGTTTTTTTTTTTTTTTTCATCTTGCACTAAATAAATTCACCTAGTCATCACAATCCCTCTTTACCTAGGTATTGTTAAATCTACCTAATTCCTATTAACAAATCATATGTTCTAAGGAAGCAATATTCTAAAATTTAGGTTATTCGTTCTGGTACCCATTCTTCTTTGGGTCCCAAGGGGTTAGTCTTCTTAATTACCCATTCTAGCTTTTTTCCTTTGCATCTTGCACCTTTAAATGGGCAAGTGAAACGGATGTGACATTTCCTTTCACAATACATGCAAGTCTTGTTTGCATGTGAATGATTTGATTTATTTGCCCCTTTTGATGATGCATAAAAATTAATATGACTATGGATTTATAAGAAGAACCATAATTCAAACCTTTTTTGTAAAATTTATTTTTTAGGGTTCCTAAAAGCTTATTAAAGTTTTCCTTCCCATTGGTGATTATACTATCATCATCAATCTTCTTTTTCAATTGTTCATTTTCTTTTAAACAATTTTTAATTTGAATTTTCAAATTTTTTATTTCTTTTTGAAACATTTCATGTTCTTTTTGAGCATTTGTGGAAAGCTCCTCAATTTTCATTTTCAGGGAGATATTTTCTTCTTTTTTGGGGAACAAAGGTAAGGTTCCTTCAGTTTGCTTTTTGGCAATTGTTCCTTCAAAGTTTTGTTCCTTCTTTTGTTCACAACTAATTCATAACATATTTTAGTGCATAAGATCCTTAATTCATCTTAATAGGGAGCATAATCATTCTCATCCAAACTTACTTGCTCTTGTTCTTCTACCATGAGGCAAGAGTTTGTTTCTTTCTCTATTTCATCATCGGTGGATAATCCATCGATTTGATCCCAAGTAACAACATTCATGGCATTATGATCCCCATTTAGAAAATTTCTTTCATTTTGTTTAGAGGGAAATTTACCATGTCGTGCCCGGTGTTATTGCAATTACAACATTCATTGCTATTATTGGTTGATTCTTCTCCTCCTATTTGTTGCCTTCTCTTACTTAAGAGTTTCTTAATTTTTCTTGTAAAGAATGCTATATCATCCTCACTATCTTCATCTTCTCCTACTATGCCTTGGTGAGTAGCACTAGACGAGTCAAAGGCAAAACATATTTCTTTCTTAGGCTTCACTGGGTTTTGTTATTGTTCAATGGTCAATAATGACTCAGGCAAAGTTTGGAGAATTTTTGAATATAATCTTCTAATGAATAAGTTCTACCAAGTTATTTTAAGTTGTTTATAAGGTGTGTGAACCGAGTGATCATGGATGTAATTTCTTCACCTTAATTTATGCTAAACATCTCATATTCTCTAACTAGCATGAATATTTTTTTATTTTTTATCTTTAGATGTGTCTCCCACATTTCTTTTACGAGTTCACATCCTCAAATATGACTATATTCAACATCATTTAAATTACAGTTAATACAATGTCTTGCTTTAAAATTGACTTGTCGTAACATCTTTTCGCTCATTGATAGCTCTATTATAGTCTTTGAAATATCCTTATTTTGGTCATTTTCTTTGTGAATGAGAAGTCTCCATTTGAGATGATATCTCATAAATTCAAGTTGTATGCTTGAATGAAGACGGTCATTAAATTTTTCTACCAGAGGTAGTTGGTGTTGTTGAACTCCAGTACTTTGTGCACAAGATTGGAGTGTGCAACTGTTTGCAATACTAGTAGTTGTGAAAGTCCCAACTTTTGGACCATGGCCTAAAGACATCCTATTTCCCTAAAACCCTATTGCTGGTTTATACTGCGTCATTACCATTTACATGCATTTTAATGAGAGGAGGAGCCACCCACAGCATCTCCACGAGTTTGGCATAGAAGTTGTTTCATTTCTACTTTTCTATTTTTTATGGCTTCCAACGGTGCTCCCATGCCCATCATCTGTTGTTTTAATGACTGGTTCTTAGTTTCCACTGTATCCAGCCTAACAGCAAGCTCATTCACTTGAGACTCAGCAGCTCAACGCACTCGCTCAATCTCAGCACGAGAAGCTGCATTTGTTCTTGATGATGCTATTTGGGCTACGTATCCACTACAAAGATTGTTTATGTAACCCCCCGCTCAATGCCCCAGCACCTGATCGCAGATGTCATCATCTCTGGGTGGCTAACTACCCTCAGGAACGTTTGCATCCCCCATTTGGACAATCTTCTCCTATTTTCAGTCATAAAAATATAGAAAATAATTAAATGACAATGCAATAATGGTGTTTTGAATTCAATAATGAACTCAATACTATAACTAACTTACATGTTTGCTCTTAGCACCCTAGCACCTCTCCCCCAATGGTCTTTGATGTGTTCTTTGATAAGGGGAAGACCTCGGCTCCAGTTCTCCAGTGACGGCATCACGTTACATTATCATATTAATAACTTTGGAAGTGTAAACATATATAACACTTGTAATGCAATACTCAGCCAGTTTTATAGAAATTATCGCTTGATGATGCACAAATAACTTCAACCCATCACTATACGTCGCATCAAATTTGCTGTGGATCTCAACATTTTTTCGACATGTATGCTATAGAAAAGATTTAATGAGATAATAATTCTCATTAATATGAATAATTAGATATAATATAAACACATCACCTAATAGTGAGGGTCACAAAAATTTCGACACACCAACTCCTAGTCATCATGGGAGATCATATCATACGGTCGTCGTTCAGTCTCATCTCCCATTGTCTTAAAATTTCCATGCATTTTGCGAAGATAGGTCTCAAACCGAGTGCACGAGTTCAAGCCCACTACCTTTCTGACATTAGGGTAGGTGTGAATACTAATATCAAATGCGTCATGCATATGAAATACATATAGAATGCTAGACAGTAAATAGTGTAGTATATTAAAAGTAACAATTCTAGTTGGAAAACTTACCAAGATGTGCTCGTAGAGAACTAGGTGTTGCTCATTAGTCACCTTTAGTCAGGTGAAGTAGGTGACTAGAGCAAATTGTCAACATATAATGTCAACCACTCGTACCCAGGACGCACACCAATCATCGGTCGGTGCCATGTAACCTGGTAAAATCCTGATTCTCATCCGATACTACATCCTTTGCAGGTGCTTGCAAAGCGTGGTGTTCTTCGCCGCACCATGGCATGTCCTTGTCATCTGTGTTGATGAGGTTGATGCTGAAAAAAGAGTTCAACGATTCATTATAGATACACATGTAAGACAATCAATATATTAAAAAAAAATACTCATAATCTTACTAATGCTGCCTATAAGGGTGGGTAACTCACTCTGGGTCTCTTTAACTAATAGATGCATGACGAGATGGGTTCCCAGGGGCGCAGATGGTGCCACATCAACAACAGCGTGCTCTTGCTCTCTCAAGGATGCTACTTTCCCATGGGATGCCATATTGGATAGCTTAGGTTGAATAGATTGATGACCTTATAGTGCCATGTATGCAATATTATACACAAGTAAATATAAGAAGATTGCATCAATAGATGCATAATAATTATATTTTCAATTGTTTACACATATCAGATACATGGTGACAACATAACATGTATACCCCTATACATCCTCAATATTGGTATCATCCTCATTTTCTAGTATGTCTTCCTCCTAACTTCAGTGCTCGACCATAGTTTCATCTTCCCTATCAGTTTCATCATTGCTGATGAAGTCAACAGGTACAGAAGGGTCAATTCCAATATCAGCAATTTGTACATATTCTACCGTGGCACCAACCCTATTCAATGGTATAGGTTTAGCTCCTTCCTTGGCAACATTGAAATCAGATTGAGTTGTTGCACTAATAGATGACTCATCTTCTTGGAAAGCATCCTCGCTAACACTCTTCTCCCCATCTGCAACTTTTGTAATATCATACAAACTTAAGGGAGGAACTTTTTGGGTCACATGCCATTCACACTTCAATTTTGTGTCATTATGGTAGCACACTTGTTGTGCCTATGATGTTAGCACAAAAGGGTCATTTTCATACCATGTCTTACTAAAATTGATACTGATAAAGTAGCCATTTGTGTCCATCTTGCTCTTTTTATTGCTAATATCCCACCAGACACACTTGAACAAGTAGACGAGTCTCTTGGCTCCATAGTTCGACTCAATAATGAAATGTCAACTAAGTATATCTATATGCATATGTATATGCAGTGCAAAGTATGGATTTAGGAACCACATACTCGATATATGGAACAATTTCATCACAATTAATAAGGACGTAAAAATATGCCTTTTATAAGTCCTAAATATTAATGAAATTATAAACTCATCCACCGAACGATTGAACATTTGCTCGAAATACACAAATCGTGGGTTCTTCATCTTTAGTATTACCATGAATGTCTCCATTTTTCTCCTCACGAGTGAATTTTGTGTCAATATCATGTACATACATTAAGTAAAATGCAAAACATTCATTATCAATGTATGCCTTAATGATTGAATCTTCTGGTTGTGCCTTATTGCGCACATAATCTCTCAAAGTTGACAAGAACGTCTGCATTTTACATAGCATTAGTGACTTCTAGGTACAAAGAAAGCAAGGAAATCATGTAAACATGGTTGATTCTTTTTAATCTACCTCTCAATAGGATACATCCAACGATATTGCATCAATACTGCTTGAAATTAGGAATAGCTTCCAAGAGGGGGGGTAAATTGGAATCATTTTAATTTTAATACTTTTTAATCTTGTTCTTTAGATACTAGATAGAGCACAACAAATAATATATAGACACACCTTAGAATACTTGTAATTTAACCAAACAAGATAATCAATAAAGTTTAAACAATTTAATTACTTAATCAAGGATAATATATATTTTGTTGATTTCCCTGTGAATATGTATCACCTTCTTTGAATTAACTTCTGGTATGTACCTTTCTTGATTAACATTTCCGCAGATTAACCAACGTACAACCTCTTGGGTTTCTGCAAACGGTTAATCAAAAACGTACTTTCTAAAATACCAAGAATCTTTATTTCTTTCTCTTTAAAACTTATTACCTGCACTTTGAAATCATACAACACAGAAAATAACGTATGTAAAATAGAGAGAAAGACACAAGATTTTTATGAGGTTCGGCTTCAACGTAGGCTACGTCCTCACCCTTGGCAAAATACCAAAGGTTTTCACTATTGTAGTTCTGTTACTGGGTGGAACAAAACCTGTTTACAATCACTCCTTTGGTCAAGGCTGGAGTCCGCCTTCTCCAAACAATATATCCTTGTTTGGTCAACGTTCCAATAGCCTAGAAACATTCAAAATCTACAAAAGAAATATCAAAACCTGATGTACAAGAGAAACTCACTCAAAGAGCAGATTAGTACAGATAAGAACAATGTACTCCAAAAGATAAAATATCAATAATGAAATAAACTTTTGAAGCTTTTCAAAGAATTCACCAAAATCCTTTTCTCCAGATGAGAAATCAGTAATTCTTCAGGATTTGATGAACAAAATATCAGAACAACAATACGTTCAGCTTTGCAAGAGATTGAGTAAGAGATATTAGAACAAGAGAGCTTTAAGAGAGTTTTCAATACTTGGATAAATTTCTTAATTCACAAGAACCATATATTTATAGGCTTTCAAGTGGGTTCCCTTGTTGTAAGAGTTTCCTTAACAAGTTTCCCACGTTATTTAGAAAATTTGAGTTTCAAACGACTATATTTTAAAAATAAGAATTTTAAAAAAAATTTGTCCGTTAAACAGTGTTCAGTTGACTGAAGTATCGTGGTCAGTCAACTGAAGTTCCTTAAACCCTTAAAAATTTGAACTAGATACAGGGTCAGTCAACTGAAGTCAGAGTTCAGATGACTGAAATCGCAGGTTCAGTTGACTAAGGTCACATGTTCAGTCGACTGAAGTGTCTTATACTTTCAAAAATTAAAACAAGATACAGGGTCAGTCATCTGAAGTCAGGGTTCAGATGACTGAAATCGCAGGTTCAGTTGACTGAGGTCACAGGTTCAGTCGACTGAAGTTACTGCTGCAACTTTCTGCCTGTTCTGAAAATTCTTCAGTCAGCTAAACTTATTCTTCGGTTGACTGAAGTAATTCTTCAAATGTCTGAACTCAATGTTCAGTCAACTAAAGTTTTTACTTCAGTCATTTGAACTGAAAAGTTCATTCAACTGAAGTCTCAACTTCAGTCTTCTTTACTTTCTTTTTTAAAAAAAACTCTTTTGTTCTCTCATGAAATAAATATTTGATTAAATAAGTCTTTAAACATTAATAATCTCTTAGAAAAAGCTTCAAAATATATTTCAAAGATATTTTGCCTTTTGAAATACTTACATATATGTTTCCTAGGCCTTCAAGCTTGAGTCCTCTCATCTCTTGAGATATTTTATACAATTTTCTTGAGCTTCAACAATATCAGACCCTTCATGAATCTTTGAGAAGATATCTTCATACTTGACTTACACTTATTCTTCTCATAAATCATACTTGATCTAAATTTGAGTTTTGCTTTGAATCACACTTGATTCATATTTCCTGAAACATCAAAACTCAACTTTTTTTAAGTTAAATCATCCTTTGTTTTTTATCACCAAAATCAATTGAAAGACCTTGCTAGGCCAACAATCTCCCCTTTTTTGATGATGACAAACAAGGGGTAAAGATAAAATGTAAAGTGAATTACTTCCCCTTACTATGAACATTAATAAACAAGTAAAAATAACTCCCCCTTGCTAAAGGCCAAATAACTCCCCCTTGCTAAAAGCCATAGAACTCCCCCTTGCTAAAAACCATAGAAAATTTTGAGTTCATATATTTATGTAATTCATATATATAACAAGGAATCATTTTCTCAATATATGATTGCAGTTTATGTGCTTTTACATAATCCAGATCCTAATTTCAGTTCAAGTTCACATATATATTAAGGAGGTTTGTTAAAGTTCACATATATATTAAGGAGGTTTTAAGTTTTATCTTTGCTAGCTTTTCTCCCCCTTTGGCATTAATCAAAAAGAACAAGCCAATTATAAAGAGCAAAAAAAAAATGTGCTGAGAAGAGATATATTTATATATATATAGATCCCATACATCAAGAAGTTACATTTAAGCAGAAGAAGAAGATAAGGTAAAAGACATCAGTTGGGAGCAAAAAAAAATACATAGAAACCTAAACTAGATAACATATAGCTATCCTAGTCTTCTTCTACATAATCATCTCCTTTTGTTGTTTCTTCTCATCCTTCTTCTTGAGACTCTTCTCCTTCTCCTCCTCCTTCTTCTTGAGACCCTTCTTCTTTAGTGTTTTCTTCATTATCTTCATTGTCAGAATTGCCCTCATTATCATCTTTTGCATCATCATCACTATCACTATCATCAACATTACCTTCAGTACTTGGATGAGCAGAACTGATGTCCATGGGATCACTGCCCTTGGAAAGTTTAGCTTGATAGTGCTCTATAAGAGTCACTCGTTTATCAAGTGATGTGACCTTTGCCTTGATATTCTGAAGACCAGTGCGTACTTCAGAAGAGAAAGAAAAATCTTGTTGAAAGGATAAAAACCAAGAAGGTGCTTCTGAAGATGAACCAAGGTCTTGTGAGGAGGAAGATTGAGCTGCGGTTGAAACTGGAGCAGAGGCTGAGGCTGATGCTGAAGCTAAACCTACTACAGAAGCAGGTGGTGTTTTGGTAGACTTAGCAACTTTCAAATACCAGCCAGTACTACCCTTATCATAGCCCATTTGTTTAAGAGAAGTCTCATTGAAGAAATCATATCTAGTCCTTTTTATGAAAAATTCAAAACCAGTGGTAATATTAAGTTTAGTAAAGAGGCATGTAAAAAGGCCTCCATGAGGAAGAATAACTCGATTGGATTCCAACTTAGTACACATCCAACAGACAATCAAACTAGCCAAATCTAATTTCTTACCTTTAAGAAGACACCAAAGAACAAAACATTCGATATAAGAAAGATGATCAAAAGAACCTTGCTTTGGTAAGATATTAGTGGAAATGATCGTATGAAGAATTTGACCTTTCAAATTCAATTGTTTGTAAAGTGGAGGATGTGGAAAATAAACAGGCTCACGTTCCATAATCATAGGAAGAAATTCTGCAGGGGTGAAGCCTTGTTCTAGGATCCAAGACTGAGTAAACACAGGACAATTAAAATCTCCTGGAGCAATTTGAAAGATAGGAGATAATATTTCAGAATTCAACAAAATTTTCTTTCCTTTAACCTCGAAAGTACAAATCCTATGTTCATATTGTATATTTGCATAGAAGATTTTGACTAAATGAGGAAAACAACCGTTAGGTTGTTGAATGATAAAGTCATACCATCCAATATCACGAAACAAGTTTAGAATATTAGGAAATTCAGTGACAAAGAATGATACAGAAGTTTACCTAAGATAGGTTCTATAGAACTCAAGGAATTTTGATAACGAATTCAAGCTCTAGGAGCAACTAACCATTTATCAATATTTTGGATTTCTCTGCCTGAAGAAGAACCTTTGTGGGCAGTCTTCTTGGTTCGAGGCATGGAGAGACAGATTTGCAGACACTTGAGATATCTGTGAGGAATCTGAGTAGGGTTGTAATGGTGAAGTGATGAGAAAGTAAAAAAATGGAGATTTTGGAGTTCGAATGAATGAAGCAAAGAACTTCAAAAGTCTCAAGTTAGGGTTTAGTCCACTTGAAAATATATAAATCCCACGACTTCAGATGACTGAGATTAAGTTCAGATGACTGAAGTTTGAAGAATCTGAAAGTTTAAAAATCAGTATAAGTTCAGTCATCTGAAGCCCAAGGTTCAGTCATCTGAACTCTTCTTCTACTGAGTTCAGACATCTGAGGTATGAATCATCAGTCGTCTGAAGTGTATATAAATTCTGAAATTTTATTATTATTATTTTTTTTATTTTATTATTTTTTTTAAAACACTTCTCTGCAGTGAATTAACCCAAGTTCCCTCCTTATATGTATGAATCTTTCTTCACATAAAGGTTTTGTAAAAATATCAGCCCATTGATCACTTGTACTTATAAATTCAAGAATTATATCTTCCTTTTGAACATGGTCTCTCAAAAAATGATGTCTTATGTCTATATGCTTAGTTCTTGAGTGTCAAATTGGATTCTTAGATATATTTATGGCACTTGTATTATCACACTTTATCAGAATTGTTTTATATTCTAAATTAAAATCCTTTAATTGTTGTTTCATATATAGGATTTGTGCACAACAACTTCCTGCGGCTATGTATTCAGCTTTAGCGGTAGATAAAGCTATAGAATTTTGCTTCTTTGAAAACCATGATACCAATGATTGTCCTAGAAAATGACATGTGCCACTTGTACTTTTTCTATCAATCTTACATCCAGCATAATCAGCATCAGAATAACTAATCATGTCAAAATCCGTGTCCTTTGGATACCATAATCCTAGATCAAGTGATCCTACTAAGTACCTAAGAATTCTTTTTACAGCTGTTAAGTGTGATTGCTTGGGATTTGATTGAAATCTAGCACACATACATACACTAAACATAATATCCGGTCTACTAGCAGTTAAATATAGTAGGCTACCAATAATTCCTCTATAGTTAGTAATGTCTACTTGCTTTCCTTTTTCATCTCTATCAAGACTTGTAGTTGTATTCATAGGAGTTCCTATTGGTTTACTTTGTTCCATATCAAACTTTTTAAGAAAATCTTTGATGTACTTAGTTTGAGTTATAAAAGTTCCATTTTTAGCTTGTTTTATTTGTAGTCCTAAAAAATAATTTAACTCTCCCATCATACTCATCTCAAATTCTTTTTGCATACATAAAGCAAAGTCTTGACATAAATCTTCATTTGTTGCTCCAAATATAATATCATCTACATATATTTGGACTATTAGCATATCATTGTTTTTGGATTTTATAAATAAGGTACTATCAACTTTTCCTCTTATAAATTCATTTTAAAGTAAAAATTTACTTAACCTTTCATACCAAGCTCGTGGAGCTTGTTTTAAACCATAGAGAGCTTTTGTCAATTTGAATACATAGTTTGGATTTTTAGAACTTTCAAAACCGGGGGGTTGTTTGACATACACTTCTTCATTTATATATCCATTTAAAAAAGCACTTTTTACATCCATTTGATATAGCTTAAAATCCTTATGAGCTGCATAAGCTAAAAACATCCTAATAGCTTCCATCCTAGCTACTAGTGCAAATGTTTCATCATAATCAATTCCTTCTTCTTGATTGTACCCTTGAGCCACAAGCCTAGCTTTATTTCTTATAACAATTCCATTTTCATCCTTCTTGTTTCTGAACACCCATTTAGTTCCTATAATTGATTTATCTTTAGGTTTTGGTATAAGTTCCCATACTTGACTTCTTTCAAACTGATTTAATCCCTCTTGCATTGCTATAATCCAAGAATCATCATTTAAAGCATCTTCAATATTTTTAGGTTCATTTTGGGACAAAAATGCATAATGATTACAAATATTCTTTAGTGAGGCTCTCGTAGTTATCCCTTTTGATGTTTCACCAAGTATTTGTTCTTTTGGATGATTTTTGTTATATTTCCATTCTTTAGGAAAGTTTAGATTTTCTACAAAGTTTTCATTTGAGACTACATTATTCTTTTCTTCCTTTATATCAATATCTTTTTCTTTTTGAAGAATAACTTCTTTTTCATCATTCATGTCTTTAATGTCTAAACTAGTTGTTTCATCAAAAGTTATATGAATTGATTCCATGATCGTAGAAGTTCTTTTGTTGAAAATCCTATAAGCTTTACTACTTGTTGAATAACCTAAGAAGATTCCTTCATCTGATTTTGCATCAAATTTTCCTAGATCATCTTTAGTATTTAATATAAAGCACTTACAACCGAAAACATGAAAGTAGCAAATATTAGGTTTTCTAACTTTCCAAAGTTCATAAGGCGTTTTATCTATTTTTGATCTTATTGAAACCCTATTTACAATATAGCATGCTGTATTTACAGCTTCAGCCCAAAAGTATTTAGGCAAATTATTTTCATTTAGCATTGTTCTCGCCATTTCTTGTAGAGTTTTGTTTTTCCGTTCAACAACTCCATTTTGTTGTGGAGTTCTAGGTGCAGAAAAATTATGAGTTATTCCATATTCATTACAAAATCTTTCAATTTCCTTATTTTTAAACTCTCTTCCTTGGTCACTTCTAAAACTTGTTGCATTGTAACCTTTCTCATTTTGTAATTTCTTACATAAGTTTATTAAATGGTTACATGCTTCATCTTTGTTTGCTAAAAATATTACCCAAGTGTATCTTGAATAATCATCTACTATAACAAAAGCATATTGCGTGCCACCTTTGCTTAAGGTTCTAGTTGGACCAAATAAATCTAGATGCAAGAGTTCTAGAGGTCTTTTAGTGGATATGTATTTTTTCTTTTTTAAAACTAGTTTTTACTTGTTTTCCCTTTTGACATGCATCACACAACTTGTCTTTTATGAATTTAGTATTTGGTAGTCCTTTTACAAGATTTTTCTTAGATAATTTTGATAGTAAATCCATGCTAGCATGACCTAGTTTCCTATGCCATAACCAACCTACTTCATTCATAGCTGTTAAACAAGTTATGTTTTGATTTGTTATTTTCTCAAGATTTATACAATATACATTATTTATTCTATAAGCCATAAACAGGATTTCTTTGTTTTTGGGATTTTGAATAATACATTTTTCCTTCATGAAAATTACTTCAAAACCTTTATCACTTAATTGACTAATACTTAAAAGGTTATGTTTTAGTCCTTCCACTAATAACACATTATCTATAGTAAGTGAAGATTTTTACTAATTTTTCCAATACTAATAATTTTACCTTTGGCATTGTCGCCGAAGGTTACGTATCCCCCATCCTTTTGTTTAAGAGTAGAAAACTTGGTCTTGTCACCGGTCATATGCCTTGAGCAACCGCTGTCCAAGTACCATTTGTCCGTTGATATTGTTGTCCTAAGGCAAACCTACAATGAGGGACACTATATGTTAGTTTTTGGTACCCAAATTCTTTTGACTTTCTTTATTTTGTTATTAGTTCCATTATTTGCTTTCCATTCTCCTTGGATTTTAACATATTTTCTTTTTAATGGACAATTAAACATCACATGTCCTTTAGTTTTACACATATAACAAGTGATGTGTTCATGTTTGTTATTTGATGAGGTACTAGCATAAAACTTGGCTTCCTTAACAAAATATCCCATATATAGCTTTTTATTCTTTTTGTTTGTCTTACCATTGTAGCCTATTCCTTCTTTGTTTCCATGAAGTCTTTGTTGTCCAATCATCTTTTCAAAGTTTTCTTTTTCTTTGGTAAAATCATAGATTATCTTTTCTTTATCCTCAATTTCCTTTTTGAGTTCATTTATTTTTAAATCTTTCTTATTTTCTTTATGAGTTTTATCCAACTCTTGTTTTACTACATTTAATTCTTCTTCCAGCTGCTTATTATAAGTATGTCTTTCTTCTTCAATAACTTTAAATGATTCAAGTTGTTTTGCTAGCTCTTGATTTTTATCTTTCAAAATCATGTTTCGTTTAGACACTTTTATAAATCTTTTATGGAGTGAGAATAACTCAGCTTGTAATTCCTTATAAGAGGGCAAGCTGTCACATGACTCATCACAAGACTCATTTTGAGATTCAGATGAAGAGTAATAAGAATTTACCTCTTCATTGTTTGCCATGAAGCATATATTTTCCATCTCCTGTTCACTTGATTCGATTTCAGTTTTGCTGGAGCTCGAGTCATCCCAAGTAGCTTTCATTGCTTCCTTCTTTTTATTCTTGTCTTTCTTGAATGATGGACAGTCAGGTTTGATATGCCCTGGTTTTTTGCAATGATAACAAATTGGTAAATCATTCTTACCTTTACTTTCTTTCCTATTTGTCTCTCCTTTTTTAGTTTTCTTTTTATTAAACTTTTTAGGAAACCTTTTATTTCTTCTAAAAAATTTTCCTAGTTTCTTAATAATAAAAGCCAGCTCATCTTGATCTAAGTCACTTATTTCACTTTCTTCTTCACTAGTGCTATGGCTAGATGCTTTTATAGCAATAGATTTTTTATGCTTAGATTTAGGATTTCTTTCCTTCAATGTCATTTCATACATGAAGTGACCCTATAAGTTCATCTAGTGAAGTAGTCTTTAAATTTCTCCCTTCTGTGATAGCTGTGGCCTTTGGTTCCCAAATGGAAGGTAGGCCTCTTAAAATTTTTCTGATCATTTCATAAGTAGTATAGGTTTTTCCTAAGGCACTTAAGGAGTTTATTATGTGAGTAAACCTAGTATACATGCTTGATATGGTTTCATCAGAATTCATTTTAAAGGCTTCGTATTCACTTGTTAACATGTCTATCCTGTTATATCTAACATCAACAGTACCTTCATAAGTTACTTCTAGTTTATCCCAAATTTCTTTAGCTGTTTTGCAGGCCATGACTCGGTTAAACTCATTAGCATCCAATGCACAATATAATACATTTATAGCACTTGCATTTATTTGTAGCATTTTATAGTCTAGGTCAGTCATATCTTTCTTTTCTTTTGGAATATGTTTTCCATCAACTATTTTAGTAGGGATAAGATTTCCATCTAAGACTACTTCCCAAGCTTTCCAATCCATGTGTTGAAGATATATTTCCATTCTCTTTTTCCAGAAAGTATAATTGTGTCCACAAAAGATTGGTGGACGGGTTGATGATTGGCCTTCACCAAAGGGTGCTACTCCAATATTTGCCATTTAGATCTTTTTATAGTTTCTTGTTAGAAATCTCTATAACCCGCTTTGATACCAATTGAAATTAGGAATAGCTTCCAAGAGGGGGGAGGGGGGTGAATTGGAATCTTTTTAATTTTAATACTTTTTAATCTTGTTCTTTAGATACTAGATAGAGCACAACAAATAATATATAGACACACCTTAGAATACTTGTAATTTAACCAAACAAGATAATCAATAAAGTTTAAACAATTTAATTACTTAATCAAGGATAATATATATTTTGTTGATTTCCATGTGAATATGTATCACCTGCTTTGAATTAACTTTCGGTATGTACCTTTCTTGATTAAGATTTTCGCAGATTAACTAACGTACTCCCTTTTGGGTTTCTGCAAACGGTTAATCAAAAACGTACTTTCTAAAATACTAAGAATCTTTATTTCTTTCTCTTTAAAACTTATTACCTGCACTTTGAAATCATACAACACAAAAAATAACGTATATAAAATAGAGAGAAAGACACAAGATTTTTATGAGGTTCGGCTTCAACGCAGCCTACGTCCTCGCCCTTGGGAAAATACCAAAGGTTTTCACTATTGTAGTTCCATTACCGGGTGGAACAAAACCTATTTACAATCACTCCTTTGGTCAAGGCTAGAGCCCGCCTATTCCAAACAATATATCCTTGTTTGGTCAACGTTCCAACAACCTGAAAACGTTCAAAATCTACAAAAGAAATATCAAAACCTGATGTACAAGAGAAGCTCACTCAAAGAGCAGATTAGTACAGTAAGAACTATGTACTCCAAGAGATAAAATATCAACAATGAAATAAACTTTTGAAGCTTTTCAAAGAATTCACCAAAATCCTTTTCTCCAGATGAGAAATCAGTAATTCTTCAGGATTTGATGAACAAAATATCAGAACAACAATATATTCAGCTTTGCAAGAGATTGAGTAAGAGATATTAGAACAAGAGAGCTTTAAGAGAGTTTTCAATACTTGGATAAATTTCTTAATTCACAAGAACCATATATTTATAGGCTTTCAAGTGGGTTCGCTTGTTGTAAAAGTTTCCTTAACAAGTTTCCCAAGTTATTTAGAAAATTTGAGTTTCAAATGACTATATTTTAAAAATAAGAATTTTAAAAATTTTGTCCGTTGAACAATGCTCAGTTGACTAAAGTATCGTGGTCAGTCAACTGAAGTTCCTTAAACCCTTAAAAATTTGAACTAGATACAGGGTCAGTCAACTGAAGTCAGAGTTCAAATGACTGAAATCGCAGGTTCAGTTGACTAAGGTCACAGGTTCAGTCGACTGAAGTGTCTTATACTTTCAAAAATTAAAACAGGATACAGGGTCAGTCATCTGAAGTCAAAGTTCAGATTACTGAAATCACAGGTTCCGTTGACTAAGGTCACATGTTCAGTCGAATGAAGTTACTGCTGCAACTCTCTGCCTGTTCTAAAAATTCTTCAGTCAACTGAACTTATTCTTCGGTTGACTGAAGTAATTCTTCAGATGTCTGAACTCAATGTTCAGTCAATTGAAGTATTTACTTTAGTCATCTGAACTGAAAAGTTCAGTCAACTGAAGTCTCTACTTCAGTCTTCTTTACTTTCTTTAAAAAAAAACTCTTTTGTTCTCTCATGAAATAAATATTTGATTAAATAAGTCTTTAAACATTAATAATCTCCTAGAAAAAGCTTCAAAATATATTTCAAAGATATTTTACCTTTTGAAATACTTACATATATGTTTCCTAGGCCTTCAAGCTTACGTCCTCTCATCTCTTGAGATATTTTAAACAATTTTCTTGAGCTTCAACAATATCAGACCCTTCATGAATCTTTGAGAAGATATCTTCATACTTGACTTACACTTATTCTTCTCATAAATCATACTTGATCTAAATTTCAGCTTTACTTTGAATCACACTTGATTCATATTTCCTGAAACATCAAAACTCAACTTTTTTTAAGTTAAATCATCCTTTGTTTTTTATCACCAAGATCAATTAAAAGACCTTACTAGGCCAACACTGCTATTATGGGCTCCCTTGGTAAATGAACGGCTAGGTGGACCATCACATTAAAGAATTCTAGTGGAAATATTTTCTCTAGCTTGCATGGTATGATTAAAATATCCTCATTTAACTATTCAAGTACGTTTGCGCTCAATTTCTTGAAGCACAACTCTCAAAAAAAGATGCTGAACTCAATCAACATCAAGCGAACATCTTCAGTCAAGTGTCAATGAAGGAGAGGAAGTAGAACCCATTGCAGAAGGACATGACAATCATGACTTTTCATTCCTAACATCTTCCCTTCCTTTGTGCTTATGCATCAAGATATGTTGGATGCATATCCATGAGGGAACTTCATTGATTTTAACCATTCAAATAATTTATTTTTTTCAGCCTTTGAAAATATGTTACATGCTGATGGCATGAGAAGCTTGTCTCCATCACAAATCAGATGCAACTCAGGTCGTATTCTCATATCTTCTATATCTCGACGAGCATTTGCGATGTCCTTTATCTTCCCATTTATATCCAATAATGTACAAATGACATGCTTACAAATGTTCTTCTCAATGGGCATAACATCCAGGTTTTGGCGTAGTGGAAGATCTTTCTAGTATGGCAACTCAAAGAAGATACTTCTCTTTGTCCAATTTAACTCATTCGCAGCACGTTTACTTTTTCTACTGCTCGGTGCTTTCCCAAATTTCAAATTTCTTATCAACTTGAGCTTGTTTAATATCTCTTCCCCACTTAGTCGGTTTGGCTACAACCTTCGTTTAGGTTTTCCCTTAAAGCTTCTAGCCCCACGAGTCCACCAAGGATATCCAAGTCGTAGAAAATGATGATGGCACATAAAGCATAACTTGTGCCATGCTTCAAGGATAAAGACCCAACATCCTTATTACACACCGAGCATGCTAAGTAACCTTTTATGCACCAGATTAATAGATTTTGGTAAGCGTGGAAATCATTAATTGTCCACAACAATGTTGCATGCATCCAAAATGTTGTCCCAGTTTCAACATTTGCATCATCATAACTAGCCACATGTTATACGAGTTGTTTATGTTACTAAAAGGATTGAAACCATCTGAAGCAAGGCCACGTTTGATGTTGCGAGGATCACTAGCAAACTACGGATGCTTTTTATAAAATTCAACCCAAGCTTTCAAGCTCGTTGGATGACTAAGGGTGTTTTCCTCTTGAAGATGTTTCTCTTTATGTCATCTCATATCTGTAGTAGTCTTTCTACATATGTAAAATCTTTGGAGCCTCGGTATTAATGGACAATATTGCAAAAACCTTTTGGGGGATCTTTTTACCCTTTCTTTGATTACTTTTATACCTCGGTTCACCACATTCTAGACACTCATTCACATTTTCAAAATCACCATAAAAAAGTGTTCAATCGTACCTCACATGTATATTGGAGTGTAACGAAGACCCAATTTATGCATGTATGTCTTCACCTCATAAAAAGACTTTCAAAGTGTTTCACCATCTAGTAGTGCTGCCCTAAGGAGGCTTAAATGCATGTTGAATGCCCTTCAAGATAACCCATACATTGTCCTTGCATGGAGCAACTTTATCAAGAACTCTAATTTTGAGAATTTTTTACAGTTTAGATATAGGGGCACCCATGCATCCCTCACAAGATTAGTAAATGGTTTACCGAGGTTATTTAACTGACTAGGATCACAAGGTATGGTACCTATTGAAGTAAATTCAGCACTAGCACGCGACACATTGACATCCTCCACGTCCACTATAATCCCCTTTGCAAGTTACCTAACATTTCAACTAACCCTTCCAAACATGTATCACCACCTACTATATTTTCCCCCTCATCTTCATCCTCTTCATCATCGCTCAGAAGTGTGTAATCTTCACCATGAAACACCCATGTTGCGTAGTCTTTGTCCATTCCATTGTCTAATAAATGTGTTTCAACCAAATCAATGTATCAAAATGTTATGTTTTGGAATTTCTTGCAAGGACGCCTTATTTTACTAGATTTGTCTACATGAGGATGCTTAAACTTTATGAAATCATGAACCCCTTTCATGTTTTTAGGTAGAGACATACCCCAAGCCTTCATCCAACTCTTATCCATGTTTATTAATTAGCCTATAACATGTTCAACTAAATTAATTTGATTATATTTTCATAATGTTTATGAGGCATGCATCATGAATCCTAAAGTCAACAACATTTTGTGTAAAGGGTACGGATCCTATCTGATTCAAGAATGTTACATTTACATAACAGTAAATCACTTAAATTCCTTTATCATAGTCACTCCAAATTTTGACAGCATCTCCCCATGGCTCCCCAAGTACACGAGATGGGGGAAGTGAATGTGTTGCTAGTTTTTCATCACTAACAAATTGTCACGACACCCCACTATGCACCTAGAGAACACAAGTAGAGAGGCTCTCAAAATCTGTAATGACAATGAACAAAGTGTGAATGATGGCAACAATGTAAATACAACATCCTAAACTATCCACATTGGACAACTGAAGAATGGTTAAAATACAAACATCACTAATCAAAAATGAAACAAATAATTAAAATATTTAATTGATTATTAATCAACATACTATGACTAATAATCAATTGATTATTAATTGATTTGTCTCATATGTACGATAAGGCATGAATGTATACTAACCAATCTTGAATGGGTCTAAACTTCAATGAACACATGCATATAATGAATGACTAAAGAGAACAATGAAATGATAGCAATTAATTAGGTGTTCTAATCTCATTTAAGATGAAATAGGTTAGTGGCAACTTTGTGGATATACATTTACCATTATCTCACCATCTACTCCCAATTCACTCTCAAATTAAGCATGCCCACTTGGTCAAGGCAATTTAGAGATTCACTCCCTCTCCCCCTTTCCCACACTTCAAATCTATAACGTTGTAGAGATCCCTATTTTTTGATCCTTCATTATTTGTATATAGCTAGGATACTAGCTGAGTACTTGGGTAAAGATAGGATGCTTGTATTTGTGTGCACATCCTATTCAAGGACAGAGAAGGAGACACTGTGTTAGGTTTGGGGGAATGGAAGGGAAAAATTGTTTCATAGAATTGAACATCTTGGGATAGAAAGATTTTCTCAATTTGAAGATCAAGTAATTTATATGCTTTAACTCCAAAATGATAGCCTAAAAAAGACACACCCTTTACCTCGGGGATCAAATTTCTTCCTCCCATGGGATAAGTGTTGGTAATGCGGTGGTGTATGGAAGAGGATTTCATAAGGGGTTTTTAAGCGGGAATGCAAACAGTTGATCGGCCTGTAGGCGTAGTTGACTAACCTATTGTGTGGCTATATTTTTGGCCATTTACTAAAGAATTTCTCTAGTGTTTCATAATGTTTTGAGACTAAACAATCTTTGGTGTGTGCTCAAGTTTGAATGTTGATACTTTAATATGACTTCATGATTTTCCACAAAACTGCAGGTTTTACTATAACATACTAGTCATATTAAATATTCATATTCAATTAATATCAATGAAATTTATAAATTAGTTGAACATTAGTCATTATACAACTACAATTAATTTAGACATAAGAAGTCCAATAAAATGTTGTATATAACATCTCAAATTTCAATTTTACTTAAAATTTCAAAAGTGTAAAAGCTATAATCCATATACTTCCCACAATAATCTTAGTTTTCAATGGAAAAAAGGATTTATTAAGATGACAATTTCTATTTGAGTTGCATATCTCAAACTTCAATTTCTTTGAAATTTTTCCATCAGTTAAACATTCAAAAAAATTATGTTGAAATTTTAACATTTCAATTGACTGTGATAACATATATTAAACATAACAATCACAATCACAATCACAATTGGACTATGATTGCAATTGTCAACAAATGCCAATATGCATGAATGATGGAGCAGCGGAGGCGGTGGTGGTGGAATGGAAAGATAGTGACGGTGACGGTTGGACTCCGAAACGAGCGGCGGGGCGGTGGGAGGAAGGAACAGTGGCAGCAGCGGCAGTGACAGTGGGACGACTGCACTATACATAAGGAGGAGGAGGGATGGGTAGAGAGGAGCAGGGAGGAGAAGGCAGAAGCAGGGCGCGTGTTGGAAGAGAAGGGAATTTAGGGAATGTGTGGGGAAAATATTGAGGGGTTAGTGTTTTAGTTTTTAGAGTATTAATGACGGTTTTTAGAACAATCACTAGTAGTAGACTATTAGTCACAGTTCTCATTAAGCATCACTAACAATTAAATAAATTGGTGGGAAATTAAGGCTAAGACTATTAGTGTCAGTTTACGAAAACCATTACTAATATAATTTAATATTTTCCCATAAACAAATGTAGTATTAGTGGTGGTTCTAAAAACCATCACTAATATAAGACTATTAGTGACGGTCATTCTCTTCACGCATTAAACTTAAGGACATGTTCTTCTAATTGTATTTTATCTTTGACTTACCCAAATTTTCATTTGTGGTGTCAAGGACACTTGCTAGGTTAGCCACAACATTATTTCTATCTTGTTTTGCTTCCTACACAATATCAATAACTGTTCTTATTTGTTCACTGCTACAAAATGGTCTTCTACTGGCCCTTCTAAATTGTAATGATCTTCACGAGCAACCCACCCATAGATATTTGAGCCAAGCTATTTCTTTCGTGCAACCCATTCCTTTTAACGATGATGAATAGCTTCAAAATATCCCTTAAAATCTATTGCATTTAAAAAAAAAAAAACAAGTCCAATCATTGCAGAACTTCACCATAGCTTCTCTGGTCTGTGCACAATCATTCATATCCAAAAGGTATGATTTCAAGAGGTTTAAATTCAGAGAATCTTTTCAACCAATATTCACTATCAATGACAGCTCTTCCATATTTTTTATCCACTATGTTAAGAACAATTCTAGTCCATGGCCAGACATATAGATCATTCTGCTATGAAGTTTGAGAGATGCATAGGTGCTAGTTCAATAGGGTGAGGTCTTTTGGTCGAACTCATCAGTTAGGTCAGTTTCCAAGTATTGTCCCTAGGCAAGGTCATTTTTTAATTATGCTTGCATTTGCTCATTGCACTTGATGGCCATTTTTCATTGCCCCATTAGAAGTCTTTGTGAATCAGTTTTTGCAAATAGTTTCTGGCCATTACATTTGAAGCACATTGCCCAAGTAATTAGAAAACTGTTACTAATAGTACTCTTGACCTTTTTTCTCGTCAAAAAATGCAATATTAGTGACGGTTTATGAGAACCGTCACTAATATTCTTGACCTTTTTCACCGTTAACAAATGCATTATTAGCGAGGGTTCTTAAAACCGTCATTACTATAAGACTATTAGTGACTGTTTATGAGAACCGTCACTAATATTCTTGATATTATTAGTGACGGTTTGGAACCATCACTAATAAATGACTATTAGCGACACTTTGGATTTGTCACTAATATTAAAAAAAAAAAAAAAACGTCGCTATTAATTTCATGCAATAGTTTGAGCTGGAAAAAGTGACGAAAGTTAAAACCGTCACTAATAATGTACTTTTAGTGATGAAATTGAAAGCGCCACTAATACTTTCATCAATAAAAACCAATTTTTTTGTAGTGAAAATGGTTTTAGGTTTTCAATTGTGCTTTATTTGGGTTTGATACAATGACTTAGGGTTTCAATTGTGTTTGATACAATGATTTGGAGTTTTAATTGTGTTTATATTGGTCTAATGTGAGAATTGAGTTGGATATGAAAGGTTGAATAAGGACATACTCGATGGAAAAGGAACTCTTTTATTTAGCTTTTGTTGAGATGGGATATAGAGAAAGTAATTGTAATGCTTCAAGTGAAAAGGATTCAACTCTTGGCCCAGACATTTTTGAATGTAGCGAGATTGTTTAATAGCAAAATAAGGAAAAATTAGACAATGAAAGTTATGTGTAGTAAAGGATGAGACATACAAGAGGAGGTTAGATTTCAAAGGCATGAAAGAGTATTACAATCACTTGGACAAAAAGATCATCGACAACATCTTTGTTTTCTTTGAAGTGGTTTACAAATTAGGGATTAGATTGAAACATATTCCAAATAGGCTAAGTTTTTTACTATACAAACGCTAGTAACTAATCATATTTTTTTCATTAAATATATTCCCACTACCTATGTTCATCTACCATTAGGGGCTTCTCATAAATTGAAAGATGCTTAGAGTCCAAATGTGTAGCATTAAAAGAAACAACTTGCATCTTGGAAAATTTCATTAACAAAATACTTGGGTAGTGAAGGACCTATTTATTAACCAAATATCATTTGTAGTAAATGTGGCTTCAAATTTAAAGCATGGTGTATATTTTTAATCTCCGTCTTTATGGTTGTAGTTTGACATTGAATCTTTATGACATATTATTTTTACTAGGAAACTTAAATGGTATAGCTAGTGAAATCCTCGAGTGCTTTACTTCGACTAAGAAATCAAAATTTTGATATTTATGGGCATTAAACTCACTTGGTCCTTTAGACCCTATACAAACATAAAGGGCACCCCAACAATTATTATTCATTTGTTGAAGATGATTTATTCCATGGACATTTTAGGATATTGGAAGCATAGTGTTTGTTAGCTTCTCATCTTTAGTAGGTGTTTAGAGTTTGAACTTTCTATATATCTCTATTTGGCTAACATCCATTGTTCACTTTTCATTCAATTGTAATCTATTGCAGGCATATACGGTGGAACTAGAAGTGGAGATGAACCGACTAAAGGAAGAGAACACAAGGCTGAAGCAAACTTTGGTAAAGCAAATATATATATGGAAAAAAAAATCTCATTTTAATACTTTCCTTAATTAATTTATATGTGACATTGAAACCTTATTTCCAATCTTAATTTGTAATAGGTTGAAGCTGAGCAAAAGCGACGACATGAGGTAATAAAAGTAATGCACTCAAATATGTACTTTCTCTTGATGCATACATGCGTGTATTTATTTATGAATATTCATTATTAATGTGATATAATATTTTCATTGACCTACGCAGCTGATTAAAAGGAAACAATCAACAAAGGCACAGAAAGTAACAGAAAAGTTGAGAACAATGAGGAGGAGCGTGAGCCTGGTTTGGTAAATTAGATATATTGATGTATGAACATATAATATATATTTAGCAATGTCAATATAAAGCTGACAAAACTTTATGATATAAATATAAACTGAAAAGTAAGGTGTACTCTCAAGAGGGGGTGAATTGGGATTTACGAATTTTTTTATAAATCTTTTTACTAAGTCTTTCCCAACTATTTTATATTCAGCAATCACACAAGTATAATTGATTTGCAATCACAAGTACACCTAAGAACCAATTTAAGATTAAATCTTTATGAATGAAAAATCGACTTGAATAGAAGTTCAGAGATTTTATTTTACAACGCTTTGCAACTTTATCAATATTCCTTTCAGCAATTTAATTCAAAATCCGAACCCAATTTATCTTTTGAATATGCCAATCCAATCAACAAGATAAGGTTGATTTCACAATATGAAACAAAATAAAAATTTCAGTAAGCTTCCAAAATTCAGACTTTGATATCAAATAAGTTTCTTGAACTTAAGTAACTAACTGATCAATAAGTTAATAAGTTTTTATGTTTATCAATCAACGTATTCCCTAAAATTAAAGTTTCTACAATTCCCAATAACAAATTAATTTTCAGCAACTAAGTAAGCATCCACACAATTAATATATACAAAAAATTTAAGAGAGTATGGAAGAGAGAGAAAGACCGGATTTTTACAAGGTTCGATCCAAAGCCTACGTTCTTGCCCCAAGCAACCGCTGTGAGGATTCCAACTTTTTTTATTAGGCCAAAGTTACAACCTCTCTCCTTCTCAAGTGGAGTTCCCTCTCTAACGAGAATCCCCTCTCGTTAGTCCAATGATTCAATCCCCTGAATCGTAAAAAACGACAAGAGAAACAAGAACAATTTTGTGTACAAGAAACACTCTCAAAAGAGCTTATTAATACAGTTAAAATTAAAATATACTTCAGCAATTTATCAATATAAAGATTTTGAAGCTCAGATATATATCACCATGGATTTATTCTTAGATTGAAATCTCAGTAGAAAAATCAGAGTACAGTGAGAATTTATCAGTAAGAACTCAGCAATGAACTTTTAGCAAAGTGTATTCAGTAAGAGAGCATTGAGAGTATGAGCAAAAGCTTGGGTGCTGATTGCTATTGATTGTTGGATTTCAAATTCTTGAAATTAAATTGTATTTATATAGTTTAAAAAGCACTTTTCGTATTCCCCAAGTTACTTGGTGTGTTTCTCAAGTTTTCTCATTGTTTGGAATCCAAGCAATCTATTATGGAAACATTTCCTCCCTATTTTAAATTTAAATAATCGAAGGTCAGTCGACTGAACTATCAAGGTCAGGCGACTATGCCTTTATAAATCAGCGAAATTTCAAATACAGAATGGGGTTAGTCGCTTGATCCTGAGAGGTCAGTCGCATGATGCTATTCTGTCTGTTTATTTTTCATCAGCATAAAATGTCAGTCGCCTGTTCAAGTATGGTTAGTCACCTGATACTATTCTATTTGCTTAATTTATTTAGCATAAAATATGTCAGTCATCTGAGCTTGCATCTTTCCAAAAAGTTCATTTTATTCAATACGTTAAACCTTCAATTTTTGAAAAACTTATATAAGACTTAATTTAAAATCATTTTCTAAAATTTTCAAAATCAGGTTACTAAGTCAATATTGAACCCTAAGAGCTTCAATCACTTACATTGAAAAATATGTGAAGTACTAACATGAGACGTCTTAAAAAACTATGACCTTTCTAATTACTTAGTCTTATTGTGTAGCTTCTTTTCTTCAAGTATAGCTTGATTTCAAGCTTCAAAAGTCTACAGTTTTATAAAATCTTCTTTCTTGAAGCAGAAGCTTCCATAAGACTTGTAAGCACTTGATCTTGTATTCACATACTTGAATCTTGAAATATCATTTAACCAAATATGTTAAGTTTCCTTGATTTGTTATCATTAAAATAAGATTCGTAAGTCTTGTTAGGTCAATAATCTCCCCTTTTTTTTATGATGAAAAATAAGAAGTAAAAGTGAGTGAACCTTAATAAGGTTCTCCTTTACAAAAAGTATACTCTTAACATCTTTCGAAAAATAAATCATTTATTAATTTGATGGTATATCAAATTGTATTAAAGTCAGTTTCAGATTCAATTGAAGGTCATATTTCAAGATCATCATATCACAAATGAATATCAACAATGTATATCTCAGTCGTGCCATGCCATATTTTCAGATATTTCAATTTTAATGCTTAGTTGTGTTAATATCAATTTTGCTAAATAATTCTCCCCCTTTTGACATCAATCAAAAAGAGAGGCGTGACAAGCAAAACATAGAGCAATATTAAGCAAAAAAGGAAAAATAAAAAAAAGAATGATATTTATCAGAAGGTGTCCAAAAACAGCATGAAATACATTCAAACAGAGAAAACATAGGTATGAGATAAAAAATACAAAATAATAACTAAAAATCAAGCATACCATCATCAGTTGCTTCTTCTTCATCTTCTCCAGTTCCTGCTTCATCATCTTCTTCTTCGTCAATTTCCTCTTCATCTCCTGCTTGGTCAGATCCATCATCACTTGCATTAGCAGAACTAATCTCCATAAGATTTGTTCCTCGAGAAGAACTAGCCAAGTGTTGTTTAATACGACCAACTCATTGATTTAGTGAAGAAAATTTGGTTTGAGGAGATGCAAAATTAGTTTGAAGAGATTGAAGTACAGATCTCATGTCACCACTAAAGGTGGTGAATTGTTGATGAAAAGGGAGAAACCATGAAGGTGCAGCATCAGCGTGAGGAGTAGGTTGTTGAGGTTGTGGCTCAAGAGCTTGTCTTTGCTATCGCCCTCCTTTATAAAACCTACCTTGCTCATGTTTCTCATATCCCATTTAATTTAGTTTAGTGGAGGAAAAGATCATAGTGGGTACATGAGGATGAGCAAAGAGGAGGTTTAGAATTCCTGTATAAGGTAAAAAAACTCGGCGGGCTTCAGTTCGAGATATCATACACTTAAGAATTAAGCTCAATAAATCAAATTTCTTTTCTTTCAGCAAACACCACATAACGAAACAGTCTAAATATAATATGTATTCATGAGGACCAACCTGAGGAAGGATGTTGTATATGATGATCTTCTGGAGGATTTGTGCCTGAAGGTTCAATTGTTTATAAAGTGGGGGATTTCCAAAGTAAATAGGCTCCTCGGTCATGATTAGTGGCAAAAATTCTTCAAGGGTAAATCCTTGTTCCATAATCCATGATTGTCTAAATGTTAGACATTCAAACTCTCCTTTGCGAATATTGAAAATGCTGGCCAAAGTCTGTGGAGTAAGGGCGATGGATTTGCCCATAACTTTGGTAGTAGTTACCGATTCTCCTTTAGTGATGTTTGCCTAGAAGATCTTATCCAGGTTAGGATAAAGTATTCTGACTTGATATGTAATGAACTTCTTCCATCCTAAGTTCCTAAACATGGGTAATACGTCTAGAAATTCTTCTTCGAAAAATGTAGTGTCTAGAACCTTACCAAAAATAGGATTAGAGGAATGAATATACTCCCTGTATATACGCTTGGCGTTTGGAGCTACAAGCCATTGTTCAATATTCTCGCTGCTGTCTTTCCCAGAAGTAGAACCTTTGTGGCCAGTGTTTTTCGTTCATGGCATTTTAATCTTAAGAAAAATCAACCAATAAAAGCCCTAGATATTGTGAGCAAATGATGTAGGAAGATGGGATTCATGATTTAATTGGAGACTTTTGAGTGTAGAAGTGATTTAGTTCGAAGGAAAATGAGAGTAGAAGAGGGACGAACCAGGGTCAGTTGACTGGGAATCTGAAAAGTTAGGGTTTTGCGTACTATGAGTATTTAAATTGCTCTTAGTCAGTAGACTAATATCAAGTGTCAATTGCATGACATTTTAGTGCAATTAAATTTTCCCAGACAGTAGCATGTTAGTCGACCTTACTTATCCTGAAATATTAACAAAGTTAGTAAGGGTTAAGTTGACTGATACATGTAGTTTAGTCGCCTGACTTCTCTTGTGTTTCAAATTTTACTTTGCTGAACAACTTCTATGCCATGTAACAATCCTAGTTCTCTTCTTATTGATATAAATCTATCTTTTGAAAGAAGGTTGGTAAAAATATCTGTCCATTGGTCACTTGTATTTACAAATTCAAGTATGATATCTTCTTTTTGCACATGATCTCCTAAAAAAATGATGTCTTATGTATATATGCTTGGTTCTTGAGTGTGATATGGGATTTTTGGAAATATTAATGACACCAGTATTATCACACTTTATAGGTATAGTTGAATATTCCAATTTAAAATCCTTTAATTGTTGTTTCATATAGAGTGTTTATGCACAACAGCTGCTTGCTGCCACATACTCAGCTTCAGCAATAGACAAGGCTACAAAATTTTGTTTCCTAGAGAACCAAGACATAAGAGATCATCCTAGAAAGTGACAAGTACGACTTGTGCTTTTTCTATCAATTTTACAACCAACATAATTAGCATCTGAATAGCTAATCATTTCATGGCCGATGTCTTTAGGATACCATAGACCCAAGTCAATAGTACCAATTAAATACCTTAGGATTCTTTTTACGGCTATTTTGTGAGATTCCTTAGGGACTAACTGAAACCGAGCACACATGCACAAACTGAACATAATATCCAATCTACTAGCTGTTAAATATAGTAGACTTCCTATCATGCCTTGGTAATATTTCATATCTACTGGTTTTCCTTTCTCATCCTTATCAAGGCTTATAAATGTGCTCATTGGGGTTCCTATAGGTTTACTACCTTCCGTATCAAACTTCTTAAGCATTTCTTTTATATATTTTGATTGATTTATGAAGGTTCCATTTTTGGCTTGCTTTATTTCAAGTCCTAGGAAGTAATCTAATTCTCCCATCGTACTCTTATCAAATTCCTCTTGCATACATTGTGCAAAGTCTTAATATAGGTCTTCGTTTGTTGCACCAAATATGATATCATCTATGTAGATTTGAATGAGAAGCATATCTTTATTTTTAGATTTGATGAATAATGTGTTGTTTACCTTTCCTCTAGAAAAATCATTTTCTAATAGAAATCCACTTAACCTCTCATACCAACCCTAGGGGCTTGTTTTATAACCATATAATGCTTTTGTTAATCTAAACACATTATCAGGGTTATGAATATCCTCAAAACCAGGAGGTTGTGCTACATAGACTTCTTTATTTTAAATCCATCTAAGAATGCACTGTTCACATCCATTTGATAGAGTTTAAATTCTTTGTGAGATGCATAGGCTAATAAGATTCTTATGGCTTTCATTATAGCTATGGGAGCAAAGGTCTCATCATAGTCTATTCATTTTTCTTGATTATAACTATGAGCTACAAGTCTAGCTTTATTTCGAACAACTATTCCATTTTAATCATTTTTATTCCTAAATACCCATTTGGTTCCAATGGTCGAATGATTAGTGGGTATGGGAACTAAATTCCATACTTTATTTCTCTCAAACTGATTCAATTCTTCTTGCATAGCTACTATCCAAGAATCATCACTTAAGGCTTCTTCTATGTTCTTGGGTTCTTCTTGAGAGA
Source organism: Malania oleifera (assembly GCF_029873635.1). NCBI lineage: Eukaryota > Viridiplantae > Streptophyta > Magnoliopsida > Santalales > Ximeniaceae > Malania > Malania oleifera. Next base: position 47,459,631 of record NC_080418.1, read on the forward strand.
GAAATGCATAATGATTACATAGCTTTTTAGTGAGGATCTAGTAGAGACCCCACGTGAAGGCTCACTAATGATTTGGTCTTTTGGGTGATTCCTTACAAACTTGCATTCTTTAGGTAGTTCGGAATTTTCTAAAGATTCATCATTTGAGGTTGATTCATTGTTCTCATTTTTGACTTCTCTTATTTCTAAGCCTTCTAGTTTTTGTGTTGTTTCAACTTCCTCAATATTAGATGCTTTAGTGAAAGGATTTACCTCATCAAAGGTTACATGTATTGATTGTATAATTGTGAGTGTTCTCTTGTTGTAGGTTCCAAATGCCTTACTATTTACTGCATATCCTAAGAATATTCCTTCATCTGATTTTGTATCGAATTTTCCTAAGTCATCTTTATCATTAAACACAAAACACTTGCATCCAAATACCTAAAAATAAGATATGTTAGGTCTTTTTCCTTTCCATAGTTCATAGGGGGTCTTGTCTAGGTTTTATCTTATGGAAACTCTATTTGAAAACTAAGGTGTAGTCCCAAGAGGGGGGGGAATTGGATTTAAAATTTTATTTTAATTTTCTTCAACAAATTCTTGGCTTCTTGTTGATTTATCAAATGCACAATGAATACTTAAAACAAAATTCAATTCACATCCACAACACAAGTATTTAAACAATCAAGTAACCAATCAATCAATCAAGCCAATCAATTTTCCAATCAACCACAATATCCAAACTAAGATATAAGATTCAACTTTTGTTTGTTTGCAGCCCTGTAATTATGACAGTTTGATTCAAGCCATGTGGTAATGAATTTGCTTTCTCAAAAATGTTTTTCAACAAAACATTCACACTCTTTCCAAAATTCAGAATTCAAATAAACTCTTAGTTAATTTATATTTGGGATGTTAACCAATTAATGTACTCCCTTATGGTTTCCGCAAAGTAGGGATTAACCAACGTACTCCCTTTCGATTTCCGCAACCCAAATCAAAATTAGACTTTAAGTTTATTTAATTTTCAAATTTACGTAGTATATATGATTAAGAAATTAAATCATCCATGCAGTTTGTATGTGTTGAAAATAAAGAGCAAGGGAAAGAGAGAATGAGACCACGACTTTTACGAGGTTCCTCTTATACCTAGCCTACGTCCTCGCCTTTGTAAACCACCAAAGGATTCACTGAAACAGTTCCTTTGTAGTGACCTGAAGAATAATAGCATTTTAGTAATAATAAGAGGGAGAGAAATAGAATCAGAAACAGAAGGAGACTGTAGACTTCGTCGATGACATTGCATTTTGGAAATAATATTAAATAATCATAGTTTCAGAAAATTGCCAAGTTTCATCAACGAACACAGGGCCTCGTCGACAAATTTTGTGAAGGGCTCATCAATGAGGTGACGTGTCTCGTCGACAAACCTAGCCCTATAAATAGTGGAAACTCGGGATATTTCTCATTTCTCTCATCGCCTCTCTCTCTCCTCTCTTTCTCTTACGACTCCCTTTCCCTTCTCTCTTCAATTCCAGCCCCACTAGTCACCAGATCGACGATCCGAGGCTACCACCACGCTCCTGGCGGAGTTCTCTACGAATCTGCTAGAGCGGATCGTCAGGAAAACAGAGTTGGATTTCATCCCAAATTCAGGGTAAGGCCTTTTAGCTAGTTTTTGGCTTTCTAGAAGTTATAGGAAATGATATAGAAAGAAAAATATTGATGTTTAGTTCTGTCAAATATTGTTTTCAGGGTGTTGTAAAGAAGGCCCTCTGGGTATCGGGCTAGAGTACAGTAGAGGCTTTTCAAAGTTAAGGTAAGGGAAATATGTTATGTTAGGAAATTTCTAAATATTATATAGTTTATTTATTTACGAAAATTACGTATTTTAGTATGGTGTGGCTTGTGATTATGTATATGGTACGGGGATATGTTTTACGAATTTAGTTTCCTGATTTTATGAATTTCAGTATTATGGTTATACGAACTTTAGTATGATGATTTTATGGATTTCAGTACCCTGATTTTATGAATCTCAGTACCATGATTATACGAATTCCAGTATTACGAATATGCAGTTCCATGTTATGATTATTCAGATTTCAGTACGTTATGCAGCATCATGGTTATTTCAGTACTTTAGAATCATGGCAAATCAGTTAGTTATGTATAGAAATATATTATATGATATCAGACCCTGTTGGACTTATAGCTACAGAGCATGGTACCGTTGCTACAGATACTATGTTACTTTACGAGTGCAACCACCTATTCAGATATACGTGGTAAAGTCGACCACCTAGGTCCTTCAAGAGGTTAGGCTCCCCATCTAGATATGGGTTAAGGTGGGCAAGTCGATTGATGGAGTACAGTGATTTATTCCTGGTTGGCTAGCTAGGGTAAATCCAGCCTACGGGCCGTACAACCTTATCATGAGAGGGCATGTCATGACATAGATAGCCACAGGGAACAGTTTCAGTTACTATTACACACATATGGATTTACAGATTCAGGGACCCTACTTATGTACACTAGAAGTATTTTGAATTATAACCTACAATACTGTTATGTTAAGCAACATGGAAAAAGGGATGCATTTTCTTACTTATACTGTACTTAACATCTCCGGTTATACATGTTTATATGAAATCAGGTTTTGCATAATATTGTTAGCTCATTTGCCACACACTAGTAATAGCATATTTCTTCTTACTGAGCGTTGGCTTATCCCAGTGTTGAAACATTTTTCAGGTGATCCAGGTAGGCGAGCATATCAGACTCGCAAATAGAGGGGTGTCTATAGTGCCCTGTCAGCAAAGTGAGTATGTTTTAGGAGGATTTTTGTATTACCATAGCTAGTTGAGGGTATTTTGGAAAATTCAGATATATGTGTATATGAGGAAAACATGTAGTACTCTAGTATTGAGTGATATTGGTTCTATATTGTATATAATAGTTATGGTTATGTTTATATGATTTTGCTTCTCGCTGCTTAGGTTAATATTGTGGTATGAGAGTATATCAATTACTACAGTGGAAAAAAAATCAATTTATTAAGCAGGTCGCTACAGTTTGGTATCAGAGCCTAGGTTTGCTAGGTTGTGTAGACTTTAGAGTGCAACAAAAGCAATACCAGAGTATAGGAAAAGGGAATTAAGGTTTGTTCTGTGTCTGGGTACAGGATTTCCATAGTGGTTTCTGTGCTTTTCCTGGGGTGACAATTTTAGGAAAACCATAGTAAACTATTGTCGGATCGTGTGTCTAGATGGCAGAACCGGATATTGGTTAAGGATAGGGAAGGTAGTTGATTTAGAGTTGGTACAGGATAGGTCCGTATAAGGAATAAGTGCTTAAGTGTGTTTCTTATTTTCAGGATAGACCCAGGGAGTAGTGGCACGAATGCTGGGGAGGACAGACCAGGACCATCCAGCATAGGTGGAGGAGATACTGATGTTGTGCTACGCAGTGTCACTCAGCAGGTGATGGCTGAGATGGCCAGGAGTTCTGGGGAGCGTGACTGTTCGATTGGGCAGTTTACACGTATGAAGCCCTCATCCTTTGTTGGAGGAGATGACCCTACTGTATCTGAGAATTGAGTCCAGAATATCGAGGAGATGTTGGCGGTGCTTCCATATACAGATGAGCAGAAGGTAGCATTTGCCACTTTTAAACTAACAAAGGAGGCGAAGTGCTGGTGGAGAGCAGCGCGTCTGATAGAGGAGCAGAGTCCGGTTCTAGTTCCAGTGACGAGGGACCAATTCAAGGATATGTTCTTCGAGCGATATTTCCTTGCTATTGTTCGGAGTGCGAAGGCAGCAAAGTTTCTGCATTTGGTACAGGGCAGATGATTGTATCTCAGTACGCGGCTCGGTTTGTCTAGTTGTTGCGTTTTCCTCCACATCTAGTGCCTGATGAAGAGAAGAAGGCGAGGAAGTTTGAAGAGGGACTAAGACAGAATCTGTTTGAGCATGGGATTGGCTTCAGGGCTCATACATTCACAGAGGTTGTAAACAGAGCTGCGATCATTGAGAGTGGTATTCAGAGGGGTGTGGCAGCTCAGAGTCCCTGCACCTCAAGGTTCCCAGGCTAGCACTAGTAGGGGTCCATAGAGAGGTGGTTGTGGTAGGGGTGACCAGAGGCAGATGGCAGGACCTCGTGGGAACCAGGGTGCGCAGACTTACCTGGTTTGTTAGACATATGGGAAACATCATTTGGGAGAGTGCCGGGTAGGCAAGGGTGTATGTTATCATTGTGGGAGATGAGGTCACGTGATGCGTGATTGCCCAGGTGAGCAGGATCAGGTCCTAGCACCCAAGCCTTATTAAGAAGGATATCAGGCAGCACAAGGAGGATACCAGGCACCTTGTGGTGGTCAGCAGAGGAATGTGGCCCCAGGACGAGTATACGCTCTGACGCCAGGAGATGCAGAGACTGCTATGGATGTGGTGATAGGTATATTTACTGTTTCATCATATCCAGTTATTGTTCTTTTTGACTCGGGTGCTACACATTCTTTTATTTCTACATCTTATGTTAAATTATGTGAGGGTGAGACCCAGTCATTAGATATAGCACTATTGGTAGCTACACCATCAGGATCAGTGATCAGATGTCAGAGGGTACTTAGAGGCTATCCGATAGAAATTCAACAGAAAGTGTTACCGGCAGATCTGGTTTTGTTTGATACGTGTGGGTTCGACATAATACTCGATATGGACTGGTTGGCTGCCAATCATGCCAACATTGATTGTTTTCAGAAAGAAGTCATTTTCAGACCACTTGGAGAGCAGGAATCCAGATTCGTTGGTTCATGGGTACGTGCTCCAACACAGCTAGTGTCAGCCGTGCAGGCGAACAGATTACTCTTGGATGGAGGTTAGGGGTTTGTAGCATTTGTGAAAGAAGCATCTGAAAATGAATTGAAGATTGACAGCATCCTAGTGGTACAAGAATTTCTATATGTTTTTCCAGAGGAGCTACCAGGGTTGCCTCCTGTGCGCGAGGTAGATTTTCCTATAAATTTACCTCCAGGGACTGCGCCAATCTCTAAGGTTCCGTATCCTATGGCTCCAGCTAAATTTGGTGAATTAAGGGACCAGTTGCAGGATTTGTTGAACAAGGGGTTTATACGACCCAGTGTATCGCCATGGGGAGCTCTAGTATTGTTCGTAAAGAAGAAAGACGGGTCCATGAGGATGTGCATTGATTACAGGGAGATAAACAAAGTTACTATCAAGAATAAATATCGTCTACCCTGTATAGACGATTTGTTTGATCAGCTCCAGGGTACACGGGTATATTCCAAGATTGACCTCAGATCCAGGTATCATCAAGTGAGAGAAAAAGCGAAAGACGTCGTGAAGACAGCCTTCAGGACTAGGTATGGGCACTATGAATTTCTTGTTATGCCTTTTGGTTTGACGAATGCCCCGACTGTGTTCATGGACTTGATTAACAGAGTTTTTCACCAGTTTCTAGATCAGTTTTAGTAGTTTTCATTGATGATATACTGGTGTACTCAAGGAGTTTTGAGCAGCATGAGGTGCATTTAAGGCAGGTGTTGCAGACTCTTAGGGAGGAGAAACTTTATGCAAAGTTGAGCAAGTGTGAATTCTGGCTAGAGAAGGTGGCATTTTTAGGCCATGTGATTTCAGGAGACGGTATAGCAGTGGATCCTAGTAAGATTGATGCAATGGTGAATTGGGATAGGTTGAGGAATGTGCAGGAAGTCAGGAGCTTCTTAGGATTGGCAGGTTATTACCGTCGTTTTGTTGAGGGGTTTTCAGCCTTGTCAAGTCCTCTTACGCGGTTGACTAGGAAAAATGCCAGATTTATGTGGGATGAAGAGTGTGAGCAGAGCTTCCAGGAATTAAAGCAGCGGCTCGTCACTGCACCAATTCTTACGATTCCATCGGGTGGCGATGGTTATGTTATCTACAGTGACGCGACCTTGAAAGGGCTCATTTGTGTGTTGATGCAGCATGGTAGGGTGGTGGCGTATGCGTCCAGACAGCTGAAAGAATATGAGAAGAACTACCTTACTCACGATCTAGAATTGGCTGCGGTGGTACATGCATTGAAGATCTGGAGGCATTACCTTTATGGTGAGAGGTGCGAGATATTTTCTAATTATAAAAGCCTGAAATACATTTTTACATAGAAAAAATTGAATATGCGGTAGAGGAGGTGGTTGGAGTTCATCAATGATTACGACCACACCGTTAGTTACCACCCAGGTAAAGCAAATGTGGTAGTAGATGCACTGAGTCGTAAGTTAGGAGACACGGCACAGTTAGCAATGATAATTCAGCATCCGATTCAGATGGACTTAGAAAGACTTGGTGTAGAGTTAGTGGAGGATGATTCTCAGGAATTTATGGCTAGTTTGGTTGTATAGCCCATGTTATATGAGAAGATTAAAGCTGCTCAAAGAGATGATCCAGAGTTAGTGGAGGTGATAGCCAGAGTTCAGGACGGTCAGAGGAAGGAGTTCAGTATTTCTCATGATGGGGCTCTGAGATTTCGCACTAGATTGTGTGTGCCTGCAGATGATAGCATCAGGAGGACGATTTTAGAGGAGGCACACAGATCTCTATACACTGTTCATCTTGGCAGTACGAAAATGTATAAGGATTTGCGAGATTCTTTATGGTGGAGTGGCATGAAGAGGGAGATAACAGAGTTTGTGCAGTAGTGTTTGACGTGCCAGTAGGTTAAGGCTGAGCACGAGAGACCGGCTGGTCAGTTGCAGCCACTTTTCATTCCCGAGTGGAAGTAGGACCACGTATCCATGGATTTTGTTACTGGGCTGCTGCCAGCGTTGCATGGTCAGGATGCCATCTGGGTGATAGTTGATAGATTGACGAAGACAGCGCATTTTCTGCCCATTAAAGTCAGCTATCCTATGAACCGATTAGCAGAGATATATATACAGGAGATTGTACGATCCCATGGAGTGCCGGTATCCATAGTCTCACACCGTGATCCAAATTTTACATCACGATTCTGGAGGAGTTTGCAGGAGGCACTAGGGACTCAGTTAACATTCAGCACAACTTTCCACGCTCAGACCGATGGTCAAACTGAGAGAACCATCTAGGTATTGGAAGATATGCTTCGTGCTTGTGTGCTAGACTTTGTAGGAAGATGGATTTAGTTTTTGCCGTTAGTTGAATTTGCTTATAATAATAGTTATCAGGCTAGCATCGGCATGGCACTCTATGAAGCATTATATGGTAGGAGATGTAGATCTCCTCTTTTCTAGGATGAAGTTGGCAAAAGGCGAGTTTTGGGTCCCGAGATAATTCAGCAAGCATGTGATAAAGTCTGACTTATTCATGATAGGATCAGTGCAACGCAGAGTCAGCAAAAAAATTATGCAGATACTCACCGCCTTGAATTGGAATTTGGAGTAGGTGATCATGTCTTTCTAAGGATAGCACCACTGAAGGAAATTTTGAGATTTGGGAAGAAGGGTAAGTTGGGCCCTAGGTTTATTGGCCCTTTTGAGATACTTGAGAAGATTAGGTTAGTAGCCTATCGGCTGGCTTTACCGCCATCCTTATTCCGAGTTTATGGCGTATTTCATGTTTCTATGTTGAGGAAATACGTCCCAGATCCTTCCCATATCATCAGCCATGCAGAACTGGAAGTCAGTGAGGCTTTAACGTATGAAGAAGTACCAATTTAGATTTTGGACAGAAAGGTTCAGACTTTACGCACGAAAGAAATACAGTTAGTTAAAGTTTTGTAGAGGAATCACACCATAGAGGAAGCTTCTTGGGAACTCGAGGAGCATATTAGATAGAGATATCCACAGTTGTTCCAAGAGGAATAGAGATACCCCAGTAAAGTATAATAGTTAGATAAGTTTCTTTTGTAGGCACATGTATTGATCTTGGATAGTAGATAGTTTTTACTTTTATACGTGTAATTTCCTAGAACATGGTATGTAACCACCGTATTCCTCTGCCATAAGTGAGGGCAGGTAATAAAATAAGTAGACCCTTTTATTTATTGAATGATAGAGAATATAGATAAAGATACAAATAGTAAATTTTGAGGACGAAATTTTATAAGGAGGGGAGAATGTAGTGACCCAAAGAATAATAGCATTTTAATAATAATAAGAGGGAGAGAAATAGAACCAGAAACAGAAGGAGGCCGTAGACTTCGTCGATGACATTACATTTTGGAAATAATATTAAATAATTATAATTTCAGAAAATTGCCAAGTTTCGTTGACGAACAGAGGGCCTCGTCGACGAATTTTGTGAAGTGCTCGTCGGCGAGGTGACGTGTCTCGTCGACGAACCTGGCCCTATAAGTAGTGGAAACCTGGGATATTTCTCATTTCTCTCGCCGCTCTCTCTCTCCTACGACTCCCTCTCCCTTCTCTCTTCAATTTCGGTCCCACCAATCACCGGATTGACAATCCGAGGCTACCACCATGCTCCTGGCAGAGTTCTCTGCAAATCTGTCGGAGCAGATCGTCGGGAAAACAGAGTTGGATTTCATCCCAAATTCAGGGTAAGGCCTTTTAGCTAGTTTTTGGCTTTCTGGCAGTTATAGGAAATGATATAGATGGAAAAATACTGATGTTTAGTTCTGGCAAATATTGTTTTCAGGGTGTTATAAAGAAGGCCCTACGGGTATCGGGCTAGAGTACAGTAGGGGCTTTTCAAAGTTAAGGTAAGGGAAATATGCTATGCTAGGAAATTTCTAAATATTATACAATTTATTTATTTACAAAAATTACATATTTTAGTATGGTGTGGCTTGTGATTATGTATATGGTACGGGGATATGGTTTACGAATTTAGTTTCCCGATTTTATGAATTTCAATATTATGGTTATACGAACTTCAGTATCATGATTTTATGGATTTCAGTACCATGATTTTATGAATCTCAGTATCATGATTATACGAATTCTAGTATTACGAATATGCAGTTCCATGTTATGATTATTCAGATTTCAGTACGTTATGCAGCATCATGGTTATTTCAGTACTTCAGAATCATGGCAAATCAGTTAGTTATGTATAGAAATATATTATATGATATCAGACCCTGTTGGACTTGCAGCTACAGATACTATGCTACATTACGAGTGCAACAACCTATTCAGATATACGTGGTAAGGTCGACCACCTAGGCCCTTGAAGAGGTTAGGCTCCCCATTCAGATATGGGTTGAGGTGGGCAGGTTGATTGACGGAGTACAGTGATTTATTCCTAGTTGGCCAGCCAGGGTAAATCCAGCATATGGACCGCACAACCTTATCATTAGGGGGCATGTCATGACACAGATAGCCACAGGGAACTGTTTCAGTTACTATTACATACATATGGATTTACAGATTCAGGGACCCTACTTATGTACACTAGAAGTATTTTGAATTATAACCTACAATACTGTTATGTTAAGCAACTTGGAAAAAGGGATGCATTTTCTTACTTATACTGTACTTAACATCTCCGGTTATACATGTTTATATGAAATCAGGTTTTGCATAATATTGTTAGCTCATTTGCCACACACTAGTAATAACATATTTCTTCTTACTGAGCGTTGGCTCATCCCAGTGTTGAAACATTTTTCAGGTGATCCAGGTAGGCGAGCAGATCAGGCTCGAAAATAGAGGGGTGTCTGTAGTGCCCTGTCAACAAAGTGAGTATGTTTTGGGAGGATTTTTGTATTACCCTCGCTAGTTGAGGGTATTTTGGAAAATTCAGATATATGTGTATATGGGGAACACATGTAGTACTTTGGTATTGAGTGATATTGGTTCTATATTGTATATAATAGTTATGGTTATCTTTATATGATTCTGCTTCTCGCTGCTTAGGTTAATATTATGGTATGAGAGTATATTAATTACTACAGTGGAAAAAAAATCAATTTATTAAGCAGGTCGCTACATCCTTCGCTAGGCGGAACAACACCATTTACACACTCCTTTAGTAGGCTAGAGCCCGCCTATCCAAGTGATATCCCCTCACTAGGTCACTTCTTCAATAGGCTAGAGCAGCACCTCTCTAGACGATACCCCACGCTTAACCAACGATCCAAACACCTTGGAATGTCAAAGTACTGTAAGAACCACAAGATACAAGTTACGTACAAGTATACTGTCACAAAGAGTAGATTAGTACAATTTCAAAACTATATACTTCAATATAATTTGAAATATGAGATTCAGATTGAAGCTTTAAAAAAATATCACCGAATAGTTCTTTCAATGGATGAAAGAATTATAACTTGTAGTACAAGATTGATGATTTGGAATAAGCAAATCCTCAGTAGACTTCATGCAAGTTGAGAGTGAGAGAGCAAAGCTTGTCGTAAAGACTCATTTGACTCTTCTTTTCTTTGAGTTCTCTTTATTGCTGAGCTTTAATGATCCTGAATTTGATTGTGAGCTTTCAAGATTTATCTCTCTTGATCTTTCAAAATTGCTTTAGATTTTGAGCTTCATTGATCTTTGAGCTTTCCATGTTGATCACTTGAGCTTTCATTCTTGAAACTTTTTCTTTAATATCAATGCTCTCATGATCTTCAAGTTTTAATCCATACCTTAAGCTTGATATAATCATCCTTCTTTGAAGTACAAGCTTTCATGAATTCTTTAACCTTGCATTCATCATTGAGTCCTGAAAAGACATCACTAAACAAAGCATGTTAAGTTCTACTTGTTTGTTAGCATCAAAAAAGGATGTTAAGTCTTGTAAGACTAACACTATTCATCACATAACATGTGGTATTTACCGTTTCAGCCCAAAAATACTTAGGTAGTTTATGCTCATTTAGCATGGTCCTAACTATTTCTTGAAGTGATCTATTCTTTCTCTCAGCAACTTCATTTTGTTGAGGAGTTCAAGGTGCTGAGAAATTGTAATCTATTCCATGTTCATTACATAATTTATCTACTTCTTTATTGTTAAGTTCTCTTCCTTAATTACTCCTAATATTTAAAACACTGCACCCTTTTTCATTTTGGAGTCTTTTGCATGAGTTAATTAGCATCTTCATCCTTAAAGGCTAAGAAGAGTACCCAGGTAAACCTAGAGTAGTCATCAACAATGACGAAAGCATAATTCTTTCCTCCTAGACTTTGTGTTCGGGTACAGCCAAATAAATCTAAGTGTATGAGTTCTAAGGGCCTACTAGTGGAAATATGTTTCTTTCTTTTGAAGCTAGTTTTAGTTTGCTTTCCAAGTTGGCATGCATAACGTATTTTTTCTTTTACAAACATAGTACTGGGTAGTCCTTTGACTAAATTCTTTTTAGCTAATTTAGAAAGTAATTCCATACTTGCATGTCCTAGTCTTCTATGCCACAACCAGCTTGCTTCATTCATAGCTGTTAAGCATGTAATTTCTTGAGATATTACATTTTCAAGGTTTATACAATACACATTATCAACTCTATTTGTTGTGAATAAGATATCATGATTTTCCCTATTATTAGCTATGCATTTGTCGTGTTTTAAGATTACATCAAAGCCTTTGTCACTTAATTGACAAATGGTAAGTAAATTGTTCTTTAACCCATCTTCTAGTAAAACATCATCAATGGTTAAGTATGGTTCTTTACCTACTTTACCGATACCGATTATTTTTCCTTTGGCATTGTCTTCAAAAGTGACATATCCACCATCCTTATGCATTAATGTGGTGAAATTGGACTTGTCTCTACTCATGTGTCTTCGACACCCACTATCCAAATATCATTTGTGGGTGGTCCTAAAGCATACCTACAAGAAGGTTTCAAGGTGTTACTCTTTGGTATCCAAAACTTCTTAGGCTTTCTGGTTTCAAGTTTAGTTTCAGCCTTTACTCTCCATACTTTCTTGACTTTATTTTTTCTTTTAAATGAACATTCAAACTTTATGTGTCCATTTTTCTCGCTACAAAAAGTAAGGTTATTAGTGAAGGATTAAAACTGTCACTAATAATCACAAAACCGTCTCTAATAGTATTAGTGACGGTTTTATAAGTAATAGTGACGGTTTTGAACTAGTTGTTATACCTACCGCTACTAATAACTATTAGTGACAAATTTTAAAAGTGTCACTAATAATGGAGTATTATTAACGGATTATGACCATCACTAAAACCCTAATACCGTCACTATAGATTCTACATTGGCTCGGCTCAAAATCGTAACTAATAGTAGAGTATTGGTGACGAATTACAAAATCGTCACTAATAGTAGATTATTAGTGAAGGTTTCAAAGTTGTCACTAATAGTGCAGTATTAGTGATGAATTTAAAAACCGTCACTAATAACATACTAGTAATGACGAATTTAAAACCTTCACTAATACTTTATTATTAGTGACGTTTTTAAAATTCGTCACTAATACTGTACTATTAGTCATGGTTTTGAAACCTTCACTAATATTGACAACAATTATTAGTGATGGTTTTAAAACCGTCACTAATAATTTAAAATAAATATTTTTTTAATCATTAATTCCTATAAAATTTTCTGTAATTACATTTTCGCATACATAACATTAAACCATAATTACTATCAAATTCATAAATTATTCAAAATTCTAATTTAAATTAAAATACAAATATAAATACATTAAACAAATTCGATTAAATTTTAGAAATTTCCTCTTTTCAGCTAACAAAAAAAATTCAAATACAAATACATTATACAAATATAAATTGAAATATAGAAATTTCATCTATTTAGATAACAAGAAAAATACAAAAAAAATAATAAAAAGTTGCATCTAACTATAGTGCATGGCATCGTGCTGATGTTATACTAGCCACAAACCCTGTAAATCAAGAATTATAAAAAAAAAAATTAGTATACGATTTTTGAACTTATATGTATACGTACTATTAAGTATCAATGATTTGATAGCAAAATAATCGGAGATAGTTAAAAAAAAATGATACAATTTTAAATAGCTAAGATTTATCAGTTTAGACAAATTTTGGCAGCATTTCGTCTATAAATATGACATTTTCCATAGAGATATCCTCCAAAGCTGATTGTGTACACTAAACAGTTTACAATAATTCAACCAGTAATGAATTTTATGAGTGCATAAGACCTTCATATAATCAACATTAAATAATGTAATGTGTTTGTAGACACCCTATTTTTGCCCTAACCAAATAGAACACGGGGTCCCCTCTTATTATTTTCATTATTATTATTATTATTATTATTATTATTATTATTATTATTATTATTATTATTATTATTATTATTTTCCTATATTATTAGTACTTTACTATTATTTTGCTAGTATTTTTATTATCATTATTATTATTATTTTTCATTTTTGTTATTATACTAGTACTTTTATTATCTTTATTTTATTTTTCTTTACTATAATTATTTTTCATTTATTTTATTGTTTTTGATATATTATTATTATTATTATTATTAGCTTTAGTATCTTATTTTGGCTATTATTATTTTTATTATTTTTGGTAATGTTATCATCATTATTATTATTATTATTATTATTATTATTATTATTATTATTATTATTATTTATTACTTTTAATATTAGTATTATTACTTTATTTTTATTAATATTATTATTATTATTATTTTATCAATAGTATCTTCATTTTTATTTTTTACTATAATTATTTATTATTTACTATTAGTAGTATTATTATTATTATTATTATTACCTTATTATCCATATATTATTACTATAATAATAATTATTATTACTATTTCCATTTTCATTATTACCATAAGAATAAAAGTAAAAAAAAAAGAAAAAAGAAAAAGAAAATCAAAAAAAGGAATTTGTTTTAGGGTTTTGAAATTTTTTTTTTAATATAATGGCAAAGAGGCCAAGCAAAGGGAGGCAGCGGGGGGCACAGCGCACAAGGGAACCAAAAAAAAAAAAAAGATTTTTTCTGTTCTCCTTCTTCTTCTCCTTCGTCACCAGCCACCTTACCAGCCGCAGCCCCTGCTCACAGAGACGACCACGGCCTCTCCATTTTTCAGCCGAGCCCAGCTTCATCAACCCCACGCCCCTCTCCTTCACTCTCTTCTCCGACTCCGGCAACCACCCTGAGCCCAACTTCATCAGCCCCACGACCGGCGACGTCGCACGGGGCCATCACCGCCCTCTGCCAGCGAGCCAAACTCCCCTGCAGCAGCAGCAGAAGTTTCGTCTACAACTGGTCATCTTCATCCCCAACCGTCCCCTTCTGCAATCACCAGAGATCCATCACACCAGCAATTCCGACAGCCATCTCCATCACCGGCAACACGCACTGCAACTCCACAACCCTCACCACGCCGTCACCACCTACCAGACGCAGCACAGCTGGAAGCTTCTCCCAGGTAATCCTCTGCATGCCAGCCACAACGCACAGTGCACAAGTCCTGTTTATTTTGGTTTCACTTTATTGATTTTTTATTTTGCTATCACCCCCTTGTTTTGTTTTGTTTCTTTTTATTATTTAAGTTAATACTAATTTGTTTGTTCTCTGTTTTGTAAGATTCTTGTTAGGGGCTTATTTCAATGTTCAAAGATTAAATCTTATGGTCATGATTTGATTGTATATATATTAAATAAGTTAATTTTATGATACTTGTTAATGTCTATTTATTCATTCATTTATTCTTAAATATTAGACATAGTTGTAGAATCTTTATTGTGGAAATTCATTTTAATAGTTGAAGTTTGAAATCTTGTCGCATGAATCATATTGACAAAAGAGTTTTAAAGTTATAATATGAATTTTGGTATTTAAATGTCCTATTTATTTGAGTATATGATAGTCAATTTACATACCTAATATTAGGGCTGTGGTTGTATTCGTTAAAATATTAATGTTCATGTTATAAGGTGTATGTTGATATAATATTTGTTGTAGTATTTAGTTAATATTATTAATATAATTATTATTATTATTTTTGCTAGTTTTGGTTTGTCCTAATATCTAATGTCTTGATTTTTGTTTTTTTTTTTTCTTTGCGTATGCAGGTATATAGGTTTTTATGATTTTTGTAGTCATTTTAATTTTTGGTACTCAGGGTAAGTTTTGATTGTATTATTCATATAAGTTAATTTTCTTGAGTGCGGAATTTTTATAGTTGGAATTTGTCTAGATATTTAAAGTTTAATTTCATTTTATTCATTGGATTGTTAGTATTATTGTTGCATGTTTAATATGTAGTTAGAATAGTTATTGTAATTATTTACTTAATCCATATGTTTAGGGCTATTTAGGGTTTTCATCGTTGATGTATGTTCAATTTTAATTACTTAGGGTTTTCTTTATTGTATGTGTTATCTATACTCATATTAATATTTTCTGATATTTAGTATTCGTATTCTAATATTTTATCATGTTTACATATAAAGGTATCAATCATTATGGTAAGTTTAGTGTTTTGTTATATATTTTGCTATTATATTTAGTATGATATTGTATATAATATTACAGCATAATTATTATTTAGTTTCACTTATTAAGGCATTTTTTTATAGATGGAATTACCTTGTATAGTGTCTTGAGTGTTTTAATATATATATACATATGGTATTTTATTGCCTATTTTGAAAGTTGTAATATTTTAATAGATATGCTTATTATCATTACTATTTTTATATGCATTGTGATAATTTAATATTTTAACTTATTATCTTATGAATATATAGTAAAACCTCCCATACTAGTATTTTCCTATAAAAATTTTATATACAATTTTAAAATTTGAGAGCGTATTTTCTTAGATATTTTATTGATTTTTAATCCCTATGATTTTATTGCGGGGGTATGAGCCTTCAGGCATCACGTACCTTAAGCTCTGAGGGAATATATATGTATATATTATATTTATTTATTTATTTTTCATATGTATTTATAAATTCATAAGAAGGAGTAATTTAAATATTTATTAGGTTAACTTAGGGATAATTTCAAATTAATTAGGTACCGTTCGTAAGAACGGGCGCGTAGGGGGTGCTAGTACCTTCCCCTCACGTAACCGAACTCCCGAACCTAACTCTGGTAACGTAGACCCATTCTACCCCTAAAGGGTAGTAATCATGTGTTCTAACCACACTAAAAGTTTAGTGGCGACTCTGACATTCCATATTTTCCATGAAAATTAAAATTGATTTTTAGTTCGCCGCCCGGGGCACACGCGCTCCCGGGACGTCGCGACAGTGTTCATGCATTCCACAATCAATCTTTATCTGAATATAGTTCTATGAAAAAATAGAATGTGATGTTCATGGTTTACATGACTTCCTTAGGACTCAAAAACAACTATAATAATCAAATAATGCAAATGAGTCCATGATTGATAGAATTTTCACTTAGCATATGCAAAATTAAATTTAGAGATGAAGTTCAAAATTTATTTGAATTTCACTCATCCTTTCGAAAATGTTTTAATATTTTGCACACTATAATCATTCTCACAAATATGGTATATGACTTTGATTACTTTTAGGAAAAATTTAACAAATTTTCAGCAACATGTCGTTTGTAATAGATCATTTCCCAAACCTGCAAGTCACAAAAACATGCAAATCACCGGACTATTGCATCGTACATATGCTCAATGTGCTCAAGACAACCTTAGGACTCAAAAAATAAAGACAATGATATGCATGATAGTCCATAGGATTATGTTTTCCAAAATTATATAAGTTTAGAAAAAATTTTGCAGCATTTCTTCGGTAAATAGGACACTTTCCATAGAGAAATACTCCCAACATGTTGTTTGCAATAAATAATTCACAATAATCCAACAAATAATGAATTTTATGAGTGCACAAGATCTTCATATTAGCAGACAATGAAAAACACACCTAGCATACAACTAAGGATGTTGCACCTAAACAACTCTCAAACTAAACAGAAAACCAAATTTGAGAGCCAACAAAGGAAAGATAAGTGAAAAAAAACATAAAACAGAGTGTCCAATAACAGATGAATTAGACTTAGAGGAGATCAATACTAGGATACCAAGTTGTAAATTTAGAGAGGTAAAAGAGGAAAGAGAAGAAGATAAGAGAAAAAATAGGCGGCAGTTTGTTGGAGCATACATACCACTCCAAGTTCACCCTCTTATGTATTAATAATAATAAGACATGAAAAACTAGTCCATCTAATTGTAATGTATAAAGCTATCAATTAATGTACAGAAATGTAAACTTGTCACCATAATCCTTGAAAATCAAAATAAAACCTCACCCTATGTTGCATTTTCACTTTCAGTCTATTAGCATAACATGAATAAAAAGTTCCATCCTTTGGAATTTTCTAACTTTGCAAGAAGACGAACAACATAAAACAATGGTTTCCGTCATTATAAGTCCATTTCAGTGCATCATATCAAATAAAATAGGGCAAAACAATAGCCGTTCTTGTACATCCTCGAAATTACTTAGGGGAAACATGAACATGAAAAGCCATCCACATACAAGGAAAAATATGAATATCAGACAAGCATCCAAGTTTTCTAGAACCAAAGACACCTTGAACTAGCTTCCAACCAACATTTCCATTACTATCGAATAATATAAACAAAGTGTTGGACATGAGTGCATATATGTAGCATGCTAAAGAGTAAAGCCTATCCAAAACAACTCAACTTGTTAAAACTAGAGCATACAAATGTGTAGCTCAGTCCAGCTGAACTCAATAACAGCACATATTTTTAGGACAATTTCAAGAAAGAAGTCAACAAACAAATGCAATGACATTCTTTTGCTCATGAAAACTTGGGTCCATTTTAACTAGCAAAAAGTTCAAAAAAAATTTCCCTAAGCACGATCATAGTTTGTCCCAAGTACAACCAAAATCAATAATCCATCCACAAAGGACACATGTATAAGCATAATCAGCATATTACACCACTCCATGTTTCATGAAATTTTAAACAACTCATGTTTTAACTGTTCATATAGCAAATACAACTTGACTTCGAGAAACATGAATAAACCTTACCAACTTTTTGTAAAACAAAGAAAAATATCAAACCAAACATTTCCATTTGCAGTAAGAACCAATTTACTCCAATCCATTTGCAATATGCAATAACCAGCTCATGCATTAAAACACACATGCACATGAAAATTGACAGGAAAAAAAAAAGTCTCACTGTTTTTATTTGTATAATCAGAAGATATTTCAATTAGTATATAAAAAAAAACCCAATACGTTAGTTATTCCCACATCAAATATATAAATTGTACAATTCAAACCCACATCAAATATGTATGTATGTACTTACATAAATATGTACATATATACATACACACACATAAACTACCTTTTACATACCTTTGAATGAGAGGAGGAGCCACCTACATCGTTTGGTCGGGATTGGCGCATCATTTGTTCGAGCTGAGCTTGCCCATTCATTATGGCTTCCAGCCAAGCTTCAACATTGGACACCTTCTCCTTCAATTGTTGGTTGTCCATTTGCACCGTATGCACCCAGTGAACCATCTTCTCCATCCGAGACTCGGCGTCTCGACGCACTCGTTCAATCTCAGCACGAGACGGTGCACCCATAGAAGATGATGTTGTTGGGTCGATGTATCAACTCCAAAGACCTTTGACCCAAACCCCCGCTCCTTCCCCAATCATTTGAGCGGAGATCTCGTAATTCGTCATTGTCTGACACCCCTCTGAAACGGGTGCATCCCTCAGCTCGAGCATCTTTGTTTATTTTCAGTCATGAAAATGATAAAAATGAATAAATAAGAATACAACTTTGACATTTTGAATAAAATAATGAACTAAATAATATATTTGAGTTACATGTTGCCCCTGTGCACCCTGGCACCACTCCCCTGATCGCCTTTGGTGTGTTCTATGATAAAAATAGGGGATTGGCTCCTCTGTGCCAGGCTTGGGATCACGCTACATTATCATATAAAACAACATTAATATTAATTTGGTGGTGTAAACATAAATAACACTCATCAAGTAATAGTCAAATTGTTTTATAGAAATTACGATTTGATGATTGATGAATAACCTCGACCTACCGCAATGCATTGTAGGGGTTGCAGAAATGACGACACACGACCTCCCAGTCCTCTTAATATGGGCGCGCTTCTGCCTGATCTCCCATTGCCCTAATATGGTGCATTTTGGCATGATAGGTTTTAAATTTGTTACACACCTGCACGTCCACCGCCCTTTTTACATAGTCTGCGTGGATAATGTCCATATCGAACTCCTCTTGCATATGAAATACAGTTATAATGTTAGAAAATTGTTCGGCTAGTATAGTAAAAGTAAAAAAAAAAAAAGGTTTGGGATTACTTACCAGGATCCGTTTGTAAAGAATGTCCAAGTTGGGCACCAATCGCTATGCGGGACCGTGAAGCCTGGATGAATGTCTATCTGGATTCGTTGCCCCGTCCTCTCTAGGTGCTTCTTTAGGGCCATGTTCTTCGCAACACCATGGCCTAACCTCGTCATCTGTGATGTAGACATCGATGCTGAAAGAAGAGTTAAAGAACAACATTTTAATTATACACATGTACAACCATCAATAGTTTTATTCTAAATCATTTAATCGTAACCTTACCAACGCTGCTCATCATGGTGAGCAACTCACCCTGGGTTTGATCCCCAGCTGAAGTATCCATGTCTGGCCGAGGTCCCAAGGGTTTAGACGATAATGGTGCCACATAAGGACTGACATGCTCCGCCAGTCTCGAAAATGTCAAATCAGCCTTATGTGATGATGTCATTGAGAGCTTGGACTGAAGTCAGCCACGACGACATCCTGGTACCATATCTAAAAAACATTACACAAGTAAATATAAGAAGATGGGATATTAGATGGATGCATAATAAATATATTTTTAGTTATTTACACATGTCAGATACATGGCGACAACATAACTTGCTTACCCCTTAATACGTTCTCAATATCGATATCATCCTCACTTTCTAGAGTGTCTTCCTTTTCACTATAGTACTCGACCACTGTTTCATCTTCACTATCAGTTTCATCATTGTCAATGAAGTCAACATATACAGAAAATTCAATTCTAATGTTCGCAGTGCCTACATGTTCTTCCATGGTACCAACCCTATTCAATGGTATAGCATCAACTCCTTCCTAAACACCATTGAAAGTAGATTACAATGCTGCACTAAAAAATGGCTGATCTTCTTAGAAAGCATCATCGCTAATACTTTTATCCAAATCTATGATTTTTATATAGCATACGAATTTTTAAGAGAAATTTTTTGGGCCACATGCCATTCATCCTTCAATTTTGTGTCCTTAAGGGTAGAATACTTGTTATGCCTACATTGCTAGCATAAAAAGATCATTTTGATACCATATTTTTCTAAAATTGACACTGGTAAAGTAGGCATCCATATTTACCCCACTCTTTTTATTGCTAACGTCCCACCAGGTACACTTGAACACGTGGACAAGTCCGTTAGCTCCATAGTGAAGCTCTAGAATGTCATCCAAGACACCAAAGTAGTCAATTTCTTCATCTCCTTCTATGCCTAACACCACAACTCCACAAATTTGCGTTCTTCTATATAGTTTGACGGACTTCGTTTGAAATTTTAAGCTGTTGACAATGCAACCACTGTAGCGGTTAACTAGTTGATCGAGGCCACATGCCAACGCGTACAAATCTTTACTTGCTACTGGTTCTTTATTATACTAAACGAATTGCATCTATTTATTAAAAAAGAGTTTAGATGAGTGAAATTTCAATATTGAAAATGTACATTGCTTTGAACTCAGGCAACATTTGTTACTTACATGGCTCCCAAACCAATTGACAAATTCCTTCTTATGTCTTTCGTCAACATTCATTTCATTTTGGGCCAGAAGTTCAGGTTTATGTTCGTTATATGCAACAATAGTACATGTTAATGTCAACTAAGTATATATACATATATATATATATATACATGCATATGTAAATACAATGCAAAGTAAGGAGTTTGGAACCACGTACTCGATATACGGAATAGTTTCATTGCAATTATTGAGGACGTAAAAATGCACCTTTCGTAGGTCGTCTATACCTATGAAATAGTAAACTCATGCACCAAATGGCTGAACATTTACTTGAAATATAGAGCTCATTGGTTCTTATTCCTCGACATTAATAGCATGAACGTCTGCATTTTGCTCCTTATGAATGAACCCTAGTATTAATATCATGCCGATACAGTAAGTAAAATGCAAGACATTTACTGTCAATGTATGCCTCAATGATTGAACCTTTCGGTCGTGCCTTATTGCACACATATCCCTTCAAAGTGGATAAGAACTAGTGTATTTTACATACCATTAGTAACTTTTACGTACAAAGAAAGCAAGTAAACAATGTGAACATTGAAGAAGGACTTTATAATTTACCTCTCAATAGGATACATCACACGATATTGGACTGGTCCTCTAATTATGGTCTCCTTTGCTAAATGAATGGCTAGGTGGACCATATCAAAGAATGCTGGCGGAAATATTTTCTCCAGCTTGTATAGCATGATCACGATGTCCTCCTCTAACCATTCAAGTACGTTTGCGCTCAATTTCTTTGAGCACAACTATTGATAGAAGATACCTAGCTCAATCAGCATTGAGCGAACATCATTGGTCAAGTGTCCACAAAGGAAAATAGGTATAACCCATTGTAGAAGGATGTGACAGTTATGAATTTTCATTCCTAGCATCTTGCCTTGCTTTGTGTTTATACATCGAGTTATGTTCGATGCATATCCATCAGGGAACTTCACTGATTTCAACCATTCGAAGAAATGATTCTTGTCATCCTTAAAAAATGTGTAACATGCTGATGGCATAAGAAGTTTGTCCCCATCACGAATCAGATGCAACTCAAGCCGTATTCCCATATCTTCCATATCACGGCGAGCATTTGTGTTGTCCTTTGTCTTCCCATTTATATCTAGCAATCTACAAATGACATTTTCACAAATGTTCTTCTCGATATGGATGACATCCAAGTTGTGACGTAGTGAAAGATCGTTCCAATATAGCAACTCAAAGAAGATGCTTCTCTTTATCCAATTAAACTTCCACTCAACACGTTTCATTTTTCTATAGCTCAGTGGTTTCCCAAATTTTACATCTTCGATCAACCTAAGTTGGTTGAATATCTTTTCCCCACTGAGTCGATTTGGCTGAAACCTTCGTTCAGGTTTTCCATTAAAGCTTCTAACACCACGAGTTCTCCAAGGATGTCCAGGTCATAGAAAACGACGATGACACATAAAACATAACTTGTGTCCATACTTCGAGGATAAGGACCCAACATCCTTATTACACATTGGGCATGCTAAGTAACCTTTTGTACTCCAACTCGATAGGTTACCATAAGCGGGGAAATCATTAATTGTCCACAACAATGCAGTATGTATCCGACATATTGTCCTGGTTTCCACATTGAATGTCTTCACTCTTTTTTCCCAGAGTTCTTTCAACTGATCAATTAACAGATGCAGGTAAACATCAATATCCTTACTAGGTGCCCTCGGTCTGGGAATAAGCAGAGGCATATAAATGAAGGGTTCTTTCATAAATCTACTACCAGTATGCAATTCACAATAAACTACATCAGCGATGCTAATGACGTTCAACACAACCATGCATTCAGAAAATTGTTCAATCAACAAATCATATAACATAATAACAGACATGCAACAAGTTAGAATGGCTCTAAGTTATAACAAAACATGCATAGGTCACTTAGGTATTATCAAAGATCACTTTAAATTTGCTGGAATTTGTGTATTCCCAAGAGGGGGGTGAATTGGGTATTTAAAAAATTCTTCCTAGGTTAAACCATATTCCACAAGCAGTATTAGACAAACCTGGGGTCTTTCTATGTAATCACAAACCCAATCAAATATTCAAACAATAAACATAAACATATAGGTGCAGAAAGTAAATAGCAAAAAATATAAAGTGCACACATGATATGTTATCGGAGTTCGACCAGTACTGCCTACATCCCTGCCTCAAGCTAACAAGTAAAAGAATTCCACTAGTTACTCACTTGCGGGTGGAGCGACACCGTTTACAACACCTTACCGGCTGGTGCACTTAGTTCTCCTAACTGGGTCTGAACTAATCTGGTCCTCTCCTAACCAGTATGAGCAAGTCTGAGACTTTCACAGGGCAAGTCTCCCCCTTCTGATCACACCTCAGGAATACAATAGATATAACAATTTGAGCACAATCAACATGTACAAATCCAGTTCTTCTATGCTAAGCAGATATGTACCGATGCCCTCAAACAATAACCAAGGCACTCACAAATAATAGTATTTATGCTCAGGTGAGATTGGTTAAGTGAAGCTACTCTCAAAATAATGTCAATATGAATAAACGTGTGAGAGTGTGTCTAACAAAGTATGTTCATGTTCATACACAAGTTGTTTAACCTGATTCTTCTCCTATTTACACAATTAGTTTTTCCAAACAATTTTTGCTTCTGATTTTTCAACAATTTTTGCTATTATCGTTCTCCCCTTTTGCTTCCAACCATATTTGCTTATGATATTTATCTAGTAATGCCAACAACATTTTTGCTCCTTTTAATTTTCGCTCTTTAATTTTCTTCCCCTTTTGACATCAACAAAAAGGTGTATAAGAATTAGTGCAAGAGTGTACATAACCTTATGTTCTTCTTCCATATGACATCTTAGAGTTTTAAACTTGTCCAACTAGCAGATTTGACCAAGAAAAAATTACTTCTCCCCTTTTTAGATCAACCATCCCTCATGCTAATGCATAAATTTCAGAGATTATGTGAGGATATCAAATGACTATTGATGTGATACCAAAAGTTGACTAATGTTATATCAAATGAGAACAAATGTTGATTGATTTGATACCAAATGATTACATCTTAAGTGACGTTGCTCTCCCTGAATTTTCGTCTAATATAACTGTAGGCAACCTCTCGACTTTGCATCAGGCCTAATTCACGCCTAATTTGGATAAACCTATCCTTCGCAAGTGGTTTCATGAATATATCTACCCATTGTTCATTCGTGCATACAAACTCAAGTGTTACATCCCCTTTTTGCACATGATCACGAAGAAAATGATGTCTTATCTCTATATGTTTAGTTCGTGAATGTAATATGGGATTCTTTAAGATGTTTATTGCACTTATATTATCGCATCTTATGGGAATTATTTCATAGCTTAATCCAAAATCTTTCAGTTGTTGCTTTATGTATAGCGTTTGAGCACAACAACTACCTGCCGCTATGTATTCAGCCTCAGCTGTGGACAAAGCAACTGAATTTTGCTTCTTGGAAAACCAAGAGACTAACGAATGTCCTAAGAAATGACAAATACCACTTGTGCTCTTCCTATCTACTTTGCTACCAGCAAAATCAGCATCTGAATAGTTGAAAATATCAAAAGATGTGTACTTAGGATACCATAACCCAAGTTCCATGGTTCCTACAGGTATCTAAGAATTTGTTTAACAGCTAGCAAATGTGACTCTTTTGGTGCAAACTAAAATCTTGCGCACAAACATACGCTAAACATTATATCAGGTCTACTGGTAGTCAGACATAATAAGCTACCAATCATTCCATGATAAAGTTTGACATCTACTGGTATACCTTGTTCATCCTTGTCTAATTTCAATGAAGCTCTCATAGGTGTACCTAGTATTTTTCCATCTTCCATACTAAACGTTTTGAGTAGATCTCTAATATACTTCGATTGATTTATGAATATTCAATGTTTTACTTGTTCGATCTGAAGTCCTAGGAAGAAATTTAGTTCACCCATCATGCTCATTTCAAATTCGTTTTGCATAGCATTGGCAAATTCATTACAAAATTCTTGATTTGTAGCTTCAAATATGATGCCATCTACATATCCTTGAACTAGGACAATGTCATCTTTCTTAGTCTTTATGAACAGAGTTGTATTTATCTTTCCACTTATAAGTCCATTTTCTAATTGAAAACCGCTTAGCCTTTCATACCAAGCTCTAGGAGCTTGCTTTAAACCCTACAAGTCTTTTATTTGTCTATACACGTGATCTGGATTCTAATGGTTTTCAAAACCTAGGGGTTGTTCTACATACACTTCTTCATTTATGTAGCCATTTAAGAATGCGCTTTTGACATCCATTTGATATAGCTTGAAATCCTTAAAAGCTGCATATGCTAAAAGCATTTGAATGGCTTCCATTCTGGCTATAGGTGCAAAGGTTTCTTCAAAATCTATTCCTTCTTCCTAGTTATATCCCTGAGCTACTAGTCTAGCCTTATTTCTAACAACTATCCCATGTCCATCCTTTTTATTCTTATATATCCATTTTGTTCCAATGATTGGCTTATCCTCAGGTCTAGGAACTAATGTCCATACTTTGTTTCTCTCAAACTAATTTAGCTCTTCTTGCATGGACAACACCCATGATTCATCCTCTATAGCTTCACTCACATTCTTAGGTTCTTCTTGAGATAGAAATGCAAAATAGCTAATCATATTCTTAAGAGAGGATCAAGTGGCTAGTCCACGTAATCGTTCACCTATTATTTGATCAATGGGATGATTCTTTATGTATTTCCATTCTCTAGGTGGTTCATTAACCTCATTTTCAATTTGCTTAGTTTCAATGGATGGTTTCTTAAGTTCATTTTTTTTTTCTGAATCATTCTCAATGAATAGTTCTTCAAATTTCTTGTTTAATTCAATTTCATCTTCATCAGTTTTGGAGAAGGGATTTGACTCATCGAACACAACATTAATAGATTCTATAACCGTCAATGTTCGTTTGTTATATACTCTATAGGCTTTACTATCTAAGGCATACCCTAGGAAGATACCTTCATCAGATTTCACATCAAACTTTTCTAGATGCTCATTGTCTCTAAGCACAAAACATTTATAGCCAAAGACATGAAAATATGATACGTTTGGTCTATGGCCATTCCATAATTCGTAAGAAGTCTTATTACGTAATGGTCTAATTAGAACTCCATTTAGAATATAACAGACGGTATTCACTACCTCAGCCCATAAGTACTTAGGTAGTTTATGTTCGTTAAGCATAGTTATGGCCATTTCTTGTATAGACTTATTCTTCTTTTCAACTACACCATTCAGTTGTGGTGTTCTAGGAGCTAAAAAATTATGGGCAATTCCTAATAAATTGCAGTAGTCTTCCATGCCTTGATTTTTAAATTCTTTACCCCTATCACTTCGAATTTTAGTAATTGTCTATCCCTTTTCATTTTGGATTTTCTTGCATAGGTTTATGAATTTTGTGTCCCAAGAATAGTACCCATGTACATCTTGAAAAATCATCAACTATGAGAAAGGCGTATGATTTTCCTCCAAAATTCTGAGTTAGGTTTGGTTTAAATAAGTCTAAATGTAGCATTTGGAATGGCCTAGTAGTGGAGATTTCTTTCTTCTTCTTAAATCTTGTTCTTACTTGTTTTCCTAGTTGGCATGCATCACAGATTTTATCTTTCACGAATTTAGTCTTAGGCAGTCTCTCAACTAATTCTTTCTTAACAAGTTTTGAGATTAAATCCATGTTTGCGTGTCCTAGTCTCCTATGCCAAATCCAACTTATTTCATTCATAGCAAAGAAGCATGTCACACTCTGTGAGGTTAAGTTATCAAAGCTTGTGGTATATACGCTTTCATGACGTTCAACAGTGAACAATATCTTATTATCTTTTTTGTGTTCAACAGTGCACATGTCATGTTCAAAAGACACTTTGTAACCTTTATCAAATAGTTGGCTTATACTCAATAAGTTGTGTTTCAAACCATCTACTAGTAAAACATCATCAATAATAAGTGACGAATCATTGCCAACTTTACCTACACTTGTGATACTTCCGTTACCATTATCTCCAAAAGTGACAAATCCTTCATCCTTGGGGGTGAAGGATGTGAACTTTATTTTATCCCCGGTCATGTGACGTGAGAATCAACTATCCATATACCATCTGTCTTTTGAGGATGCTGATCTTAAGCATATCTGCAAGACACAATCAAACAACTAGCTTTGGTACCCAACTTTTTGTTGGGTCCAGTGGGGTTAGTGCTAGATTCTCCTTTTACCTTCCATACTTTCTTAATTTTAACATCTTTATTTTTGAAAGGACAATCAAATTTTATATAACCCAACCTTTTACATTTAAAACATGTAATGTGTCAATGATAATCCTTAGTTGGACCATATGATTTTGACTCTTTTACAAAATATCCCAAGTAAAGATATCTTTGTTTTACATTTTCTTTCCCATTAAAACCAACACCTTCCTTTTCTAGGGAATTTCTTTGACTTCCTAGGAGCTTTTCAAAATTATTTTGTCCTTCAGTGAATTTGCAAATAGTTTTAGATTTATCTTTCAAATTCTTTTCTAATTCCTCAATTTTCAAATCTGTCTTTCAAGAAAGATGCATGAGATTCATTTTGTCGTTCAATTAAGCATGAAAGTTCTTTAACTTTACTTTTCAACTCATAAATTTTCTTTGTTTTCTTCTCAAGAATTTTAATAGAGTACAGGTATTCTTGTTTCAGTTCATCATATGAAATCATGTCATTTTCATTTTCAGAATAACTAGAATAATGTGAAGATGATGAAAATGATGATTGTACCTCAAGGTCATCATGTGCCATTAGACACAGATTAGCAATCTCGTTGTCGCTGGATTCAGATTCTGAGCAGCTAGTGTTGTGTGTATCCCAACCGACTTTCAGCGCCTTCTTCTTTTTCTTTGAGGCTTTCACTAGTTTTGGACACTCAGGCTTGATGTGTCCAACCTTTCGGTAGTTGTAGCATGTTGGAGGATCTTCCTTCTTTTTCTTTATGCTTGACTCTCCTCTTTCTGATTTTGAGTTCTGAAATTTTCTGTTGAACTTCTTATTATTTTTCAAGAACTTTCCAAACTTCTTAGTTAGTAAGGCCATGTCATCATCTAATTCTAAGTCACTTCCCTCACTGGAGCTGTGAGATGTTGTCTTAAGCGCTGTGGCTTTATTTGCTTTGCTTTGTTCATTCTTCCTCTCATTTATTGCCAACTCATAGGTGATGAGCGATCCAATGAGTTCATCAATCGACATCTCCTTGAGATTTCTTCCCTCTGCAATAGCCGTAACCTTCGCTCCCCACACTGAAGCTAGTCACCTGAGTATTTTCCTGATCAACTCATAAGTAGGGTAAGTTTTTCCAAGTGCATTTAAAGAATTTATGATGTGTGTGAATCTAGTGTACATGGATTGTATAGATTCATCAGCTGTCATTTTGAATGTTTCATATTCACTGGTGAGCATATCTATCCTACTATCCTTGACTTCCTTAGTGCCTTCATATGTAACTTCTAATTTTTCCCAAAATTCTTTAGTCGACTTACATGCCATTAACCTATTAAATTCATTTACATCTAATGCACAAGAAAGTAAGTTCATTGCAGTAGCATTTATTTGCACTGATTTCCAGTCTTCCTCTCTATACTCATCTTCATTTTTAGGTACATTAATCTTGTCAATTACTTTCATGGGTATATAATTACCCTTAGTGACTATTTTCCATACCTTCCAATCTATGTTCAATAGATATATGCTCATCCTATGTTTCCAATAGGTGTAATTCACACCATAGAAAATTGGTGGTCCAATGGATGAGTGTCCCTCACTGAATGGAGTAACACCGATATATCCCATGTGATCTTTTTACAAATAAACTATTAAGACTATGTAAACCCGCTCTGATACCAAATGTTGATTTTGGTGTAATCCCAAGAGGGGGGGGGGTGTGAATTGTGTATTTTAAAAAATTCTTTGAAATTATTTACCAATTAATCCCTATGTCTAAGATTTAAAAAAATTACTTATCAAGTTCGTATGAAATCATTCAAAAAACATACATGCAAGCTGGATATTGAAATGCAATGCGGAAAATAAAGAGATAAGGGAAAAGAGAATGTAAACGCAATTTTTACGAGGTTCAGCCAACCCGGCTTACGTTCTCGCCTTCAGCAACCCACTCAAGGATTCCACTATAATCTCTGCTCCTTAAATTGGGACGGAGTTTCCCTTACAATTCGCTGCTTACAAGAGGTACAACTTCCACCTACTCCACTGCTTGCAAGAGATACAATTCTCTCCTCACACTTGGTTCACAACCCGAATCTTGAATACAATGAAATCTGTAAAACACTCAAAATTGCTTCCAACAAAAGTTAGTGAGTACAATTCAAATTCCTAATACATTAACATATGATGAAACTTGAAGCTCAGAATGTATGAAACGATACAATCGTTTATGAATGATATGCTTCAATACGCAATTTCCCTTCTAACCAATACTCCTAAGTAATGACATATCTAAACGCTTTGGAGAATATTATGGTTCTAGTTCACTTGGTAAAAAATGCACTAATATATCTAATGTGAACTTATTAAAAATAAAACTTTGTCTTGAATATTGGATCAATCAAAATCAACAAATTTCTTTCAAATATTCAATCACACAATGATCTTTGTAATAAGTTAATACATATATAAATATATATATAATGATTTTCAAAGATCACAAACTGAATATATTTTTTTTTTCAGAAAATATCCCTTAATAAAATGTATACTTATAAATACCAAGGATATTTAATCAAGCGTTAATATATCAAAAATATAGATCCTTTAACAAAACATGCACTTGAATCAAATCTTTTTAACCAATAATAAGAACCTTTATCAAGTAGTGAGATTATCTAAATTATATATATAAAGTTTACTCACTCTCTATCACTCAGCCTATTTTAACAATAGATTTCAAAATGAGTAGTTCTTTGAAAAATATATATATCAATGGCAAAATAAACTTTCTCAAGTAATGACTTGTCAAAAAGAATCTCTATATGGTTAAGAACACTCAAGATCAAATTCTCTAAAGATATTCAATAACAAGTGATGAGATGAGAAGCTCTTGAAAATAAAAACTTGAATCACCAAACCTCAATACCAAGATGAGATCAAGATGTATAAGTGAGATCCCTTTTAGTTTTTTGAGTAGATTTGCCCAAGGAAAATGAATTTAGGATGGAGTGCAGGCAATCGTGTAGCAATCAGCTCAAGTTTCTCAATTCTCTTTCAATAATATGTTCTCTTCTCTTCTCGTTTTTCTTAGCTCCCTCTCTAGGGTTTAGATATTCAATATACATAGTGATCTTGCCCTTAGAATAAATCTTGACCATTGGATCAAAAACTATCTCACGAGTTCTCTTAATAAAAATTAAATTTTTAAATTTTCCCTCAAGTTTAGGCAACTGAGGTCGATGCTCAAGCAACCAAAGTTCGTTTGTTTCGAAAAAAATCAACCTGAATATAGGGTTAGGCGAATGAAGTGGAGTTCAGGCTTTTGAAGTGACAACTTCAGGCGACCGCAGTCACAAGTTCAGACGACCGAAGTGCCTCGACCAAATTCTATTTTTCACCTTAATTCTTCAGGCTACTGAACTTAATCTTTAGGCTTCTATAGAAATTCTTCAAGCGACGGAGGTTGTGTTCATGCTACCGAAGTGGCCATTTCCTGAATTTTTCTTTTCTAATTTAAAATTATGCTTTGCTCTCTTTCTTGGTTCTTTTATAAAAGTATTTTTTGGGGTTTTGAAAATATTTCTATATCTATGAATGTCCCCTAACGATGTTCATGAAATGCATGAGTTCTAAAATCATTCTAGGGTATATATTGAGCCACAAATTAAATAATATGAAAATGTAATTACATGAGTTCTAAGTACACATTCCCATGACGTTCTTGAACTTGGTGTGTGCATCTTCATTCTAGTACTCTTTGAGTTCCATGGATCTGCCCAATTGTGTATACTTTATTCTTTATGGCTTCCATGACTCGTTATCCTTCCGTGTATGCTTAATATAGTTCCTGTTCAAAAACTTAATGCACAGATCAAATACCAAGTGATTTTTCATTATCAAAACAGGATTGGACTCATAGAGTGAACAATTTGTATGTAATATGGTTATATTTCTATATATAAAATGGTATGATTATGTTCATGTGTTTCCACTTTTTATTCACTACACTGGTGTTTGTGGGTATTGCTCTAGAAACCCTCATAAAACTAGAACTCCTCCACTAGGATCGACCTAGGGGTTTAAAGCCTTGTTGCATATGGTAAATGCAATCATGTTTCCTGCAAAAGATGATATAGGTATGATTGAGTAGTTTTATAGATTTTGCTTTGCTTAAGTACTAGCAAAGTGTAAGTTGGGAGTTGTGATGAGGCCCTAAAATATATGATTTCAGACCCTCATTTACCTATGCTTATCCATAATTTATTATATATTTATCCAGAGTTATCATTGTTCAGAGCTATGTAAGGATTGTTTGTCTTTTTAGGAAAAACAAGACAAAACCATGGACTTAAGCATTACAAGAAGCCAATAAGAATTTGGAGGATTCAAAGCTCGAAGTCAAACGTTTAGCTAAGCTCTGGAAGCTTCAAATCATAAATGAGCAAGAAGCTGATGCTCGACCATGTGGCCCGACCAGCAAACCACAGGGGCGACTTAGTCTTCCACTGCAAACTCCAAGGCTCAAAACAAGATCAGAATGTTGCAAGGTTCGACCAAGTGTTTGACTAAGTGACCCATTGGGGTAACCACATTGAGATGCAGACACAGAACTAAAATTCAAAAGTACCGAGAGTCTCGTTGAAGTGTTCCACCAAGAGACCTTTAGGGGCGACTATGTCAAGATATTGAGATTTCTTGAAGATCAAGATATTACAAGTCTCGACCATCAACTTGACCATCAAGACCTTGAGGCATGACAAAGTTGAAGGCATTGGAGATTCGAATCGCTGACTTCCCGCGAGTCTCGACCAGGGTGCGCATAAGAATAATAAAGGGATGACTTGGTCAATAGCGACAATCTTCTACGCGAGATTTTCTACAAACTTTCCTAAATTGTAAAAGAAATTTTGCAAATCCTAGAGCCTATAAGTATTCACTATGAACACGAGCTCTAGGTTCCTCTTTGACCTCTCTTAGGTTAGTGACAAACTTAAGATGTCATTGAGAGCCAAGATAGATTAGGAGGAGCATAGTTTTCAATTCCTATTTTGGTGTGTGCATGAAGTGTTCATTGGCCTGTGATAACCGGCGGCGTTCATGTGCTATCTGTGTATATTACATGATCACTCCTTTTGAAATTCTCGGTGTTAGTGGCAGACGTTCTGAATAACAAAGGGGTGATATTTTTACTATTGCTATCATTTACATGCTTTTGTTTACTGCTTTCCATTTACATGTTGTGTGTTTGATAAAGGATTTCAGATAAGGATAAGCACTTATGTGTATCATTCAGAGGGAGATAGTTGGCTACGGAACTATGGAGTTGTTCTTTCATTGTTGAGATAGGGTATACTTCGGTTCCTAACCATGCTCTGAACGGTTGGTGCACCCTTGCTACCCTGTGCCCTCGATAGCCCCTCTCCCACTTTGGCCTGCTCAGGGTAGTACTTCTATGGATGTCCGGAAGAACGTAGATAGAGGCATGGCATCTAGCATCTGATTCAGACCACAATATCTCTTTGTAGGAGTACGGTAACTCATAAATTTACTTGCTTTCCCATAGTGTAGATTTACTTGCTTTCATTTAATCACTTTCCAATAGTTAGAAATGTCCACCATTGCAAAACATCACCTTTTACTTCTTTTTAATAGCAAGGCCATAATAAACTAACTTGGAAGTTGTTTACTAACTGCGCTTCAAGTCCCCGTGGATCGATACCCGACTTACCCACTTTCTACTAAACTTGGGATAGTTAGCTTTATAAATATTATTTTTTGTAGTTAAGGACCCAAGCCTTGTCAAGCCTACCAGTATCCATATTTGGTTAAAATTTTTTATGTAAATATGGTTAAAAAAGACACAGGTGCTTTTACTGAAGTCATGGGGAAATCACTCGCGCTTACACCACAAACATTGGCACAAATTTCATATCAAACAAAGCGAGTTTGAGTGTCCATCTTTTGGACAATCTTGGATTATGGCAAAGGATTTATCACCTGAGGAATTCCTACCTCTAGTTATGACTGAAGCCCCTTTCTACTTTGGTCATCCTCCACTTTATATCCAACTAAATATACAAGCACAAGTTCTCCAAAAGCTTATCATGTATAATGTCTTGCCAAGAGCAAGTTCACATGACTACATTTCTTATTTAGATTGCTTCGCCATGTGGTGTGTACTCAATGGGAAAAAAAGCATGATTTACGAGGCTTAATTCTCAAATGGATGATCTCTAGAGAACAAGCTCGAAGAGTTATTCTTCCATATAGTGGCATTCTAAATCTTATATTTGCTAATCTAAGCGTAGCCTCTCCATCTAAATTATTCATTAAGTGAACCCATTATAATCTCTTTTCATCCACTACACTTAAACAAATGGGTTATGAGAAATATGATCAAGGTTGGTTTCCTCTATTTGGCCATAGATGAAGGCAAGCTCCAGAACCCCAATCACTTTTTCAACACCAAGCTTAGCAACATCAGGAAGCTGATACACTTTCATGGTTTCTTGCATACCATCAGCAATTCACATATTTTTTTGGTGAAATGAGTTCTAGATTAAGCTCACTTCAAGACAATTATGATTCTCTTCAAGCTAATTACTCTTCTCTGGATCAAAGAATTGGTCGCATTGAACAGAATATGGCCGGTTCTTCACGCGGTAAGGCTTCAATGGAGATAAGTTATGGTGATTCTAGTGAAGAAGAAGATGACGAAGAAGAAGAAGAAGAAGAAGAAGATGACGAAGAAGAAGAAGAAGAAGATGAAGAAGAAGAGGAAGATGAAGATGATAATGCAAGTTGATGCTTAGATACTTTACTTTGTTTGAACAATCTCTGGGTTGTAATATGTGCATCATAAAAATTTTTGTCTTTTACTTATTCTCATGCTATTTTGGGATTTCTTCCTTGTCTTCTTATGCATGGTAATATTAATTATATGTTTTATGCTTATAATGGCCCCATACATCTGACTTTGTATGTGTTTAATTGATAACCTTCGCTTTTTGATTAATGTCAAAAGGGGGAGATGTTTTGGGAAAAACTAAGATTGAGCATCATCATACAACACTAAGCATGATCATGAATACTGAGACAACAGTGAGCATGATCATGATAATTGACATTACTAATATTATATTGATAAGATTGATGAGCATGAAAATTAAAATTGATGAACTATGAATTGAAAAACAAGTGTGATATTGATGATCTTGAAATGTGAGCGTTAATTAAATTTGATGAACTGAAGATGAGTTTGATGAAATCTGATGATATGATATGAATAATGTTTTACTTCACAAATTAGGTCAAGATTATGCTTACTGTAAGGGG
This sequence comes from Malania oleifera, assembly GCF_029873635.1. NCBI lineage: Eukaryota > Viridiplantae > Streptophyta > Magnoliopsida > Santalales > Ximeniaceae > Malania > Malania oleifera. Next base: position 47,494,027 of record NC_080418.1, read on the forward strand.
GGGGGGCCTTGTTAAGACTCACTCATTTTTGGTCCTTATTTGTCATCATAAAAAATGGGGAGATTGTTGGCCTAACAAGGTTTAGAATCTTATTTTGATGATGACAAATCAAGGGTACTTAACATATTTGGTTTAGTGAAGTTTCAGGGCTCAAATGCTTTCCTAAAGATCAAGATCAAGTTTATTAAAAGCTTGGACATAAAGATAGAAGATCTATTGAAGTTAAATTCTATTGAAGAATGAAGTCAAGATACACAGAAAGAATGGAAGCAAAATGCATGAAGACTTAGTGCTTAGAAAGCTATAGTTTAGAAGAAGTCTCATGTAAGTACTTCATGATTTCAATATAATTGTTTCAAGCTCTTAGGATATATGTTTGACAAAGAGACTTGTTTTTGAAAATCATGGAAAATACTTTTTAAAAGTCTCATTTATGTTTTCCAATATCAAAGATTAAAGTGTTGAAATTAAAGCTTTTGCAAATTCAGAAAATTTGTAAGCTTAGGCGAATGATGTGATTTGTGTTAGGTTTGGTGCAATCCCAAGAGGGGGGGTGAATTGGGTATTTAAAATTTATCGCCTAGGTTAAACCAGATAAGTAGTATTACTTAACCTAGGGTTTGTCTATGCAAATGTAAACCTAATCATTCACAATATAACATACACGTGTAGTAAGTAAATTGCGGAAATGTAAAGAACACGCACGATATGTTATCGGGGTTCGACCAACTGTGCCTACATCCTCGCCTCTAGCTCGCTAGCCAGAGGATTCCACTAATAGCTCACTTAAGGGTGGAGCGGCACCGACTACAACCAGGTCAAATTAACACAGGGCTGACCTCAACCTTAACCAGGTCAATTAGCGGGGCTAACCTCAACCTACACGCCTTAACAGGACGACGCACCTAACTTTCCTAACCGGGTCTCAACCAATATGGGACTATTCCAGGGCTAGTCTCCCTCTTCAGGCCCGTGCCTGGAAATACAACAGATGTGTAAAAAATTTGTACACGGAAATATGCTTCTAGAAAAGCAGATATGTGCACCAATAAAACTCAATCAATAATGTAAGCATGAATGATATGTAGATATGCTCAATGCTCTAATGTTTGCAAAACACTCAGTCACATGTAAGCTTTCAGTTCAGATCTAGAGTGTGTACCCAAGCAATAATTAAAACACACTATTCAAATATCACAAAATCAGATCAGGGTTTCAAATATGCTAAGCAAGATAAATCAAACAAACTTAATAGGATATTTCAGTGTCTAAAGCACAATGGAGTTGTTTGAAAGATTAGCTTTTTGCAAAAGGATTTTTGCACACAAAATTTAAGTTTAGGTAACTTGCAACTATAATGCAAGAACCACAACCCTCAAAGTCTTCCCACACAAGATTTATCAAATGAAATTTGTGGAAGAACTTTAGGTTATACTCTCAAATAAAATCAATCAAACTTTATACCAAGAGAGAGTATTAGCTAGAGAGATTACGCGCTATAGCTTTATAGTAATACTCACAATGCTTAGAGAAATCAAGATTGAAGAGTATGTGAGTGTTTACAATAAGTATTTGGCTAATATATGGTTTTGAGAGTTGAAAGAGTTTTGCCCTAATTAAGTTTGTTAATCTCCTTTTGATTTTCACAAATGATCTCATATATATAGACATGGGGGGAAATATGACCATTGGGGACCTATTAGGAATTATTGGAAAAGTGATTACGCGTAAAAACTGCGTAATTGGGCATTTTAATCCGGTCTTTACGGTTTATATTTTTAATTAAATGTCCAAAATTGTCCAATATTTTAATAAAGTGCCAAAATCATCATTCTTGAACTTTATTACACTATTTATGAAGTTTTGGTAATTTTTTGTTGTAGGAAAAATCTCAGAAACCAAAACCAACATCTGTTGGTATTTCATGCATAACTTTTCCGTCTGAGTTTCGATTGAGATGATTCAAATTTTTAGAGAAAGAAGAAAGGATTATCTACAACTTTAATGTTTTGAGTTTTGTGGGATACAGGCTCCAGAAGAGTCAGATTTGTGATGAACAGAGAATGAAAAAAATGAAAAAAATATAACAATACGGGTTAACCCTTTCCAAACGGGTCGGGTTGTTCCACGCCGGATCCTAGGGTACCCAATTTCCCTTTTTATTCCCCTGCTTCCTCCCCCTGCGTAGGCAGCCCCCGGGGCTCCCCATTCTCCTCTTCTCCTTCTTCTTCTTCTTCTTCTTCTTCTTCTCTAGTTTGTTTTTTTTGTTTTTTTCAATTTTGCTTTGCTCCTTCTCTGATCTCTCTTATTCTTCCCTGTCCTCCTCCCTGCTCTGTCTCCTTCTGTTTTCAATTTTTTTTTCCTTTCCTCTACAACTCTTTGGCCTTTCGATACTAGTAGTTACTCTGAGCCTCCATACTACCAGCTTCCAACCCCCCTCTGCAGTTCCTTCCAGCCTCCATACCAGGCACCTACCCCCGAGCACAGTGCCACGGCCACCAGCCGAGAGGCCACCACTCCAGGCTACACTCCAACTCTCGGCTCAACAATTCAGCCACTTACCTCTCCCTAGCCGCACCAGCCTCGTCCCAGTCACAACACCCGAGCCTCCACTCCAGCAGCAGATTCCGCAACAAGGTTTCCACACAGCCTTCCATCAGCCTCGGCAACACAGCAAACCAACCTAGCAGCAGTGCTGAGTTTCTCTGGCTAGCCCTCCATGACTCCCTCTTTCTCTCTCTCTCTTCTCTATTATTTTCTTTTCTTTCTTTTATTTTCAAAATTGCAACTGAATATTTCTTTTCTTTTTATTTAGTTATTTATTAGAGTTTTTGAAAAACTTGTTTAAATGAGTGTTAAATAATTTTAATTTGTTTTAGTGAAGTTTAATTTTTATTTGCCCATGTTTCTCTTAATTAATGTTATCATCAGATTTGAAGAATTTAATTTAGTTTCTTTTATTTATTTATCGTTCGGTTTAGTTAGGGTCGGTTTTGTTAAAGTTTGTGTTTTACCGTATTCCATTATCGTTTGAATGTTCCTTTTTCATTGAAGTTTATGGTTGTGTTTAAATTGTGATTGAGGTTCAAGTTCGTATTAAAGGTTCAATTTTCATAGTGTGCATTTGTGTCCGATTGAGTTTCCATCATTGTGTTTTAATTCCATGCTCAAAGTTGCCATTTTTAATTAATGTATGTTTAGGTATTTCCTTAAGTAGACTAGGATTTCCATACTTGTTTTTTTATTGCAAGCATGAGTGGCTAAGTTCGGTAACTTGGGTTGGGGGTCGATGTCGTTTGCGTTCCATGGTTTATTAGTTATCCTATGATATCATTGTTAAACTTTTATTTGGTTAAAACCGAAAATTGAAGGAATCGTTGATAAATCGCTAGCTCTTGCTTCTTATTTTGTTGTAGACGTTAGGCACGTCAAAACCTTGATTTAATCTAAGATTTTAAGCAACTTATTTTTACATAAAATTCGGTTGATGCGTAATAAGAGTTTTTATTTTCTTCCGTTTGGATGTGGCCAATTTACTCGATCGTTAGTAATAAAATTTCATCTTATTAATGCCTTGATTGGATTAACAAGAAAAGGAGTAAGGCCTAGTAAATTAGTAAACGATGGAAGCAAACAGACGTTGAACCCGTAACCCGAGTGTTTGGTAAAATTGTTTCAGTTAATTTGTTTAGTTTTGGTTGCGTTATTAGATTTACATTTTTGGAAAATTGATAAAATTTCAGTTTCATTTTGATAGTTTACCCAAGCTTCTCTCACTTTGTTTACTGTTTTCAAAATCGAAAAAAATCAAAAATATTTCCAACCTACATTTGACAGCAACAGGATTTCACTAAACTTGCATAAATACTTTGATACTTAGTGGTCCCTGTGGAATACGATCCTGGACTCATCCTTGATACAACTTGACACTTTTGCACTTGGAACCATAACTCAGAACGAGTCAAAAAGTTTAATGACATTTAAAACATTTTAACCCTGTTTAAAAAATATTTAGTCGAGGTAAAAATCAGGGCAACCCAAGAGGTTTGGTCGACCAGGGGAATTTTGAAGTAAGGGCTCGGTCGACCAGGGGGGGCGATTTCTTAATTTTTCGAGGTTTGGTCAACCAGGCCAATTTGAACTGGCTGGTTCGGTCGACCAGACCGCTAGGATTTCTCTCGAGGACCCTCGGTCGACCAAACCGCTAGGATTTCTCCCAAGGACCCTCGGTCGACCAGGTAGTTGGAGTACAAAAAGGGTCGGTTGACCAGATGGTCAAACTTTTGACTGAGGGAGGTTTCGGTCGACTAGGGCTTTTTGAACTACCTGGTTTGGTCGACCAGGTGGTCAAAATGTTGACCATAGAGGGTTTCGGTCGATCGAGACTTTTGAACTATTCTGGCTCGGTCGACCAGGGCCTTGGTCAATCTGTTGACCCAGGGAGGTTTCGGTCGACTAGGCCAAAATGAACTGACTGTGCTGGTCGACTGAAAGTGCACCATGTGTCCATTTTGGTCCTATTTCATGCAAAAAAAACACCCTATTCAAACTTCTAACACATGCATGTGCAATAGTGAGTGTCATAGGGTCATTTCTAGGCCTTTTGAAGACACCGAAAAAATCTGGTGTCGGTCGACCGAAGGGTGTTCCCTAAGGTCTTTCTCTGGTCCGTGTAGGTACCTAAAGTCCAATAAAGGTCGATTTGGGCATACCTACCTATCATGCATTATGCAAATTATTACAAGCCATATAAGTGTACAGTCCATAATAAAATTACATCCCAGAATGAAGAAACTAAATAATAAATACAAATGTAGCACAAGATTCTTCATCATCGGCACGAACACCGCACGCCATCATGATAAGTCTTTTAGTCTTGAAGCGCGCACAAGGTGAACCTGCATGCGATTCTCAGTACAACCATTAGTACCAAGAGTATTTGTCATAATCAAAACTGGATGTGACCAATCAGGTCAACATTCTCCCCCTTTTTGATGATGACAAGTACTTTATGCAAAAATGAGTATAGCCAAGAAAGGCTCCCCCTGACTTTGTGCATAAAAATAATTAAAGTAATGGACAATTAAAGATTAAGCATGACTAAGCATTGTTTTACCCACTTTTGCCTTTTCTCCCCCTTTTGGCAACAGCAAACAGGGTTTAAGTAATAAAACTCGAAGGCAAAGGATGTCATTTAGATACAAAAAGGATGTTGGGAGTAATTTTTAAAAAATTCGGTAGCATGCCATTTGAAAATAGACCATTCCCAATCATAACTTTGTACCTAAGTGACCTGTTTTGAGTTTCAATCAATAGCATATAGCACATATTCATCAAGCAACTCAACCAATACAGTATTTTCAACACACAAAATAGAGGTTTTACTTTCAGACATTCAAGAAATATAATAGCCATACAATGCAAACAGAATGACAAAAATAACCTCACAAATTAAGCACACAAGCAATATAACTGGTCATTTAAACGTTTTAAATGTCATGAAAAACAAAATTAGATTTTAGATATGCACCGACCATTTCAATTGACACATATCCTAAGACCCGTGAAAGATTTGAATTTAAAAACACACGGCATATGATACCAAATAGGAAGTTTGAGCATAAACACAATCTAACTAGTTCGCATGCATTTTTATGTGTAGGTATAAAACCAGTTATGCGACTTTAAAACCATATATGTATATAATAAAAATTATGAAGTAAGAGAAAAAGTTTGAGTTTTGAAATTAGTTCTTGCCATAAAGTATTACAATATATATATATATATATATATATATCCCCCTTTTAATGTTTGCAAAATAGTGTTAGTGGTGTGCTTGTTGAAAAAGAAGCTTTAAAGATAATGCAAGCACTACTTTTCTGGTATTTCATTTAAGTACCAAATTAAGCATGACCAGAAAAACACAACCATAATGATCCTAAAGATTTAGCAATCGCATGCAAGATCATATGGCAAAGAACAAATAACTTGTGGCAACGTAATGAACATTAGCTTAAGATTTTCACAAAGATTATTTTATTTAAGCACATGCCACACTATATTTAATACATATCTAAGCCTCAAAAGTTTGTGAGCATAATATGATAGGCATTTTAATTTTAGATGCTCCCCCTACCAATTTGAATTATTGCTTAGATACTATAAATTACTTATACTTTGAAAGGGATTGATTTCATTGAATATGCCAAAGTATAAGTAGCACACAAATCATTTTTCAACAACTATACCTGATATCTATTAACAATATTTATCTCTAAACAGTATAGTCATCCCTATAGACAATAAGTGCATCAGAAATAGATGTTAAGGCATTCTATGCAATTCATGATCCAAAAACATTTCATATCAAAGCATGAGACATTACTTGCAGGATATAATGTTTAGGGTATTCTGAAGAGCCTCAATATTCAAAAATGTGAATTGATGCATGTGAGTCCTATAAGTTCTTTCTATAGGGTAGGTGCTCAACTCTTTAAGTGCTTGATGATTATGTTAGGATGAAACATAATTTTCAATTAGTTTTCACTCATCCTTTCAAAAATATTTTAGCATTAATTTTATCATAATCATCTTTAATACAAGGTTTTATATGGGAAAGTCCTAGCAAAATTTCGGCAGCATGCCGTTTGTATATAGGGCATTTTCCCATAAAAACCAGTACTTGATAGTGGGCTGTTTTCAATAGATAAACCATGTAAAGCAAGCAACAACCTACTATCCACAACTAGCATGCAAATTATATCACTGCATCCTCCATGCAGGAGGCATTCAACACAAGCATGCTTTCCAGTAGTTCAATCAACAACTCATAAAAGAAATGAACTTTCCAATAGATGATATGAACAATAACTAACAATGGATAGTTATGAGATCAGTGCAGAGTTGTTCTCACAAGAGCATACAAACATACAAGCATAAATAAGGATTGAGAGCATTTTAATATATATAGATATGAAAGATGAATGCTCCCCCTTAATTATGCGCTAATTCATTTTATGCCTTTTCTTATTTTTTAGGTTCTTTAGGCCAAGTGTATTAAGATTTTCAATGTTATATGCTTGGCTTTGGATGAATAGGCTTAGAGGACCAAAAGGTCACAAGATATATATCTTTAAATAAGCTAAGCCAATATTTGCCTCTTTTCTTATGATTTACAATATGTGAGAGGCCTAAGTTCAAATGACTTTTCATTTTAAGGTTCATGTATAGGTTTCTTTGAATTTTTGTTCCATCATATAGATTGAAACCTATATCAATTGAATTAGCCATTTTAACTTAATTCATGAGGATGAAGCTCTTAAATGATTTATATAAAATTTGAGAGCTTGGAAGAAAATTGAATACTCTTAAAGATTAAACATTTTATTTAATTTTAATGGAGTATTCAAAAGTGGGACATTGTACAAGATAAGCATTTTTAAAGAAAATGTCCTAACTTATTCTGGCAAATCGCATTGTGGAGGATATGAATAACTAGAAACTAACGCTCTTTGGTGATTGGAATGTATCCTTTAGATATGATCATAATTTTAGAGCAAGGATATGAACCAATGAGAAGGTGGATCTTTACCTGAAGTGATCGTGGTTGGTAAAGATTCCCCGTGGAGGATACGGTGAACCAAAATTAGAAGATTTTTATATTTTAAGCACACAAGGGAATATTTTGATTAATCAGTGAAACTAGAATCCCTTAATGGTTGCTTCTAATTTTGATTATATAAGGATGTCTTTTAATAAGCACCAAAAATATTTGGAATTTACAATTAATAGTGCTTTAAGCCTAGAATGATGACTAAACAAAGGTTAAGGCTTTTATATTCAAAAATGAGTTTAGGTTTAACTGATATATATCGAGATGGATTCCCCAAAACTCAAATATGTGCAATGGACAGAGTATGCTTAACTTTAGATATTCATATTTAAATGTGAGTTAAGCAATTTGAAATTTAAAAATAAGGCAAACATGCCATGTCCATTTGGAAGTGAATTTTTATTCAATCCGCCAATAATTTCATATTTTAACCAATGAATATATGCAATAAGTTCAGATTGGTTATTTTGCTTAAATTTACGAATTAGCTTGATTTTTCAAAATACTTAGTATGTAAGATTTTAAATAGTGGACATATACTAAGATTTTACATTTTCAGCCTGAGCCACTTCCTAAGCCTTTAGTCAACACTACCCCCTATGGCTAATCCTAGATGCTAAGGAAGAATTATGTGATCATGTAACTCTTGTTCGAGTAAATTCTTCCTTGAGTTTCAAGAGGTTTGCTTTCTTGACAACCCATACCATTTTTCTTTTTTTGATTTTTGATGGGTTAGGACTAGGTGGTACTTCGACTCTCCAGACATTTTTTGGTTTCACACCTTTTCTTTTAAATGGACAATCAAATTTTGTGTGCCCCTTCTTTTTACATAGGATGCATGTGGTGTGAGTGTATGGACAGGAGGAGGTACTAGCATAGTGTTTAGTTTCTTTTACAAAGTACCCCATGTATAGGTTCTTTCTTTTCTTATTTTCAATCCCATTATAACCTATACCTTCTTTATCTAAGGTCATCTTTTGTGAGCCTAGCAATTTATCAAAGTTTTCCTTGCCTCTAGTAAACGTGTAGATGATCTTAGATTGGTCTTCTATTTTCTTCTCTAGATCTTGAATTTTTGAGTTTTTCAATTCTTTGCAAACATTCTGAAGTTTCATAAGTTCTTTAGACATATTGTTTGCTTTATTTTCAAGATCATGGACATAAAGATCCTTTTCATTTTCAATTGTAAGTTGGGATCTTACTGCACTCAATTCTTTTTCTAATTTTTCATTCTTATTTACTAACTGTTTGATTTTAAAATCATTTTCCCTTTCAACAAGAACTTTTGATTCACATTCTTTCTCACATGCCTTATACTTGTTTTTCAAAGTAGTATATCTTTTATTAACTTTAACAAGTGACTTATGAATTCTAACATATTCAATTTGCAGTTCTTCATAAGTAGGCATGCTCTCACTATCACTACTATCACATGATTCAGAATCAGATGCATCATTCAAACCATCACATGAATCATTGCCAAAACTATCTAATAACATAGAAGGAGACGGGTTTACCTCATCGCCAGTTAGAGCTATGAAGCACAGTTTACCTCCTTCAAGATCCATAGAGCTTGAAACACAAGGAGTGATCGCCTTTTCTTGCATAGTTGCTCCATATCTCTTTTCAAGTTCCTCCTATATCTCCTTAGCATTGCTACACGCCATAACCTCTCATAAAACGTTAGAATCCAAAGCATGTAGTAAAGTATTCATGGCATCAAAATTTACCTGCACTAAGTTCCTATCATGATCATTTAATTCATACTTAGATTTAGGAACATCAGTACACCCACTAAATTTCATAGGCACACGATTACCCTGATCAATGACTTTTCAAAATTTCCATTTTAAAGCTTTCACATACACAGTCATTTTGAATTTCCATATAGCATAGTTATCACCACAGAATACTCGTGGGTGTGTGACAAATCTTCCCTCATATGAAGGGTATGCACTAACATAAGGCATCACGATCTTTTAACTAAATAACATCTAAGTCTAAGTTACGAGGCTCTGATACCAATTGTGAGCTTTGGTGCAATCCCAAGAGGGGGGGTGAATTGGGTATTTAAAATTTATCGCCTGGGTTAAACCAAATAAGTAGTATTACTTAACGTAGGGTCTGTCTATGCAAATGTAAACCTAATCATTCACAATATAACATACACGTGCAGTAAGTAAATTGCAGAAATGTAAAGAACACGCACGATATGTTATCAGGGTTCGACCAACTGTGCCTACGTCCCCACCTCTAGCTCGCAAGCTAGAGGATTCCACTAATAGCTCACTTAAGGGTGGAGCGGCACCGATTACAACCAGGTCAAATTAACATAGGGCTAACCTCAACCTTAACCAGGTCAATTAGTGGGGCTGACCTTAACCTACACGCCTTAACAGGATGACCCACCTAGCTTTCCTAACCGAGTCTAAGCCAATCTGGGACTATTCCAGGGTTAGTCTCCCTTTTCAGGCCCGTGCCTGGAAATACAACAGATGTGTATAAAATTTGTACACGGAAATATGCTTCTAGAAAAGCATATGTGTGCTCCAATACAGTTCAATCAATAATGCATGCATGAATGATATGTAGATATGCTCAGTGCTCTAATGTGTGCAAAACACTTAGTCATGTGTAAGCTTTCAGTTCAGATCCAGAGTGTAGACCCAAGCAATATTTACCACACACTATTCAATTATCACAAAATCAGATCGGGATTTTAAATATGCTAAGCAAGATAAATCAAACAAACAATAGGATATTTCAGTGTCTAAAGCACAATGGAGTTGTTTGAAAGATTAGCTTTTTGCAAAAGGATTTTTGCACACAAAATTTAGGTTTAGGTAATGATTACGCGCTTAAATTGCGTAATTAGGTGCTTTAATTCATGCATTGCAAATGATATTTTGTATTTAAATGCATAATTACTCTCAATATTCTAACATTGTGTTCTATTTATAAAATTTGGGTTTTATTGAGTAATGTATGAAATTTTGGTGTTTTTTATTGCAGAGCAATTGTTGGAAGCTAAAAAAAACCGACAGTACTTTGCAATCTGTGCGTAACTCTCTCATCCAACCTCTGATTCAGATGATTCAAGATGCCGTAGAAATATAAGAAAACAATCTACAATTTTTGTGTTTTGTGTTTTGCAAAATACTGGCAGCATCAAGGCAGAAATCAGACGTGAAGTTAGCATACGCCGTTTTATGGATTTTTTCGACAATTCTTCGTAATCTTGGCGTAACTTTCTCATACGAGCTCCGATTGAGATGATTCAAAATTTTGGGAAAAGCTGAAAAAGATCTCTACATCTTTTATGTTTTAATATTTGAGAGTTACGAGCTGTAAGAGGGTCAAAATTGGGCTTAAAAGAGGAGGGCAGTTCATGTACCTTTGAAAAAAAAAAAAAAAAACAAAAAATCAAAAAATGAGATGTGACCCAGCCATGCAGCTGGGTCATCTCATAAGGGCAGTGTGCGCTGGGTACATCCAAAGGAAAGACAAAAGAATGGAAAGAAAAAAAGAAAGGAAAGAAAAGCAAAGAAAGAAAGGACAAAAGGAAAAGATGGAAAAGTCAACAAGGGAGGGTTTCCTTGTGGGGGGAGTGCCGTGTGCAAGAGGATTTTTGGAGAGAGTAGCGTGCGCTGGGGGCTGGAGGAAGAGAGGCCGCACCATAGGAAGAAAAAAAAGGATTTTTCTTGGGGAGAAAGAGAAGGGAGGCCAAAGCACATAGAGTTTCTTGGAAAAATTATTTTTTGGAGAGCTTTCTTGTGATTTTCTTTTGGGGGTGCTGCGGAGATACACACACAACTAGCAAAGGAGAGTTGGAAGCACACAAAAATACTATCTTTTTAGAATCGGAAGGCGGCGAACAACGGCGGTGTTCAGGGTGTTCGTGACGCGCGATGGCGGTGCGGCGAGTGTTGATCTTTCCCGTACGCTCCAAATTGAAGAAAATATAGGTGAAATCGGTTTCCTAGAAGTTTTCACCATCATCAATTTGACACGCAGTATTCAGTTTTAAATTCTCCTGAATAGTTTATTTAAAGTAGCTTTGTTTAAATTTTGCAGTCTAAAATTGTTAATTTTTCTAAATAAAATCAAGGTTAGTAAAATTTCGGTACTTGGTAAAATTAAGACATCAATCCCTGAGGACGATACTCTACACATCATTATATTATAAAACTACGATACTGTGCACTTGCAGTTTGCACCGGTCAAGTTTTTGGGGCCATTGCCGGGGATTGAGTTTTTCTTATTTTTGCCAATATCGATACAAAGTAATCTTGGTTTTAATTTAGAATTTTATTTTTATATTTTTATTTATTTATTTTCTTTATTTTATTATTATTATTATTAATTTTATTTTATTTTTGTATTTCTGGTGTGTTTTTTTTTATGTTGGATGCGCAGGGCTAGAACACATGACATTATTCCTTTTGATCCGGAGATTGAAAGAATGCTCAGAGCACTAAGGAAAAAGAGGGTATTAGCCATGGAGAACGGACAAGATAATGTGCAGCCACGCACCTTGATGGATTATGTGCGACCAGTTGTGAATGGCAATTATTCGGGTATCAGACGCCAGCCCATTAATGCCAACAATTTTGAGCTCAAACCCGCATTAATCAGTATGGTGCAGCAGGCCCAATTCAGTGGATCGCCACTTGATGATCCCAATATCCATCTGGCGATGTTTTTGGAGATTTGTGATACTGTGAAGATCAATGGTGTTACTGAAGACACCATTAGACTGAGATTATTCCCTTTCTCTTTGAGGGACAAAGCAAGAGGTTGGCTATAGTCGCTACAACCTGGGAGTATTACTAGTTGGCAGGACATGGCAGAAAAATTTCTTGCTAAATTCTTTCCACCTGCAGAAACAGCTCAACTCAGGATTGAGATTGGTCAATTCAAGCAGCATGATTTTGAATCACTCTATGAAGCATGGGAAAGGTATAAAGATTTGATTCGACGCTGCCCACAACATGGATTGCCAGATTGGTTGCAAATTCAGATGTTTTGTAATGGGTTAAATGGGCAAACGCGGACTTTAGTTGATGCTGCATCTGGGGGAACTTTGATGTCAAAGACACCTGAGGGTGCTACTGCTCTTTTGGAAGAAATGGCCTCAAATAACTATCAATGGCCAACTGAAAGAACTATGGCTAAGAAAGTTGCTGGAATTCATGAATTGGAGCCGTTTGCTGCACTTTCAGCTCAAGTAGCTTCTTTGTCTCATCAGATTTCATCTTTGACAACCCAGAGGATACCACAAGGTGCAGAACATGTGGCAGCTACAAGTAGGACAGATTCGAGTATTGGAGCGAGTCAAGAACAGGTTCAATACATCAATAATCGGAACTATAATTATCGTGGTGATCCTTTGCCACAATATTACCATTCAGGGCTTCGAAATCATGAGAATTTGTCTTATGGAAATACAAGGAATGTGCTGCAACCTCCTGCAGGATTTGAGAGTCATCAAGGTGAGAAGAAGATGTCACTTGAGGATGCCATGATATCTTTTGTTGAGGAGACAAAAGCAAGGTTTAAAAAGACAGATGCACGGCTAGACAACATTGAGACTCATTGCAATAATATGGGAGCCACTATGAAGAACCTTGAAATACAAATTGGGCAACTGGCCACGACTATAAATACCCAACAGAGAGGAACTTTTCCTAGCAACACAGAAGTGAATCCTAAGGAACAATGCAATGTCATCACACTTAGGAGTGGAAGAGAAATTGATAAATCACCAGCAAAGGAAACTATGTCCACACCTACACCTGAAAAGAATGGCTGAAGCAAGAATAAAGGGGAAGAAGAGGAGATTGTGGATGATACACCAAGAGAGATGGACACGCTTCCATCAATTTCATTTCTTGACAATCCTCCTATTCTCTCTACTCCACTTCCTTATCCTCAACGTTTTCAAAAACAAAAATTAGATAAGCAATTTTCTAAGTTTTTGGATATTTTTAAGAAAATTCACATAAATATTCCTTTTGCAGATCCTTGGAACAAATGCCAAACTATGTCAAATTCTTGAAGGAGATCATTTCAAAGAAAAGAAGGTTGGAGGAGTTCGAAATAGTGAAGCTTACCGAGGAGTGTAGTGCTATTCTTCAAAAGAAATTGCCTCAGAAATTAAAAGATCCAGGGAGTTTTACTTTGCCTTGCACTATTGGAAATATATTTTTTGATAAAGTTTTATATGATCTTGGAGCTAGCATTAATCTTATGTCACTTTCTGTTTGCAGGAAATTGGGACTTGGAGAGATGAAACAAACAACCATTTCTTTGCAACTAGCAGACCGATCCATCAAGTATCCACATGGAATCATAGAAGACGTATTGGTAAAGGTTGATAAATTTATTTTTCCTGCTGATTTTGTGGTGTTAGATATGGAGGAAGACCAAGAAGTCCCACTAATTCTTGGCCACTGGAAGGGCTTTAATTGATGTTCAAAAGGGTGAGTTAACATTGAGAGTGGATAAGGAAGAGGTTATGTTCAACATCTACCAAGACATGAGATTCCCAGAAGATCCAAGCACTTGCTTTCGGGTAGATGTCATTCAGCAAGGTGTAGAAAAAGTCTTTCAAAAAGATGTACAAGTTGATCACCTAGAACGATCCTTGCAGCAGATTACAACACAACAATGTGTGGGGAGGCTAGAACCTATGGTAGCAAGGACGGATTCTATAATCTCTAAAGGAAAGACGCAACAACCTTTATCTCTAGAGTTGAAACATTTCCCTGAGCATTTTCGCTATGCATTCTCGGGTGATGCGTATGAAAATGCAAAAATCTACAAAGAGCAGACGAAGAAGTGGCATGAAAAACAGATTCTTAGGTGTGAGTTTGCTCCAAGACAACAGGTTCTACTCTTCAACTCACGATTAAAACTCTTCCCAGGGAATATATTCAGAGTTAATGGTTAGAGATTGAAGCACTATTATGGAGAACAAATGGAGAGGAACTGTGCATTTATTCCTCTTGGTGATCTTGGTTGATGAAGATTGAAACGTCTGGCTGGAGACGTTAAAACAAGCGCTTATGGGAGGCAACCCAAAGAGTTTTTCTTTTGTTTATTTCCTTTATTATTTATTTATTTATCTATGCACTTTTGAATAATTGAGATTTTTGATGCAGGTTCATTTGGCATGAGTACAGAGCTGAAAATTAAACTCCTCGACGGATTCACCAATAAGTCAGGGAAGTTTCTTTCTTTTCTTCAATCCTTCTCATTTTTTAATAACAGTGAAAAAAAATGTGTGTGAATGATGCTACTTATGCCCTTCATATACCTGCATATAACCTAGGAGTACACATTGGGTCATTTATGTGTAGTTTCTATTTATATGGCTAAACTAGGAATCGTAACTCATTGAAAGTTGATTGGTAGTGCACTTGTGTTAATCTGGCTATATAAACTTTTGTATCTACATGGTATCTCTTGCGGCTAAAAAAATACACGTTCACGTGACTTGTAGCACTTAGGGTTCCTTGTGAACACTGAGAGAGCACCCGTGGAGACTTTGACACCTTGTGAGGTACTGTTGAGCCATTTATCGCTCTTTTGAGTTTTGACGTCAATTCAGAGTTCATGAAACTCAACTTTCCCTATTTTTTTCTGGATACTCTTTGTACACTAGTCTTGGTTTTTGAATTGCTAGCCTAGAGGTGACATCTAGTGGGGAGATAAAAACTTAGGTCTTGCAGCCTACTCAAGATGTGAAGGCCGAACCACCCCTAGAAATAAACTTATTTCATGGACTCTTGTTCGAGCTTAATGCACATGGGTGGTATGAAACAATAAAAGAAGTGTTATGACTGTCCTAATTGACCATGAAAAGAAAGAAATTGAAAAATGAGCAGAAGAAAGAAAAAGAGAAATAGAAATACCCTACAAGAGGTGAAAGATTAGTACCTGCTCCACACAACTACAACAAAAGTCAAGGACAAGATGCATGTTATCCACATATGAAGACTCTTTACCCGCCTAATGCCTCAGATGTATTCACGCCTAGTTTGTGAATAAGTTGATCTAGGGTGGTCTCAGTTGGACATGGCGAGTAGGTGAGAAGATGCTAGGGTGAAGGACCCGACACCTCCTAAATAGGCTTGATCCTTTTCAGACTAGTCCACTCCATACATTTAGCGTTTGTTCCTTGCAGTATGTGGGATGTTTGATCATGACACTCCTCCTCACATACGATGAGTGAACCCATCCTTCTTGAGTGTTTTTGAGAGTATACCAGTTAGGCCGAGTCAAAGCGACAGTTCTTTAGGTGTCCACGGATATCCTGGGTGTAACGAGTCACGCACATTACACGTGCTTCAAGATTTCGCCTATTTATACTTAAATTTATATGGCTACATTAACTCTGAATTGTGCTCGCTGGTTAATTTTACGTGAGTTTACTGTTTTTAATGGCTATATAATGATGAGATTTGCATGAATGACTTACTTCGGAGTTGCGTGAATTGGGTATGAATAAGTTTGTGTGTAATTTGGTGATATTCCTGTATGTGAAAGGGTATGGTTGTGTTGCCTATGTATTCATTCATTGAAATTGGTATGACACCACCCTAAATTGCATTCACGTTATTTGCTAGGGACTAGCAAAACTTTAGTTGGGGGGTGTGATTACGCGCTTAAATTGCGTAATTAGGTGCCTTAATTCATGCATTGCAAATGATATTTTGTATTTAAATGCCTAATTACTCTCAATATTCTAACATTGTGTTATATTTATAAAATTTGGGTTTTATTGAGTAATGTATGAAATTTTGGTGTTTTTTATTGCAGAGCAATTATTGGAAGCTAAAAAAAACAGACAGTACTTTGCAATCTGTGCGTAACTCTCTCATCCAACCTCTGATTCAGATGATTCAAGATGCCATAGAAAGATAAGAAAACAATCTACAATTTTCGTGTTTTGTGTTTTGCAAAATACTGGCAGAATCAAGGCAGAAATCAGACGTGAAGTTAGCATACACCGTTTTATGGATTTTTTCAACAATTCTTCGTAATCTTGGCGTAACTTTCTCATACGAGCTCCGATTAAGATGATTCAAAATTCTGGGAAAATATGAAAAATATCTCTACATCTTTTATGTTTTAAGATTTGAGAGTTACGAGCTGTAAGAGGGTCGAAAGTGGGCTTGAAAGAGGAGGGCAGTTCATGTACCTTTGAAAAAAAAAAGAAAACAAAAAATCAAAAAATGAGATGTGACCCAGCCATGCAGCCGGGTCATCTCATAAGGGCAGTGTGCGCTGGGTACATCCAAAGGAAAGACAAAAGAATGGAAAGAAAAAAAGAAAGGAAAGAAAAGCAAAGAAAGAAAGGACAAAAGGAAAGGATGAAAAAGTCAACAAGGGAGGGTTTCCTTGTGGGGGGAGTGCAGTGTGCAAGAGGATTTTTGGAGAGAGCAGCGTGCGCTGGGGGCTGGAGGAAGAGAGGCCGCACCATAGGAAGAAAAAAAAGGATTTTTCTTGGGGAGAAAGAGAAGGGAGGCCAAAGCACATAGAGTTTCTTGGAAAAATTATTTTTTGGAGAGCTTTCTTGTGGTTTTCTTTTGGGGGTGCTGCAGAGATACACACACAGCCAGCAAAGGAGAGTTGGAAGCACGCAAAAATACTATCTTTTCAGAATCGGAAGACGGCAAACAACGGCGGTGTTCGGGGTGTTCGTGACGCGCGACGGCGGTGCGGCGAGTGTTGATCTTTCCCGTACGCTCCAAATTGAAGAAAATATAGGTGAAATCGGTTTCCTATAAGTTTTCACCATCATCAATTTGACACGCGGTATTCAGTTTTAAATTCTCCTGAATAGTTTATTTAAAATAGCTTTGTTTAAATTTTGCAGCCTAAAATTGTTAATTTTTCTAAATAAAATCAAGGTTAGTAAAATTTCGGTACTTGGTAAAATTAAGACATCAATCCCTAAGGACGATACTCTACACATCATTATATTACAAAACTACGATACTGTGCACTTGCAGTTTGCACCGGTCAGGTAACTTGCAACTATAATGCAAGAACCACAACCCTTAAAGTCTTCCCGTACAAGATTTGTCAAATGAAATCTATGGAAGAACTTTAGGTTATACTCTCAAATAAAATCAATCAAACTTTATACCAAAAGAGAGTATTAGCTATAGAGAGATTACGCGTTAACCCGGTTTAAAAAATATTTAATCGCAGTAAAAATCAGGGCAACCCGAGAGGTTCGGTCGACCAAAACTGTTTTGATTGACCAGGTCTCAGATGGTTCGGTCGACCAAGTCTCATATTGTTTGGTCGACTAGGGAAATTTTGAACTAAGGGTTCGGTCGACTAGGAGAGGGCAATTTCTCAATTTTTCGAGGTTCGGTCGACCAGGCCAATTTGAACTGGCTGGTTCGGTCGACCAGACCGCTGGGATTTCTCCTGAGGACCCTCGGTCGAATAGGTAGTTGGAGTACAAAAAGGTTCAGTCGACCAGTTTGTCAAACTTTTGACCGAGAGAGGTTTCGGTCGACCAGGGCTTTTTGAACTACTTGGTTCGATCGACCAGGGGGTCAAAATGTTGACCATAGAGGGTTTCGGTCAACTGGGACTTTTGAACTATTCCAGTTCAGTCGACCAGGGCCTTGGTCAATTAGTTGACCCAAGGAGGTTTCGGTCGACCAGGCCAAAATGAACTGACTGTGCTGGTGGACCGAAAGTGCACCATGTGTGCATTTCGGTCCTATTTCATCAAAAAAACACCCTATTCAAAATTTGAACACATGAATGTGCAATAGTGAGTGTCCTAGGGTCATTTCTGGTCCTTTTGAAGACACCGAAAAAATCCGATGTCGGTCGACCGAAGGGTGTTCCGTAAGGTCTTTCTCTAGTCCGTGTAGGTACCTAAAGTCCAACTAAGGTCAATTTGAGCATACCTACCTATCATGCATGATGCAAATTATTACAAGCCATATGAGTGTACAGTCCATAATAAAATTACATCCTAGAATGAAGAAACTGAATAATAAATACAAATGCAGCACAAGATTCTTCATTCATCGGCACGAACACCGCATGCCATCATGATAAGTCTTTTAGTCCTGAAGCATGTACAAGGTTAACCTACATGCGATTCTCAGTACAACAATTAGTACCAAGAGTATTTATCATAATCAAAACTGGGTGTGACCAATTAGGTCAACAATTTGATTAGGCGACTGACCTTTCTATGCTGATAAAATTAAGAAAATGGAATCGAAACAGGAGACTGACCCCTCAGGGTCAGGCGACTAATTGAGCACATTATTTCAAAATTTCGCTGAACTATAAAGGCTCGGGCGACTGACCCTCCGGTCACAGTCTAATGAGCTTCGTAATTTTAAATTTTTAAGCAGTGAGGAAAAGTTTCCAAAATTGATTTTTTGGACTCCAAACTTTGAGAAAACTTGGGAAACACTGCAAGTAACTTAGGGAACACGAATATATATTTTTTAACTCTATAAATACATGTTCATTTCAAGAATTAAAGATATCAATAATCAGAAATCAAGAAAAATTATACTACACGTTCAAAGCTATCTAGCTGAAAGTTTTGTTGAAAGGCTTGCTATGTTCTTGTTGATAAAAAACTCATGGTTCTCTGATCTTTCTACTGATATTTTCAAATCAAGTTTGCACCACATTGATATTTAACTAAGCTTCACTCTTTATATTGATTTTTGCTTAAGTATATTGTTCTCAAATTGTACAAATCTGCTATAACTGAGAGTTTCTCTTATACGAACCAAAGTTGTTCTTTTTTCTTATTTTCTTGATGATTCAAGGTTGTTTGGATCGTTGCCTAGCAAGAACGGTTACTCTTGTTAGAAAGAGATCTCCACCTTATAAGGAGAGAGGTTGTAACTTTACCTAGTAAGGAAAGTTGGAAAGGAAAATCCTTACAGTGGTTTCTTGGGGCAAGGATGTAGATTTCTGGCCGAACCTTGTAAAAAATCTAGTTCTCAGCTCTTTTCCCTACTCTCTTTAATTTACTACAAGTATATAACCTACGTGTATGATCATTAAATACTTGTTGAATTTTGGAAGTTTCTGAAATTACTAATTTTATTTCATATCGGAAATCAAAGAACATATTGGTGATCATTGATTGGGTTAACAAGTTTGAAGTTAATATTCTGATTTTTATTTCACTACTGAAGTAAATCTTGTTCAGCTAATTAAAGGAAAATTTCAGCCTTTATTTAATCAAATCTCTGAAATTATATCTCAAGGAATAAAATCTGATTTTTGAATTTAAAAGGTTCTGAGATTTTTTTAATCTATTTTATATATTGGTACTCAGAATTTACAAGTTGATCTTGAACATCATAAAAGAACTGAACGTGGATTGATTGTTGGCTATACTTGATTGTTAATCAATATTATTTTACTTGAGTGATTGTTGAAGGTTGATTGACTTCTGAAAATAAATTTTCTTGTGTAGCAAAGAAATTTTAAAATCCCACTTCACTCCCCCTCTTGGGAATATACCTAGATTCTCAATATATTTTAAATTTCTTTTTATTTTCTTCTGCTCATACTTTTTGTCATTTTTCCTTCATGGTCAGTTAGGACAATTTTCACAAATTTTTTTGTCTTCATACCTCCAATGGTCATTAGGCTCGAGAAGAAGTCCATGAACTGGGTCTATCTCTAGGGGTGGCTCAATTTTCACGTCTCGAGTAAGTTACAAGACTTAGGATTATATATCCCCACCAGACATCACCTCTACGCTAGCAAATGCAAGGATCAAGACAAGTATACAAGGAATATCCACCAAAAAAATTATTTGAGCTCCATAAACTCAGAGTTTGACATCAAAAACTCAAGAAATGAATGAGCAGCTCAACAATACCTCACAAGGCGTCATAGTCGCCACGATTGTTATCTCAGTGCTCTCAAGGAAACCTAAGTGCTGCAAATCATGTGTAAGTGCGTTTTTAGTCTCATGAAATACCATGTGAATACAAGAGTTTGTAAAACTATATTAAAGCAAATGAATCACTAGTCAACCTTCATGGAGTGGAAAATAATATACTGGCTATGCTTATGTGAAATTATGCATGAATAACTTACTGCATTGTTAGTGAGCATAATAAAGTCATATAATTGGTGGGCCTATGCATTTAACATCTAGGTTATATAGAAGTATGTAAAGGGCATAATAGATGTTAGCATAGCATAAAATACACAGTGTTCACTGAAAATTTGAAAAATTGTGTCATTTTTGTGCTTTGAAATGTTCCATGCAGTGTGTTCCTACCCCCTACCCCTAACTTAGAACTTCAGTGTCTAATTGAAGTGTGGAAATAAAGAAATTGGATAATAGGGAGAGGAGAAACACTGCCTTGTGTAGTTACGTCAATCAATGTACCTGCATATGGAATAACACAGGAGCCAGAAATAGCATGCATACAATAATACACTGTAGCGCAAAAGAAGAGTCCAAAAACACCATTAATTTCATTGAATTCAAAGACAGTACAATGTATATAGACACATAACAGGCACACGTACAGCCTTGCAAAAACATGGTGAAATGTAAGAAAAGAAAATACAAAGAAAAGAAAAACAAAAGTGTGTCACAGAAGCACAATACATAGCAAAGTGTGAGTAAAAACTGGCATAGGAGTGAGCGCTATGCTGAGTCAAACTTGGTGTTTGAAATGATGACTGGATGCGTGGGCAACATCCATGGTAGGAACAGTAAGAGAAGAAAATGGAGAGAACGAAGGAGCTCAGGGACTAGGGACGTGTGAAACCCTAGAACTCCTATAAGGTTGCCAAGCAAAAAGGTGATTGTTGGAGGCACATTTGATGGCTAGAGGGTAACCAAGGGCACTGGAGAGTTGATACATGATCAAGCGATGAAGTTAAAGGGCGGGGCGATAAGAAACGACCAAGAAATGATAATGGCGGGAGTTGAAGAGTCGTGGGTGAGCAGGTGTAGTATCCTGAATAATTATGGGAATTAAATAATAAAATAAAAGAGAAAAAAAAAAAGATTTCAATAGGAACTCAGTAGGGTCTCATTGACGGATGCAGAGCGCTTGTCGACGAGAGGCCTTCTTGGGCTTGTTGATGTGGACTCATGTCTCGTCGATGAGAACTTACCGAGAAGGCTGATTTCAGGGCCTGAAGCTCGTCAACAAGGGTTAGGTGCTCGTTGATGAACCCCCTTCTTGAACTCATCGACGAGAAGACATGGCTCGTCGACGAGGCCACATGGACAAGCAATCTATATAAGGCCAAAAATCACATTTTTTTTGCAGAGATTGCATGCATGCTCCCTCTCTCTCTCTAAAATTTGTTCCCCTCTCTTCTCTCTACAATTCTGATTTCGTTCTTCACCGGATCGATGATCGGAAGTCGCCACTCTACTCTTGGGCAGATACTCTTCAAGTGTGCTGGAGTAGATTGTTGGTTAGGCCAACATAGGCACCATCCCAAAACAAGGGTAAGTTGATTATTTGGGAATTTTCAGTATTACCAGGCTTATATGAGTTTAGATTCTGTGTTGTATGCGAATATACTGATGTTTTTGTGGATTAAAATTAGGGTATTATGCTTTTAGGATTAGAGTGTTGAAAATTATGAACGCCGCACGCATAAGAATGTTAAATAGTATTTAGAGCCCAGATAGTTGGGTAAAGGGAATACATGTTATGCCAGCCTTATTAGACATTTTCTCAGTATAATATAGTATTTGATCAGAGCATGAAAATTATACAGTTTTACATAACATATTTATAACGTTTTATTGAATTGTGTGGCATGAGAAATATTGGAAAATTATAGAATATGTTATACATTTTTACAGAAGCATAATTATAGAGCCTAGAGAGTTATGGAACATAACTTATATAGTTTTATATATAGAGCTATGGCTATATAGAATTATACATAAATACAATTTATATGATATACAGTACTTTACAGAATCATGCTTATATAGTATATTACAGAATTATGATTATGTAGTATATTTCAGAATATGATTGTACAGTGTTTTACAGAGTTGATTATACAGTGTTTTTATTACCATGATTATACAAAAATATAAAGAACCATGATTATACAGAATTTTATAGAACCATGATATACAAAAATATAGTTTTATAGAGCATAGAGCCATAACATACAGAATACAGAATTATAGCTATAGAATATACAAATATATAGTCATTATAGCGTCATGGCTATACAGTTGATGTAGAATCATGGTTATTATAGAAATATAGAAATATAGAAATATTAATATGCAGTATCAAACCCTAATGGAATATTGCAGTTTACAGAGTTCAGTACCGTTGCGATACAGTATAAACAGTGTAACCATACGTCTCCAATAGAGTATGGTACAACCGATTGTGCCCTCAGGTAGTGTTGTGAGCTCCCTAATGTCCAGACCAGGTGGAGCGGGCCTTTCATGGTATAGGCATCTAGATGTGCATACATTTAGGCTAGCACTGGAGGGCCAACCAACGTTTAGCCCTGCCTACGGGCCGCACAACCTAGTCATGAGGGGGTACGTCATGATATATAGCCATCGAGGGGGAAGTTTACATATTTATGTTTATGTATAGTACACACAGAAATCAAAATTACTTATTATAGATAGAAGTAATTTTGAATAGATAACTCAGAAATTTTCATATTCTAGATGATATAAGCATGTGTTATTATATAGATATTTTACTTGATGTATATCATATGCAGTATTAATTAAATGATATGTTGCCTATTAACTCAGATGCCACACACTAGTAATAACATGTTTCTCCTTACTTAGAGGTGTATCACCCCAACATTATTAAACATTTCAGGTAATCCAGAGAGGCGAGCAGGGTCGCCTCAGAGGTAGAGGTGGTGTAAAGTCGACGTAGTTTTTGGGGTGAGTTTTGGGCTGGTCTATGGAGCCCACATAATTTTGGAATTTTTTGGGAATGTTATGTATATTTTTGTGTATGTGTACAACTAGGTTTATAGTACTTGGGTATTGTATTTAGAAATATGTTGGATATGTATGTACTTTTGCTTCTTAGGTGTTATATGAAATGCATAGGATACCACTGTCCCACTTCAGACCGTGATGATGTTATCTATGCTCATGCAAGGTATTAGAAATTATATATTAATATAGAAAAAAAAATGGATGGAAATTTTAGGTCGTTACAACAGGTGTTTCAATGAATTTTTGACAAATTAGACCAAGTCGCACCAGCTCATGTTTTGGTCGCGCTTGGTCGCACCCCTCGACTTAAACAAGAACATTAACCCCCGACCAAGTCGTGTGCCAACTCAGTTCTAGTTGTAGAGATCGGCGATTCTCTCAGTTTTGGGTAAACGTGGAGGAGTTCAGGGGCTAGACAAGGTCACACCAACGACATGATGGTCGTGCACCTAGTTGAACTCCTAAGCACTTTTAGGAAATTAAAAAAGCTTCATACCCCCAACTATCCTATGCCTCACTCGCAAGACTCTAAAATTTATGCACTCTACTATGTACAATCTATGTACTCAAAAGGGAAAAGGAAAATACTTTAGTTACCTCTCGAAAGTGCTAAGTTTACCATCTTCAAACAGACACATTAAAGCTCGTTTCAAACTCATCCGAGTTTCAAGCTCAGAATGACCTCCCTCATTCCCTCATCAAACTTTGTGGTGGATACCCTCACTTGTCCCTTTACCTTGGAGGCCAAATCATGAAGTTCTATACTTTGATCGTAGGGGTCCTCCAAGTTAGTTGTAGATGGGCTCTCAGGATAAAGAGTCTCTTCCAATGGGTCCCTCCACTGAATTGAGGGAGCCGTTTCCTCTACATTTTTATCGATCATGGCATCGTCCACAATTTGGACTACTTTAAGTGGATGTTGGAGAAAATGGAATATGTTTAGCCGGAGTTGCTTTTGGCCAGAGGAAATGTTCATAATCCCTGTCTTACATTGAATGCAGACATTGGAAGTGGCTAAGAATGGGTGTCCCAACTAGACAGGGATTAGATTCCTAAAAAGTTCCATATCTAAGATAATAAAATCCATTTGACAGGAAAAACCTTCCACTATGACGACTACATCCTCTATCACACCCTGTGGTCTTTTTAGTGATTGGCCTGCAAAACATAAGGTGACTGGGGTATGCTATACCTGTCCTAGGAAAAGTTGCTATTAAGCCATGTATGGAATGATATTCACACTCGACCCTAAATCTAAAAGAGCCCCATCAATGGTATAACTGCCAATTACACACAAAATGGTTGGTGTGCCGGGGTCTCTCAATTTAGAGGGAATATCACGTAATAACATTAAGTGCATGTGCTCGAGCAGCTTTACTTGTTCATTTGTATGCACCCTCAACTTTAACTTTAGTTCATACAAATCCCTAAGGACTTTAGCATACTCAGGTGTTTGCTTAATATCATCTAAGGGAGGCTGGTTGACCTTAACTTGGTTGAATTTGTCTGTGATGGATTTAGTGATGGTCTCTTTCTTAGATGAAGAGGGTGCATGAAGAGCTGAAGGGTATAGTGCTGGAGAGACATGAAATGCCGTATGAGGTGTGTAGTGTAGTTTGGTCCCTCCAACAGTGGGCATGGATGTCTCGGGAGGAATCACTAAGCTTAAGGAGAAAGTGCCGCAAGTTTCAATATTGGATTCTCCTTTTCTCTCCTTCTCGTTCTCACTCTCACTCAGCTGCTCCTCCACCTTATTATTTATTATCCCACTACTCTGTAAAGTGGTCACCACTTGGGCCTACTTGTGATATGACAACGGGCCAGTGTCTTGTTTATATTCTTCCCCGTATTGGCCCTTAGGGCTCACCAAGGGCAAACTCGATAACTTTCCCTCATCTCTACGACTCAAAGAAGTAACTAATGCCCTATGGTGGCTTCCATCTTAGCTATAGATTGGGAGTGAGAGTGAAGGAGCTACCAATCTACTTGGCGATCAACCTCAATGCCCTTGAGGGTTTTCAACACCGTCTCTTGAAATGTATCATATTTAGGCTGAGAGGGAGATGGTTGATGAAATGATGAAGGTTGACAGGCAGAATTAGGATGATTTTGGATCATTAGGGGCTTATTAAGGTCTTCGGGATTGAAAACCCGAAGCTTGTGGCCTTCAAGAGAAGTTAGGGTGCTGTTTCCACCAAGGATTGTGTGTGTTGGAATAGGGATTGTTTGATTGTCTATCATACCAATTGTGGGTAGCCTTCACTTCTTCCTAGATAGACTCCGGTTGGGATGGTGCGCGGGGACAATTATAACATAAATGGGAAGGATCGAAGCATATTGTACACACTTCTGCACAAGCCATTGACTGTGGTTGCTGTCTTAAAGACAAGACTCGATCTAACTTTTGAACTATATTGTGCAAAGTGGGTGCTAGGTCATGGCCTATGGCTAACTCACAAACTCCCTTGGATTTGGAAGTGGAAGGTTTGGAAGATTTACGAGCAGCAACAGTATACTACTGAAAATTTTTGGTAAGGTTCTCAAAAAGAACCCAAGCCTCATTCTTGCGTTTAGTGAGGAAAGTACCTCCACATGATGCATCTACCATCGACCTATCTCTCTCAAACAACCCTTCATAGAAAGTTTGGACCAATCACCATTTAGGGACCTAATGATGTTGGCATTTTTGTAAAAAGTCTTTGAAACGCTCCTAGGTCTCAAAAAATTGTTCCCTATCCGATTGTGATTAGCTAGTAATAGCTCTATGCAACTAACTAGTGTTCCTAGTCGGGAAGTAGTTCTTCAAAAACTTCTGCTGTATGGTGGCCCAGTTTGTCACCGAGTTCAACTCTAAGGACGTCAACCAATATTTGGCCTTATCCTTCAGAGAGAATGGAAAAAGCCTTAGGCGGAGGGCTTCATCATCGAAATTATGTATTTGGATGGTGGAACATATCTCGAGAAATTCATCCAGATGCTAATAAGGATTTTTAGAAGAATTCCCACTAAAGGTGGGCAGCGTCGAGATGATGGAAGTTTTGATCTTGAAATGCACCGCCTGGACATCTGAAAACCAAATGCAAGATGGTGAGGTGTATGCATTAGGTACAAAGTAGTCTCTAAGAGGCCTATGTGCTTGCTCTCCCACCACCAGTATGCGGGGATCTTGGGGTTCCAGGATTTGATCAGCAGGAACTGGAGGACATTTGGCCATTACTTTGGGTTTGGACAACTTAGCAGGCTCAAGATTCGAAGTTGGATTCCTAAGGGACCTATGAGATCACTTAATCTCAGGGACTATGGGAATCAGCTCTGGATCCAAAGATCACAAACCCATCATACACACTTTATAGCACATAGATTCAAAAATTCATAATAAAAAACCAAAAGCAAAAACTAAAATAATAAAGATAAAATAAAAGGAGAGCAAAGAAGAAAAACAAAGCTATAATACGCTAAAATAGAAATTGGTTGTTGACTCTATGAGTCCAATCCTATTTTGATAATGACAAATCACTTGGTATTTGACCTATGCAACTGAGTTTGTGAATAGTATCATGATTTAGAATGCATGAATGGTAATCATGATACGGAAGCCACAAGGAACCTAAAGTACATATCACTTGACTTAATCCATGGAACAAGAAGAGTATAAGGGTGAGGAAGCAAGCTTCAAGTTCAAGAATTTCAATGGGAATGGGTATTTAGAATTGAATGTATTTACATATGTCATATGATATAATTCAAAGCTCAAATATACCCTAGACTGACCTTAGGACTTATTCATTTCATGAAAGATTCATTAGGTTGAATGAATTTTAGAGGCAAATTTTAGAGGCCTCGTCAATGAACCCCATAGCCTTGCCAACGAACGCAGGAAAGTCACACAGTGACGAACGTTTTGTTCTCGTCAACGAACGGGTGTTCTACACTCGTCAACAAATGCATGCTCTCGTCGACAAATGTCGCAGTGCAGAACAGCATCTCAGCGCGGATATAGACAAAATTTTTTATTTCTAAATGATCCAACGGCTAGGATTTGATCAACTACCGAGAATACTTATAAACCTAATCTATAAACCCTAGACCATAACTTTTTTACATACTGAGAGCCTTCAACATATTGCTGAACTTGTGCATGCACTCCAAAAGCAATCACATCCAATTTGGGCATTTGTTACGTTGATCAAAAGGCATTCACGTATATATTTTTCAATCGTTGTTGGTATTAAGGTTTGAGTATTTTGAGCATTCAAATCCTATTTTCTTGTTTCCTATATTTATTATATTAAATATTTTCTTCGGAGCAAAGATATTTTTGTGTGTTTTATATTCATTGATTGAATAAAATATTTGAGAAAAGTTTTTCTAAAGCTAAAATCTTTGAGATATTCAAATCTATATTTTCATTCAAAGATTCGATATTTAGTTATTGCAAAAACTATATGATTGCAAATTGTAAGAGCTTCTAGATACATATTCTTGAGGAATATCTTTTGAAAAATATTATTTAAATCTTTGCAATATTCAAAGTCATATTTTTATTCAAAGATTTAATTTTACAAATTATTTAATAGCAAGAACATAGATCTACGTGTTATTCAAGATTATTTTTAAAAGGATCTTGTTTTCTATTCTTGCATAAAGTGATCTAACATCAAACCCTAAGATCTCCAAAGCACTCATTTTTAGGAAATTATTTTTTGGAGATATTGATTAAAAAAATAAATTTGGGAAGCATCCCATTACTCATATAACAATCTTATTGTTACATACATATTGAGCTTCATGTTTTATCATATGATTATGTAGTAGGAATTTTATTGTACTCACTAGCTTGGTTTGCAGCATTTTGAGTTTTGCAGAAATTGTAATCTTTATATTGTATTCGTGGTTCGAGTTGTGAACCGGGGTTGAGGAGGAAGCTAGACCTCTTGTAAGCAGTGGACTATTAAGGCAAACTCCGTCCCAGTTAAAAGAGTAGGGATTAGTGGAATCCTTGAGTGGGTTGCCTAAGGCGAGGACGTAGGCCGAGTTGGCTGAACCTCTTAAAATCGTGTTTGCATCTCTCTTACCTTTAACTCCTTTTAAATTCAACGTAAACTTATTTATGTGAATTGTGTGAATGTTTTCATTATGTAGCAGGTCAAAAAAGTAATTAGGTAAAATTGATTGATTGACAAAATCACTCATTAGGTTGATTAATTGAAGGACATTGAGCCAGTTGTAAGAAGTTTGTAAGTTTGTAATTGAAAGTTTTTAAAATTAAAACTTCAAAGACTTAATTTTTAAAATACCCAATTCACCCCCCCCCCCCTTTTTTGGGTTAACACCGAAATTCACATTTGGTATCAGAGCGAGGTTACATCGACTTAACCATTATTTTTGTAAAATATGGCACACATTGGTGTAACCCCATTCGTTGAGGGACACTCGTCCACTAGTCCACCAATTTTTTGCGGTGTAAATTACACCTACTAGAAATGCAGGATGGGTATATATCTTTTAAATGTTGATTGGAAAGTGTGGAGAATAGTCTCTAAAGGAAATCATGTTCCTATGAAAGTAGTTGATAAAGTAAATGTACCTAAGAGTGATGATGAGTATACTGATGATGATTGGAAATCTGTTTAAATAAATGCTACTTCTATAAACCTTCTATACTGTGCACTAGACGTTAATGAGTTTAATAGGGTGATGACTTGCAAAAGTAATAAAGAGATATGGGAAAAATTAGAAGTAACATATGAAGGCACTAAGCAAGTAAAAGATACTAGGATAGATATGCTTACTAGTGAATATGAGACATTTAAAATGACTGCTAATGAATATATTCAATCCATGTACACTAGATTCACACACATCACGAATTCATTAAATGCTCTTGGTAAATCTTACCCTACTTATGAGTTGATAAAAAAAAATCCTTAGGAGACTACCGCCAGTTTGGGAAACTAAAGCTACTATTATAGCTGAAGGAAGGAACTTGAAAGAGATGTCGATTGATGAACTAATCGGATCGCTCATCACTTATAAGCTAGCAACAAATAAGAGGAAAAATGAGTAAAATAAAGCAAAAAGAGTACAACTCTTAAGGCATTGTCTAGCAGCTCTAGTGAAGGAAACGACTCAGAATCGGAAGATGACATGGCCTTGTTAACAAAGAAGTTTGGAAAATTCCTAGAGAAGAATAAGAAGTTTGACAGAAAATTTCAGAACTCCAAATTAGAAAAAGGAGAGTCAAGCAAGAAGAAACAGAAGGATGATCCAACAACTTGCTACAACGGTAGAGAGGTTGGACACGTCAAATCTGAATGTCCTAAACTAAGGAAAGCCTCTAAGAAAAATAAGAAGGCTCTAAAAGTCAGTTGGGACATGCACAACACAAACAGTTTAGACACTAAGTCCATTGATGATCAGGTAGTCAATCTGTGTCTAATGGCACATGATGACCTTGAGGTACAATCATCTTTCTCAGAGTCTTCTTATTATTCCAGTGATTCTAAAAATTGAAATAGTATGCTTTCTTATAATGAACTGCAACAGGAATATTTGTACACTTTTAATACGTTTGAGAAGAAAACTAAGAAAATTTCTGATTTGAAATGTAAATTAAAGGAACTATCAATGCTTATTGAAAAACATAATGAGTCACATGCATCTATGATAAAAGAAAAAGATTTAAAAGTTGAGGAATTGAAAATAAAATTGAAAGAAAATTCTAAAATTGCTCATAAATTCACAAATGGCCACAGTAACTTTGAAAAGCTCCTTGGAGCACAAAGAAATTCCTTAGATAAAGGACTTCGTTTTAATGGAAAATAAAATTTGAAACAAAAACATCTCTACATAGGTTATTTTGTAAAAGAAGCAAAAGCTTATACTCCATCAAAAAACTCCTATAAATATACTACATGCTTTAAATGTAAAAGGATAGGTCACATAAAATTTGATTGTCCTTTTAAGAACCAAGATGTTAAAATTAAAAAGGTATGGAGAGTTAAAGGTGAGTCATGGACCCCAGAAAAAAATGGGTATCAAAATTAGTTACTTAAATGTCTATTGCAAGTATGCTTGAGATCATCCTTCTCAAAGAATAGATGGTATATGGACAGCGGATGTTCACAACATATGATTGGGGATAAAGCTAAATTCGCATCCATCACTCCAAAGGATGGAGGATTTGTCACTTTTGGGGACAATGCAAAAGGGAATGTTAGCTTTGGTGCAATCCCAAGGGGGGTGAATTGGAGATAAAAAAAATTATGCCAAGGTTTATCTAGTCCAACAATCATTATTATGCAACATAGGAAGCAGTCTAAGCAATTTCAAATCCAAGCAGATATTCAACCAATAAACATACAGGTGTAGAAAATAAAGTGTTGAAAATAAAATGACACCATACATGATATCGGGGTCGGCCAAAGTGCCTACGACCCGGCCTTGGCTCACCAAAACAAGGATTCCACTACGGCTCACCTAATGGGTGGAGCGGCACCGTTTACAACCAGGTCAATTAGCGGAGCTCACCTCAACTTACATCTTACCAGGATGGTGCACATAACTTTCCTAACCAGGTTTATGCCAATCCCGAACTATTCCACAGGGCTAGTCTCCCTCTTCAGGTGCACGCCTGGAATACAACAAATGTGTCTAAAATTTTGCGTACATGGAAATATGCTTCCTCAAAAGCAGATATGTACACAAGTATAGCTCAAGCAATAACACAAGCATGAATGATATGTAATATGCTCAGTGCTTTAATATGTTCTAAACACTTAATCAAGTATGGATAAACAATCAAGATCTAGAGTGTATATCTAAGCAAGATTTGAAACACAGTATTGAATATCACAGTATTAGTTTAGGGTTTCAAAAAAAATGCTAGCAAGATGATTCAAACAAACTCAACAACATGTTTTCAATATACCAAGCACAAGGGATGTTTGAATGCAAGCTTGAAAACAATTTGTGCACACAAAAATATGGGCTAAGGTAACTTGCAATGACAATGCAAAAACCACAAGCCTCTAAGTCTTCCCACGCAAGATTTATCAAATAAAATCAATGGGAGAACTTAATGCTTTACTCTCTATAAAATCAATCAATAAATCACAACAATTGAGAGTATAAGCAAATGAGAATTAAGCACAAGCACTTTAAGAACACTCACAACACTTAGATAATCAAAGAAATTTGAGTTTTGGAGTGTATGGGAGTAGTATAGGGTAAAATAGAATTTTGGATTTTTGAGAGAATTTTGCCTTAATGATTTTTGCTAATCCCTTGCAAATTATTGCAAATGAGCTAGTATATATAGGTAAGGGGCAAATTATGACAGTTGAGGACTTAATGGGTATTATTAGAAAAGATTTAACACAAGTTTAAAGTTTTAACCCTTTTTTTAACCCCTAATTACCTCGATAAAAATAAACAACCCAAGAGCTTTCAGGTGCTCAGTCCAAGGTTCGGGTGCCCAAAGAGACACAATTCTGAAAAAGTGTTTTTGAGGTTTGGCCGCCAAAAAAGTAGTTCGGTTTTCTGAACTGAGGTTATTCTTCAAAATTTTGCGATTCGGTCGCCTGGTCTAAAATTTGATATCCCGAACTCATAAGTTCGGTCGCCCGAGGGTAAATTAACGTGAAGTTTGAGCACTCAGGTTGGTGAAAAGTGACCTGACACAGGTTTGGTCGACCGTGGAAGTTGTGTTCATTTTGGTTCAGTCTGCCGAACATAGGTCAACTTGTTGACCCATCCATGGTTCGGTCACCCGAGGTGTTTTGAACACTAAGGGTACGGTCGCACGACCTCCCTCAAATTTTTCATTTAAGTCCAATTTTGCTCTAGTTAACTCCTTTGATATATTAAGTGATGTTGGGGACTTAGTACACTATGTGTAGGTACCTAAAGTCCAAATATGGTCATTTTGAGCATACCTACCTATCATGCATGATGTAAGTTATTACAAGACATTGGTGTAAAATCCATAATTAACTTTACATCCTAGAATGAAGAAAAATGAATAAATAATTACAAATATAGCACAAATATCTTCATTCTTCTTCTTGATCACCATACGCCATCATGATATATCTTTCAATTCGAATACACGCGTAAGGTGAACCTGCATGCAAGTCTCAGTACAAACATCGGTACCAAGAGTATTTCTCATTATCAAAACTAGGTGTGACCTATCAGGTCAACAGGGAAGATCATAGAAGTAGGTAAAGTTGGTAACGATCCATCACTTATTATAGATGATGTTTTACTGGTTGATGTTTTAAAATATAATATATTAAGTAGAAGTAAACTGTGTGATAAAGGCTATAGAGTATCCTTTGAACATGACAAATGCATTGTTGTGCACAAAACTGATCGCAAAATTCTATTTACTGCTGATCATCATGCAAATGTATATACCACCAGCTTTGATAACTTAACTTCTTAACGTGTGACATGTTTCTCTACTATGAATCTGAATAGTTGGATTTGGCATAGGAGACTAAGACACGCAAAAATGGACTTAATATCTAAACTAGTTAAGGGAGAGTTAGTTAAGAGATTGCCTAAGACAAAATTTGTGAAAGATAAAATTTGTGATGCATTTCAATTAGGAAAACAAGCTAGATCTAGTTTTAAAAAGAAGAATGTAATCTCTACTACTAGGCCACTTCAAATGCTACATTTAGATTTATTTGGTACAGACCCAATTTAGAGTTTAGGAGGAAAATCATACGTGTTTGTTATTATTCATGATTATTCTAGATTTACATGGGGACTATTTTTTGGTCACAATGATGAAGCATGTGAAAAATTCATTAAACTATGCAAGAAAATTCAAAATGAAAAAAGTTATACAGTCACAAAAATTCGGAGTCTGTGATTCATTAAGAATATCTTATAACTTTTCAGTGCCTAGAACACCACAATGGAATGGTGTAGTTGAAAGAAAGAATAGGTATATATAAGAAATGGCTAGAACTATACTTAACAAACATAAACTATCTAAGTACTTTTGGGTTGAGGCAGTGAACACTGCCTATTATGTTCTAAATAGAGTTTTGATTAAACTATATTTAACTAAGACTCCTTATGAATTATGGAATGGTCATAGACCCAACATCTCATATTTCCATGTTTTTGGCTGCAAATGCTTTGTGCTTAGTGAAAATGAACATTTAGGTAAGTTTGATGTGAAATCTAATGAAGGTATTTTTCTAGGATATGCCTTAGATAGTAAAGCCTACAGTGTATATAATAAACGAACATTAACCATTGTATAATCCATTCACATAGTATTTGATGAGTCCAATCCATTTGCTTAAAAGACTGATGAGGATGAAATTGAGATAAATAAGGAATTTGAAAAATTTTCTATTGAAGATAATTCAGATAAGAGAAATGAAGTTAAGGAAACATCTTTTAAAGATAATCAAGTTGAAAAAGATGTTAATGAAAATGAATGTACACAAAGAATCATCCCATTGATCAAATTATAGGTGAACCATCACGTGGAGTAGTTACACGATCCTCACTTAGAAATATGATTACTCATTTTGAATTCTTATCACAAGAAGAACCTAAGAATGTGAGTGAAGCAATTGAGGATGAATCATGGGTGATATCTATGCAAGAAGAATTTAATCAGTTCGAGAGAAATAAAGTATGGACATTAGTTCCTAGACCCGAGGATCATATAGTTATTAGAACAAAATGGGTGTACAAGAACAAGAAAGATGAAAATGGAATAGTTGCTAGAAATAAAGCAAGATTAGTAGCTTGGGGATATAACCACAAGGAAGGCATAGATTTTGAGGAAACCTTCGCAGCTGTAGCTAGAATGGAAGCCATTGGAATGCTGTTAACTTATGCTGCTTTTAAGAATTTCAAACTATATCAAATGGATGTCAAAAGTGCATTTTTAAATGGCTACATAAGTGAATAAGTATATGTAGAACAACCCAGATTTTGAAGACCATAAGCATCAAAATCTTATTTATAAACTAACTAAAGCCTTGTAAGGTTTAAAGCAAGCTCCTAGAGCTTGGTATGAAAGACTAAGTGGTTTTCTATTGGATAATGGATTTATCAGAGGGAAGATAGACACAACAGTCTTCATAAAATCTAAGAATGATAACATGCTCCTAGTTCAAGTATGCGTAGATGATATCATCTTTGCAGCAACAAATGAAGAGTTGTGCAATGAGTTTGCAAGTTGTATGCAAAACAAATTTGAGATGAGCATAATGAGAGAACTAAATTTCTTCCTAGGGCTTCAGATCAAACAAGCAAAGTATGGAATTTTTAAAAATCAATCGAAGTACATTAGAGACTTGCTCAAAAGGTTTAATATGGAAGATGGTAAAATTCTAGGAACACCTATTAGTTCTTCCTTAAAATAAGACAAAGACGACCAAGGCACACCAGTAGATGTTAAGCTCTATCGTGGGATGGTTGGCAGCTTACTATATCTGACTGCTAGTAGGACAAACATAATGTTTATTGTATGTTTGTGCGCAAGATTTCAGGTTGCACCTAAAGAGTCCCATTTATTAGTTGTCAAAAGAATAATTAGATACCTAACTAGAACCATTGAACTTGGATTATGGTATCCTAAGTATACCTCCTTTGAGATTGTTAGCTATTCGGATGCTAAATTTGTCGGTAGTAAAGTGGATAGAAAAAGTATGAGCGACACATGTCATTTCTTAAGACATTCTTTAGTATCTTGGTTTTCAAAGAAGCAAAATTCAATTGCTCTTTCCATAGCCAAGGCAGAATATATAACGGCTGGAAGTTGTTGTGCTCAAATGCTATACATGAAGCAACAACTTATAGATTTTGGACTGCACTATGACACAGTTCTTATAAAATGTGAGAAAAAGAGTGCAATAAACATCTCAAAAAGGAGATGTGACACTTGAGTTTGTATGCACAGATGAACAATGGGCAGATATTTTCACAAAACCACTTCCAAAGGATAGGTTTATCCAAATTAGATGTGAATTAGGTCTGATGCATAGTTGAGAAGTTGCCTAGAGTTACATTAGACTACATAATTAAGGGGGAGCAACTTAAATGAAAATTCAAATTGAAATTCCCATTTGATTAAAATTTTCACATTTGGCAATTTATTTTTTTTTCACATTTGGTGTTAAATTGTCTATGGATACACGACACATGTTGATGCTCACATAATTTTTTGGATTTTAATGGACATATTTGCTTATCCGTGTCCTTGTAAATTGAAATGCTGTGTTTTGGTCACATTGAAATTTGATTCAACAACACAGATATACCTTACAAAGAGGGAGAAGTAAGCTGAGTACCACAAGGGGAGAAATTCTTTTTTTTTTTTTTTTTGCAAATATGAGATATAATTTTGTTAGAACATTTTCTTTTATACCTTTTTGTTGATGTCAAAAGGAGGATAAGTATATAAGTATATACCAGCAAAAATATTTTTGAATGAAAAGGGGAGAAGTTTCACTAGCAAAAATATTGCATATTCTACAATGTGTATGAACTTCATAGTGAGTTAATTATATTTCTTAATTCTAAATTATGCATTATCGTAGGGGGGGGGGGCCTTATTAGGAGTAACCCATTTTTGCTCGCGTATTTGTTGATGAGTCCCTAAAATATATGATTTTGAACCCTCATTTATCTTTGTTTATCCTCATTTTATTACGTATTTGCCCAGAGTTATAATTGTTTAGAGCTATGCAAGGTTTGTTTGCCTTTTCAGGAAAAACGGGTTAAAACCATGAAGTTAGGCATTACAAAAGGTCAAGGAGGAATTGGAGAACTCAAAGCTCAAATCCAGTTGTTTAGCCAAGCTCCAGAAGCTTCAGATCATAAATAGACAAGGATGCTCGACCATGTGGCGCAACTAGCAAACCAAAGGGGCGACTTAGTCTGCAAACTCCAAGGTTCAAACTAAGATCAGAATGCTGCAAGGTTCGACCAAGTGGGCAACCAAGTGACACCCTAAAGCAACCACATCAAGATACTAAGATAGAACTGAGAATAGATATACCGAGAGTCTCGACGAAGTGTTCGACCAAGAGACCTTTAGGGGCGACCATGTTGAGTTCGTGAGATTTCCTAAGGATCGAGATACTGCAAGTCTCGACCATATTCTCAACCATCAAGACGCTAAGGCAGGACAAAGTCAAAGACACTGAAGATTCAAACCCTGACTTCCCGCAAATCTCGACTAGGGCACACACAAGAATGACAGAGGAGCGACTTGGTCGACAACGGCAATCTTCTGAGTGAGATTTGCTGCAAACCTTCCTAATTTGTAAAACAAACCTTGTAAACCCTAGAGCCGATAAATATTCACTACGAACACAAGCTCTGGGTTCCTTTTTGGCATTTCTTAGGTGAGTGAAAAACCTAGGAATTCATTGAGAGCCAAGTTAAAGTAGGAGTAGTGTAGTTTCGGTTTGTGTATGG
Organism: Malania oleifera; assembly: GCF_029873635.1. Taxonomy (NCBI): domain Eukaryota; kingdom Viridiplantae; phylum Streptophyta; class Magnoliopsida; order Santalales; family Ximeniaceae; genus Malania; species Malania oleifera. Next base: position 47,531,097 of record NC_080418.1, read on the forward strand.
AGTGTCCGATGGCTTGTGACAACCAGTGGAGTTCATACAATAGTCGTGTATATTAGGATCTCCTCTTATACTTCTAGCATTAGAAATAAACGTTTCGAATGATAAAGGGATTATATTTTTACTTATGCTTTCATTTACTGCTTTCCATTTACTTGATGTGTGTTTGATGAAAGATTACAGATAAGGATTAGCGCTACTACATATCAGTTAAAGGAAAATAGTCGGCTACAAAACTGCGGAGGTGTTCATTATTGTTAAGACAGGGCATATCTCGGTTCCCAACCATACTCCGGGCGGTTGGTGTACCCTTGCTACCCTGTGCCCTCGATCGCCCCTCTCCCGTTTTGGCCCGCTCGAGTTAGTACTTTTATGGAAGTCTGGATGGGAATAGTTAAAGGCATGGCATCTAGCATCTTATTCAGATCACAATATCGCTTTGTAAGGGTAGGGTAACTTAGAAATTTACTTGCTTTCTACTAGTTTTAAGATTTATTTGATTTCGTTTACATGCTTTCCAGTAGTTATTAGACAATCACCATTGAAAAATACCATCTTTCACTTCTTTTTCATTAGAAGGCTTTAGTAAACTAATTTAGAAGTAGTTTAATAACTACGCTTCAAGTCTCTGTGGATCGATACTCAACTTACCCACTTTCTACTAAACTTGGGATAGTTAGGTTTTATAAATATTATTTTTGGTAGTTAAGGACCCAAGCCTTGCCGAGCCTACCAAATTTTGGCGCCATTGTTGGGGACTTGGCCACAGTTATAAGCCAACTTCCACTTTAGAGTATTATTGCCTTGTTCTTTTGATTTGCTCCCATTTTGTTTTCACTTTCTTTATTAATTTCTGTTTTCTTTTTATTTTGTTTTCTGTCTTTAAAGTCTAAATCTGTGTGCTTACACGTGTATATGTTTATTCTTCGTTCTTTGCAACCCCAGATAATTCCCATAGATCTTGCGATTGAAAAATCACATAGGTTTCGTAGGAAACCTATCTCTAATCTAGAGAAGGCTGAGTCATCTGAATCGAAAGCAATGGCCAAAGATAACCCTCCGGTTCCCACTAAACAAATCCTGAAACCCCATGCTTCTCACTTACTTGTGGTGGGAGAGCAACATCTTCGGCCTTTTAGGGACCAATTTGTACCGAATACATACACATCACCGTCTTGCATTCGGTTTTTGGATGTCCAGGAGGCACAATTTGAGATTAACACTTTGATCATCTCGATGCTGCCCAACTTTCATGGGAACTCTACTGAAAAATCCTTATCAACATCAAGATGAGTTCTTGGAAATTTGTTCCACCATCCCCATCCATAATTTCAGTGATGATGCTCTCTGTATTGGGCTTTTCCCATTCTCTCTGAAGGATATGGCCAAATATTGGTTGATGTCCTTAGATACAAACTCGGTGACCAACTAGGCCACCATGCAACATCAATTTCCTAAAATGTACTTTCCAATTGGGAAGATGAACCAGCTTCATTGAGCCATCACAAGTTTCTCATTAATGGATGGGGAACTCCTTTTCAAGACTTTAGAGCGCTTTAGGGACCTGCTCCGTAAATGCCCACATCACCTGGTCCCCAAGTGGCAGATAGTACAAACTTTTTACGAAGGGTTTTCTTATAGAGATAGGACTATGGTTGATGCATCTTGCGGAGGTACTTTCCTCACTAAGCACGAGAATGAGGCTTGGATTCTCTTTGAAAATCTGGTGAAAAACTCTCAACAGCACATGGTTGACACCTGTAGACTACCCAATCCGTTAACTTCTAAACATATGAGAGTCTACGAGTTAACCGAAAACTAGGACCTTGCCCCTACTATGCATGCTATATCTAAAAAATTATATCAATGTTTGTCCTTAGGACCGTAGACAATAGTGTGTGCAGAAGTTTGTGCCATTTGCTCTTACCCATCACATACACGTTATAATTGCCCGCATGCGCACTCCTAGCCTGAGCTTGTGCAAAAGAAAGTAAAGGCCACTCACAATTGGTACGATAAGTGTTGTCCTAACATGGCTTTCGAATCTTGTTTTTATGATAACAAATAAATGTTAATTTAACACATTGTTTTGTTAAGTGATGACATTTTAGGAAGCCTTGTATGACAAAGTTCAAAAGGATCAAATAAATGGAAGTTCAAGATCACTACTACCATAAAGCCATACTTTATTTTCAAAGTGATCAAAAGAAAGCTCAAGAGACCAAAATGTTCAAAGCATGTGGAAGCCTAAAGATGACTCAAGCTTAAGTCTAAGAGGATTTAAAGCAAAGATATATATGAGGACTTCAAGCTTAGAGTGTTTAAAGTCTTTAGGATAACTTATGTAACTACTTCATACTAAATATCATTTTGAAATGATTTGAAGCTCATTAGGGGTTGTTATGGACTTAGAGACCTTATTTTAAAACACCATAAAATGTTCTTTTAAAGTAACAAAGCAAAAATGCTAAGTGTTTTCGAAAACTAAACTAAAAATCAAAATTTATATCTGTTCAGGTGACTGAAGATTAAACTATAGACGCCTAAAGAATTTCCTGAACAAATTCTGAACAGACAGTATCGGCCTAGGCGCCTGACACTAGTAACCTTAGGTGCTTGACCCTGTTTCAAACAGAAAATTACACTATGTTCTGAAACTTCAAGCGACTGACCCTAGAACCTCAGACGCTTGAACACTATTAACGGCTATATTTTTTAAAAGTTTTAAAATTCAAATTTATATTTCTTGTACCTTAAATTTCATATAAACGTGGGAAACACTCCAAGTAACTTGGGCAACACAAAGTAAACCTTTTTGAGCCTATAAATACATGATTTCTTGAATCAAATCAGTACCAAGCATTGAAAATCTACTCTTAAGCCATAATTGCTCTTTCTCTCTCAAAGCTCTTTTCCTCACACTTTCATACTAAGAATTGCTAGAATATTTTAAGTCTCTGATCAATCTTCTTTGAGTTCAAACTTTGAATTGCTGATTCTTATCAAGAGAAGAAATCTGATGAATTAATTCTTGAACTTCAATTCAATTTTTTTGACATTTGTTTTGAAGTATATTAGTGCTTTCAATTGTACTAGCCAACTCTATCTGAGAGCATCTTTTGTACAAAAGAAATCTTTTTTTGTTTCCTTGTTTCTTTGATGGTTTAGGTCATTGGATCGTTGTAACCAAGCATGGGGTATCACTTGGAGAGGGGCTCCACCCAAAAGGAGGGATTGTAAATGGTTTGTTCCACCCACAAAGGAATGGTCTAGTGGAATCCTTAGGCAGTCTTGCCTAAGGTGAGGACGTAGGCTGGGGATAAGCTAAACATTGTAAAAAATCTCGGTCTCACTTTTAACCTTTACTCTTTAAATTTTTAACATCTATAAATTGTGTTTCTAAGTGCAAGTAGCTGAAATTGAGATTGGGAAGTCCTTTTAATTTAAGAAAGTACATTGGTTAATATTTGGTGGAAACCTTAAAGGGAGTACATTGATTAATCGTTTGCGGAAATCGTGATTAAAAGAATCGCACAAATATTCATTCATATAGGGCTATAAACTGAGATTTTGCAAACACTAAAATAAGGAAGTGTTGCAGCACTTAAAATTGGTTAAGTATTGTGTGGTTGACGGGTTGTTATTATTAAAGATATTTGGTTTGCGATTGATATTGAGTGTTGATTGTGGTTAATATGATTGAGCATTTAAGATTAAAAACAACCTTGTGTGTTTGCTAAGTATACAAAAGATTGTGAATTTGTAAAAAGGCTTCGGATGTCAATTATACAAGCTGTAAGATTGATAGAAAAAGCACAAGTGGGACTTGTCACTTTCTAAGACAATCCTTAGTATCTTGGTTTTCTAAGAAACAAAACTCTGTAGCCTTATCCATAGCCGAAGCTAGGTATGTAGCAGCTGGGAGTTGCTGTGCACAAACCTTGTACATGAAACAATAATTAAAGGATTATAATCTAAAATATTCTACCATACCAATTAAGTGTGATAACACAAGTGCAATAAACATTTCTAAAAAACCAATATCACACTCAAGAACAAAACACATAAACATAAGACACCACTTTCTAAGAGATCGCGTTCAAACAGAAGATATCCTACTTGAATTTATAAAACAAATGACCAATAGGCGGATATCTTCTCAAAACCTCTTCCTGAAGAAAGATTTACATCAATTAAAAGAGAACTTGGATTGTTATATAGTAAGGAAGTGATTTAGGAAGATTTCAGGTGGAGTAATAAGAGAATTTTAAAAGTTTAAGGACTTCAGGTGATAGAGCTTGGAAGTTCAGACTCTTAAAACAGTGTTTTTTGGAGGCTTAGGCACCTAAGCCATCAAACCTCAGGTGACTAAGGTGCTACTGCCTGCTGAAATTCAATTTCAGTAAATCTTCAGGCGATTCAGCTAAATCTTTAGGCACCGGAACGCGCAGGTACTATATATTTTTAAGCGAGAAAACCCTAACTTTTCATACTCCATGCTCATGAACCCTGCTCCATCACTCACCCAAGCTCCTACCCTTGATTTCCCTCAACTCCTCACTTAAAATTCCTCAAATCAAAGCCTCAAAATCCTTCTCCTACACTTTTTCCCTCGGATTCTAGGGTTTCTCTGGCTGATTTCCTTCATCCTCCAAAAATTAAAGATGCCTCACACCAAGACTACAGTAAATCGAGGATCTTCTTTCTGAAGAAATGATAACAACATCAAACAATAGCTTGTCACTCCCCAATTGAAGCTTCGGTATCGATCTCATCTGCATTCTACGGACCCAATTTTTGGTAAGGTCTTTGACACCTTCTTCGATTTAGAATTTCCAGAAATCCTACCTATGTTTAGGAATGTTGATTGGAAGAATTTCATAGTTTATCAATCCAAAGGATTCTATCCCAACTTAGTTAAATTTTTTTATGCCAACATGATCCATGGAGAAAATATCCTAACCACCAAGGTTAGAGGAAAGAAGATTGTCTTAACTCCAAAAATCTTGGCTCCTATTTTGCATATCACCCTGAGGGAATTTGAATGTCCATCTTTGCTCAAACTAGGATTCTAGAGCAAGGCTTCACACACGAAGAATTTTTGCCACTGATTATGGTATACGAACCTATTTTTTTTTACCATCCACCTATGTATAAACAGTTGAATCTTTAAGCCCAAATACTTCATAAAATCATCACCAACAACATCCTACCAAAGGCTAGTTCATATGGTCATCTTTCTTATGTCGATTGCTTTGTGTTATGGTGTTTACTAAAGGGGAAGAAACTTGATCTCTCTAGCCTAATTTTGATATGGATGTGGGCCAAATTGGAAGCTACTCGTGTAACTCTTCCGTATGGTGGTGTATTAAACCTTATCTTTGCTCACCTTAATGTTACCCCACCTATGGAATTGTTCATCAAACATACAAGATATGACCTTTTCACCTCCACAACCCTCAAGGAAATAGGATATGAAAAACATGATTAGGATTTGTTTTTGAAAGGAGGACGACCTAAAAGGCCAACAACTACACCTTCTCCTCCACCTCCAGCACAGGACCAAGGACCTCCTGCTAACACTCCCTCTTGGTTTATCTCTTCCATCATGAATTCTCTACTTTCAACAGAGATATGCGATCAGGTCTGTAAACCCTTTAGGAGAATGTCTCCTCACTTGATTAGTGCCTTAATCACATCGAGCAGTATAGGGCTAGCTCATCTCGTAATGTTGATCCTATGGATGATAGTTTTGCCCCTCGGAGTGATGCTTCATCTGATGAAGAATCTGAGAAAGGAAGTGAGGAAGGTGATGAAGAGAAAGTTGAAGATGACGATGATGATGTTGGCGCTTGATTTATTTTTGTGTTGTATTAAGAACTCTCTATGTAATGTCTTTGCCTTATGTTGCTTTGTTTGTTTTTGTTTTTAGTTTGGCTTGTACCTCCATTACTTATGACTTTGTGTCATATGACTATGCTCTTTATGTACCAAGACTCTTTGTGCACATGCTCCTCATTTATTTTTGATTGATGTCAAAGGGGGAGAGATATTGAGCAAACATGAGAAAGCAAACATGAGAAGAGAGTATCTTAGAGAGCAACCATGAAAAATGAGAAGATAGCAAATATGTAAAACACATACTCTTGACATAAGATATAGCATGGGGAAGTAAATGAAAAAATAAAAACATAAGAAGAATAAGACTATAAGCATATATGTTGACTTGAGCTATAATGCAATATACTTGATTGTGACTTATTGAGTTTTGAACTTACTTTCTTGTATTTGAAATCATCATTTTTCATAATTGCTAAAAGGCATGCTTATTGTAAGGGTGTGCCTTATCAAAGGTTCTCTTATCTTTGCTCCTTACTTTTCATCATCAAAAAGGGGGAGATTTTTTGCGTAACATGGCTTTCAAATGTCATTTTGATGATAACAAATAAAAGTTAATTTAACAAGTTGTTTTGTTATGTGATGACATTTCAAGAAACCTTGTATGACAAAGTTCAAAAGGAACAAAGAAATGGAATTTCAAGATCACTAGTACCATAAAGCCACACTCCATCGTCAAAGTGATTAAAAGAAAGCTCAACAAGACCAAAATGTTCAAAGCATATTGAAGCCTAAAGATGACTCAAGCTCAAGTCTAAGAGGATTTTAAAGCAAAGATATATATGAAGACTTCAAGCTTGGAGTGTTTTAAACCTTTAGGATAACTTATGTAAGTACTTCATACTAAATATAATTTTGAAATTCTTTGAAACTCATTAGGGGTTGTCATGGACTTAGAGACCTTATTTTAAAATCCCTAAAATTTTCTTTTAAAGTAAAAAAGCAAGATGGTTAAGTCTTTTTGAAAACTGAACTAAAAATTAGAATTTATATCTGTTCAGGCGATTGAAGAATTTCTTGAACAAATTTTGATCAGGTAGTATAGGCCCAGGCGCCTGACCCTATTTCAAGTAGAAAATTACATCGTGTTATGAAACTTTAGGTGACTGACCCCAAGACCTCAGGTGCCTAAACATTGTTAACGGCTATATTTTTAAAAAATTTTAAAATTCAAATTTATATTTCTTGTGCCCCAAATTTCGTATAAACTTGGAAAACACTCCAAGTAACTTGGGTAACATGAATTAAACCTTTCTGAGCCTATAAATACATGATTTTTTGAATCAAATCAGTACTAAGCATTGAAAATATGCTCTCAAGCCATAATTGCCCTTTCTCTCTCAAAGCGCTCTTGCTCACACTTTCATACTGAGAATTGCTAGGATATTCTGAGACTTTGATCAATCTTCTCTGAGTTCAAACTTCTGAATTGCTGATTCTTATCAAGAGAAGAAATCCAATGAATTAATTCTTGAGCTTCAATTCAATTTCTTTGATATTTGTTTTGAAGTATAGTAGTGCTTTTAATTGTACTGACCAGCTCTACCTGAGAGCATCTCTTGTAAAAAAGAAATCTTTTCTTGTTTCCTTGTTTCTTTGACGGTTTGGGTCATTGGATCGTTGTAACCGCGCATAGGGTATCGCTTAGAGAGGGGGCTCCATCCTAAAGGAGGGATTGTAAACCGTTTGTTCTACCTGCAAAGGAATGGTTTAGTGGAATCCTTAGGTGGTCTTTCCTAAGGCGATGACGTAGGCTGGGGATAAGTCGAATCTCATAAAAAATCTTGGTCTCACTCTTAACCTTTACTCTTTAAATTTTTAGCATCTATAAATTGTGTTTCTAAGTGCAGGTAGCTGAAATTGAGATTGAGAAGTCCTTTTAATTTTAAAAAGTACATTGGTTAATCTTTTACAGAAACCTTAAAGGGAGTACGTTGATTAATAATTTGTGGAAATCTTGATTAAAAGAAGCGCACAAATATTCATTCATATAGGGCTATAAATTGAAATTTTGCAAACGCTGAAATAAGGAAGTGCTGCAGCTCTTAAAATTGGTTAACTATTGTGTGGTTGATTGGTTGTTATTATTAAAGGTATTTGGTTTGTGATTGATATTGTGTGTGGATTATGGTTGATGTGATTGAGCATTTAAAATAAGAAACATCCTTGTGTGTTTGCTAAGTATACAAAAGATTGTGAATTTGTAAAAAGGCTTAAAAGAATTTTATAAACCCAATTCACCCCTCCCCCCCCCCCCCCCCTCTTAGTACTACACCTTAACTTTCAATAAGTTGTCTAGCGACCTCCATAAGCCTTGAAAGCTTTGCCTCTAAGACCATACCAAAATCTCCAAAGTCATCCTAATTCAGCCCCTAGATTTTTAACGACCCAACAGCCGTCTCCCTCGCAACCCAAGTAGGACACAGTTCAAGAGATGGTGATGAGGTCCCTTAAGAATATTAAAGCTAATCGCCAAGCGGATCGGCATCTTCTTTATTCTCACTCCCAATCCATTACAAAGCTTGAAGCTACTTTGGGACAGCTAGCTACCACCTTGAGTTGGAGAGATAAAAGCAAGCTGCCAAGTCAGCCTATAGTAAATCCTAAGGGACAATATAGGGTAGAATTTGAACTAGATGCTGGCCCCTCATCATATTCTAAGCAGGCCCAGGCGGTAACCACATTTCAAAATGGCAAGCTAATAGCTGAACAAGGCAAGGAGCAGTTGAGCATGGGGGAGACCTAATATGAAAAACTGGAAGCACTTAATGTGGATTCAGGCACTCGTTCTTCCCCCAGTCGGGTAGAAAGACCATTGAGTCTCACGTGTTAGAATTGGTGTATTCCCAAGAGGGGGATGAATTGGGATTTTAAAATTTTCTCCTATGTTAAGTTAGAAGTCAATATGATTTGGTAACCTAGGATCTTTCTACACAATTCCAAATGTTCCGATGAATAAAATATGAGAAATTTAAATCATGCACATCATTCATACCATAACATATACGTGCGGTAAATATAAAGTGCGAAAATATAAACAGACACACAATATGTTATCGGGGGTCAGCCAACTATGCCTATGTCCCTACCTCTAGCTTGCAAGCCCGAGGATTCCACTAAAGGCTCACTTAAGGGTGGAACGACACCGATTACACTAGGTCAATTAGCACAGGGCTTACCTGAACCTTAACAATCGGGTCAATTAGCGGGGCTGACCTCAACCTACATGCCTTAACAGGATGGCACACCTAGCTTTCCTAACCAAGTCTAAGCCAATCTAGGACTATTTCACATCGCTACTCTCCCACTTTGGGCCCATGCCTGGAAATACAACAGTATTTGCAATCAAAAAATATCGGTACAGTGATTGTGCTTTCGTGCAAAGAAAATATGTACCCAGAATCACATACACCACAAGATGATTTAATAAGTAAGCTCAGTGTGGTCTAGTGTTTCAACTCTCAAATGCATTTTCTATTAGTGTAATGAGTACGTGAGAGTGTCAATAAGCAATCTTTGTATCACAAGATATTCAATCAACAGATTCACACAAAGATGTTAAGCAAATTTCAAATGTATCAGTCTGAGGGATATATCAATCACGTAAATAGTAGATGACGTATATGCTTGGTTTGCAAAAGATGTATAGTCTTTGTATTCATAAAATGATATGAAAATAGATATTGCAACAAAGATCTATATTACAAACACATATATCTTCTCAAAGATATATCAATATAAATCACACAAGATATTTGAGTATGTTTTGAAAGAGTTTTTGGAACACAAAGACAAATACAAGCTTCCTAAGATATTGCAACACAAATGCAATACTCAGAAGCTTAGGCAAGTCTTCTTATGATAGGCTTATTAACAAAGCCCCATAAGAATGGTTTGATTTAGCTCTCGTTAAAATCGAATCAATCGAATACAAATGGGAGAGCAAACCTCTGAAGATAGACACTCAAACAACTTACAAAGAGTATGAGCAATAGGAGAAGGTAAGTATGAGTGGTTTTAGTATGAAAATGAGTATTATAGGTTTTTGGATTTTCAAAGAATTTTTCCTAATCAAATTTGTTAATCTCCTACTAATAATCCCAAATGAGGGGGTATATATAGACACCCTATGAAATATAACCGTTGGGGACATAGCCGGGATTATTAGAAAATATTAATGAAGTTTCAAATATTTTAATCCTGATAAAAATAAGTTAACCAAGGTAAAAATGTAGGGCAACCCGAGAGACCTAGTCCACTAGAAACCTTTCAGTCAACCGAAGTTCATATGGTTCAGTCAACCGGGCCATTTTTTAACATGGGACTCGGTCGACTGGACGTACATGTCCGAGGTGATTTTTCAGTTTTACTGAGGTTCGGTCAACCAGGATGATTTGAACTGGGTGATTTGGTCGACCAGACAAGGTGATTTTTCAAAATAACGCGGTTCGATCGACTGGGACATTTTGAACTGAGAAGTTCAGTCGACCAGGTAGTTGGGGCATCTCCCGAGGACCCTCGGTCGACCAGGCCATTAGAGTACATTTTAGGCTCGGTCGACCAGGTGGTCAATATGTTGACTCCAAGGGAGTTCGGTCGACTAGGAATAAATGAACTAGGGAGTTCGGTCGACCGTGTCGTGGTCAAACTATTGACCCAGTCCTGGTTCGGTCGATCGAGAGGAATTGTACTAGATGCTATGGTCGACCAAACATGCATTTTAAGTGCATTTTGGTTCCAACTCCATTATACATTTACCCTATTCAAATGACCATTCATATATATTCATGTGTGAGTGTCCTAGGGTCATTTTTATGTACTTTTGAATACACGAAAAAAATACGGTGTCAGTCGATCGAATTCCCTAAGGTCTGTCTAAGGTCATTTTCATTTTGAGCTCATGTATTAGACCATACATGTGATGTGTGTGATTATTACATACAAAAAGCCCTAATTACTATTACAGGCCCTTTAAATGATAATGAAATAAAGTACAACATGTATTGGGTCTTCCAACTTTAAGCTTTCACGTGCCATCAATATATCTGCTAATATACACCTGCACATGAACTAGATATCCATTAAATACATGAGTATTTATCATTATCGAAATCGGGATATGACTCATGGGGTCAACAATCTCCCCCTTTCTGATGATGACAAATACATCAAGCAAAAATATGGGTATAGTCTAAGAAGGCTACCCCTATAAATAAAAAACAATTTTAACCCAAATATTTTTGCCTCTTCATCTCCCCCTTTTGGCAACAGAAAAAAGGGTCATATGAGTTAACACTTTAGGCAATGGGTATGCGTTACATTTATACATGATAAGTCTTGGAAAGATTTTGAAAAAAATTTGGCAGAGTGCCGTTTGAAAATTGGACTTTCGAAAACAAATCCTGTATAACATGTAACTTGTTTGAGCTTATATATCCTAGCAGTTTATCCACAACTACTCAAACAGTTTAGTATGATCCAACCAATAGAATATAAAGCCCAATAAGATCATGCAATAAAATGCAAAGTCCAAGGGCATCATGGAGTAGACATACAAATTATGCACACAATCAACAATCAATATTCACAAAGTCTAAGGCAATAAAACATATCAACTGTAAAATTTGTTTCTTAGACTTGTAAATTTTACTTGAGAGCTTCCCCTAAATTTATGGAAACTATGAAATGTCTAGGAAGCATCTACTTATACTGACATTAATTATGAGAGTTCATTAAGTTTCTAATACAGTATAAGTAATGAAACAAATTGGACTTAAAAAGTTAAAGCCAATTAATAGTATAGGTCCACGGAGCTTGGTGAGTTATAATTCTCTTCTCAAGGATGGGGCTTAAACTCCCTGATATAGTGTTAGGCATACATAAGTGCATTAACGCTCAAGAATGAATTTCATTTAAGCACATCCATCATATGTTCATTCTTCTAGATATTACTTAGCATGCAAGAGATTTTAGGCATTAAGTTCTTACTGATTTATTCTAAGATTGGGACTTAAATTCCCATGTATATTTGCATGCACGCTTACTTGAACTAAGATCAAGGATAATGTTCTCTTGAGTGCATTTCTTATATACTCATCCTATCAAATAAATTCAGCATGCAGTAAATATTAATCATTCAGCGCATATGCATGACATATTGCATTTCATTTTAAAAGCACGATAGTCAATAAGACTATACTCAAAGTTATGCAATTTTGAAAAACATGTATGTATATAATAATAATGAGGCAAGAGGAAAGAGAGTTTGTTTTGAAATTTGATCTTGCCAAAAGTTCATGTAGATAAATATATATACGTATATAATTGCAATATACATCCCTTTTTTAATGTTTGCAAAATAGTGTTGGGGGTTGCTTGCTGGAAAAATAAGATTTTAATTTAAGGCAAGCAAGCCTCAAATTTTCTGGTTTGTCAATAAGGCACATACCAACGATAACCAGAAACCCAAAACCATAATGATCCTGAATGTTCAACAATCACATGCAAAATCATATGGCAAGTACAAACAGTTGTGGCAATATAAACATGCTTCAGATTATGATTTTCAATAAAATCTTTTCATTCAAGTGCATGCCACAATGAATTCATTCAAGATCTAAGCTAAACATATGGGTAAGTATAACAGGGTAGTAATGTAATTCTAGATGCTCCCCCTATCAATTTGAATATGTGCTTAGATTCTTTAACTACTTATACTAACCAAAGATTAATTTCATTATGCTTAGTAGTATAGGCCATCAATCCAAATCTTCAAAATCAACTATATTGAGTATTTGTCAATTACATTTGTCACTTGATTAGTATAGTTGTCCTTATAAATCATAGATGCGTCAGAGAGTATATATGGAGGCGTGCAATAATATTCATGACCCAAGAACATTCCATATCAAATCATACAGCTTTAAACACTGGATATAATGTTTAGGGTATTCTCAAGAGCCTCGATATTCAATAAATGAAAGTGATGCATATGGATCATTTATGCACTTCCTATAGGGATGGATCTGAGCCTTTCTAAACGGTTGATGATTATTCTAGGATGAATTTTAATTATCTATTTGGTTTCACTCATCCTTTCAAAAATGTTTTAACATTAATTTTATCATAATCATCTTTAGCACAAGGTTTTATGATGGGAAAATTTCTGTCAAGATTTTGGCAGCATGCCGTCGGTAAAGCGGACATTTTCCCATAAAATGCACCTGATAGGTTCAATTAAGCAATTTATAAATAAGTTCAAGGCACATGAGAACCTATATCAACTACCAACATGCAATTCTCATCAACTGCATCTGCCATGCAGGAGGCATTCTAAACTAAGCATGCAATCAGGTAGCAAGCAACCATTTATAAAATATAATCTATCCAAACAAGAATATAAATGGTGGAGAGTAGAGGATAGATTTGAGTTTAGTATAGTCTTGTCATTCATTGAGGCATATAAACTATGATCATGAGAGCATTTAATATAAATAGTCATAAAAGAGAGATGCTCCCCCTAAGTTGTGCACTTATTCAGTTTATGCCTTTTCTTAATAATCAACTTTCTTTAGCCAAGGTTATTAGCATTTTCAATGAATTTAGACTTGGCATGAATGTTTTAGGCTTATTGGACCAAGAAGTCACGATTAATATTCATTAAGATGATAAGCCTATGTTTTCCTCTGTTCTTAAGAATCTGAATATGTGTGAGAGACACGAGTTCAAATGGCTATTAATTTCAAATGCATGTGCATAGGTCACTCTGAGATATACACATTTATCAAGATGCGGACCTAGGCAACCAATTTAGCCATTCAACTCATTTCAAACGATTTGAAGCTCTAAAGGATATGACTTAACGTTTTGAGAGCTATGCGTGTGAAGTAGATTAAATACTCTTAAGGATTATAATTTCTGTTAAGTTCGAAGAGTATTCAACACAGGTGGACATGACTCAAGATATTTTCATGGAAGTGGATATGTTCAAACCATTTAGACAAAGAACAACTAGAAATTTATGAGTTTTTGAACACTGCTCTTTGGTGACTAGAAAGTATCCTTCAGATATTATCATATAGAGGAGCAAGGATACGAACCAAGGAATGGGTGAAACCTCACCGAATATAATCGTGGTTTGGTAAGGATTTCCTATAGATGATATAAACCAAAATTAGAGGATTTATGATTTAATTTTAAAGGGAAAAATTTTATGATATCTAGATGAAGACTTGATTCCCTTAGTGAACGCCTCTAATTTGGTTATGAGATGAATGACTTTTAATTAGCACTAGTAAATATGCATTTTATGATTACTGGTGCTTATACCTAGAGTGATGACTCAATTTTGATTAATGAGATTAGGATTAAAGATATATAGAATATGATTGACCCCTAAAGCTCATCTATGCCATGGACAACAGTTGGTTAACTTGAGATGTTTTATCTTTAAGCATGAGTT